>NC_138522.1:6537500-7207500 GCF_000230855.2 Cajanus cajan
TCCTTCAATCATTGGTTCACCCTCTTTCTGAAAAGTATTGATCGTCTCTTGCCATCCATCATCAATGATGATAAACTTTGGCGAACAACCCCCGTTTGAGAGACTGATTAATAAAAGCAAAATTGTCATTGTCATTGACATCTATAAAATTTGGGAGCTATTTAACACGTAGGTGAAGTTAGTTTACAATGTAGTATGTATCTAGTACCTTTGAAGGCCCTCTCTTATTCCTTGTGGAGTTACTTCGGTGTAAAAAGCATCCCAAGTGCACCATCCAAACCAATCAAGATGTGCAGGAATACTCTTGTTTTCAAGATGACAGAAAGTTCCTTTGTGTTTCTCCAATATCCTATGTCATTGTAAATTAAAAATGTAATGTGTCCCGAGTTCTAACAAGCAAGCAGTTAGAGATTAAGTATTTGTTTAGATAAACTTTTCCATAAACATTTAAAAAAAAAAAAAAAAAAAGTAAAAGTAAAATAAACTACTTTATAAAGGAAAATAAGTTAATGTAGCAAAACCTATTTCATTATTTCTGTCATAAGTTAAAAGTGTTTATGGAGAAGTTCATCCGGAGAAACCTTAAGATCCAGAACAAGAAACATACTTGATAGAATCCCTGATTAACTCAAATGGATTGTTCCCTGAATTTACAAATACTGCTTCAAGTGATTGGGAAGTTTGAACGTGGGCATCTCCTGAATCATTCAAAAATCTATAGTCATACTCACATAACTATCAAATAATTGAGCTGAGGATGATAATAATGAGTAATCTTCTTTTTTTTTTTTTTTTCATTTCTTTCTTCTACGCATGAAGCTAAACAAAAAGTGAACTAACTAACCACTTTCAATGCAGAACTGAAGCTCATTTGATTGAGTTCCTTGCAAAGTTGCGCGGAACTGTCCATCCAAAACAGGCAAGAAGAGAATGTAGCAAGTGTTCTCCGTAGTTGGCTCTTCGGAGTCAGAAGAAAACTCATCCTCAAGCGCAGACTCTTCTCTTGCTTCCAGGAGCAGCAATTGAGTTTCCATCAGAACATCACTTGCAGATCTCCCTACACGTGGTATCATCCACCAGATTTTCTCTCTGAACAAACATAGCAACTTATATCCCCTGCATTTTGTTTTCCAAAATAACCTTCTGTTAACAATTCTCATTGAAGTTCTCTTTTGAATATAAAGTGTACTTTTGAGTAAAAAATTTATAAAATTGTGTGCAAAGAGACTCTTAATTAATATACAATCAGAATCAATATTCTGCATTAACAAAAATAAATATTCACACGATTCTAAACGTTTTACTCACTGGAGAATGCCCAGATTGAAAACGTGACGGGAACTTGAAATGGTCGAAGTTGCACCCAGAAAAGCGGAAGCTGTTCCAAGAGGAGAAAGCACAATGTTTCCGGGGACGTGGGTCAGAACCACCTTGCCCCTGGCCGTAAGGCACCCGTCCTTGAGCGCCGGCGCCGCCGTGATCGTCATATTGGCAGCAGAAGGTTAAAGTGGAGTTGAAGAAATGACAGAAGTTATGTGAAATGGAACAGTAATGAAACAGGATAAGGATGAAAGTTGAATTGAATGAGGTTGGAGTTAGCGAGGTTTGGTAACAACTAACAAGTATTTATAGTTGCACTGTGGTGTTTAATTAATAGCGAGGACACGGAATTTTATCCATTCCAGACATGTTCTGTTTACGCGGATAGGAACACAAATTTTACTGTACTACGTTGGAATTTTGACTCAAAGTTTTGTTGGATTTGGCAAGTGGTGGAGCAGCACCTCAGTTTTCTTTCATGGAAACAGAGATGTTAATGATTTGGTAATTTTGATTGGTTTGAAATTACCACAAGATGCAACCGCCACTTCCTTCACAACTCAGCCTTTACCAACGCCGACGCGGTGCCTCGTCAAGGACGAGTCAGCTTAATTTCTAAAATATTAAATATTTTTAGCCTTTATAAATACGATTAGAAACTGCTACCTTGGAATGTTGAATTTTAGGAGAATCTTATAATTTAATTCAACAAAATTATCTTCCTGGCATACATACGTAATTTTCATCAACAGAATGAAATCTATCATTCATCATTCATCATATACAAATTTCATAAGTTTCTTCTCATCATACCTTAAAAGAAAAGAAATTAATAGACATATTAGCTGGTTAAACAAGATACTTCTTATTTAGATATTCGTCTAACATGGTAGGTAGGCTTGTCCTCGTTAACTTTTATTGCTTTATTGATATCATGAGTCTAATTTTTATTAGACTTTAATTTGACATGTATTTTTTTCAATGATAAAAAAATGTAGATTGGATTTAATTTTAGCTTTTGATCTAAATGTCCATTTGTTTTGATAATTTTTTTTCTTTTAATTGAAAATATTTTTTTAATTTTTATATTTTATTCTTTGCTTGATTTTAATTCTTATATTTTCATAAATTTTTATTTTTGGTTTCTAAAATTAGGAATGATAAAAGGGATCATCTCAACCCATTTAAACCCAACCTACCATTAGTCCATCAAAACCAGCTAGCTCACCAAACAAAAATGGGCTTATCTTACTTAGGAATGAGTTACACCAACAGGCTAAACAACCAAAAAAAAAGAGAGAAAATGAGAAGAAGAAAAAGTTTGTGTGTATATTTTAGGTACTTCTAACATATTCTTCTATCAATATTTAAAGAATTCACATAAATTAATATATCTAAATAATAAAATTAATTTTATATTATAACAAATTTAGTTTAATTTGTTGCACTATAAATCTTAATTTTCTTGTGTATTAAAATGGATATGTAATTATAATATTTTTTTCAACTAATTTGTTGCATAACAAATCTCAGTTTGTATATGATAAAATAAATCAAATGTACAACAAATCACAATAACACATGTTACTTAGTTAAACTTTACATTAAAAATAATAAATAAAAGTTTGGCAGGTTGGTTGACCAATCCATGTCAACCACTATTTGGCCCGTAGGATTGACAGGTTAGGCAAAGCGAACTAAAAGGATTAGCGAGTAATGATGTCTAACCTAATCTATTTATTTTTTGCAAGTCGACTAACAAGTTGCGACCCAACTTACCATCTCCATCTAAAATAAATGGATGACAAAGACTAAAAAAATGACATGCACCAAAACTAAAATAAAGTACTTAAAAAAAAAAAGACCAAAAGAGAAAACTTATATATATTTAAACTTTCATTTTTATATTATGAACGCCTACAATAATTTAATATCTTTTTAATTTATAAGAATTATAATGACGATAATAAATTTTGAACTTAAAACTATATAACATCTTGTTGATTTTATTAGTAAACTCTTTCAAGAAAACTTTTTTGAGAAAATTTTTTAAACTTGTGTAAACTCTTATAAGCTTTTGAGTCAATAAGCGAGTTAGGAAATTTAAAATCAAATGTAATTTTTATTTCTATTGAATTCATAGTGTTGGTGTTTTACTATGAAATACTTTGAAATTAACTTCTTTTTGAAATAATTTCACTTTAGGAACTATGTTTTTTTATAAAATTATATATAATTCGATCATTTACGTAGTTTAATCCTATTCAATACTAATGTACTATAATATTTTATTATTATAATTTAATATTTTTGTCTTTTTATAGAGTTGAATTATTGAATTATTGTTGTATTCAATATATTATATTATACATATATGTGATTAATAGGTTTTTTAATGTTATTTTTATGATTAATAAATTCTTATGACTTTATGAGTTGAGCCTACAAGTCAAGTCCACAAAAGTTTCATGAGTTTACCTAGAATTTTGAGTTTAACCATCTAGAAAGAGTGTGAAATATTTGAAAAGAAAATTTATGAAAAGAAATATATATATATATATATATATATATATATATATATATATATATAAAGAATAAAAGCTAAATAAAAAATACAAAAGAAAAAGAGTATTTTAGAAGTTAAGTGAGAAAATGATTAACAGAATATTTATACCAAAAGGGTATATTGCCTTTATTAATAACATAATTATTTTTTCATTCATATCAAATTACTCTAGTTAATTTTCCATTAATCATTTTATTTTAAAATTAATTTTTAATATTTTAAATATGAATATGCAAATATTAAAATATTTTTATATTACAATAAATAAAATATTTATTTGTTATTAAATTATAAATATAATATACCTTATGCTTTTAAAGTATTTATTTACTAGTATTTTAACCTATGTGATGAACATTATATATTTTCCTTTCATTTAACTTAGATTTATGATAAATAACTCATAGAGTATATAAATCTGTTAATATAAAAGGAATATTTCATTGGAAAAAAAATTCTTGATTTTCTAAATTTCTTTCTAAGTAACCGAGGAAAAAAAAAAATAGAACTTTTTAGTAACTACTACTCTTCTTTGTCAAAAGTTGTTAGTTCAAGTAATTTTATATTTGTGTTTATTAATTAATGAAAGTTCAATTTTCACATTAAACGTGATCATTACTCAAAGTAATACTTGACTTCTATAAGGATCTATTAATTCGAAAAGAATGAGTTATATTTCCTTATAAAACCATCATCCTTTTTCACATACATAAAAAAAAAAATTACAATTCTATGAAAAATTTTAGTCTCAAGTGTTACTACTACTATTACAATTTAAGTCTCAAGTAGTAGTAGTAGTAAACTTGAGACTAAAATTTTTTAATTAAAATTTAAAAATTTAAAATTATATAATTATAATTTTTAAGGAATAAAAATATATTTAAACTTAATAAAAAATTATATATTTTTTAGTTGCTAGGGAGGCCTATCGACCAAACAAAACAAACTAAGGATGTGTTTGTGTTGAAGTTATGGATGTGTTTGTATTGCCGTTACTTTTGACGTAATTTAAAATGAACACCGCATTTACTTTAACTGTTTTTGCATCAGAAAGAAAATAAAAATCCGATTTTCCAAACACAGAACAAGAGAAACATGAGAACGCATCCCTCTATTCCCAGCTTCTGATAACTATTTAAATATGTATCTTCAACGATTCCACTGAACGGGGAAGGTTTCTTTTTAGTTTGTGTTAAAAGTTTATCAGGATATCATAAGATCAGACTCGTGACAGATCTTAAAATCAAATGTTAGTATTTTGTCATGCAGCATTTGTTGAAATCAAGTGTTAGCTAGCATTTTGTGTTTTGATCGAGCGACGAAAATTGAATGGAATAAAACAATAAACTTGAAACCCCCTAGTCAAATGCAGGAGGAACAGCCAACAACTTGGCTAAAAAGAAGATACAACATACCCATGTGGTTAAACAAATTCACAAAATCAATACTATATGTGAATATACAACATACACATATATACGACTAAACAAATTCACAAAATTAATTTCAACATCCACCTAGAAACAGCATGTATGTTTAGGATCTTAATACCATTTACCAAGTGAATAAAGAAAAATTCAACCAAACATGATTGGAGTAACAACTAATAATTAATCAAGAATCATGATATTTCATGATATCTTCACTAAGGATCATTTTACCAATCTTAAAAGAAGCATAGGCATCAATGCTCGCATATTCAATTTGATCACGGGTAAGATCCTTCGTTTTCCATTCACTAGTGCACACTTCCTTTGATTTCTTCATATCAAGACCCACCAACTCCTTTGCCAAATATTTTAGTCCCATGGAAGAAATCCGATCGGGCCATATTTGTTTTGCCAAGTGAGATATATCAATGCCTTTGTTGCTCTCCAACCCATAATCACTCTTGAGCATGTTAAGATCGTTTATCACTCCTACCCCAACAAATTTAAAGTCAGAATCCACAAAGAAGCTCTTTAGGGATTGAGGAATATTATTGTTCATCAGGAATAGTTGAACGATTAGGCACTTATTCTCAACACACAATTGCAAAATTGCGACTTTCATCTTGTTTTGGGCACGCGTCCACTCAGTGTCCAACCCAACTACCTTTGGGTTTCCAGTATATGTTGATGAAACAAATTTAATCCATTCCTCTACTATGCTGGCTTCGTGAGTGATTGTGGTTTCAATCATTATTCCATCACAAGACACCATAAACATGGAACTCGATTTGTCGGGCATCATATCAAGTTTCGTATCAACACTTTGTTTAGAATGCATGACAAACAAGAGAAGAAAAAAAGAAAATAAGGAATTAATTCACAATTATCAAAAATCTTTATCTCCTTTGATATAAAAGAAAATAAAAGAGGGAAGAATATAAATGTGATAGATCTCATGCCAAAATCTTTTCTTTTTAATTCAGAAAGATAATCACATTAAAAGATAATAAAAAAATTAAAAATACAGATACACTCATTATGATTACAACAAACATAAACAAATTTATTATATCTTTTAGAAATATTTACACTATTTTATAACTATATTACACTTTTCTCTCCCACTCTTTGCATTAGGCCAACAGGTCAACTACTTAGCATTCAACATGATTGTTGCATATGAACTTAGTATTCAATCATTGAACATAATTTGAACTAAAAGTTGGAAGGATCCACAATCCCTCCTATCCCAAACTAAAAGCAAAGGTACAATAAATATTAAGGTCTTTTAATAATAAGATATAACAGAATATAATAGGATAATTATTATACATACAATGTTATATTAAAGTGTTTGTTGTGTTTTTTTTTAGGGGTGTTTGTTGTGCTAATTACGGGACTTCATGCATTTTACATTTACAATAATGACAACACATATAGATAGTTTTGTTTAACCTCTTATTATATCTTGTTGATCCGATATAATTTTTTTATCTCAATAAAAACTGAGTTAAGAAATAACATGATAGTGTAAGTTTTCTTATCTTCTTATATGATAGTAATCGATAAACTTTGGAAGGCCCTACATTAGCTTTGTCGTAACAAAAGAAATTCTTATGAACATTGTTTATACTCCTAGCATATTTTAGAATTTTTTTTTTTTTTCTTGGTGCGGCTAGTGATGTGTATGCATTTCATGAAATCGAAAATCTTCACATTTTCCTTCTATTATATCCTCTTGAAAAACGTTTCTTGCATTACATCCTTCTCTTGTTATTAGTTTTCCTCGTCTAGCTTTAGTCAATTCTTTTCACCAACAAGCAACTCATTTATGACCGCATCTTGTTCTTTATTTTGAAGTCTTCTTTTGAACAAAAAGAAAATATTTCCACCTTGTGTCCCCATTTTTATCTTTTGTTTCAGTTGAATTTGGTACACGAAAACAAACCTCATGTGCATACTTTCTATAAAAGTCTTCACCTATATTTGTAAAGTATCAAATACACACTGCCGATTAGGTTTGAATTCTTCATCATAGTCACGAATCCATTCCTCTAATGTGTCCGCTATGTCAACCTCACTGTCACTTATCTCTATAAAAACATTCCTAATTGAACAAGAGAAATAAATATCCATGTTTTAGTACAAGTCAAAGATTGAGAACACAATGAAAGCCATTTATTTCCTGTCAAAACCAAAAATCATGATGTAAAATGACATATACAATTCAGATTGTACCTAAAGCAATATTGTGTTTTCAAATTATAATTTTTTTCCTTAATTGAGATAACGTCTCTAAGCGCTTCAAACAAACATGTCATTTTCAATAAAGAGGGAGTAAACATAAGGCATTCAACTAATTAATTATTTGATGATTGTAATTTTTGATACCATAGAATTCCCTTAATTAAAAGGGGAAATTATATTGTATAAAGACCTTCATCAGATTGTTCATTATTGATATATATTACAAATTTTCATGGCTTATTTTTAATAATTAAACATCAGCTGAAAAAACTACATTTGCATTTGTTCCTTTTCGTTAATTATTTTGAAGAACACGATGAATTGGATGATCAAAATTAAATGGGATAGAATTTTGAAGGGATAGGAAAGAAGCAGTTGGCATTGAGACAGTAGTCTTTGAGGCTAACCTGGTGCGGACAAATATGGACGTTCTTGCAGGCGGTGAAATGCTCTCTTGTTGGACACCACAATAAGGAAATTGGAACATTTTCTCTTTTCTCAACAAGTTGAGTGTAGTACTAATATTTATCGTAGGTGGGACCCCCCATCAGTAAAATATTGGAAGATTAACTGAGTAACCCCGTGATGTTTTAACCATGGTTTTAATCTTCACATTTTATATTAGTATGGTTTTTGAGTTTGAGTTTTTTTTTTATTTTTTTATTTTACACAAGTGGCTTAAGGTGTAATCTTAAGTTTATTTTTGTTAAAGAGTGAACTCAACGAACCCACGTTAGGTTCATTATATTAATCTTAAAATTGTTTACTTTTATCTCACCGTAACTTGATTGTTTTATTTGTAATATTTTAATATAAATTATTTATTTTAATTCAAGGATTGTAATTGAATATTATATTTTTTCTATAAAATCACATTCTCAAGTATATGTTCTTTATATTACACTATATCAAAAAATTATATATATATATATATATATATATATATATATATAAGCTTAAATATATTATATATATTATATAATATTGTCTTTGTTTTTATATATAAGTAATAAGATTCTTATTTTGTTAAAGCTTAAATATATTTTTTAGTTCTTCAAATTTAAAATTAGTCTTTTTAATTTATAATTTTTTAAAAATTGTTTTAGTCATTATACTTATATTTGTTATAAGTTTGTCAAATATAATTGTATAAAATCTACATATTACTATATTTATTAGTAAAAACATCATATTAAACCATGTTAATATAATATAATTGTCTCAATCTATCACTTTTATATATATTATTGGTAACTTGAGAGACTAAAACAAGATTTTTAAATATTACAAAAATTTTTAAAAAAAAGTAATTATAAGTTTGAGGAATCAAAAATAAGTTTACTTTAAATTTGAAAGATTAAAAACATATTTAAGATTTATAAGAAACATGAATTTAATTTTAAATATATAGATTAATAATTTTCTTTCATATCCTTCATTTATTATGAATTTATTAATAAGCGTTTTACTCATTTTTCATAATAATGAATGTATTTATTGCGTATCTAACATTATAAATCATTCTCATTATTGGAAAAATTATTCATTAACTTTTGAGTAGTATCATTAAATATAACTATATTCCTCTCTCTAGACTTATATATAAGTAAAAAAAAAAGTTGATTTCACACATATTAGAAAAGATAGTTAAATGCATTTAATTTTCATGATTTCATATAAGATATACACTACATTTACTAAAATATCATTAATCAAATTTATTATAGATAGTGTTCTTATTTATTATTTTAGAGGTATTTTTTAATTGATAACATTAAGTAAAGTTGACTCAGTTGAAATTTGTTTATATTTCAGTTAAAAAAATTTAAGCATTTTTTGCTTATATATAAATTTAGAGGAGTACTACCAACACTATTTTTTTCTTCTGTTTGATCAGCCAAAAGAAATGCATTAAGGAGACACTAGGAGTGTCAAACCCAAATACATAAATGTTGATAAATAAGAAAGAAGTTACAAATAGTCTTGAACTACTTCAAAGCTTTATGTCCCTATCATGAGTGATACAAATTACTGTTGCGATGTGGTATAAAGCTTGTCTCCCAAGTGACCTATTGCATATTGATTATGACATCCATGTGTCCTACTGCAAATTATTTAATACTGAATAAAATTTCAAATTATGATTTATTAATTATAATTAACTAATTTCATTGATCTTGTTGAATTAAATATTTGTTATATATATATATATTATCGTAACCGGGATCACGACGGGATGACGCTAACATTTGTATATTCAATGGAGCCGCCACCAATATTTTATTTCAAGGGAAAAACATTGGAAAACCCTTTAAAGGATAATCTTTAAAATTAAAGTTGGGTTCGGGAGTCGATTACGTGTAAGGAAGGTATTAGCACCCTACAACGCCTGTAAAACAGTACCTTTAATTAATTGCGCAACATTATATAAATTTATAAATATTTAATTTATTCCTAAAAAAAACGTATGTGAGATATATTTCTTTAATCTGAGATGCCTCTTTTTTATTTTTATTAGAAAATTATAGGGATTTGGGTTAGCAAATGACTAATTAATAAACCCTTCCAATAACATGAAAGATAGAATTACTATTCAATCCATGTTATTGACTTTTATTTGTTGATACTAAATTATGCTTAAAGCATAGGACAATGAATAAGTATTATATTAACTTTTACGGCTTACATGATATTAAAGGGTAGAAGTGCTACTCAATTAATATCATTAACCATAAAAATAAGTGTACATAAGAAAATTTATGTTTATATTTTTATTGCAAGAAATAGATTTTGCACAATGATCCAAGTTAGCAAATGGCTAATCAATAAATCCCTCCAATAACGTTAAAAATAGAAATGCTATTTAATTAACGTTATTGGTTGCAACAGATCTTTACCCTTTAGAAAGAAATTTCATATAAGAGAGTTTAAGCTAGCAAATGACTAGTCATTAAACCCCAGGACCTAATAATGTTAAAGATAAAAATGTTATTCAATTAACATAATTATTGGTCGTATATTAAATATATATTTTTTAAAAATAATAATCTTAAAGGGAACAAATCGTATTCACTATGTACAAACCATAAACAAAAATAAATAAACAAACAAAAATAAAATAATAATAATAATAAATAAATAAAAGAAAAATTAAGAGAAGAAACGATACCAAATGAGTTGAATCTTTGAATATGATGATCAAGAAGGTGCTTTTTGGCTACCTTTCACACTACAGAGGTGTCTCACAGATCTTAAGAAATACAAAAGAGAGGGGGAAGAGAGATAGAAAAAAATTTCGAGCTCTGAAGAGTACTGGACGAAATTTTTCGGGGCTGGAGAAATGAGCCCCAGTTGTCTATTTATAGACTTCGGGAAGGGGTCCAGAACGGCCCGTTCCAAATTCGGAACGGCCGTTCTGGACATGGCCGTTGTGTGAGAAATTCAATACTGGAACGGCCCGTTCTGAAATCAGAACGGCCCGTTCCAGTATTGAGAATAACACCCAATTTTTTAGACCGGAACAGCCTTGAAACGGCCCGTTCCAGAGGTAGGAACGGCCTGTTCCGTTTTAGGAACGGCCGTTCCAATTTCGGAACAGCCCGTTCCAAATTAGGGTTTTTGGCCTTTTTGGAGCCTTGGAACGGCCCGTTCTGGACCTTGGAACGGCCCGTTCCGATTTTGGAACGGCCCGTTCCGATTCTGGAACGCCCAAAAAAAAAAATACTTAATTTGTGCTTTTGGGCCCTCTAAAGTCTTGTCTTCTTGTCGGCATGTTTCGGGAGCTCCTTCCCTTCATAGTAGATGTCTATTTCATCACTTTTGTGAGTCCGGATAAAATTGATTATTCACAGTTGCCCCTCTTTATTTATTTCTTATTAAATAATCTAAATAAGGTAATTTAGATCATTTATGATAAGAAAGAAATAAAGATGTGAATTAATTTTATCCAGCTATTGTTGATGAAGTAAGTTCTTGAAAGATTCAATGCTTTTGCTTGAAGCTAGTCAAATGCTAGAATGTTGTGTTGGAATCATCAAGTGCTAGTGCTGGATCATCCGAATGTTAATGTTGAATGCTTGTGCTTGATCAATCGAATGTCAATGTTTGATGGAGTGGTCGAATGCTTGTGCTGGATCGACTGAATGCTTATGCTGAAGTAGTTGAATGCTTGTGCTTAATGAAGTGGTCAACTGCTTGTGCTGCATCGACCGAATGTTGGTGCCAATTCAATCAAATGCTGGTGCTGGATTGATTGAATGTTGATGGACTGGATGCTAATGCTGGAGTGGTCGAGTGCTTGTGCTGTATCGACCGATTGTTGGTGCCAATTCAATCAAATGCTAGTGCTGGGTTGATTGAATGTTGATATTGGATCGACCAAATGCTTGTGCTGGATTAGTCGATGGGTCGCGCCAGGTAAATACTGGGCTTATACAAAGAAAATTGTAACTTGTGCCAGGTAAGTACTGGACTTATACAAAAGAAATTGTAACTTGTGCCAGGTAGATACTGGGCTTAATAAGAAAAATATAACTGGTTCTAGGCAGATACTGGGCTTTAAAAAGAAAAATGTAATTGGTGCCAGGCAGATACTGGGCTTTAAAAAGAAAAATGTAACTGGTGCCGGACAGATACTGGGCTTAAAAAAAAGAAAAATATAACTGGTGCCAGGCAGATACTGGGCTTTAAAAAGAAAGATATAACTGGTGTCAGGCAGATACTGGGCTTTAAAAAGGAAGTCATATATGAAGTAAGTGCTTAGCGTAAAAACTCTACGTCATAAGTTCTAGGAAGCAAGATATGCAAATGAAATGTGATGCAACGGTGATATGATGCAAAATGTTATGAGACACAACTTTCAAGACTTAAACTTTTGTTTCTTTTCCTTTCCCTTTTTGCTTTTGCTTTTTGCTTCTTTTTTTTCCAGAAATTCCTCATCGTGACACATAGCCAAGGATCATGGATGAGTGAGTCCTTTGGATACTTTTGTCTTGAATGATAGTTGGCTATTTCCTGTGGGTTACCCTCAAGCTGTTGTAAGCACTTATGAGTTGAAACAACGTTATCCTGTTGGTTGCGCTTGGTAACATTTATCAAGAAATTATCAAGCATACTGTGGTTTTTAAAACCCATAAAAATAATTTGTAATGCCTTGAATTTTCCTTTTTTAGATGTAACATGCATTTCCTTTCAGTATATTATCATAAAATGCAAAAAGAATTGGCAACAAAGAGGTAGGATGATCTTATTTAATAGAGTAAAAATGTGTTTACAAAGAAAGTCATTGTATGACAAGAATGGTCAATATGTATAATGGTAGCAATAGGAGGTGACTGTTACGTGAGTGATACTTTCCAGATGAACAATGCTAGTACTACACTTTAATAACCTTGATTGCTCGCCAATAAACTTGAGAGGATAATTCAATGTAATTGCCCCAGTTTGTTTTTCTTTGCCGTGTCTGGCCCCAATTGATACCTTGAAATTTGACAAGATGTTTATCTGTTAGATTACTTTTTCAGGTTTTCAATCTAACCAACTTTTTTTTTTTTTTTGTTGACCCTAATTTTTGCCTAGATTGCTCTTTCGAGTTTTCAACCTAGTGGGTCGCTCTAACTTTTGCCTAGATCGCCTTTTCGGGTTTTCAATCTAGCGAGCGTTTTTCTTGTGTTTTTTTTTAGCCTAATTTTTGCCTAGATTGCTCTTCTGAGTTTTCAATCTAGTGAGTTGCTCTAACTTTTTCCTAGATCGCCCTTTTGGGTTTTCAATCTAGAGAGCCTCCTTTTTTTTGTTGTTGACCCTAATTTTTGCCTAGATTGCTCTTTCAAGTTTTCAATCTAGCGGGTCGCTCTAATTTTTGCCTAAATTGTCCTTTCGAGTTTTCAATCTAGCGAGCCTTTTTTTTTTGTATAAATGAAAATTTGCATTTAACCTTTTCTCCTCAATGAGATTTAATTTGATCCAAACTGGTTTGGACACGTTCTGCTTCTCCTAATTTGGCTTCCGTTAATACTTTCAAAGATGGAACTTATACATCAATTGGAAGGACTGCTTCCATCCCATAAGCTAAGGGAAATGGGGTTGCCCCAGTTGATGATCCTTTTGATATTCTTGTTTGTTGCTCATGTAAAGCAAATGGAAGCATCTCATCCCAATCTTTGTATGTCACCACCATTTTCTGAATGATCTTCTTGATGTTGTTGTTTGCTACTTTAACTGCCCCGTTCATCTTTGGGCGGTATGGGGAAGAGTTATGGTGCTGAATTTTGAAGTCAACACCTAATTCTGTCATCATCTTGTTGTTTAAGTTGGTTCTATTATCAGTGATGATTCTGCTTGGCATACCGTAATGACAAATAAATTCCCTTTTGATGAACTTTGCAATCCATATTTCGAGTCACATGGGCATATGAAGCGGCTTCAACCAACCCATTTGGTGAAATAATCAATAGCAACCAAAATGAAGAGATGTCCATTTGACGCTTTCGGCTCAATGGGCCAATACATCCATTCCCCACATTGAAAATGGACAAGGTGGTGGGAAAAGTTGGCAAAGCATTGATGTTATCAGCATACATCTAGTATTTAAAGCAATCATTTTCCATTTCCTCACAAGTCTGATTAACTGCACAATCAAAATTATTTGATGCAACACTAGCATTATCACTTTCAACCGCATTTCTTTGCATTCTTTAAAGTTAGAATAAGATTGAGTAAAAAGATTAAGGAGAAAGGAAGAGGTAAAAGGTGAAAGATGAGTGAATGTTTTTTTGAGATTAAGGAGAAAGGAAAGGGTAAGAGATGAAAAAAGAATGAATGCATTTTATTTAATATTTAAAAGGAAAAACATGAGCCCTTATTTAAAGAAATAAATCTTAAAGCCTTGGGCAGAGCAATAAGACTGACATTACAAGAAAATTACTTAAAATTTGAATTAAAAACCAACAGGCAGCTTGACAATCTCCCAATTGTTAAGTTCCACGTTCAGTGGACAAGCGTGAACCAGACTAGCATGTTCATTCTCGCAAGAGTCTTGCTCAACAATAGCTATTGAGTTTGGAAACTCAAACCCATCACACCAAAAGCTTTCTCACAGATCACTGAGAGGGACCCCATCTACTCTCCTCAATAGAATTAACTGTCGGCCCTCCATGACCTGGTAGAGGGTTATTCCCAATGTTAGGATTGTCCTCTTTAAAGTTTAACCACCCAGCCTTAGTCAAACTTTGTACCTTGGTTTTTAGTGCCCTGCAATTTTCAATGGAGTGACCAATAGCTCTCGCATGATAATCACATTTGGCATTAACGTCGTATCCCCTAGGATATGGTGGTTCTATGGGCTTCATCGGGCAACGTACTACTAGTGAATTTTGTAGTAGGAGAGGGAACAAGTCAGTATAGGAGATAGGGATAGGGTCAAACTCAATTGGTTTCCGATCTTGGGTATTTTGTGACCTCACATGGTTAGAATTTTGGTTCCATGGCTGGGTAGATTGAGGTGGTCGTGCGGTAGGTATTGTGGGTGAAGCTTGCAGAGCTTGATGGATAGGTTGTTGAGGATGTGGTGAGACGGTAGTGATATTTGGGTAGACCATGTGAGGGGTATAGAGATAAGGAGGTTGGTTGTTAGGTGACCTAGGGGAGTTGAATGTCACTGCATTTGTATCTCCTTCTTTTTTCTTTCCTGCACCATTTGAAAATTTTCTTGAACCAGCTATTTCAATAGAGTTAACCGCAATCTTCCCACTCCTCATGCCATTCTCAATCCTTTCCCCGATGATGACTATATCAGAGAAATTTGATAAAATATTCCCAATCATTTTATCATAGAACGGTGCTTGTAAAGTATCAATGAACAGGGCTACTGCTTCTCTATCAGACAAAGGAGGTTCCACTTGTGCTGCCACTTATCTCCATCTCTAAGCATATTCCTTAAATGTTTCACCATCTTTTTTAGACATGTTACGTAGTTCAAACCTATCTGGAACCATGTCAAGATTATACTTATATTGTTTAAGGAAAGCATCAGCTAAATCCTTCCAGGAGCGAATACAGGCCCGTTCAAGATGCATATACCAATTTAAAGCTGCCCCAGTTAAAGAATCCTGAAAACAATGAATAAGCAACTTATCATTGCGAGCATACGCTGCCATCTTTCTGCAGTACATGGTCATGTGATTCTTTGGACAACTTGTTCCTTTATATTTATCAAATTCAGGAACTTTGAACTTTGGGGGGAACTCTATGTCTGGAACTAAACAAAGATCGACAGCTTCACCAATATCATAGCTACCTCCTTCCACAACCTTTAGCCTCTCTTCTAGCATTTGTAACTTTTCGCTAGACTGAACATGCTCAATTCCTGAGGTTGGTTGATATCCCCCAGAAGTTTGATGAGGATTCCCTTGGTTGGTGAAATTAGAATTTTGGGCTTGGTAGGGAACTTGATGTTTGTAAGAGGTGGCATTCATGGGTGGAACCTCATGTTGGGTTGGTTGCGACCGTGTAGGCAGCTGATTCACCAATGGTTGGTGTTTATCCGAAGGGTCCATGATTGTTGGAGGTGTGTAGTTGGGCGGAAGGCCATATGGTGGCCATTGGACCTCTAGAGGATCAACTTGTTGGTCGGGTCTATTAAGATGTAGAGCTTGTGGTTGTGATGAGATTGGGGTAAAACCAGGTAGATATGTAGGAGAAGTTGTCGATTCTCCTCTGATTAATTGAGGGGTCCCTTCTGCATTTACCACTGTATAAACTGTAACATCTTTAGAATTTGGCTCATTTGTTCCTTCAGTTGATTGATATCATTCCTCAATTCTTCGTTGCGTTCCTCTATCTCATCCATGATCTTAGTTTGGGAGCGCGTCCTATAACGATGTCGAGGAAACACTTTATTTTTTTTTTGCTTTATTACTTTCTAAATACACAGTGAAAAGGAAAGGAAAAAGAAATAAATTTTGGAAAAGATTGATTTTGTATTCAAATTGAAGAGCTATTCCCCACATCTTAACGCCAGAGGCAAAAACCCCTTAGTTATACAAGGGTTGACACTTATTTCAATGGAGCATTCACTCCTCAATGGATAAGGTCATCTTACTAGCAATGCAACAGTACGAGTCACATTTTCAAACAAAGATCAATCATCTCAAGATCAAAATGTGATTAACAATTACTTAAGGGAGAATTCTCTCCTCAATAAATAATGTCTAAAACAAGTTATATATCAAGTCAAATGTGCTATTATTTTGGCAGATCTTACCTACCCTTTGGAGGTCATTTTTTAGCACATTTATCATGATACTCTTGTTTAACCCTGATGCATTGCTAGTATGATTTTGAATCTCCTCCATATTGAATACTATCAATTATTTTAAGGTTTAAAAGAAAAATAAATGAGATGAAGACTTAATTGAAATGTGACTTACTATGCCCCTAATATGCATGTATGCATCACTTTTTATCATTTATCTTTTATTTATTAAAAAAAATTATTTTAGGCAAGAAAAGTAACCTAAAAAATGATATTGGATATAAATGTATGATGCATGAATGTATTAACATTTTTTTGTTGGTATGAATATATATAAGAAGAAGGATAGAGAGTAGTACAATGTGACCTATTACGGTAAACCTAGGGTAATAAATTTTTAAGGTTAACACCCTACTTTGGAAAGTCATTAAGTCCACCTATTAGTGCATGGTTTTGTGGGTGGATCTAAAAACTCCTCAAGATTTATTGGTCCCCATGTTGCCCTTATCATATAAATAAGGACCTAGCGCATGAATCAATCACAAGTAGGGAACATACCCTCTCAATATGATTAAACCAGGCTACTAGTAACAACCTGAGCAGTGACTCAACAACGGTCAAGTGAGCATCAAGCCCCTCAATAACAGTCATCAAGCCACTTTCTCTTCTTAGGTTCGCACAAGCTCGGGTATAGAGCCCAAAGTGTGTGAGGTACAAGTGTTAGTGGGTGTGTGGGGTAATAAACAGACATGCAAATAAAATAAATAAAACTCTAATTTAAATTTAAATCTAAACAAAACAAGCGTAGAAAAAAAAAACAAAATAAATAAATAAAACAAAATTAAAATAAAATAAAAGGGAAAAATTAATATTTATAAAGTCATAATCTTGCGCAATTAATTTAATAAGGTCTGACTCTCAAAAGTCCCCAGTGGAGTCGCCATCTGTCGTAACCGGGATCACGACGGGATGACGCTAACATTTTTATATTCAATGGAGCCGCCACCAATATTTTATTTCAAGGAAAAAACATTGGAAAACCCTTTAAAGGATAATCTTTAAAATTAAAGTTGGGTTCGGGAGTCGATTACGTGTAAGGAAGGTATTAGCACCCTACAACGCCTGTAAAACAGTACCTTTAATTAATTGCGCAACATTATATAAATTTATAAATATTTAATTTATTCCTAAAAAAAACGTATGTGAGATATATTTCTTTAATCTGAGATGCCTCTTTTTTATTTTTATTAGAAAATTATAGGGATTTGGGTTAGCAAATGGCTAATTAATAAACCCTTCCAATAACATGAAAGATAGAATTGCTATTCAATCCATGTTATTGACTTTTATTTGTTGATACTAAATTATGCTTAAAGCATAGGACAATGAATAAGTATTATATTAACTTTTACGGCTTACATGATATTAAAGGGTAGAAGTGCTACTCAATTAATATCATTAACCATAAAAATAAGTGTACATAAGAAAATTTATGTTTATATTTTTATTGCAAGAAATAGATTTTGCACAATGATCCAAGTTAGCAAATGGCTAATCAATAAATCCCTCCAATAACGTTAAAAATAGAAATGCTATTTAATTAACGTTATTGGTTGCAACAGATCTTTACCCTTTAGAAAGAAATTTCATATAAGAGAGTTTAAGCTAGCAAATGACTAGTCATTAAACCCCAGGACCTAATAATGTTAAAGATAAAAATGTTATTCAATTAACATAATTATTGGTCGTATATTAAATATATATTTTTTAAAAATAATAATCTTAAAGGGAACAAATCGTATTCACTATGTACAAACCATAAACAAAAATAAATAAACAAACAAAAATAAAATAATAATAATAATAAATAAATAAAAGAAAAATTAAGAGAAGAAACGATACCAAATGAGTTGAATCTTTGAATATGATGATCAAGAAGGTGCTTTTTGGCTACCTTTCACACTACAGAGGTGTCTCACAGATCTTAAGAAATACAAAAGAGAGGGGGAAGAGAGAGAAAAAAAAATTTCGAGCTCTGAAGAGTACTGGACGAAATTTTTCAGGGCTGGAGAAATGAGCCCCAGTTGTCTATTTATAGACTTCGGGAAGGGGTCCAGAACGGCCCGTTCCAAATTCGGAACGGCCGTTCTGGACATGGCCGTTGTGTGAGAAATTCAATACTGGAACGGCCCGTTCTGAAATCAGAACGGCCCGTTCCAGTATTGAGAATAACACCCAATTTTTTAGACCGGAACAGCCTTGAAACGGCCCGTTCTGGACCTTGGAACAGCCCGTTCCGATTTTGGAACGGCCCGTTCCGATTCTGGAACGCCCAAAAAAAAATACTTAATTTGTGCTTTTGGGCCCTCTAAAGTCTTGTCTTCTTGTCGGCATGTTTCGGGAGCTCCTTCCCTTCATAGTAGATGTCTATTTCATCACTTTTGTGAGTCCGGATAAAATTGATTATTCACATATATATATATATATATATATATATATATATATATATATATATATATATATATATATATATATATAAAAGAACGGGTAGTATTAATTTATATAGTAATATATATAATATTATATATATTATGAAATTTACTTTCAACATTTTAACTTGTATATAATTTAATAATTTTGACACATAAATTTAAAATATATTATTAATTAAAATATTCGATAAACAAATAAATAATTGTTATAGAAATTATTTTTAAAGAAAATATATTTTGAATAATAATTATAATTTTAAAAATATTATATAGTTTTTTATAATTTTAATAAAAATAATTACACAAATAAAAAATGATTTTGTACAAAATATAGTTAAAATCATGTTTTATATTTTAAAGTATAATAATGTCCTACTATATAAAATATTATCTATTAAATAAAATAGTTTTACTATCAATATACAATTATTGAGAAAATTAAATTTTTGATAAAATGTTGGACATTAAATTAGGTTGTAAATGACTTGAAAAATAACCCAAACCCATCCAGTCCTCTTCAGACGAGACCAAGTTAATAGAATCGGATGGATTTTACTCACCCCTAGACAATGTTTTAAATCTAAAATCATTAATCAACCTAGTCAAAATATTAAGTGTGGGTCACTGATTAAATTGTGTAAATAAGTATATAATTAATTTTATAATAAAAATAAATTATATACTATAAAAATTATAAAATTCGTCTAAATAACAATTAAACATCTTAGCCCAATGATTATTAAGCTTCCAACCTTCCCATAGCATGAGTTTAAGTCCCACCTCTGAAATTTTAGAGTTCTCAACCTATTGAGAAGCATAATGTACATTTCTCCCTTAGCCATAGGACTTTGCAGAGTTTCATAAGATTAAAGCTTATTTTGTTTTTATCACTCTCACATCATATATATTATCATATCTTAATCTCTAAATGAATTCTACTTGTTCAAACATGATAAAATATAAAAACATGATAAGAATAGAATAAGAAAACATGATCAAACAAACTTTGATAGTTAGAATATGATAAAATTCTTAAAATAATGGGTTAATAAGAGTTTAACTCAATCTTACAAAATCAGTTTATAAGATAAGGATTGTTTTCCACTTATGAATATTATTATGATTTTATTCCTAGTCGACGTAGAATTTTTAACACATCTCCTCATGTTGAGGATTGAACATTTCAAGCATGAAGTTTGTTGGCTTGATAAGCCTAACAATACTTGTTAAGATAGGTTTTGATATACTTTGATACCATCTTAAAATATTAGATTAAGAATCTAATTCAACTTTATAAAATTGATTTATTAGATAAGAATTGTTCTTCATTTATATATACTATTATAGTCTTTTTCCTAATCAATGTGGGATCTCCTACAAAAATATGTAACATATGGTATATTTTACTATATACCTATATATAAAGGAATTCTCTAATTTCACATGCATATTATTTTTTAAAATTTTAATATTTTAAATAAAATAATTGTTAAATGAAGATTATTAAAAGTTACAAAAGTCTATTAGAGTCTGTTTAGGTAAACTAATCGTATTAAATTGGTAGTTAGAATATGAGAATATGAAAGCATGATAAGAATATAATATGATAGAATACAGAAATATTTATAACTATTAATAAATAAAATATATTATTTTGGTGTCCATATTTTTGGACACTTTTACCCTTCCTAATATCTATAACTACTCCATTAGGCCATTATAGTTAAGTTATCTATAGACTCTCATTTTATCATTTTTTTTCTATTTTTTAAAATAACAATGAGGCATAGTGTACATCGTTTTCTCTAGTGATTATAATTATCTTAACTATTTATGATTATTTATTAATTTAAATTAATATATAAAATAATTTTATGATTATTTGTTGACTTGAATTAATGAAATAAAGTATAAAATAATTTTTAAATTTTTTAAAAATTTGTGAAGTTAATTTATATATTAAGAACTTTTAATTCAACGGTTGAATCATTAAAATTTAATGTAAAATATGATTTATTGAGTAAAGTAAGCTTACAATATATATATATATATATATATATATATATATATATATATATATATATATATGAGGAGGAATTCTTTTACTCCAAGAGCAAGTCTATCTAGACTTATTCTATTCAATAACTTATATTTTACATCAAATTTCAACGATCCAATCGTTGAATTTAAAGTTCATAATGCATAGAACAAATCTGCAAATTTTTAAAAAATTTGAAAATCATTTGATACTTCATTTCATTAATTCAAATTGACAGATAATCATAAAATTATTTTATACATTGATTTGAAGTAATGAAACGAAGTATCAAATGATTTTCAAATTTTTAAAAAATTTACAAATTTGATCTATACATTAAGAACTTTAAATTCAGTGGTTGGATAATTGAAATTTAATGTAGAACATGAGTTATTGAATGTAGTAAGTCTAAGTAAACTTACTCTTAGAATAAAAAAATCCCTCATATATATATATATATATAGTTGCATATTTTGAGATATTTTAAAATATTAATTTAATCACAAAAATATTTTGAATTTAAATTTAAAATAATTATTTTATTAATTATAGGTTTCAAAACCTAATTAATATTGATTTTAATGAGATATAATAATCTAACAGTTGTAATATTATTTAATTTTAATTATCAAATATTTTAAAATTAATTATTTTTAATTTTCATGATTAATTATAGGCATATAAATATTGAGAATGTTCTTTTCTTTGTTCTCTTTTATAGTACCAGGAAGATATTATTATACGTATCAGGAATTCATATCTCTAGGAATTTATATTACTTCGTATTCACAACATCCACAAACAAACAACATATTTAAGAGTTATTCTTCTACGAGGATACATAGACACTATGATATTAAATTAGTGAAATAACATCTTCAATAATAACTCCTACATATTAAATATGAATGATTATCTTACACAAAAGTATTTTTAAAGATTATTTTTCAATTATGTTTTTTTAATTTTATTCTTTATTAATACTTGTGTTTAATTTTAGGTTAAATTATATTTTTTTAATTTTAATTTCTTCAATTTATAATTTTAGTCTCAGATATTTATTCTCTATTTTTAAAAATATGAATTTTTAGTCTTTCTATAAAATTGAATTATTAAATTTTAATATTTATTTATACTAAAGTGATATAATATTGATATGACATTTAGAGTAAAAAAAAACTAAAAAAAATGAAGTAAAATTTATGAATAAAATAAATATCATTTCCCAATTAAAGGGCTCCACTAGTCTAAGGTATTTCGCAGCTTTTATTGGCCGTTTTAATAATATGCATGGTCTGTGAATTTGTGATGGCATTTATTAAGAAATTGAGATATAGACGAAAAATAAAAAATAAACTTTCATTCTACATTAGTCTCATTCAAGTAGAGATCTCTTGTATAGCCTTATCAAATAATGGTGATGTGTTAAAAAAGAAACTACGAGTCTGCAACATACCCCACTCTGTGTATATACTCCTCGTCAAATTATTTTGTAGGCATACAATTGTGATCTAAAAGCTTTTAATTCGTTATAAGAAAATTTCTTCCTTAATCAGTACACTGGAACTGAAGTATTGAACAAAGACATTAAGCCAAGGCGTGTGCAAACTGAACCCAAAGAGACACGCTTGGAATTGCACCATTCACAACCGTGAGCAAGTAATAACCAGAAGGTGCAACATGGGGTGATGGTGGGGCTTCTAAGACTGCAACAACCCACCCATCACCACTTCTCCCCAAGCTCTTGCACCTCAGCTTCAGCATCCTCTGATTCATCGCAAAGGAATGTGTGGTAAACGGTGGTGCATAGGCACTGAACCCCACCTCATTGCTTGGCCCCTTCCCCAGCCAGAACCTAACTCTAAACTCATTCCCATACCCAATTGCATGGCTCTCACCACCATGTCCATATTCTATGGTCAAGTTACTAGGCCTCAAGTTATGGTACCTCCTTTCCATATAGTATGGAACAAATGCTTGAAGTCTAAGTTCAGTTGGGTATGCCACATTGTTAAAAGTGTACCTCCCATGAGGGTTACCACCTGCAACCAAGACCCTCCCATCAGGAAGAAGAGTTGCTGATGAGTGATACATTCTAGCTATCTTGGTTGACTTGAGGACTGTGAACCTTTTTCCTAGTTTTTTTTTAGGGCTATAAAGATAAGGCTCAAGAGAAGCGTTTCTAGCATTGTCATATCCTGCACACCCTTGTTTAGCCCCATTTATGATCAAGATTTTACCATTAGGGAGAATCAGCATGTCATGTAGGAGACGTGGTTGGGGCATGTAGTCCATATCCCACTTGTGTTTGTTCCCTGAGATCACCATCCTACCACATGATCTTAAGCCTTGCAAGAATCTTCCCCCACCAGCAGCTTTAAGTGCTCCTGTGGATGAACCTCCACACACCATGACTTCAGCCTTTGTGAAGTTGTCTCTATGGTCCAATGGGAGTAACACGGATGAGCCTGAGCTAGGGTAGTTTCTTGACCCTTGTCCTGGAATTCTAGGGAAGGTCTTGATCACTTTGTTCCTTCTCAAGTTGAGTAGGATGGAATCACGGTTGGCGAAGACGAACAAGTTTCCATCTGATGAGAGGTGAAGGAAGGGATAGAGGTTGTTCCCTCCTGCATTTCTGTCATTGGTATGGTGCAAGAATGGAAGCTCAAAGGATTTTTCTCCGGGACTAGTTTTTGGTACAAATTCATATGTGAAAACTCTTCTTCCTCCAACAACCACCACTCTATCATGTTCTGGTAGTATCTGACTCGAAGCATACCACCTCTCATCAGATAGTGATTTCTTTGATTGTATCCAGTCACATTGGTGATTCCCACATGGCCTATAGAGTCTGATCCTTTTGGCACCTCTTTCATATCCACCGGTTTGTAAGAGTGTACCATTACTTAGGAATGAACCTGAGGAGCACCAAGGATCAGTGTCAAGCCTCAGAGGTCTCACTTTGTTGGTACTGATATCATACTCCACAGAATGAGCATAGCATGTGGAATCCATCAAATCGTGGTTGCTTGTGGTGCACCTGCTTCCATTGAACCGTCTGCGAAGTTGGTAACTGGATTTGCCTGCTCCAGTTTGGTCAAACATTATGACTGTGTTTTTGTAGGTTAAAGCCATATGCATGCCAACCACGCCAGTATTGTTAAGGAGCAGTTGCCACTGCCCTATCCTCCCTTCTGAGGATCTCACATTGGCACCATTGCTGAATCCAAAAGAAAGCAAGAAAAGTAGGATAGTGATCATGATTTTTCTGCAAGAGAGGAAGAACATGTGTTTCGTATTGTGATAGCAAGAGGGTGGTGGTGGCTGTTAGGTTCAAAGGGAGAGTCCTTTTGTAGCACTAAGTTTTGCTTGGAGACGACTTACTAGCGCTCATGCACTTGAAACGGCGCGCAATCATTTTGGCTAAAGTTCATATCATATAACATTTCAGTGATGTTTTAGATCCAATTCTCTCGGACTCATGCAAGATTGTATTCAACTTGTAACAATACTAGTTCGTTGTTTCTTTTGTTCCACATCACAATCTTTGAGTGTGATTATTTTATGAGAATATTTTTTTTATAATTTTGTTATTGATGGGAAGTATCAAAAGATTAAACTATATCATAAAACATATCTGACCACCTTTAATAAAGTTTTATTTCCGAAACATATTTTTTTTTTATAAATTCTAAATCCTAAAACTCAATTCTGTTTAGGGAATCTAATTCTAATTTCACTCAAACCAACTAATCTATTGATAAACCTTTCTTAAATATTTAATCGAACTAATACCATATTTTCTCTCGCATTAAGGATAATAGTTCTATTAAATATTTAAAAAGGATTTACTAAAGTCCAAATAAAACTGAATTCAATCCTTTTAAGCAAAATTTCAAATTGAAGTCTTATAGATGAAAAAAAAAATATGATTAAGAAAGATGCTATGAAAGGTGATCTGATAAATTTTCTCAGATATTTATCATAAGCAAAGTTGGTAGATACTCATACTAATAAAATGATTATTATAAAAAAATAGTGATATTTTATATAGTAGATGTTACGATCAATATTCGTTTTTACATAACATCGCCATGATAAGAGTGACATTTTTTCACTTTCAAAATAAGCAGTGCACAGTGTTAATAAAGCTAAATATAGAGTTGTATAATACCCCCAGTGACACATGACCACGAGAGTATACTAGAAGAAAGACGTGAGTAGTTGGATAGTTGAAAAGGAACTGAATTTGTTGAAAGTTGAAACCTAATCAGCCCATTAAGCACTTACTTAATTAATCAGCCACCAAGAAAGGGAACCTCGTTACTATTTACATAATCGGCCCAAAAGCAAGGGCACTTTTTTATTTCCTAAATGTGCAGAAAGTGCAGAGGGACAAAGGTTGTCTATCACATCACGTTCCCAACACCGACAATTATACAACGGAAATTTCACTCGACACGTCACCCACAAGTGAATGTTAAGGAATGCTAGGAATTCACCACATCATGCTGCGAAAGACATCATTCACACTACTACCATGTTATTTCACAAGGGTATGAGAAGTTAACTCACAAGTCCTACCTATCGACAAGGAAGTTTATAGAAGTGCTAAATTTTGAACCATATGGACAAAAAAAGATACATAGCCACATACACAAGCAACAAAATCTAGAAGCACGAAAAATTATATTGATGAATTGCCACAAAATTAATATAATAATGCAAATCCAACTCTTGTATAAAATGCGCTCAAAGCATAGTCTTGAATAAATAAATACCAAAAATATGTACAACGCGAAAAGCTACTTAGCAATTTTTTTCAATGTATCCGACCCCATCCTCCTCCTTCATCACCGAGAAATTTGCAGAAAACCCTTCATACCTCAACATGAAAAGTCATGGACAAGTTTTAAGAGATATCATCTAATACAGTTTTAATCTAGTAACAATGGTACTCCTGCAAATGGGGCATAACTCAAGATTTTGTCCACACTCACAGCATGTCTGCAAATCAATAAAAATGGCTCATATAATAGGCATTCAATAATCTATAATGCATGCGAGAAATTAAGAGGACTTCTAGGATTCCTTACCTGATGCCCGCAACCAAAGGCCATATCCTTAGGATTGGAGAGGCAAATGACACAATACTGCAAGGATTACATAACAGAATAGTTTATACTTGAGAGGATTTGAAACTTTGAATTTGCACTATATCATGTAAATGAAAATCTACTTTTGAGTGCTACTGTAAACCACAAAATAGTCTTGTCCTCCAACATGAAGATCGAGGGCAATGACAAGGACTTGAAGGACAAGGACTTGAAGGACAAGGAGATGTAAACATGCTACAGCAGTATCCGCAAATTAAAGAAGGAAATTTCAATAGTAAGAGAAAGGAAAGAGTGGAAGTACCTGATTATCAGAAATGGAACTTGCAGGAGGGTCTGTGCTAACATCATGTTTGCTAGCCGGTGCACTGGGACGAAAACTATTCTGACGAGAAGTTTTTGGAGAATTGAAAGATGCTGCGCCATATTGAGGTGCGCCATATTGAGGTGGTGGTAGAGGAAACCTGTCAATAGATTTCCCTCTACGAGCACTGTTTGAAAAGTAGTACACCTTAACTTAAATGGCTTTCATAAAAAGAAAATATATCCATTGCAGCAAAGTCAATGAAGAAAAAAAAAATCAGCATTCATTACCCCAATATATTAAGCTCTAGTGTTGCCTTGTATTGGGAGGGTATTTCCATCAAAGCAGCGAGTGCAAACTCTGCTTCCTTTCTGGACCGATCCATGTTCTTTGACATTATTTCGGTGAAATTCACAAACTACAGAAGACAAAAATTATAGAAAAATCAAGTTTGACATTATTGAGAGCATAAACAAGCCATGCTCTATAGTAACAGCAGAACTGACAACTTTTGCACAGAAGATACATGCCTGGAAATTATCAAATGCTCGGGCAGGGATGTTATCATCAAATTGTTTCATCATATCCCACGGCCCATCTCCAACTCCAACTAATATGATTGACAAGGGATATTCACTGCCAATAAACACAATTTAGAAACTCGATAACCAAGCTAAGGAATAAAGCAACACACAGATAATTACCTAGCTTTCACAATAGCTTCTACAGTTTTCTTTTCTTGTGCACTCAACTGTCCATGCCCGGTGTCAACACTTCTTGTCACCTGTGACAAGTTGACAAAATTCAATATCAACTCATTTATAATTAGTCTCCAACTGCTAATTGATTGCCAATGGCATGCATGATCACACCATGCCAGTATGTTCCTAAGCTAATATCATCTCAAAGATTCTTAATAGTTCCATATGAAAACTACAGCTGATTCTTATTTTGATTTCAATTTTATTTAGCAATTAGCTAGCAATTCTTAATACTTGAATATGAACAAGTGTGTCTGCTATTTGGAGTAAAATTGGATTATTTGATCTCAAGATACACTCGTTATGTAATAGTAAAAATAGTTGTCTATTTCAATTCACATAACGTTTTACCTGGCCATCCGCTATAATTAATAAGACATGGTACTGGCCTCCACTTTGCTCAACAATGGTGATTGCCATCTCAATGACTGGGGCAAATGATGTTGGTCCTGCCACGAGTTAGGGGCGAAAAAAGCATAAGCAGAGAGCTGATAAGAATTACAGGGAAAATAAAATGGAAATGAAGTTTGGCTAATGTTTCAATACCTGCAAGCTTTAATTGAGGGACCAATTCCCTGTACCGTTCCAACACTTCTTCAAAACCATGACAAAATCTATCATCAGGACAGAAACTAAAAACTTCTTGGTCATGTGTTGATGCTGCCAATATGAAACCCACACACAATATAACTCATCAGCACATTAGACTAGATTGATGAAAGTAATTCATAACAATGTTTCTCATATTACCATCTCCAAAACCAAAACAGGGAATTAAGTTATCCTCATCAAAGGAAGATAATGTTTTCCCAATGATAGATATAGCTTGTTCATATGGATTTTGTTCATGACCAATGTGGTGCAGGCATCTCCTTTGAAATGACCTTCCACCTAATGCCGAGGTAAGTTATGCAAGTTAACACAATTACAAAGGAGAGAAAATGAAGGTGGTTATTAAAAAAAGCAAAACCTGTCCACTCATTGCTCTTCGTAAAATCAATACCAACAATGAGATTGGAAGACTCTAGACCAGCACTTGCCAGAGCTTCAGTTACCTTCCAATATGAAAAACTACTTCAGAATGTCACATAAACATGAAATTAAACCGAGTACTGGTGTAGCACCAGATTTTAGCCTAGTAATAATCTAACATTTACAAACATAGCAATGACATAATGAGAATCATGAGATTAATAGCTAGACATGAACATTAGCTAAAAATGATGATCCATCCATGAATCAAAAGGCACACATAAAACTAGAAGCAAATAGACAACAAAAGGAAATCAAATCATTTATTTTAGCAAGCACATGCATTACCATCCTTACAATGACAATGTCAAGATAACAATTAAACGAGAAATTAGTTGCAACTTGTTAAAAACGACCCTCCAAGACCTGATCTGAAATAGGCTTTTGCTTCTAAAACCTAAGAGCTTAAATTCAAAAATTGAAAAATACAAGGAAAGTTGCACGCATTCAGTATAAACCCTGGAACAGTCTCTACAGATGACATGCACACACAAGATCCGAATTATAGCCATTTCATACATTAAGAATGAGGGGGCATAAAAACAGTTACCTGGTCCAAGCTCTTATAATTATCACCTATCCTTGAAAACTTCGTATCTGAGCGCTTTCCTTGCTCTGGAGCACGACCACCACTATGGCTTGGAGATGAGTACCCGTAATGCCCCGCAGACCCATGATCTTGGATTTGTGTTTGTGGCAAATAAGGAGATTGATACTGAGGAAAGAAACTTGAGGACGAACGTTGCCTAAAACTCCTCCTCCGTTTTGAAATTGATCCACCCATAAATTATTTATCCTAAAGAAACCCAACACCAACAGCTCCATTATAACATTCAAATCAAATCTCTCAGAATTGTACATTTTCAAGCACAAATCACATTCTTGCTGTGGAAAAAATCTTGGTGACAAAAATAGTTAAATTACTTTTCTAAACTGCACTTTATTTTTTTCGGATATCTTATCATGTTTGAGACACTACCATATCATATAAAAATACTAAATGTAAACACCTTTTTCCAACAAGGATTCAAATCATGGTTACGTAGAAACCTCTCCCAAGAGAGATTTGATTCGAACCATGGTTCGCCAAGTTGGTCTCGCAATTGTAATCCACTCACATTGGTTTCAACTCCCCTACCTTACCCATTATTCTCTCTTTGCTTTAGTTTTCTTTAACTGATGCTAATCTCGAAGAAAAAACCCTACTTTGCAAAGCTAACAACATCCCACATGAGAAATAGAAAGGAAAATGTGAAAAGAAAAAATGATACCTTGAAGGGGCAAGAGGGGCTGAGAGATGAGAGAGTGAGGTAGTGGGAGTTAAAGAGCATTAAGCTGGAAAGTGGAGGCGTGTCAGTATCAATGGCAGTGATTGAGAAATGATAAGAATGGATATGCTTGATTGATGTTGATGAACGGTGAAGGTTGTTTCCACGAACTTTCTCACTCTCTCTCTCTCTCTCTCGTGTCTCTTCACACACTTTAGGCAAAACAAAAACTGTTCGGTGCTGCCAAATAGACACACAACGTTGCTTAATGGGGTGGTTGGCCATATGTTTATCAGTTTAATTTTAATTAATTTATCATACAAGAATCATAATAATCATCATATTGTTGAAAATGAAAAGTTTAGCTATAAGAATAAGTTGCTTAAAATTTTGAAATGTATAACATACTATGAACTTTTTGAAAGAAAATAACTTTGTCATCCTTGTTCTTCTAAAAGAACAATTGCTTTATCAGGCATTATATTTAAATAATAAGATTTCACAATGAATCGCGAATCATTTGCTTGGAGACTATATCCCGTGTAGATTTAATAATAAGATCACAAGCCCTCAGTGCTAGATGGTATATCACTGTTAGATTTTGAGAATATTTGGAAAGAGAAAATGCTTTTTTTTAAAAATTTTGTCTTCTATTTTTAATAATTTGGTGACACAAAAATAATGGGAAAAAAATTTATTTTTTTGTTTATTCGGTTTTACATTTTATGTGTAAAGTTCAATAATAGAAAACAAAGTAAAAAAAAAAAAATGTAAATAAATTTATAAAAAAAAATTCATTGCGTTTGTGACTTTTCGTTCACGTATTTTACGTGATTTTGATTTTCCGCATCACTTTTGTAGCTGTCCCGTCTAGCTTTATGGTGTGTTTGGATGAGGAATTTATATAGGGTAATTCATTTATTTGAGGAATTTCAAATTCCTTTAGGTGAAATACTTTGTTTGGATAAGGAATTTACAAAGAATTTGAAATCTAAGCATTTGTGAAATTCCTTAAAATAGTAAAATTTCAAATTCTCCCAAAAATGGAAGAATTTGAAATTCCTCATATTTATTTTTCTTATTTCACCTATATATTTTATCTTATCTCTTCATTCTTTTAATTATTAGATATTCAAAAATATTTTTAAAATTATTAAATATTATCTTATATTAATTTTTAAAATTATTAAATATTATCTAATATTAATTTTTAAAATTATTAAATATTTAAAAATGGATTGATATTTATTTTTATAAAATTTAAATTTAAAAATCTTAACATATAAATATATTTTTAAAATCAATTTTACTATGGTGGAATAAAATTATCATATTCAATCTAACAATTTAAAATTTAAGAAATTTGAATTGACTCATTCAAATAAAATATTTTAAGAATAATAGAAATTGAAATCAAAGTAATTCAAATACCAAGAATTTAAAATTCCTTGAATTTATAAAATTCTTTATCCAAACACCCTATTAACGTATTTAAGTTTGGACATTTGTATTGCATTTTTCTTTTACGTTAAAAAGGTGTGCCCAAACACTATTTCTCGTATTACTAATTTTATTAGTTTTTTTTACGGCTACTAATTTTATCAGTTAAACAATAAGAAATAACACTGTATACTGCATCGTATAAATTATTTTTATTTATTTTTATAGTGTTTTAAAATGTACCAAAAAATTAAAGAAAGAAATTGTTATCCCATTTTACTATTCACCAAATATTATCATAAATAAAAGAACTCAGAAAGTCATTTGCTTTACGTTATATCGTATTAATGATATTATTTGCTTTCTGTCGTAACTAGTAACAGCGCCGAACCAACCTTTCCTTAAACTACGCTAGACCTTAATTATTGTGTTAGTTTCCATGTCAAAATATCATTTGTTGAATAATAATTCTTAAAAAATTATTCTAATTTATGTTGAATAATATTTTTTAAAGTAATTTTACTTATCTTCAATACGCTCTTTTTCTGCCATTAACTTTTTTTCAGCTTTTCTTTTTTCCTTTTCAACTTTCTCATAAATTTCACTCATCAAACGTTCAAACTTTTCACATTTTTAATTAATTACGTACTTTATTATTTTTTATTTTGTTAAAAAAATAAAGAGATTCTAAATGCAACATTTCCCTTAATTATTTATACTATTATATAAAATGATAATAAATATTAATAATTAAAAATAATCTTTTATTATGATATAAATTATTCACTAAACATTAAATATATATATATATATATTAAAAGTAATCTGAAGAAAAGAGTAATGCTTTTGGTGACCATCAAATAGGAGGAAGAGGTAAAAAATACGTAGATGTTATTGTTATATATATCAAAAGTAAACCGAAGAGAAGAGTAATGTTTTCGGTGACCATCAAATAGGAGGAAGAGGTAAGAAATAGGTAGATGTTATTATTAATCTCCACCTTGGTAGATCAGAATATGTATAGAAATATAAGAAAAAACGTGGGTTCCTTCCAACACTTTGTTGGACACACTCTAACCTTTTAGTTAATACGAAAGGAATAAAGTGAAGAAAATATAAACAAATAAATAGAAAATAAAAGGGTGAATGTGTTAGATTATAGAGAAATGGGAAGATATGGAGAAATAAAAGAGGTATTGCACTCAAGTATAAAATATGTTGGGATAAACTTCTTAAGACAAATAGAAATTTTTTATTAATCAATATTAACAACCGTTGTGTCATATATTACAGAATTAAGGTTAGTAACACATACTTGTATTCATTGACGTTGACCGAAGGTTGCAATGGAATAACCTTTTAGTGCAGTGATCTTCCTTAACTAAATTAATGGATGTTGTACCTGTCTGAAGGGCACACTAGTAATTTTCTTCTCTTTGAGGGCCAAACGAGAGCTCTAAACGAATATTTCGGTGAGAGGGAGGATACCTGCAAAAGGCACTCCGTCGCTCAAGTCAGGACAAGCACAGATATCGATAGTAATTAATGAACAGTGACGTTACCTCGTGACATGAGCTATTTATACTGACATTAATGGGCCTTGACTCCCATGGGCCCTACAACAGGATTATCATATTAGGTAATACGCCTCTAATCGGCTTATTGGTGTGATTAGCTCTTAACTCTTGATTAGTGGTAATCCTTAACTCTTGATTAGGGGTAATCTGAGTTTATGGAGCATTCAGTGGTCGATCAGTCGTCGGCTACCTGGTTCGACCGTTCGGGTGCCGATTGGATATCGGCTACCTGGTGGCCGAATGGTCTTACTAGTACAGATGTAAAACCTGTCTCTCTCTTTTCTCCCTCTCAACTCTATTCTCACTCACTTCTCCCTTCCCTCTCAATTCTCACTTACCTTATTCAATTCTCTGGAATCCTTGGGGTTGTAGGTGTTGTGTAGTTGTGCTAGAAGCTAGCCGAGGGCGTGGATTCTTCCTTCACAATCTCTCTTCTCCGTTCGTCTATTTCTTCTCCTTTCTTCCTCCCGGAGCTCAGAATCTCTTCACCGAGGTAAGGGAAGCTAGGATTTGTACCGATTATTTGTTAAGTGAGTTAGTTACTCACGGATTGTGTGATTTCCGAAGAGTATGAGCTGATTTGATGAAAATACGTTTTTTCGGGGTTTTGGGTGAAATTTTGGGGTTTTTCTTGTTTGATGGTTGCATGCTGAAAATGAATTCGTTTTCGTGTTGTTGGATGAAAATGTGGTTCCTTGGAGGGTTTGCATGTGCTTGGGCTGTTGGATTTTTGCAGGTTTGGGCAAAATTTTCGAACTTGGAGAGTTGCTGCTTGGTATCACGTTGGGCGCAGTTCTTGGCACCGGACGCGTGACCATCAGAGGACTCTATTGGGCAAGCTCGCCGAGCGCAAGGTTGTGTGCGTCGGACGAGCTTGAGAATGGGAGCCTCTGGATGGCCCACGCTGGGCGTGGTTGGACCGCGCTGGGCGCGATATCAGTAAGTAACATAGCTTTTGCGTTTCTGGTGTTGCGCCGGGCGTGACTTTGTCTCGCCGGGCGTGGAGACTCCTTGGGAGTCTCTGCCAGGGGTGGCGCTGGGCGTAATTGGTATTGCGCCGGGCGTGAGACCTTGGGGAGGTCTCTACCTTCCCTGCGCTGAGCGTGGGTTTGACATGTCGGGCGTTTGAGGCTCCTTAGAGTCTCTGCCTCCTAGCACGCCGGGCGCAATTAGAATTGCACCGGGCGCGTTTAAGCCTTAGAGCTCTCTGGTTGGGCCACGCCGGACGCGACCATGAGTGCGTTGGGCGCGGATGTGATCTTTGTTATATACTGATATACGTTGAGAAATGCTGATATATGTTGATGTTTGCTAAGCTGAGCTGAAATTGATGAATATTGTTGAGCTGAATGATGATATTGCTATGCTGTGAGATGTTTATGCTGAATTATGATGTTTAAGCTGTGCTGTGAAATGTTGAGCTGTGCTGTTTGCTATTATTGCTACTATGTTGTGTTGTGCTGCATGCTGATATAAACTGTTGTAGGCCGTAAGGCTGAGATGTTGTAGGCTGTAAGGCTGATTGTTGTAGGCCGTAAGGCTGAGCTGTTGTAGGCTGTAAGGCTGATTGTTGTAGGCCGTAAGGCTGAGCTGTTGTAAGCTGTAAGGCTGAACTGTTGTAGGAGATCTCCGAGCTGATATGCGTGACGACGCATTGTTTGTTTACTTCTATTTTTGCTGAATGATGTGAGTTGTATATGTGATGAGTTGTATGTTGATGTTGCTGAACTAGATGATGTGCTGATAAGCTGTAGTTGTTATAATTTATGTATTTATATATACGTATGCTGATTCTTTTTACTAGCTTACCCTTTTGTTGTTTCCATGTGGTTTGGACTGCAATGATCATACTTTGTATGAGAGTAGAACAGGGATAAGTTGGTGTGCTTGAGGCAGGTCTGTAGCTGGTAGATGAAGTTACTTTTTATTGTTTTTGGCCACTAGTTTGGCTATTTTGGATGTATTTTGTACATTGAGCCCCAGGCTAGACATATTGTATATATTTTATTTCTATATATGTATGTTCTATTCTGTATGGTGATGTGTTGTTTGTTGTGTGACGGCCAGGCAGGTCATTACAATGGATTCCTCAACGGAACCTGATGTTCCTTTTTTTATGGGGAGACAAAGAGATGCGTGTTTTTAATTTGACATATTGGGGATCATGACCATTTTTACAATTTTAAACCTGTTAGGGTTTTCATTAACTCCTAATGGGCAAAGTCTAGCTAGTTTCTACTTATTTGGGCTCATATTAATTTTTCCTATTACCAAGCTAAAAACTCACTAAAATTAGACTACTTTTATTAAGCTCGATTAAATGAAAATAATTAATATAAATACTACAAATAATATATGTAGTCCACATTAATTATTAGAAATAAAATTTCTAACAAAATAATCTTACATTATCATCTAATTATAATTTATCATTTATGGTAGGTTATTAATTTTTATAATAAAGGTTAAATTATATTTTTAGTCTTTTATCTTAATTTTTAGGTTCATTTTTATTTTTTATCTTTCTAAATGTTTGTTTTAATTTTTTATCTTCTAAATTTGGATCTATTTGATCATTTTGAAACAAAGATTATTTTAAATTTTGAGAAAAGATTTTGAATTTTTTATTGACCATTTTAAAACTTGAATTTTGTCTAATTAAATTCATTTATATAAAAACTATTAAATATAACTGAAGTTCAAACCAAAAAGTACTATAAATATGATGAAAATTAAATATAAATAAGTCCAAAATATAATAAAAATAATTATAAAAACTTAATTTCATATTATTTTTTTAATTGTTCATGAAATAACTTTTCAGGTAATTTTGATCATATTTATAAATTTTTTGGATTCAAACATTAATTGTATTTAATATTTTTCATATAGATGAATTTAATGAAACAAAATTTAAATTTTGAATTGGTCAACAAAAGATTCAAAATCTTCTTTCAAAATAAAAAATAATTCATGTTTCAAAAGGACTAAATATTTAAATTTAGAAGATAAATGGCCAAAATAAATATTTTAAAAAAATTAAAATAAGTCTAAAATATAAGATAAAAAAACTAAAAACAAATTTTATCTAATAATAAATAAATAAATCATACTTACCAACAATAATATTTGATTAATTAACTGTTTTATATGATTAATATGTAATTATTAAAGTTTTTTATCTCTTAAATCAAATATTTTATTTCTTATTTATTTTTTCTAATTCTAGTCACCTTATTTCTCATTTATTTATTTTCTTCGTGCAAAACAACCTTAAAGATTACGTGACTTATACTTGTTACAATTTTGCAATGGAAATTGAGTTGAGCATGTGAGAGTGAGAAAGCTGTAACATCATGAAACTTTATTCATTTATTTATGGGTGGCTGCATACCACGAGCGAAGTTGCTTGATTTTTATTTGTCGTCTATCATAGGAAATATGATTGAGCCACTGAGGTGACAGAGTGCACAGTTCTTCTGTTCACCAACAGCTCATCCATTAGCATATTATTGGCGTTCTGCATAGTTTTAAAAACCGGACCGGTCATCAAACCGGTTAAGGTACTAAGTCAGTGGGTCAAAGGTTGAACTGGTGGGTCATTAGTTGAACCGCATGACTCGGTTTTTATTTATTTATATTAAAAAAATATTCATATTAACTATATTTTATACTTATAAATTTTAATAAATTCATATCTTATTTTAAATTTCAATTTTTCTATCTTATTTAAAATTATTTTTATTTTTATTTTGTAAAAAAATACATAAAAAATTACATGTTAAACAGTATATTAATACAAATTAAAAATATAAATAATATGTACATATATAATATGCTTGCAATTAATATCACAAGATAATATATGTAATATTTACATAAATATTATATTATTAAATATATAATTTAAAATTAATAATATACTATAAAAGTTATTTAAGTTATATATATTGCAAACAAATATATTAGAAGTAGTCATTGTTATATTTAATAAGATTCCTTACTTTTCTATTAAGAGATTTAATTTTCATTATTATTTTTTGTGGTTTATGGCAGTGTTTTAAAACCCGGACCGAACCGGCCGGTCGGACCGGGAACCGGTGGTCCAGCCGGTCCGAATCTGAAGTTGGATCGGTTATGCAGTCGACCCGTTTCAAACCGGATTGAACCGGTCAATTTTCCGGTTCAACCGGTGAACCGGTGGGTCAAACCGGTTCAACCACTTTTTTTTATATTTTTTTAAAATTTTTTTTAAGGGACCATAAATCACAAAAATAATAATGAAAATTGAATCTCTTAATGAAAAAGCAAGGAGTCTTATTAAATATAACAATGACTACTTGTTCTAATATATTTGTTTGCAATATATACAACTTAAATAACTTTTATAGTATATTATTAATTTTAAATTATATATTTAATAATGCAATATCTATATAAATATTACATATATTATTTTGTGATATTAATTGCAAGCATGTACATATTGTTTATATTTTTAATTTGTATTAATATACCGTTTAACATGTAATTTTTTTATGTATTTTTTTACAAAATAAAAATAAAAATAATTTTAAATAAGATAAAAAAATTGAAATTTAAAATAAGATATGAATTTATTAAAATTTATAAGTATAAAATATATTTAATATGAATATTTTTTAATAAAAATAAATAAAAATCGAGTCATGCGGTTCAATTAGTGACCCACCGGTTCAACCTTTGACCCACTGACCCAGTACCTTAACCGGTTCGATGACCGGTCTGATTTTTAAAACTATGGTTTATGGTCCCTTAAAAAAATTAAAAGAAAAAAAAAAGAAAAAAAAAATGGTTGAACCGGTTTGACCCACCGGTTCACCGGTTGAACCGGAAAATTGACCGGTTCAATCCGGTTTGAAACGGGTCGACTGCACAACCGATCCAACTTAAGATTCGGACCGGCTGGACCACCGGTTCCCGGTCCAACCGGTCCGACCGGCCGGTTCGGTCCGGTTTTTAAATCACTGGTTCTATGTGTTATTGAATAGTTTTTTTTTAATATTCATTTTAATGTTAAAATTAGTTTATATATAAATTTATGGTTTAAATATATTTTTAGTCCCTTATAAGATAAATTTATTTTTGGTCCCTCAAATGTAAAACTGTTATTTTTAGTCCATGTAATTTTTAAAAATATTATTTTAATCTTTTAAGTCACCAATAACATATCTGAAAGTGATTAATTAAGACAGTTATGCAATAATAGGTAGATTTTATACAATAATATTTGATAAATTTCTTAACGAAATTTGAATATAAGGACTAAAATAATTTTTTTTGAAATTATAGGGACTAAAAAATAACAATTTTAAATTTGAGGGACCAAAAATAAAATTATCCTAAATTTGATGAACTAAAAACATATTTAAGCCTAAATTTATTTATAATAATTTTCTTCTATTATATTTTAAAAATATTTTTTAATTCATATAAGTTAATTTTAACAGATAAAAAACATTTTTTATTTATTTTTTTTCAAATTATTATAAAAAATCTTATTCAGAATTTGACTCTCATTTTCTAATTAAAACATATGTTGATTAATATATAACACAATTCGAGCATATGTTGTTAAACTTTTTTTATTTTGACACAAAATGTGGTTCTTGTTAAATTAAAAAAAAAATATAGGTGGTAGTAATTAATGTTAAAAAAATAAAAGGATGTGTAGTTATTGATTAGAACCATTAAAAATATATGCATATTTTTTTTTATTAACGAATCTTTTAAATATAGATAAGTAATTGTCATTGATTTCCAAATTTTATATATTATTTAAACATGAACTTGGATAAAAATTTTTTTTTTGAAGATTTTATAAGTAAAAGAGATTATATGCTTAAATTGAAGAAGAAAAGAGGTAAAAATGGGTAATATGTATAACTGAGACTCACTTAATAACCTTTGTGAGAGAAAACTAGTTATAAATAAAACCAATTTTAAAATTAAAAAATAATCTTTCAAATCAATGCATGTGTTTAATTTTTATTTTATGTTATTAAAATTTATAATAAATAAATACTTTTCAATATATAAATCACATTTTAATTGAAAATAATAATAAATGATAAATAAATATTTTTATATTATGAAAGAGACTTATTTTTAATTATTAATAATTTATTTTAAAAATATTAAAATTTAATTTAAAAATCAAAATAAAATGATAAATTAAAATTATAAGAGCTTAAATGAAAATTCCCAAAAATATTATTGTTGAAAAAAATAGTTTTGATGGAGAATTTATAAGAAATTTGAAATTCAAGTATTTGTGAAATTCTTTGAAATAGTAGAATTTCAAATTCTCTCTAAAAAGTAAAAATTTGAAATTCTTCATATTTTTTTCTTATTTCACTTATATATTTTTATCTTATCTCTTATCTCTTCATGTTTTTAATTATTGAATATTCAAAAATATTTTTAAAATTATTAAATATTATCTAATATTAATTTTTTAAATTATTAAATATTTAAAAATTAGCTAATATGTATTTTTATAACATTTAATTTAAAAATTTCAACATAGAAATATATTTTTAAAATCAATTTTACTATGGTAGAATCAAATTATCATATCCAACCCAATAATTTAAAATTTGAGAAATTTGAATTAACTTATCCAAACAAAATATTTTAAAAATGATAGAAGTTGAAATCAAAATAATTCAAATATTAAAAATTTAAAATTCTTTGAATTTGTAAAATTTCTCATCCAAACACACCCTAAAAGTTTAGTTGTTTACTGTCATTTTGTGTATGCCAAAGTTAACAAAAAAAACGTCAAAAGGTATATAAGATTTTCAGAAAACTTGAAATTCATAAGTTTATTTCTTAAAGTTTTAGATAGAGGTTTTAGACAAATGGACTTTAGAACTAAATGATACCTTCTCTTATAGATTCATAGGAACATCCTGGTCCTTCCCTAGACCCGTGTTGCCCAAGTAAAAATTCAAAGCCAAAGAGTTGAGAATCAAAGAGAGAAGTCATCAAACGAGAGTTCAAAGTTTCTTAGATTCCTTATCTCTTTCTTTGAATTATGGAGAATTTGAGGTAAGGGAAGCTAGTAGATTAATCTTATTTGTGTTGTATTTGTTGGTTACTACATTGATTTACCCATTGGTGGTTGTGGTGTTGAATTAAGGTTTGATAACCTTGGTGTTTCAGGTTTTATGTGGTTTATGATGGTTTTCAAGAAGAATTGGTACTCTTGAGTCTCAAATTGGTTGCATGAGGTACTTTCTTTGTGTTTAAGTTGTATGATATATGTACATGATGATTTCAAGTTTTATGTTGAGATTGTAGAGTAGATGGTTGGATTTTGATGTGAGAAGTTAGTTTTCCATGGATAAAAACCATGTTCTCGCCCAACAAGATGTTATGGCACGCAACACTCCTTTATAAGTGAAGAACATCTACCTAGAATTGCATTCACATTTAGCAACATGATTTTTGTCACAATGAGAATATGACTATAAGGTAGGTTAGGTTTTTCATTGGTTTGCTCGACAAGGCACAATGCACCCAACGAGAAAACCTATAAGGGGGTCTACTTTCCCAACGAGCAAAAGTTTTCCCAACAAGGAAAGTCACAGTGTTTTTTTCGTTGATTAAGAGTAGCGTCACCCAATGAGGAGCTATAGAGAGCTCAAGTTACCCAACGAGAATACCCTTACCCGACGAGGACTCTATTTTGAATCTTACTCACATTTTGAGCTTTTATCTTATATGAGATGTGGTACATCATTTAATTGTGAATCTGTGATGTATTTATGTCGTTTATGATGAAAGACCATGGTGTAGCATATTATGAAGTATGTTAAGTTGAATTTTATTGATTTAGATAATTTTCCAAGTGTTGTATATGTTGAGTTAAATAAGTAAAGATACAATGTTGAGCTTAACTGTGTTGAGGTGATGCATGATGTATGTTGTTGAACTGTGTGTTAGATTAGGACTAGAAAAGAGTGCTTTGTTTTAAAAAAAAGATGAAATGTTCCATTGTGTGGATAGGAGCCCTAAAGTTGAAAATCCTTATTGAGTCAGTTATCTCTTGAAGTGGAATGTTGTGTCTCATTTAGGTAGGTTTTTAGTTGATATAGTATAGGGACAAGATTAAGTCATACTGCTATTGAATTGACCAATCTAAGTAAGGTATAAAGTCAAATGGTAAAATCTTTAATTGATTGTTGGAAAGGTATGTGGTACCAAAAAGATAGTTATCAGACTTAATTCCACATGTGACTTGGTTAACGTATATCAATACCATGACAGACCCATAATCAAGCTATTACTAAACCAAACCATAGTATTGAGCTTTTCTAGTTTAAGTGACGAAATATGAGAAATCATTATTGGTTTATTATTGGATTGATATCCAAAATTGTGTTGTATGAACTAAATATTATGGGATGGTTGTTGATTCAGTAAGGTCAAAACACTTAAACTACTAATTTGTATTATAAGAGATCTTTTAGTTGAGAATGTGTGACAACACATCGACTTGCTAAGTTGTTGTGTTGTTATTACTGAGTTGCTAAGTTAAGTTGTAAAATTGTTGATTTTATAACTGTTATGAAGTTTATTGTTGAACTATGGTAATGAAGTTGCTTATATAGATAGCTTATTGATTTATATATTATATGTTGTTTCTCTTTATATTACTTTACTCTTACTTTATCATATATTGGACTACGATGGTCATATTTGTTATGGAAATGGTTAGGATTAGACTAGAGGACGGTCACGATGTTTTGACCATGTAAAAGATGACAATATTTTGGTGAAAATTGTTCTGATATAGCTAGTTAATTGTTTGACTGACAACTTAAGATTTTTGTTATTTTCTAATTTTGGAATTTGTATGAGTGTACAAGACTTCGTTGTAATCTTATTGAGAGATTTTATGTTTTCAAGCTATTATAAGCAAAGACTATTTTAGGTTTTCTGCTCATATATATATATATATATATATATATATATATTATTGTATGAATATTTAAATATTATTTGATGTTTATATTTTTTCATTGCATATTATTGTGTTGTAGTAAGTATAGTAATTTGTTGAACTGTTATATTTAAGGTTTAACTATGAACTTTCAATATACACGTGAATCTTAAGTTAATTATCTTACTTTTTTCTATTGTAATGTATGTTATAATATACGATTTGTTATATTGTTACATATAATATATTTTTTTATTAAAATTATATTTTTATTAAATTCTGGTTTTATTTCTTTGTCATTGTTCGAAACGACTAAAGTTAAGATTAAAAAACCTAAAAGAACTTTCTTTCAACAAAAAAATGAGAATTGTTAAATTAATCGATTAACTATTATTTTAAGTGACGAAATATGAGAAATCATTATTGAATTGATATTCAAAATTGTGTTGTATGACCTAAATATTATGGGATGGTTGTTGATTCAGTAAGGTCAAAACACTTAAACTACTAATTTGTATTATAAGAGATCATTTAGGTGAGAATGTGTGACAACGCATCGACTTGTTAAGTTGTTGTGTTGTTATTATTGAGTTGCTAAGTTAAGTTGTAAAATTGTTGATTTTATAATTGTTATGAAGTTTATTGTTGAACTATGGTAATGAAGTTGCTTATATAAATAGCTTATTGATTTATATATTATATGTTGTTTCTCTTTATACTACTTTACTCTTACTTTATCATGTATTGGACTACGATGATCATATTTGTCATGGAAATGGTTAGGATTAGACTAGAGAACGGTCGCGATGTTTTTGACCATGTAAAAAATGACAATATTTTGGTGAAAATTGTTCTGATATAGCTAGTTAATTGTTTGATTGACAACTTAAGATTTTTGTTATTTTCTAACTTTAGAATTTGTATGAATGTACAAGACTTTGTTATAATCCTTCCGAGAGATTTTATGTTTTCAAGCTATTATAAGCAAAGACTATTTTAAGTTTTCTGCTCCTATATATATATTGTTATATAAATATTTAAATACTATTTAATGTTTATGTTTTTTCATTGCATAATATTGTTTTGTAGTAAGTATAGTAATTTATTGAGCTATTATATTTAAGGTTTAACTATGAACTTCCAATATACACTTGAATCTTAAGTTAATTATCTTACTTTTTTCTATTGTAATGTATGTTATAATATACGATTTGTTATATTGTTACATATAATATATATATTTTTATTAAAATTATATTTTTATTAAATTCTTGTTTTATTTCATCGTTATTGTTTTAAGATTAAAAAATCTAAAAAGAACTTTCTGTCAACAAAAAATTGAGAATTGTTAAATTAATTAATTAACTATTATTTATAAAAAAAAAACTGCCGTAATAAAAAAACAGAAAACTGATTGTAAAATAATAATTTAACAGAAAAATAAATTGTAAAATTTATAAAAACTAGTTACCAGTATAAATTAACCATATCCCACCAAGTTAGCACAAGACATTTGTCCTCTTAACTTAAAATTGAAATTGGATTTCGGACTTTTGAACATGTAGCACAATAGGAGATATCACGTTTACTTTCGAATACAACGTGACATCTCTCAACTCTCATTGTCCTCCTTAAAAAAAACATTTGTCCTCCTTAAACAAAATTACACTTTCTTATAATAAAAAAATAACTATTAATTTTTCTGAACGGTCACATAAATATGATTATTTTAATTTAAACGACAACCAAAGTCACTGGTCATAAAGAAAAAGAAGAAGAAGAAGAAAGTCTTACATTAAATTTCGTGGAAGTCTTTGTGTGTGTGTTTAGAAAAAAAACAGTGAGTTGAACGTAATTCACATTTTTTTTCATTTTATAAATAAATTTATTTTATTATCATTGAAACGCATGTACTAAACATGTTCTTAATTGTCAAAGATGAAAGTGATGTTTGAATAATTTTTTTTATAACTATTTGTGAGAATAATTTTTTTTTTATAAACTAAAATTTTTATAAAATTTGCCATTAATTTTTTTTTTAATTTACATACAAATTAATTTTAATTTATGAAAAGTTATTTTGTTTTTATTATTATTATTTTATTTTTAAGTGCAAAATTATCTAAAATTACTTTTTATTAAAAAGAAAAGAAATTACGGTTGAAGGAAGGTAAGAAGTAAGAAGAACTAAGATGGTTGAAATGCTTAGGATTTTGATTTTGACTGTTATGGATTTGGAATGAGTAACGAGAAGATGGTAGGGTAGGGTGTAGAGTGCAGAGTGCAGAGTGCAGAGTGCAGAGGATAGGGAATCAGAACAATCGCGGTTTGTTTCCTCGTTCTGAGCTCTAATGGAAGCGCTATCCCTTCCCATAAACACTCTCACGAAATCCTCTGCTAAACACATTCCTCTCGCCGCTAATTCTAATTATGCCTCACTATCTTCCTTACAATTCAATCCTTCTTTCACAACCACACCCCACACCTTGGTATTCATTCATTCACTCTTTCCCTTCTTAATAATTAATGCCTTTGACTTTCTTTTGTGCCTTCTTTCTGATGATAACAGCGTTTTCTTTTTGCAGAGGAAGAGCCTTCTTCGAGTCCAGGCCCAGAGTGAGGATTATGAATTGAAGCAAATGAGGGACATGGCTGCTGCCAGAAAGAGATGGGAAGCTCTGGTATTTCAATTTCCCCCATTTTGTTTTCTCTTGTTTTCTAAGGAACATTCTTCACTCCGTGAAAAAGAAGAAATAAGAAAGTCAAATAAAAACTAAAATTAGCACATGCACTTAACTTTTATACAAGTTCTCTGATCTAGCTAATCCAAACTATGAAGTGTATATTTATTTTAGCTTATGTTAGAAGTTCAATTCATTTAGAGTGTGTTTGGATATAAATTAGAAACGTTTTTTAGAGCTTCTTTACTGAAAATAAAAATTATTTTTTAGTAGAGAAGCTTTCAAAATCGCTTCTAAGATTATATCCAAATAGACTCTTTATCTACTTATTTTTTTGTTGGTGTTTATGGAGAAGTTTATTCAAGGAGGACCTTTGATGCTCATGTATGATATAAGCTGAATGTCTAGACAGCCTAGTAACCAGTGTGGAGTTTAGAGTCAAATTGAATTTTCATAATTTTGTTTCCTTCCTCTAGTGCATTGAGGTATTTATTGTTTGGGGTTTCTCAATGAATGATAAAGTCCGTGTTGTTGGAAGGTGTCCTCTTTTTGTATGATTAACCCCTTTTTTTGACCATGATGTTGATTCACATGTGGATGTCCCTCAGAATTTTTTTTCACGCGGTTTGCTTGATTATTCTTGTAGATCAGAGATGGAAAAGTTAAAGTTCTTACCCCAAGGGAAGCTGGCTATGCAGTTCAGCTTTCAAGCAAGCCCCTTCTTGATGTTCGGCCCTCGAATGAACACAAAAAGGTTACCTTTTGAATGCAGCTGTTGCTTTTGTTTACCTACAATGCACACATAATTTAGTTGTTTTACCCTGTAGTAGGAGGATGAGTATAGCAATTTGACATTTTAAACATGTTATTGTTGTGGTAAGACATTATTGAAGCTAATTACATGATGGTAATTGATCTTGGTAGTTGTAAAGACAGCATCAGAAGCATGTCCCTATGAATTTAATTTTGTTTTGTAATACTAATTCCTTTCTTATTGCAAATAAGTAATCTGACACTTTTGCCTTTACTTTCACTTCATTGTTGTGACAGTTGCTTGCTCTTTTTGTGTTTTGTAGGCATGGGTGAGAGCTTCAACCTGGATTCCAATATTTGATGTTGATAATAAACTAGATTTTGGAACCATTCCCACAAAAGTCACAAATTTTGTCATGGGTATTAAAAAATCCATGCTGATTCCTTCATTACTAATTTCATTTGTTAGACAGGCTTTCTAAATTTATAAAATAAATTGGTAGGTTTTATTAGAAATCTACTACATATGACTTGATGTTGTGTTGAATAGGAGGTTGGTGGAGTGGCATGCCTACACTGTCTTATGACAGGTATCATAAACTATCGTTTCCTCTTCTGATTTATTTTCTGTGTACATGAATTTTATAATTCATATCTTTCCTCTCTTCAACAGCCAGTTCTTAGCCAAAGTTGAGGAGAAGTTCCCCAAAGATTCTGAATTAATTGTTGCATGCCAGAAGGGGTTGAGGTGAGATTTATACATTCAATTGATTGATTGCACATGCACACTCAATTGAGTTGTTTCTTTATCTGATTTTCTGCTTACTTAAAATATATTTGGTACTTCCTCTGCCATGTTAAATCCTATTTCAGTTTTTCCATGGTGGATGAAAGAAATTATCTGATAATTTTGTTAATGTCAAATGAACAACATAGTTTTGTGTAGTTTTTTGAACCTCACTTTCTGGCTAGATCACTTGCTGCTTGTGAACTACTGTATAATGCTGGCTATAAAAATCTGTTTTGGGTTCAAGGAGGATTTGAAGCTGCTGAAGAAGAGGCAGGTTTTCCAATTTCAATTTTCTGGAATTTCTATTCTGATTTACTTGATCAAATGTGTGTAAAGAAAATTGGCTTATCTGGTGAGCTCATTCCTTTTTGGCCATTATTTACTGTGATGCAGGATCTCATTGTGGAGGGCCCAGTGCCTCTCAAGTTTGCTGGAATTGGTGGCGTTTCAGAATTCCTTGGGTGATTATTTTATCTAAACTTTTTCTGTCCTAATGCATGCTATATAATATTGTCGATGAAGTCTATCTGGCCTTGTCAAATTGAAGTTATCTCTATTGGATAAAATAAGTTATTTTATAATCTATACTGTTTACAATGTTTTTACAATGAATTCATGCCACCTTAGAATGTTTTACTTTGTAATACTTCTTACACATTTATGATTGGTTGGAAACGCTAGTACAAAATCTTTGTTCAAAATCACCTTATCACAGTTTTCGGTATGACTTGGACAAAGTTACATAATAGGTGATACATATCGAAGATCCATGGTATTTTTTTTTTTTTAATTTCAAAGAAAAGAAATTTTATGTTATTTACATATTGATAAATTTTCTGGTGATTCCTTTTAGTAGTAATCTCACTTAATTACTATGATTTTTGGAATTGATTTATTTTCTTTTGGATATATTAAGTGTATAGGTATCGGTTTATATCTCATCATGCCAAAAGATAAAATCACCTACTAATTTACTAATCAGTTTACAAATTGGGTGTCATTATATGTGTAATGTCAAAGATAACACAATGGAGTTGAATTTTGTTTCCAAAAATCTTTTTCGAACACAATGAAAACAGGCAATGTATAAACTTTGCAAAGGCTGAATATCACTGTAAGATGAAACTAGCATATTGTCTGACAAATGATAATCAGATCTTATAAAAAGCTTTAATCTAAATACTGAAAAGTCAATAAAATTTATTAGAGTTTATAAAATTGTGGGTCCCAAGTTTTATTTAATGAACCTTTCTCTTGGTTTTGTAGTTTTTAATAAACTTGAACTAATAATAGTGTTAGAAAAAATGTGTTAGAGAGTGTTTGACAATGTTTGCTGGCAATAGTAACAGAAAATTGTATAGCCTAAGGTTGTGCATGGTTCATATTCTATGGGTGGGCAAATGCTTTGGGCTTGAGCTGCCTGCCTGTTGGGTTACAACTAAGTGTGTTGGGGTGATATTGTAGAATATGATTTATGCATTAAGAACTTTAAATTCAACGGTTGGATCGTTAAAATTTTATGTAAAATATGAATTATTGAACAAAGTAAGTCTTGATAGATTTATTCTTACTTCTAGAGTAAATGGATCCCTTTCTATCTCTCTCTCTCTCTCTCTCTCTCTCTCTATATATATATATATATATATATATATATATATATATAACCTAATTTCCTGGTTGCATCACAAAATAAGAATTTTAACATCCAGAGAATACTATACAGATTTATGATCCATTCTCTAGTTGATGCCAACTTCTATATAGTGGAATGTTTATTGCTTGTTGGACATAATTAATGACATGGACATAATTTCTTGATCATTTTATATCATTATTGAGTACAATTTGCAGCCTTCTTATGTGATTTTATTGTTCTAAAAATTTAGGATATGATTGCAAATTTCTGACTTCATAATTATTTCCAGTTTTACTGAGCAACAAAGAGCAGCTGCAGCCAAGGAAGGTTGGGGATATAGATTAGTGTTTTCTGCACGCCTGGTAATTTATCTGTTGTAGACCTTCAATTGTAAATCTAATTTCTTAATCATGACATTCACAAGTTTGATATTTGTGGCATAGATTGGAGTCTTTCTTGTTGCTGATGCACTATATATTGGTGCTCAGCAAATTGGGCGCTATCTTCAGGATATCAAGACCCATTGAGGTAAGTATTTGATTGATCCTCACGGAGACAATAATGCTTGTGGATGAGCATATACAGACAGCAGGCTAAGGAACTCAATTTTGGATGCTGACCCTTAGCATAGTCTCACTGCCCATCCTTTAGTTAATATGATTTGCCAGCAGACGCTTTCCGAGATTGTCATAATTACCCCCCCCCCCCCCCCCCCCCCCATCTTATTTTCACTACTGAATTGTAAATGCAGATAGTTGGGCAGCCATTTTAATGTAGGTTTCTTCCATGTGGCTATGTATCAACCTTTTTGGCCAAATGCTTTTATTTTTCTTAGAAATTTCCATAACCAAAAGAAAAAGAAAAGAAAAAGAAATCAATTGTGTCATATTACTGTTCCATTAATGGTAACTGTTGTAGTTATGTATCTGTATTGCAACTGGCCATGTATGATATACTAGATTAATTCTGAATCCTGGTTAAATTGTTGCAGAAGCCCTCTTGCGTCTGTTTAACGTATTGCGTGTTTGTGTTTGTATGCGTTTGGATCCATTTTGCATCCCGTCCTTCCATCCTTTTGAAATTTATGTCAAGTTTGATGATCAATTCTGGGAAGAAGATATTGTGCAATTCTCTGAGCATCACAGGATGTCTTCGTGATTTTCCGTTTAGTGATTTCGATTGCCTTCTCAAAATTATAAAATGAAGTCGTCTAAAGCAAACTGATCGATCAATATTTGATATAAGGTGGATCTTTGAAAATTAGACGTGGTTTAGTTTACCAGTATTCCAAAAGTTATAAATGATGAATTGCTTATGCTTGTCAATTCCTTCTTGTTTGTATCTTAATCCAGCTTATTGGTGCATCATAAACATTTTTTGGAAACTCTTAGACAGCATAGATTGCCGGCACAACATTTTTATGAAAATAAATTTGTTATGGGTTTTACTAATAAATGCTTTAAACAGCACCCTTATTTAAAAACAATAAATGGAAAATATTTACAAGAAAATAGTGTTCAATATATCTGGAATTTTTTTATTTATTAAATTTTATACAATTGTCTTGAAGGCACTAGTTAACATTTACCTTAATGGTTAAATTGCCTTGCAAGAGTCTGTTAAAAAATGTTGGACATACAGTTTCTTCTTTTATGGAGGACCAGGGCATATGAATGTGACCCTATGAAGATGTTTCCATTTATTCAAGCAACTCAGAATAGCTGGAGTTCGTAATGAAAACTTCCAAATGAACCAAGTTCATCCAATCACACAATTCACCAATGATTCATTCGGTTTTCTTACTTTTATTTACCCACTAGTTAACTTAACTACTTCTTAACATCAACTTAATTAATAATTTATCAAGCACCAACTCTGGCATCTGACACATGACTAAATACTATCGTGCACACCTGGACACACTGTTACACGGCAGACACTAACACACACCTTGACATGATTAAAGTCTAAAACATAGGACCCCTTTTATGCTTGCTTGTTGTATCCCAAGTCTTCATGGAAATATGGTTTAGCAACCACATGAAGATGTTCTCTCCTGTGCATTGAGATACCGAAGACTTCAGTGAGGTCCAAGTCTTTGGGGGTTATACCAGGAGGAAACTCCCAATCAAAACTGTAGAGGAGTTGAGCCAGAGCAAGCTCAACAGTTGTAATGGCAAAAGTAATACCTGGACAACCTCTTCTACCTGCCCCAAACGGTATTAGCTCAAAATCCTGCCCTCTGTAGTCAATATCGCTCCCTAAAAACCTCTCTGGTTTAAATGCATTAGGATCTGCCCAACTTTCTGGGTCCCTACCTATTGCCCAAGCATTCACAAAAAATCTCGTTTTAGCTGGAATTCTATACCCCTCTATCACAGCATCTTCCATGGATTCCCTGGGGAGTAGCACTGGAACTGCAGGATGAAACCGAAATATCTCTTTGATAATAGCTCTCATGTACTCCAGCTGATGCAGATCACTCTCTCCAACAACTCTTCTCTCTCCCAAGATGCTCCGAACTTCCTTTTGTGCCTTTTCCATCACCTGTGGATTCATTAGCAGCTCCGTCATTGCCCAATCAAGAGTTATGAAGGTTGTATCAGTTCCTGCAGCAAACATGTCCTGCATTAACATTTAACACAAAGGGTTGTCAATTGTCATTAGGACTTGATTGCTCTTCATAGATTCTTTCAGATAAGAAAATAGAAAAAAAAAAAAAATTTCCATATATTAAAATTAACTTTAAGTTAAGGTTTTAAATTGCAATAGACAACTACAATTGCCACCGCAACGTAAAGATTTTTTTTGACTCAACACAAGTGCATTGCGGCTGCATCAGTCCTGTTTGCTGCAATGTCAAGAATTACTCTGCAAACCATAATTGTGATCGTGTGTGAGGTATAAGTTAAAAATAAGTTTTTGAAAAATCTAATATAAAAAACTATTGTGATCCGGGGATCACCACACACATATCTTCACATTGGGAAGATATTGTTCACTTTATATTTAAGCTTTCACAATTTTGTTTTTGAATATCATTCAAAAAGTCTTTCTATCAATGAAGAGAATCGTATTTATATAAGTTCTTGTTCATCTTCTTATTTGAATGATATATGACTTTGCTTGTATCTCAACAAAACTATTACCAATTAACTAATCCATAAGATAATATGATGGAGCTTTCATAGATTAACTTACACGTAAAGTAATAAAACGTGGTAATTATGGAGTTAAAACTTAAAGGGATAAACTGTAAACGAACTAAAACAAGAGTTTTTCCCAAACCAACACAAGTTTTCACTAACCAAGATGATTGCCTTGATATTATCAGTGGTGAGAGGCATCTCGTGGGAGCCATTCTTCTGCACCTCGAGTAAAACATCAACAAGGTCCTTATGCTCCTCCACATTATTTGCACTCATGTGCTCATTCAGTATCTGATCAAAGAGTTGATCAAATCTTCGAGAAGTGTCTTGGAGTCTTGACTTCATACTCGTCAAGCTGTGCAAGAACTCCAAGGAAGGAAAGAAGTCACCAACACTGAATCCTCCAAGGAGTTCCTGATACTCATCAAGCATCTTTTGGAACCCATGTCGTTGATAGTCTCCTCCTTCTGAAAACTCCCTTCCAAATGCCACTCGGCAAAGGATATCATTTGCATACAGCCCCAGCATCTTAGACAAATCGGTGGTTCCAGGATAAGACCCTTTGACCCTGTGAACTAGACGAGCAACTTCTTCTTCTCTAACACATTTGTAAGATTGTACCCTTCTAGCACTTAGAAGCTCAAGTATGCAAATTTTCCTGATGTGCCTCCAGTAATCACCGTAAGGAGAGAAAGCAATGTCTGTGCAGTTGTAGAAGAGGTATTTGGCTGAGAAGAGTTGTGGACGGCTAGAAAGTGCAAGATCATGGGTTTTCAACACTTCCTTTGCTAGTCTTGCTGAGGACACAACCACCGTTGGGATTTGACCAAGTTGTAGGAAAATTATGGGACCATACTTTTGTGCTAGTGTTTGAAGAGCTAGGTGGGGTGAGGAGGAGCCAACCTGGTGGAGGTTGCCAATAATGGGTATGATAGGAGGACTTGGAGGGAGATTGGACCTTCTCTTTCTTGACTTGTCTATAAAGAGGAACTTCATCAATAGGACTATGAAAATGGATACAAAGACGAAGAGCATAGCCATTTGATAAATCGAGGAGAGTTCAAGAGATGCAACCACTGTTGTCAAGTCTGTATCATACCCTTCTAGGCAATCTTTTTTATCTACCAAATTATTATTTAGGCAAAGCTTAAATCCAAATTTTAGTGTTAGATTTTTTTTTTTTATCAGGCAATCACATTCTGTTTTGATAAAGATATACATTTTTTGTGGTTTTCTTTCTCTGTTTAGTTTCCACTCAAAGACTAGCTTGTGGCGGTGACAAGCACCGATTGCACATCACCATCATCCCGTATCTTAAGTCAGAACTTGGCTGGTACTCCTTTGGAATCTACCTCGGAGTTTAACAATCAATAGTACCAAATTATTTACGTGATTTTTGTTATATATATATATATATATATATTGAACCACTCAAGTGTAGAGCCTTTATATATCAAAGTGCTCCTAACATTCTCAAAGGCGCAAGCAAAGAGTGGTGGGCTCGCCCATTTAAGAATGAGCCTTGTAAACTTGTTATAGTTCAAATATGCAATTTTCTCTCCTGCGTGCAAAAATGGGATATGAAAATATTTTTATTTTAATTAATTAAGGAAACCTTATCCGAAAATGATCGTTTTCATGTTTCAAATTCAGATTTGATTTGGTTTTTAAAATTGCATCTTACCGTTACAAAATCTTTTATTTTATTCTCTAAACGGTTATATTCAGATTAATTTCATTCCTTAATTATCGGATGGTTTTAGGGATTTTGAGACTCTATAAATAGAGGCCTCTGACACACTGTTTAATCATCCCGAAAAAAATCTTTCTTTCTTCCTTCTCTAAGTTCTCAATTTTTTCGATTGCTAGTTCAGCTCCTCAAATCCTTAAGATGACTCTGTTGTATTCAAGGGGGCTTGCGTGTATCCCGCGGATAAGTCCTTAAGGTCAGTGTCATCACATGCCTCAGGAAGATTTTGCTAATATGTTTGTTCAGTGTTTCAGGTTACTCATAGGTGCGTCCGCCATATTTTCTACAACAATCTTAAGGACTTCTTATGGCTGACGCTTCGAACACTGCTACCCCTGCTGTCGTCCCTCCACCCACGACGGCCACCACGTATGCAAAGACTTTACCTGATGTCTCCAAAGTCGAAGTCTTTTCTGGCCAAAATTTCCGCTGGTGACAGGAACGTACCCATTCCATACTAGACATGCATGGTGTTGCTTATGCTTTTACTGTTTCAAAGCCAGATTCCTCTACCTCAGCACCCGCTTCTAAATTAGATGATTGGTCTCAGGCCAACAAGGTTTGCCGTCATACTATTCTTAGTGCTTTATCCAACGATCTCTTTGATGTGTACTGCTCATACAAGGAAGCCAAAGATATATGGGACTCTATGATAATGAAGTACACTATGGAGGACTCTGTTAGACAACACTTCATCATAGGTAACTACTATCGTTGGGAAATGAATGAAGAAAAGGACATTAAAGTGCAAATAAATGAATACCATAAACTACTAGGGGACCTCAAATTAGAAAGCCTTTCTCTACCTGATGAATTTGTTTCGGAGCTGCTCATTGAAAAATTACCAGAAAGTTGGATTGACTACAAGCAACACTTAAAGCATAGGCATAAACAAACGTTACTCACAGATCTAATCACCCACATCATAATAGAGGATGCAAGTGTGCTGCGGCAAAGACAAAATCATTGGCAGCAAAGGCAAATGTGGTACAAGTGCAGGACCAACCCAATAAAAAGAGGTATGATCAAAAGAAAAATAAGTAGAATTCTAAGAACTCTTACCCTCATGCTACTAACCCCGCCTTTAAGAAAAAAAGGCAATTGCTTTGTTTGTGGAAAGCCAGGGCACCATGCACCTCAGTGCTGTTTTTGAGCAACGAGAAACGACAACCTTCTTAAGGCTAAGGTTAACCTGGCTGAAGGGATGATATTAATTCTGCGATCATTTCTCAGGTAAATATTGTGACCAATGTAAGCAAATGGGTGGTAGACTCTAGGGCTACTTGCCACATATGTGCAAGCAGAGATGCTTTTTCCCCCTACACTACTGTGGGGATGGAGAAGAGCAAATGTACCTTGGTGATTCTAGGACCACTCTAGTTCTAAGAAAGGGCAAAGTTCTTTTAAAACTTACATCTGGTAAAACGCTGGCTTTAACTCATGTGCTACATGTTCCTTCCATCAGAGTCAACTTGGTTTCTTTAGCACTGTTAGGTAGGGATGGCAATGGGACAGGTCGGGTACGGGTTTCATAATACCCGTCCCCGTCCTCGCGAGTTAAACCCATCCCCGTCCCCGTACTCGTCGGGTATGTGAATTTTATCCCCATCCCCGTTCCCGTCAGGTATCGGGTATACCCGTACCCGTACCCGTCAATTTTTTTTTAATTTTTTTTTTAATTTTTTTATAAAAAATATGATATTTTTAAATTATTTTTTTATTATATTATAATTATAATTAAGTTATTTCTCTATCTCATATTATAATAAATAATCACACATAAAAAAAATATTAAATTTTTTTAATATAATTAAATTGAAAGTGGGTATTAAATTAAAAATGGAAATAGGGACGGATACGGGTACGGGTACGGGGTGGGTAAGTACATACCCGTACCCGTACCCGATTTAAAGTAACGGGTTTTACTCGTACCCGGTCAAACCAGATATTCCCCGTCAAAGTCGGGACGGGTTCGGGTATTACCCGCGGGTACAGGTATATTTGTCATCCCTACTGTTAGGCAAAGTGGGGGTTAAAGTATCATTTGAATCTGATAAAATAATTATGACCAAGAATAATGTTTTTGTGGGTAAGGAAAGTGAAATTGCATCTCCTTTTGCTTATATGATTGACTCTTATGGTATGTGGCATGCTAGATTAGGACATGCAAATTTCGCATATGTTTTCAAATTGAAACGACTAGGTATGATTAACATGCATGATGAACAAATTGGTAAGTGTGAAATATGTGTTGAATCAAAGCTTATTAACAAAACATGTCATTCTGTGTTTCGTGAATTTGAACCGCTTAGTTTAATTCATTATGATCTTGCTGATTTAAAACAAATCATGTCTAGAGGTGGTAAGAACTATTTTTTGACTTTTATTGATGATTTTTCTAGATACACAAAAGTTTACTTGATTAGACATAAAGATGAGACATTTGACATGTTTTTATCCTATAAAGCGAAAGTTGAAAGTCAGTTGAATAAAAGGATTAAAAGGATTAAATCTAATAAGGGTGGTGAATACATGTTATTTAAGGTCCGTTCTACTGCACTCGTGGTGTGTTAATTTTGCATCTGGAACGGTTCTAGATGCAAAATTAACACATAACATGTGCAATCAAAACGAGCTGTTATGGTTTCAGAACTGGCCGTTCTGATTTCAAAACAGGTTGTTCTAGTTCCAGGTGCATTAAAAAAATTTGGCATCCACCTATGCATCTATGTGGCATCTACGTGACCAATAATTAACTTCGTTTAAATAATTTGGACGAAAGCCCAACATTGCACTAATTTAAATTATTAGGGACCAAATTGAAACAAAAAATTAAAGTGGGACTAAATTGAAACAAAAAAATATTATAAGGGACCAAATTAGGGATTTAACCTTAATTAATTAAGGAAACCTTATCCAAAAATGACCATTTTTCATGTTTCAAATTCATATTTGATTCGGTCTTTAAAATTGCATCTTACCATTACAAAATCTTTTATTTTATTCTCTAAACGGTCATATTCGAATTAATTTCATTCCTTAACTATCAGATGGTTTTAGGGTTTTTGAGACTTTATAAATAGAGGCCTCCGGCACATTGTTTAATCATCTTGAAAAAAACCTTTCTCTCTTCCTTTTCTGAGCTCAATTTTTTCGATTGCTAGTTCTGTTCCTCAAATCCTTGAGATGACCCTGTTGTATCCTGGGGGGCTTGCGCGTATCCCGCGGATAAGTCTTTAAGGTCACACGCCTCAGGGAGATTTTGCTAACGTGTTTGTTCAGTGTTTCAGGTTACTCATATGTGTGTCTACCATATTTTCTACAACAATTTTATTGTGGATCTTGTCACCGCAAGTAAACTAGATATATGGACCTGAAGTCAACACAAGCATGTTTTCACTCTTCATGTTAATAGTGAGGTGGTGCTTGAAAACAATGAGTTCTTGCAACTAAAATATTTCACATACTAAAAATATTTTCTAAGCTATTGTTCCAATAAATGTAAAAAACAAGTAGTTTAACTAAAAAAAAAGTCATGTAATAAAAAAATATTTTTTAAAAAATATTATTAAATAAAATAAAAATAATTAAATTTTATTTATATTTAATTTTTTTTACTTATAATACAGAGACATTTTAGTTTATACTAAATATTTATTATATATAATTAAGTTTTATAATAAATTATATATAAATATTATATTTTAATATAAATTATATTTTTTAAGATAAATAATTTATATTTTAATTATTTATAATATTTTTAAAAAATATTAAATTTTAATTATAAAATATGATAAATAAAAAATTAAAATTGATATAAAGTTAAAGAAATTTTTAACAATGCTCCTAATAGAAAATAATCTCAAAAGCATTTATATATAAAATAATGATTTGTATTTAATATATAAATTAATTAAAAATTATTTTATAAATAAAACCCTTATTTATAATTATTAGATCAATATATCGATGAAAATTAAGATAATATAAACGATATCTTAAATTCCAATCTTATCATCATTTTTATAAATTAAAAGATCATTGTCATATATCTGGACATTAGATACTTTTACACCTATCATTTGTTCTATCTTTTTATACAGATTTAATCATCTTTTTATTCTTTATATTTTCATAAATTTTACTTTTCGTTATTATAGTTAAAAACATTTTATTTAATTTATGTAATGTCAGTTTTTTTTTAATCTGTCATTTTTTATATATGAACTAAAAGATATACGTATCTATAAGAACAAAAATGTAGAATTTATATAATTACAAAATAAAAATAAATTATATATATATATATATTATATGTGTAAATTAAAATATTATATTTTGATACTAAAATAAAAAATTCATGAATTTATAAAGACATAAAGAAAAAATTAGTTGAATGTGTTCCGACATGCCTAAAAGTCTCACATCGCTTAGGAGTCGAGAATGGTAGTTTATAAACACTCTCCCTCCTTAACCCACTGAGGCGCCTTTTAAAAGACAAAATCGTGACGGTCCAACGAGGTCAAAGCGGATAATACCTCGGATGCAGTGACCCTAATGATGATCGTGGATTTATGGTAGGAACATTTGGCGCTAGAAGGAGGGCCTAGGCCACTCTTGTCCCTTAACATCGACTGGGGGGCTTGTTCTGACATGCCTAAAAGTTTCACATCGCTTAGGAATCGAGGCTAAGAGTAATTTATAAATATTCTTCCTCTTTAACCCACTGAAGCACCTTTTAAAGGACAAAACCGTGACGGTCCTACGAGATCAAAGCGGATAATACCTCGGATGCGGTGACCCTAACGAAGACCGTGGACTTATGGTAGAAATAGAATGTATAACATATATCACTTTTTTTTTTTTGTTCTTTTAGGTGTCAAATAACATAAGATGTAAATAAATCGTTTTTGATTTACGAAATAACAGTTTCCTACTTAAAAGTCAGCTAAAATGTAATTTTGGTATTTAATCTATTTTATTTTATTGTTGTTTTATCTCCTAAATTTAATGTCTTTTACATCGATGCATTTTTATTATTTTTCCGTTTCTTTTTAATTATCTCTATTTAAAATATTTTTATTTTGTTTTTAAAGTACAGGATAAAAATATTATAAGTTTATCGATTATACTTTTATTTTTATCCAACTTATAATTAATTTATATTTTTGCAACTATTATCAGAGAGAAAAGCAAGAGTAGAATTTTTTTTTAATTTGATGATGAGATATATAATGTGAAGTCTTATATTGGTATAATTCTTTCTATATATATTATTTTTATTTTTTTCTATTTTAATATATACTATTCATATAGGGTGAACCACAATAACTGGCCTAATGGTAAAATTGAGATAATATATACAAAGTCCTAAATTTAAATCTTGTTATTTTTACTTATGAACAATTAAAAAAAGAGAGAAGAAAATGTAAGTAGTAAAGTATATATATAAACTAACTTCATTCAATAACGTCATTGATGACATTTCCTTGATTGATATTAAATCTTCTTTTAAGTTGTCATAAATATGTCTTCATAAGACTTATAGGTAAACCTGTCCTGATCATTAAGAATTGGTTTCATACTATTTGGACCTCTATAGTATAAAATATTCAAAACAAAAAAAAAATTGTAGCAACATCATGTTGTTCTAAACAAGTCAGTGTTTCCATATTGCAAACATAATTTGCCATGATAGAGACCTTATTAGCCCACAACTTCTTCATCATAGATCTCTGATCAAAGAGGTTTAAGATGGACATTTCCTCTAAGAGGAAATGCCTTAAAAAGACTAGTTGTTTGAACCATCCATCATAAAGTTTCGGTTAAAACTTAGTTTCTTAGAAGACTAGTATTGAAATCTTTGCTCAAAAGGTTTGAAGAGAAGATTGTTAAAAAAGTAACTCAAAAAGTAACTGCTTCTAAAGAAAAATTGACAACACTAGAAAAAGTAAAAAAAAGTACAATGACGTCAATATCTGCTTAAAAAATAAGCAAGCCATATCATATCTATTTTTAATAAAAGGAAGACAAAGGTCTCATTTTCAAGTAAGTAAGAGCAAAGAAAATGAGAGATTAGTCAAGTTTAACAAACTTTGATCCTTATTTCATACGCTAATTTATTTAGAGAACTCCACTTTAATATTTGTATTAGTCTTGTAATCGAAAAATGAAGTTCAAATCTTTCTTAGTGGAAGTTCTATTGTAGAAGAGTTACATGTGGCTTTTGCAATATGCAAGAACACAAAAACCCACTTTTGTAAACACTTTTCCTACCTAGATCTAAGTATGCAGAGGCGTAGAAACGTAAAAACAGAACCACAATAGGTGTTGTGTGATCTCATAGTACATGGCTATGAGGTTGGGTGTCATAGCAGGTGGTTGAGTAAAAAATTCTCAGTAAGTGGTTGGATAGTAGTGGTTTGTATCCGCAGATGACTAAGTTTGAACAATAATTTGTTTTGTTTTTATTGAAAAATCTTATAAGTTTATTTGCGGACTAGAAGTAGCCTAATTAAAGTAACCAATATAAATATGTGTTCAATCTCTCTTTCTCCCCTTATATTTTTTACTTGTTTATTTAACTTGTTGCATAATTTGTTTTATAAACAAGTAAACTCATAAATTATTTTTAGAAAATACACTTAGTTTCAACACTCATAAACTTTACCTTTTGAGTAATAGATTTGCATAAAATAAATCGATTTTTATAAAAGAACTTGTTTATTTAATGTTACTACATTCATTGTTATACTGGTGCATAATCTGTTTTGCTAACAAATAAGCTTGTAAACTATTTTCAAAAAAAATACTTAAGTTTCAACACTTAAAAAATCTACCTTTTGAAACTATTTTCAGAAAATATACTTAACTTTAGCACTTAGAAAATATACCTTCTAAGTAATAAATTTTCATAAAGAACTGATTTTGAAAAAGCTTATGAATACTAATATTCACTTCGTAGAAACCACAAATCATGCCCCATATACTTGGCCAAAATCAATTACACCCAAAGCTTGTTAGAATGATAAAGCAAGTCCCACACTAACTTGTTTAATAGAGCAATATTTTTGTCCTAAGTCACCTTTACACCTAACCCTCCATCTTGTATACTTTTAGTTAGAGACTCCCTTTTACTAAATGCAACTTGCTTGCTAAAGTATCGCTCCAAATAAAATGGCATGATAGTTGGTCTAAACTATCACACACGCCTTGAGGCAGCCACTGAAACTACATCGTATAAACCAAGATTGATGCCAACACATATAGACTAGTATAACCCCCAACTATGTTTAAAACCTTTTTTTTACGTGAAGCCAACCAAAATTGGATTTTATCCACCACAGAGATAAATAAGCTCTTAGTAACCCTACCATGAGTCATGTGAAAGCTAAAGTACTACTCTGAGCTATTAGTAAATATGACTTTCGAAATAACAATGATCTTTTATTTCCTACTGTTGGTCACCCCCTTATATGCAAATGCCTTGGACTTGTGAATATTGATTTTCAGCCCACATGCATCAAAAAAATCCTTAATAATACATGTTATTATCCTAATTTGGACAACTCTGCCTTTGTGAACAATAACACTCATCCACAAAAGATAAATGAGAGATTTTTGGACCACCTCCACAACTTTGAATGGCTCCTGCAATCCTTCACCAACCACAACTTGTATCATATGCCCCAAACGCTTCATACATAAAACAAATAAATACAAAGAAAATGGATCACCTCGTCTCAATTCTCTCTTTGGTATAAAACTTGCAATACGACTACCACTAAACAACAAAGAGATATGAGAGGAATAGATACCTTACATAATGAGAGGCACACTCCTCTAAGGAAAACCAAACTGCAAAAGGGTTGATTGGAGGAAAGCCCAGTCCACCCAATCATATGCTTTTTCCAAGTCCTACTTAAATACCACATTTACTTTTTTATGTTTGGAGTGAGACATACTATTAATGATCTCTTGCAGAATAATGATATTATAAATGGTTCCTCTATCATGAATGAAACTGCTTTGAAGAAGACTTACAAGACATTAAAGTAGTGGCCACAAATGACAATTGAATTTATAAAGTAATACAATTTTTTTTTAAAAGAACACAATTGAATTTATTCATTATAAAGTAATAAATAAAAATTATAATTTTATTGCAATCTTTATTTGAAAAACAAAGTCAAACAATGTTTTATGCTTTTAGCCATCAAGGCTTACATGAAACGTAAAGTGATATAATATCATAAAAAATACTTAAATAAAAAAGACTTAAATATGATTTTAGTCCATAAAATTTAAAATTATTATTTAAAATTTCTTTAACTTTTAAAAATTTTATTTATCTCTCAGATCACCAATAATATATATGAAAGTGATAGATTGAGATAATTATACACTATTATCTATGTTTAATATGATGTTTTCACTAATAGAGATACTGGCAAGTAGATTTCATGTGATAGTATTTGACAGATTCCTTAATAAAGTGTAAGTATAATAACTAAAACAATAATTTTTTGAAATTATAGGACAAAAAGATCACTTTTAAAACAAATATACCTTAAATTTGAGGGACTAAAAATTTATTTAAACTTAACAAAATATATAGTAAGCGATAACTCCAAAAAAAAAAATACATTATATGAGTGAGATGATCACAAAAAGGTAAAAAAGAACATGCAAAACAAAAATGAAGAATAATAAAATTGATTTATTGCTTACGTTCACACATTCACACATTCACACATATAAAGACACACTGTATTTGTTGCTTACCTTGACATATTTGCGTGTCTCGAATATAAATAAATAATAACTAGTATTTTAATATATATAATACATAAATAAATTATTTTTTATATATAACTAAAATTTATAATAAATTATATATACAAATAAATATTATATTTGAATATATAAATCATATTTAATATTTGTATAAATAAATTTTTTAAACATATAAATTATATTTTAGATTTATGATAAGTAATTTATATTATAGCCTAATATTATTTTTATTTATTGATAATTTATTTTAAAATATTAAAGTTTTATTCATAAATAATGACAAATAAAAATCAAATTTGATAAAAAGTTAAATTTTTTTTATTTTTTTCAGAGAAAAAGTCCTTAAAAATACTCAAAAATATAAATTTGTATCTAATATAAATATTATTAAATGATTATGATATAATTAATGGTTGGAAAATGCAATAAAAAGGTGAAAGATTATGAAAAATGTTAAAAGTATAACACAAAAATGTAATAAAAAACAATTAAAACAATAAAATAGGCTAATTGTGTAATTTTTCAACGTGGACAAAATATGTCCTTAACATGAAAAGAAAGATCATTAAAAAAGAAATAAGAGTAAAAGTTACTTTTAGCCCCTCTACATAATTGATTATATTCATTATATAATTGATTATATGAACAATTAATATCTTTTATAACTCTAAATTTAACTATCATAATCAATTATGTAATTGTCTAATTGTTTATGTTTGCTAATAATTATACAACATAGTCACTAATTATCAATCGAATAAGAATACAATAGGAAAATCTTGCATTTTCCTTCTACATTCTAATCCACTCATTTTAAGTGTAAAAAAAAAAAAATCATAAAACCCACCAATTTTATACTCCCTCATCTCATGTAATCACTAACCCCAAAAACCAAAATTCCTTTCTCTTTCACTTTCTACCTATTCCTCCCAATTCATCTACGCCAAATAGAGGATAAAAATGTGTAAATTTTATGTTTTTTTTAATATTATAAATTTTTAGTGTTCGCTTTTTTTTTTTGAAGGGTTAATTTTTAGTATTATAAACTTATGATACCATGTTTATTTCATTTTATGTATTATTTAATTATTATTATTTTATTAATATTGATTCTACAAAAATTCAATTAAGTTGAGTTATTAAACCTTAAACTAGTATTTCGTCCATTTTAATGACCAATTTAATTTTAAAAACATTAATTTTGTCTAAAAAAATAAAAAAAATCTCTCATATATATATATATATATATATATCATATTTTCACCAGCTAAAATATATACTAATATACCGATTAATATTACTAGAATATACACTTATTAGGATCATTTCGATTACTATAATTAAATTTAAAGTGTTTTCATGAATAGAAAGAGAAAGAGTAAAAATAGGAAAAATCTCAGTATATTAGTCATATTTTCACCTTAATTACTTCAAGTTAAAATATATACTAATATACCGGTTAATATTATTAGAATATACACTTATTATGATCATCTTGATTAGTATAATTAAATATAAAGTGTTTTTATGCATAGAAAGAATCACAAATAAAATAAAAATAGGAAAAATCTCAGTATATTAGTTGTAATCACCTTAGTTAATTAAAATTAAAATATTTTCTTATAATACTATTAAAATAGATATTTGTTATAATTATCTTAAATATTAAAATTATTATAATTAAATATAATAATATATTATTTATAAAATAAAAATTGAAAACTTCATGCGATATCTATCTATGCGACAAATCTTTCTTTATAATATAATAAATAATAAATAATAGATTCAATAATGATATACTTTAAACATAAATAATTTGTAAAATAAAAATGTGATTTTTAAAAAATATTTCAATATTGTTATATATAATATAATATAATGTAATAGATAAAGATAAAAAATATATAAAACAAATATTTTTGTAAAATAAAAAGGAGATTTTTGAAAATATTTGAATATTTTATATTTAAAATTTTTCCTTTATGATTGCGTCGCGTGAAGGCATATACCGCACATATACAACAGCATATGGAATTATTCTAACCCCACCAATCACATAACCTAACATATTCAAACCGTGGTTAAAGGTTGGACCATCCCTAACCATATCCCATGGTTAACACAACAATCATAGCAAGCAAGGAGCGACGTTAAGGGGACACGTGTACGGTCACCTTTCCTCTAAAAAAAATTGAAGGGGTGATAGAATTAGGGTTCTCTCTGTGCAAAGCAAACCTTATCTTTTCACCTGAAACTCGCTCCCTTGTACTCGTACCCTTTTTTCTCAATTTCCATTTGGTTTTCGTTCCGATTCTGCAATATCATGGAGATGGAACGCATCGTTGAATTCCCTCACACCTACATGGATCGGCCCCCGAGAAAGAGGGCGCGTTTGGGTTGGGACATTGCTGAGGCTCCTAAGGTAACCTTTTTTCCATCCTAAAGTCTTAGATCTCATGTTTCATTCAGGTTCTTTTGTGTCTCTTGTTGTAGATCTGGTGGATTTTGTGTATATTAGGTGTGTTTGGTTCAGGTAACGTTGCTTCTTTTGTCTCTTGTGCAGATACAGGTTTCAGGTTTTATCTAATCGTTCCTTGTTTTGTTTAATTGATCTGTTAGTTTTTTCTAATTGATATGTTATCAGCTTTTCTCTAACGATTTTCCAGCAGCTTTTTTTTCTTTCTTTTCATGATGCTAAAAAAAATGCTTTTTAATTAATAATATGTCTATTTTGATGAAGATGTGGTTGTGATTGTTTGTTTCTATGTTTATTTTATGCTTAACGTATGGTTGTTTATCTTACGGTTGTTATTTTTCTGTGACGATTTGTGATTGGGGCAAGTGCATAGGTGAAAATTCATGATGATGGGATGGATATTTGTTTCTTTTAACTTTAAGTGGTGCATGTATGGGTGGCTGTGTGTAGGCTCAGGTAGGATTGTTTTGTGGACAAGAGGTTGAGAATATTTCAAGCTTTGCTCCTTCAGAACATCCCACTAGTTCTCTGTTTAAGGGAGTTGCTCGAAATGGTTCTCCCCCATGGCGAGACGATGACAAGGATGGACATTACATGTTTGAGCTTGGAGATAATTTAACTTCTCGCTGTAAATACACTTTACCATCAAGAAATTTATATTCATTTGTCGTGGACGAGGCTGTTTAATTTTCGTTTTAGTTGAAACTGTAATTTAATTTAAAAATTCACCATTTGAATTCCTGCACAATATACATCCTCACTCTACTTTCAAACTGGGTTTAATTTGAAGTATTAGTAACACCTTAAATAGTCCTGTTTCATGTTCCTTGATGTAGAACCATTTTGGGCATTGGATGTTCTAAAATTGATCTTGTGGTTGGTTTCATTGACTAGGCTCGCATTGTTTACTCTCTGTTTACATGATTACAGATAAGATCCATAGCAAAATGGGGGAAGGAACTTTTGGGCAGGTCTTGGAGTGCTGGGACAGAGAAAGGAAGGAAATGGTTGCCATAAAAATTGTCCGTGGGATAAAGAAGTATCGAGAGGCAGCCATGATAGAAATTGAGGTACTGCAACAACTGGGGAAACACGATAAAGGTAGCAATCGGTAAGTATTATGTTCTGAAACTTTTGTTGTATACACCTGTATGACATACCATGTTTAATTCCATTGCATTGGTTAAATGGGTTTATTCCTTGCAGTTGTGTGCAAATACGGAACTGGTTTGACTATCGTAATCATATCTGTATTGTAAGTATTTGATTGATTTGTGATAGATTGATTTCCCCAATATACTTAATTTGGGGGTTAAGACCTGGGTAAATTCAAATGGTTGCAACAGGTGTTTGAGAAACTTGGACCAAGCTTATACGATTTTCTTCGGAAAAACAGTTATCGATCATTTCCCATTGATCTTGTCCGTGAGATTGGCTGGCAACTATTGGAATGTGTAGCATGTGTGTAGTATTTACTTGAACTAGTTTCTTTCTGTTTTTTAATATATTTCCATCCTGTTTTGTGCATATTATGGCCAATACTGTCTTTAACATCTCATTGTAGTACTGTGTTATTTGTATAATTGTACATGTTAAATATTGTCATTTTCATTCTATTATTTTGTCATTGAAGTTGGCCTTCTAATGTTTTTTTTTGTTTTATAAAATTGCAGTTATGCATGACCTGCGCATGATCCATACTGACCTCAAGCCTGAAAACATACTTCTAGTTTCACCAGAGTATCTGAAAATTCCTGATTACAAGGTACTCTTGTTATTTATAATTTGCCTTTAGCTACTTTGGAGTTAATCTTAATAGATGAGCCATCTGCAATGCTGGTGTGGAGGTGAAATTTCTTATTTAATTTAGCAGAGGTTTTCTCTTTATAAATATAAGACGAATGTAAAATGAATTTTAAATTGCTATCAGTTATGGCCATTTTGGCTTTTGCTTTGGTTAAATTTAAAATGGAAAAAGGGCTTTCAGGGAAAGTAAGAACACCAAGTGGCTGAAATTGCTTTGCTATTAGGTCAGATACAATGTCATCACTGACATCCATTGCTTATGTTTAACAGAGTACTTCCAAATCACCAAGTTCCTTTTTCAAGAGAGTGCCCAAGTCTAGTGCTATAAAGGTTATTGATTTTGGCAGCACTACATATGAACGAGAAGATCAGACTTACATTGTATCAACTCGTCATTATAGGGCACCTGAAGTTATCCTTGGTACATATATTCTCTGTAAAAATGCTATTGTTTTGTAGTTTATTATGTTCATATGTCGTTGTTCTTCCAAAACACTGCTAATGATGCCAACTAAATATTTGATATTGGCAATGGTTTTTTAGGACTTGGGTGGAGCTATCCATGTGATATATGGAGTGTGGGTTGTATATTAGTTGAGTTGTGCACAGTAAGTTTGATTATCTGGATACTTCCGATTTATACTATACAGTTATGGTTTGTTTGTTGAAATCAAGCTTACGAGTTTCTATTTCAGGGTGAAGCTTTGTTTCAGACTCACGAAAATTTAGAGCATCTGGCTATGATGGAGAGGGTGCTTGGTCCTATACCGCAGCAGATGCTAAAGAGAGTCGAGTAAGTGATTTACCATTTGAACTTTCTATCATTATCAATTTATTGAACTTGAACATAACTAGTGTTTCTTTTACTTGGCACATTTAGCCGACATGCAGAGAAGTATGTCCGGAGGGGTAGATTGGATTGGCCAGAGGGTGCAACCTCCCGAGAGAGTATTAAAGCAGTAATGAAGCTTCCCCGACTACAGGTTTGTTCTGTTCTCAAACCTGTCATGGAAATTTTTTATTTAGTTTTGATTTTGAATGCCCTCTGACTTAGTTCTTATTTGGAATTTTTCTCAAATAATTGCAGAATCTTATAATGCAGCATGTTGATCATTCAGCTGGAGATCTTATACATCTTTTGCAAGGACTACTTAGATATGACCCTTTTGAGAGACTTACAGCTAGGGATGCTCTGCGACATTCCTTCTTTACGAGAGATCATCTTAGGAGATGATTTTCAGATGTCTAGTAAACGATGGGTCTGTTTTTAAGTCATAGATCACTGAGGGCAAATATGGCTGCAATGAAGCCTTTGTCCTATGTAAATAAAAATATTTATACCTTAGGCTTTTGTGACTAGTGAGGATGGGTTATTCAGCACCAAGCAGCAGTTACACCGAAAAGCCTGTATGTCTTCATCTTCAATTATTAAAAAAATAATAATCGAAGATGTTCTTGCTATCCCTATATCTTGACAGAAATTAAAAAACATGTATTTAACCCGATAACTGGAATTTCGGTCAAAACGCAGTTAGAATTGTAAGTTGCTGGAACTATACACAAATATGCCTATAGTTGATTTGGAAGTTGTTGGAATTACACAAACATGCTTATAGTGGATTTGGGAGGGGGGTTTAAATGAATTTATTTATTTAATTTTAAGAATCTTAAAAGTTGAGGTGCAATTTTGCTTGGATCAAAAGTTTATTAAAAATTAAAAATTTAAGTAATTGTAACATTTTTTAAAATAGTAAAATTTTAAATTCTTTAAACAAAGAATTTGGAAATTTTTATATATTTTTTCTTTTTTATCTCGTGTATATATAATTTTTATTTCTATTTTTTTTGTCTTGTTTTGCTTATTTTTATTTATTTATGTTTTCATTTCTTACTCTTTTTTCTTTACCCATCTCTTAACTCCTTTTTTTTATTTTTTCTCTATTTCTTTTCTTTCTTCTCTTTAATTTTTAACTCTTCTTTCTCCTCTCCTATTTTTCTCTCTCTCTTTTCATCTTTTCCACTTTTTACTTTATTTTTTCTCCCTTGTTTTCCTTTTTATTCTTCCATACTCTCCTCACATCTTTTATAAGATACATAAAATATTAATAAATTTTTTTAAAATTATTGAATATTCAAAATAATTTTAAATTATTAAATATTATTTAATATTAATTATTAAAACTATTAAATATTTAAAAGTTAGTAAAATATTTATTTTTATAAAATTTAATCTTAAAATTTCTCTTTCTATATATATATATATATATGGAGAATGCAAATGACATCGTAATTTTTTATTAATTATTATATTGTTAAATATATTTAATTAAATATAAATTTTATTTATTTAATTGTTGAATTATAATTTTATAATATTATGTATATTTATATTAAATTTTGTTAAAATTTAATCATAATTTGAAGATAATCAAACTATTAATATTTTAATATATTTTAAATATATATATATATTATCAATTTTATTCTAGAATTATTTTTGATTAATATAAAATATTATATATGTAATCTAAAATTAAAAAACTTTTAATTTAATGACAACTTTTGAAAATTTATATTAATTAAATTTTTTTAAATAGTATAATAGTTAATAAAAATTATATTTTAAATTCTTTATATATATATATATATTAAAATTAATATTATCTACAGTGAAATCAAATTCTCACACTACAACAACTAGATTGATTATTTTAAATTGTTTTAATTTCAATAAGGAAAAACACTACCGATTACACTTGCATTAAATGTGGTTGTCAAATGTGCTTTGATTTCTTTGCACTAAGAAATACTTGATATTGACCAACGTGTTAAGATTGGCTTTTTGGCCCAATTAAAGAAAAAAAAATACAGGAAATTAAAAAAAAAAAAAACATTTTACCGTAGGCCAAAACTGTCACATGGCACTGAGTAGAATAGGCGCAGGGGGTTGGGAGATTTTGTGCTTCTGACGCATCGCGCAGGTGCCCTATGCGCCTTGTTAGATCCTCAATTTTTTCATCTGCGGGTTGCCCCTGCTTTCATCTGCGTACACGGCAAAACTTCAGCTTTTGCAGACTGAGTTTTTGCGAACACTGCAAAATTTCAGATTTTGCAGATTGAGATTTTGAATGTGTTGACCGGGAGGCTGAGGTTGGCGCAGGCGCAGCTGCCCCCTGTGAATTCTGACCCCCTTACTTACTCCTCTTTATATGCGTTTGATTTGTTCATCTTGTTCCTCCAGTTTCCGTTTTCTTCTTCCTCCCCACTTAAACCTTTGCGTTCTTCGCCTTCTGTGCTCTGCAGCTTCTCCGTTTGTTCTCCGACTCCGGCAGCAACCGTTCTTCGTCTCCGGCGGATATCACGTAAGTGTGATCATTTAATTATTTTAAATAAATATAATGTTTTAAATGTAATTATTATATATATTATATAATAAAGAAAATATTGTTGTGGTTGAAAATTGTTGTATGTAATACTTGGAATTTGAAGTGATATAAAAATAACATAGTAATTATTTAGTGTTTATAAATTGAGATTTTAAATTTTTTTTGCTTAATATGATTAGTGAAAATAGTAATTGTATTTTATGTAAAATATAAAAATAATAATTACGTTTTAAAAATATATTTAATAAAAAATATTTATTGTTTAATATATAATATAAGAATGTTATATAGGTAAATAGTTTATAGATAAATTTATATTAATAAAATAATGTAACTACTATTTATATAAATTAATAAATTAAATAATATATATTTTTAAAGAAAAGAGAATAAAAATACCCGTAAGTGATATTTTAAAAATAATATAAGAAAGGATAATTAGTTATTATAAATTGGAAAACTAAATACAATTAAAAATAAGTTTACAATATTTATGGTATTATATTTATTATATAGTGGAAAGTTAAAGAAGAATATTGTAGTAATTATAAAATATGAAATAATAAATGTAATTTGTTGTTATAGTAAAATATGAAAATAAAAAAATTGAAAAATATTAGAGCTAGCGTATAATTATTAGAGATAATGTATATTTATAAATATTAAAGATAATATTATACTAAAATAATCGCGTGTAATAAAAATGTAGTGTTGACTAGTAACTAGTATTATTAATAAAGTAATTTAAAATACATATTTAGCAAATGAATTTCTTAATAAATAATTATGAAAAAATTAGTTTAAGTAGTGTTTAAGCTTAATTTTAAAAAAATCATTGACTAAATAGGAATTGAAAATACTGAAATTGATAATAATTAATTAAATTTGAGTAATTTTGGATTTAATAAAATATATAAATGAACAAAATGATAATGTTAAATAGTAATAAAAAGATAGATGTATATAGTATTTAATGAAATTAAAAAAATACAAATAATAATATTTTAGGAACATTATTTGTTTTATGTTGTTTATGATCGATAGATAATTTTTTTTTATTAGATAATAATTATTTAGTAATAATTTATAAAGTTATATATGAAATTTAGTTATATATAAAATTAATTGGAATAAAATTTTAAAAATAAGAAATATTTAAAATTATTTATATTAGATATATTGAATTCAAAATTTGAGTTAATTATGAATTAGTAATTGTTAATAAAAAAGTTGACTAGTTTGTTGTATTTTGTATTAATTATTAAATATTAAATAATAGATGTATAATAATTGATTAATAATATAAGTGAAGAATATTGTATTAATTATTAAATAATATATATAAAATAATATGTGAAAACAAAGTAAGTTTAATTGAGAAAACATATAAGTAGTTTTATAAAAGATATTTTAATCAAATATTAATTGTGATTATATAATATTACGTAGGTAATAATAATAATTAGGCAATGTATTTAATTATAAAAAAACTAAATATACAAATAATTAAATAGAAAGTAATTTTGGTTTATATATTTGTATTACATATTTAAAGTAACAATTTTAAGTATTAAATAGAAAGTAATTTTTTAACTATTATTTAAATATTATTAATTTGATGTATAAATAGTATTTAAATGTTGTATAAATTGTAATTATTAAATGTTATATAAGAAAATGTAATTATAATTTAAATATTACTAATTAGATGTTGTATAAATAGTATTTAGATCTTGTGTTATTAAAAGTTAATACTATGATTGTATATTATTTTCTTTGTTTATTTGTATTAGGATGTCTAGAGAGATTGTTCATCCAGGACCTATTGACGATTCCCTATTAAGGCTTCAACCATTCCATATATCTGAGCACATATGGAATGGAGCTAAAAACAGGGTTGTGAAGGTTAGGAGAGCAACACAATCAGAGTTGCGTGAGGTTGAGATTCCAGATGCTATTCGGGATCTTCTAGAGAGGGCTGGGTTTATGGGGGTGGCCCAAATCAGTTACTTTCCTGTGGACAATCATTTAATTTCTGCCTTAGTTGAGCGATGGAGACCAGAGACCCACACGTTTCACATGCCCTTCGGCGAGTGTACTATAACGTTGGAGGATGTTGCAATGTTACTCGGGTTGAAGATCTCTGGGGCGCCCATTACTGGATACGCAACTATGGATTGGGCAGCTCTTGTGCAACGCCTTCTTGGCATGACACCGCCTGAGTCAGTGCTTGTTGGTGGTCGATTGAGGATGAGTTGGATTGACCGACACTTCTCTGATGTATCTGAGCATGTACATAGTCAGGAGCAGTTGGAACGCTATACTAGAGCGTTTATTTTACGGATGATCGGGGGATATCTATTAACTGATCACTCTAGCTCATTTGTATCCCTTAGATACCTGGCTTTGCTAGAAGACTTAGATGCTTGTGGTCATATGAGTTGGGGCTCATGTGTGTTGGCAAATATGTATAGGGAATTATGCGTGTGCACCAATTATGATCACAAGGAAATTGGTGGTTCAGCTATTCTGGTGCAGTTATGGGCATGGTATCGATTACCTGTTCTTGCACCACCTCATCCACCTTTATCTACATTCCATGTTCCTCTAGGGGCAAGGTTAGTAAGTATGTTATTTGTGATCGAATTAAGAATAAAAATATTTAAAATAAATTTTTATATTGAAGTACTAATGGTTTATTTGTTTTTAATAACAGGTGGAATAGAGCCTTGCATAAACCTAAAGAGGAAAAGAAAGATAAAATTGTGAAGTATAGAAAATATTTTGACCGTTTGAAGAGAGGGGATGTAAGTTTTAATTTACAAGGTTTTACACAAAATTTATAGAAAAAAATTAATTGTAATTATAAATGATAATTGCTCACTACTTATTTTTTATGTTATTTTGCAGTTTGTATGGCAGCCATATTTGGAGTTACTACCTACATTACCTCCTTACTGTTTTGAGGACTCACAAGTATGGAGGTCCACTGTCCCCTTGATTAATTTCCACATCGTTGAGTATCATTATGCAGATCGTGTAATGCGACAATTTGGGATGGTCCAGCACATTCCTGCACCTCCTATTCATTCGGAGAAATTGCATGATCTTTCGTTGCGAGGCAAGGATAACATGGACTGGTCACGCATGCACGTTCAATTTGTGCAGGAGTGGCAATCACGATTTCATCGTGTATGGACACAAGCTGCGTGTGATACACCACACTTGAGTAATAACTCAGAATACATGGTGTGGTATAGGAAACATACTAAACGATGGATTTCTCCTTCTAGTGCAAAGAAAGGATATGTGGTAAGTATGAGTTTAGGGATCTATTTAATTAATTACATTTGAGATATTTACAAATTTAGTGTTCTAATTATATTTGTTTTATTATTTGTAGACCGATGTTTTGGAGCACATGTATCATGGCACTAGTGAAAAACATCGACATTCCTTTGATTTTACGGCGATGCATGAGAGCATCGGTCATTGTTTGCAGCTGCAGGACGAGGTGAGTAGGGTGAGTTTCCCTTCTACACCAGCTCCACCTGCAACATTAGTAAAAGCAGACCCAGTTGAAGTGGAGTACATTGGGGCAGGTCGACGAGAAGGAAGGGGGCTAAGTCGTCGACGAAGGCGAGTTGAACACCAAGATTTACAAATGCCAGTTCCTCCGACTGAGCCACCAGCAGGAACATATTATCTGACGACATTAACTCCGTATGGAGATATCACACAGTATGTGTATGGTAGTGCACAAGACATCTCTGCTTGTGAGACGAGTGGTTCAAAAAGCGCCTAGGGGGGTGTAACTTACACATACCACAAATCCCCTCCCCTCCATGCGCCTACTGTGGGCACAAAACATATCCCTCCCCCATGTGCTTTATATTCACTATTTTGTCACTTTATAATACTCCTATCCCCTGCGTAATTTATACACCTTGCCACGTTGCCATTTTCACCTAGAATGGTAAATAGTTATTATTATTATTTTTTATTTTGTGTATTTTTATTAATTTATTATTTATTCCCGTCAAAAAGCCGTGTTAAGATTCGTTTTAACATTATCGTACGACAGTAAAACTCGGTAAATGCTGTGTATGCAACTCTAACATATATCTGGGCAACATCAGAGCTTGTAAATTATCTGGCCATGATGAAGAAATTCGTTGAGAGAACCAATTGATGTTTATGATCCCAAATAGGCAACTTAAAATGTGCACATGGTTAGGAAATATAAATAACCTAATTATGGCCATTTAATCGGAAACTATTTATTAAAAATTTTAGTTGTCTTAAAAATTTACAAAATTTAGTTACATAAAATAAAATTGGTATTTTAATATGTATACAGTATACTTTAAATGTTTATTATATATACCTAATTTATAATAAAAATATATAAAAGGATTATATTATAATATTCAAATTATATTTGAAGTATATATAACCAAATTTTTTAATCATAAAAAATTATATATTATATTACGATAAATAATTTATGTTGTGACATAATATTATTTTTAATTAGATCTTAAATACTTTTTTAAGCTATGTAAAATAAGAGGTTTCAATTTTAATCTTTTGTAATTTTGTTTTGTTGTTATCATCTTTCTAAAATTTCAAATTATATTTAATCTTTATCATTATGTGATTATTTTTAATTAAGTATTTGTTTATTACAAGGTTAAATGACAATTTCAAATGGTACTATAATTGTCTTTTAAACCAATTTAATGTATTTTTTTTAGAATATCTTATTACTATGTAACTGTGTTACACCTCTAAATTATTTTATAAATTTTTAAAATAAATTTTATTTATCTATCTTAAAATGATCATTAAGAACAAAAAATAATGAATTGGAACTTTAGAAGAATGAAAATCAAATAAAAATATTTTATTAGGATTGAAACCAAAATTTATTCCTTGTATAAGGACAAAAAAATATTTATAAATTGACAAAATTGTACTTTTGATTCCTCTATTTTTGTCAATCTATAATTTTTGTCTCGGTTAAAACCTTATTTTGGTCCCTGATAATCTTTTTTTGTTTCAATTTAGTCCCTCATTAATTTTTGGTCTCAATTTGGTCCCAAATTAATTAATTGGTTTCAATTTAGTCCTAAATTAATTAATTGGTTTCAATGTGGGACTTTCCGTTCAAATTGCTTTAACGGTGTTAACTTTTGGCCACGTGGACGCCACGTAGATGCATACGTGGCATCCACGTGGATGAGATTTTTTTTGAAAACACCTGGACCCAGAACGGCCCGTTCTGCAACCGGAACGGGCCGTTCTGGGTGCACTTTTGGTGTGTTAATTTTGCATCCGGAACGGCCCGTTCCAAGTGCAAAATTAACACACTCAAAATGCACCAGAACGGCCCGTTCCAGTTTCAGAATGGGTCGTTTCGGTTTTATTTTATTTTTTATATGTAAAATATTAATAATTTTATAAAATATATATTATTAATTATATTTTAATTATGTTATTATATCCAATAAAATAAATATATTAATATTTTTTATATATTTTATTTTATTATGTTTATCTTATTAATTTTTATCATTTTATTCCTTTAATCTTAAATAAGTTGCAAAAAATTATAAAGTGATATTCCTTTTATCTGATTAATTATTATATTTTTTAATAAGATTAATTAAGAATATTGGTTTAATTGCATTTTTTATTCCTCAAGTATTACAATTGTGCAGTTTTGTGATCTCCAAGATTTTAATTGCATAATTTTAGTCCTTAAAGAATTGCAATTGCACGATTTTGGTCCTTCAATTTTTAATTGAACAATTTTAGTCCCTCAAATATCATAATAGTATGATTTTTGTTTCTCCCATTAAAAATTAATAATTTTAATATATATATATATATATATATATATAATATTTTAAAATTAAATAATTATTTATCTATTCAAATTAACGTATATTATAATTTTCGATATTATATCAATAATATTATTAATATATTTATAGATAAACTAATAATTTGATAAATATAACTTGTTATATATTAATATACTTTTACAAAAATATAAGTATATTAATTAGAAATATATATCTAATCTTATATATTTATATTTTTGTAAAAGTATATTAATATATATTAAGTTATATTTATCAAATTATTAGTTTATTTATAAAAAGGGTAAAAATATTATTGATATTAATTTATCAGTAATATTAAAATACTAATAATATATAAATTTTATTTATTTAGTAATAGTAAATATATATCATTTGATACATTAAAAAAAATAATATACATTAATTTAAATAAACAAACAATTATATAGTTTTAAAACATTATATATATATATTAAAATTTTAAAATTATTAAATTTTTAATAAGAAAGACTAAAATTTTCAATTATGATATTTTAGAGATTAAAATTGTTCAATTAAAAATTGTGAGACTAAAATTACACAATTATAATCTTTTAAGGACTGAAATTACTCAATTAAAACCTTAGAGATCAAAATTGCATAATTATAATATAAAAACACAATTAAGTAAAGAATATTTTATTCATAGTTCTGGAACGGGCCGTTCTGAAACCAGAACGGCCCGTTTTGAAAGAAGAACGACCCTTTTTGAAAGAAGAATGACCCGTTTTGAAAGAAGAACGACCCGTTCTGATTCACTGGTGGTGTTTTAGTTTTGCAACCAGAACGGCCCGTTCCGGTTTCAGAACGGGCCGTTCCGGGTCCAGGTGTATTAAAAATAGTTTTCTCATCCACGTGGATGCCACGTATGCATCTACGTGGCATCCACGTGACCAAAAGTTAACTCCGTTTAAATAATTTGGACGGAAGTTCCACATTGAAACTAATTAATTAATTTGGGACTAAATTGAAACCAATTAATTAATTTGGGACCAAATTGAGACTAAAAATTAATGAGGGACTAAATTGAAACAAAAAAAGATTATAAGGGACCAAAACAAGGTTTTAACCTTTTTGTCTCCCTATTTTAAAATAGAGATATTTAGTTCCCATATTTTTAAAAATATGAATTTTAGTTCATCTATCAGTTTGATGTTTGTTAATCATTAAATTTTAATGTTATTAATTACCTATTACCACTTAAATGATATGATATTTAGTGATGCAACATGTAGAGAAAAAAATTTAAAAAATAACACAAAATATCTTCATTTGTGTATCTATTTTAAAGAGTAATTAATATTTATTTTAATAAATCTTATAATTATTTTTTTTATCTTCAAATATCATATTACTAAATATCACATCATTTAAATATGAGTAAGTGTTAAAATTTAATAATTAATATATGTCAATTTGAAAGAATGACCTAAATTTTATATTATAAAAATTAGATGGACTAAATATTTCTATTTTATAATAGAGGCACCAAAATTAGAAACCAACATAAATTTATAGGTCAAAAGTGTAATTTAATCATATAAATTTTAGAAGGGTGAATTTTTTTTCTTCTGTAGATTAAAATTAAAACATAAGAACTAAAAACATATTTAAATATTTAATTATTGAGAATTTATTTTAAAATTTTATTTTATAAATAAATTGAATAAATAAGAAGTTATTTTTTTTAAGAACTTTCATTAAAAAAAGTAAAAATAAAGTTAAAAATAAACTCTTAAAAAAATACTGTTGTGGATTTTATTTTACTCTGGATACTAATCTTTTCAGTTTATTTTTTTTAAATCAGTTAAAATTAGTTTTTGGTAATAACTGATTTTGGATATATATTTTTTTACATGTAAAATTCACAATATTGGTAACATAGTTAATTTAAATATAGAATTCTATATATATTATCTGAATCTTTACTACTATTAGATCCATCTTAAGTGATTTTTTATTTGGATATATAACCGATTATAAATCGGTTTTTGAAAAATTATTTCCATCAAATTAAAATTTGTTATAGAAAATTGATTATGGTAACATTATAATTATCACTCATTATATATGTTTTATTCTTATTGAATCATCCTCTGGTTTCCATATACTTGGTCTGGTTGATTCTTGAAGGCATCTTGATTGACTTGAAAGACCTTTACATGAACTCCATACTCTGATGTCCGTTTTGATTAAAAAACATTTCGTTGTTACGTTGCCAAACAGCATCCAAACTCCAAAGTCAGTCCAAAAATAAGGAGCCATCTAGCCCCGAGACAATCTTTCTCATTAAAAAAATATTTTAATATTATTTATTTGAAGTTTAAATATGAAAAAAATTGTCTTTCAACTTTAAAATTAATTATTTTAGTTTTTATAATTTTAAAAAAGTATATGTCAATCCTTCTGTCCGAATGTTAGGGAATACATTGGCTTTTTGGTCAAGTTAAATAAAAAAAATTAAATTATTAAAAAATATTTATCAGCATGAATTATTTTTGCCATATACGAAATGATACAAATAAAACACTACTGGTCTGAGGCGCATATCGAAAAAATGAAAAAGAAAAAGAAAACGTAGGGAGTCCGAAGCGTTTTATTTGCAATATTTTAATTCACATAAAATGTCAGGAGCCCTAGGCATTTTATGTTGGGCACACATGATTGAAGAAAAATGCTGGGAGGAGGGGGTTCGGGCAATTTTGTATATGGAAAAGCCAAATAAAACGCCTATGCATGCCTAACCCTAAATCTTAAATTTGTTTTAAGACTTTAAGGGTATATTGATTTATAATTTCATAGAATTTTAAAGATTTTTTTTTTTAGTAGAAAAGTTTATTAATATTCGATTAGGATTTTATGTTACTTAAAAACAATTTAGTAATATTTAATCTGGATTTTCAAGATTTTTTTAAGAGTCTATTAAAGTCCATTGGTATTCATTTGAGACTTTTTATAACTTAAAAATAATTCATTGATATTCAAAAATATTAGGATTTTAAAGGATTGTAATATTAGAGAGATTTTGAAGGACTTTTTAGTGGTAATTATAAATACCAAATTCATAAAACAATCACATCCAAACCCATCAGATTTTGGAAGATTGTTTGAAGTGACTTTTCATCTTTTTTTTTTTTCTATGCTCATGTCTTCATTTTTTTTCTCTTGCTAATAATATTGCATTATTGCTCATATATAATACTGTACTATTGTTCTCATTCCATTCCACTATTTGGTGAAACTTCTATACGTAAATGATAGTGTCGTTGACTTACTCTATTTTTCTCTCCATTTTCTTAAATTGACTTGTTCTATTTTACCATATTTAGTTGAGATTGTTTCTCAGTTATATAATATAGAAAACGCTTGAAATTTCAACTTTTAAGTAGTATTTGTTTTTTTATAACATGCGTCAAGAAAAGTGAAAGGTAAAAGCTAAAATTGATATCATGATCTCTATAATTAACTGTAGATCTTCAAGACCTTGTAATCAATTTAAATTTATTAGAAAAAAAAAAAAAAAAAAAAAAAATATATATATATATATATATATATATATATATATATATATATATATATATATATATATATATAAAAGATGAATTTGAGTTAGGGTTTCTGTGAGTAGTATGAGATAAGAATGGATCTTAGTTGGGGGAAGAACCTTTCAGCACAAAAACTGCGATCTCTCTCCCTCTCTTGAATTTGTTACTGCTATCCTTTCCTTTTTATGACTCAACAATTATTTTATTTCTTGTCTTTACTATGAATTTTATTTTTTTTTAATTTTTATATTGTGAAATTAGGATTTTTTATATTTAAAAAAAGAAAAATAACATAAGACATTGTAGTATCTTAGAATTCAATACTAAAAATATTTTTTCACTAGTGAATAATTGAAAACATTTAAAATTTTTTAAAAATTATACCTGTAACAAATTTTAGATTTTTTTTTTCTCCTAGTTGATGTTTGTATATTTCTAAGATATTTTAAATGAATAAAAGTGTATGAAAGACAAACTTTCACTCAAATACCAATATAAAATGAAGGGACATATTTAGTTATAAGAGAATAGGGTAACTGTCCCACTATTTTTCTAATCATTTATTAATTTATAAACAAAATATTTTAAACCACAAATTATAAAAAATTTGAAATGTTGTTTAGAATAATTTTTAGCATGTGCAGTACTACATAATTTTCTTCGTAAAGAATATCATTTTGATGAATTTCCAATTGGAGTGGTGGGAACCTTCATCTTCAATATTATATCGGTTAATGAAAATCATAATTTTGAGCCTATTATTAACACTGAGGAGCTAGAACGAAAAGATGCTAATTCTTGGAGGACTAATATAGATATGAATATGTGGGTGAATGTTATTTAGACGGACATGATATTACGAAGAATTATTATTATTATTATTATTATTTATCCATATATTGTTATTTTTTTAATTATTTTTGTCTTTAACTCTTTTTAAATTTGAATGTATGAAAAAAAATCTTGAACTCTTATCCTATGTCAAAAAATCTACGAAATTTTGTAAAATTCACAAAGTCCTGCAAAATCCATTAAAATCCTAACTTAAAAGTTTTGCAGAATCCATTAAAATCCTGATTGAAAGTCTTGCGAAATTTTACAAAATCTTAAAAGTCATGAAAATCCTACAAATTCTTTTAAAATCCACATGACTTTTTTCAACTAAAAAAGTCCTTGAAATTTCTAATCCAATACACCCCTCTAAGTAAACATCATTATGTAATTATTTTTTCTATGTATTTTTTCTTCTAGAATAAATATGTTGTTATAATTTTTCTTTATGTATTAATATTTACCATGTATTTTGTAAAAATGTTAATTAGGCACATTGGAGTTGAGTGGACATCAGACAGTGATGACGAAAAAAACTCCGAACCATATGTTGACATGCAATAACTAAAGCTGAAAACAAAGAGGAAGAATAATTTGTGCAATCTGTGCTGCCACCCCTACTCTAGTGCTAGGTGATGACAATGACAAAAATCATCAATATTTAATCAACCACAATACTTTAACCAAAAACATTTATTCTTTCGAGGATGTAGCTCCAATTAGAGCTTTGCTCCTTTGATTCTTGGACTAGTTGGTGCCGTTCAAGTTGCTATGAGAGATCAACACTAAACTTGTGCCAATCCAACAATTTTTGACAAATATTGAAAGAGCAACAAATATGATATTCAACACAAATATGTGGTGTTATGTTATTCACTATATTAAATCTTGAGATTAGTTTCAACTTGAATATCGGATTGTTGTAACTTTGAGTTGATAATATTTCTTAGTTTGTAATCGTTAATATTTTAGTTAATTCTACTTAGTTTATGGTGAATATAGGATTGCTAGAAGCCACACCTCTAAATAACATTAACTATAATTTTGAGCGAGTATCTACTGTTCTTACACTTGTCGATAATGTTACTCCAAATGACTTTGGAGATTTGACTATTACGTTGAAGGTATTGTTGCTTAAAATAAATACTCCTATTAATAATGATGAATATGCCTTTGTCTGAGAGAGGGATGTTAATTGTTAATTTTTAATAGTTTGAACCCATAATTTCAAGATCCCATAGGCACCATGGGTGTTAGTGTGCATGGTGAAGTTGCACAACATCCACATTATGAAAAAGATAAAATTGTTGGTTGTGTTAATTCTCTATGAGATATTTTTTTTACTAATGTAAATATGTAACATAATTTATGTTAAAATTTAATTTTTTCCATAAGATCAAATCCAATTCATTCTCAATCTACCATCACTCAGCACATCTAATGAGGTGAAATTCCTAGTAGTTGTTCCACAAGAGGAACCTGTTGACATTTATGAAAATTAGTGATGGGCTCCCCATAAACCTTCAATCCAAATAAAATAGCAATTTTCTCCAAAATAATTGTACGCTCACTAAAGGTCATATGAAAGGTATTAGTTTCAAGTCTTCAACGCTCAACAAAGACAAAAACTAAGTGGTTGTCAATAGGAGTTGGAATAGGCTAGTCAAACCAGACTTTGAATATAAAGGTCAGACCTGTTCTATAAAATTAAAGATCTATTATCTATCATAGACTTTTTTATAGGTATGATTTGACCTTTTTAAAGTATAGCATTGTGACATCCTCTACCTCGTATCATATATTTAACATAAAAAGGACACAACTCTCTTTAAGATAAAATAAATTAAAAAATACTTCAATTGAAATAAGATGTTCTCTTCCAAATCATGAGTAGAGAGTTCACATTACAGAAGTCTTTTCATAGAACATAAAATTGCTTAAACATAAATCCTTAAGTAAAAATAAATAACATAATGAATTCCATCAAAACACAATAAACAAAAATTCCCTAATGCTAAACCCCGATGTCACATAGTCTAATCAGAGCTTCCCAACTAGACTTCCCCATCAAAACCTTCGGCATCCTGCTAAGGCTCACCTGCACATCACAATAAAACAAGAAATGCAAACAACAAAGAAAGTGAGAAGCGTCTCACTCAGGCTCAATGTGCAGAAACAAATGCTAAATATCCCACACAAACAATACATGCAACATACATAACATATCCAAAGTAGTTATAATCACCCTCATGTCTTGATGTCATGCATACTACTCATTACATGCATGTGGCGCCATACGGGATTCACATATTTCTTGTCACTGGTATGCTGATATAGCAACACACCTGGGGCACATGTAATCATAAATATATCACTGTGACCCAAAGACACACCTGGAATTCACATGAGTACACTGGCATATTGTAACGACTCGCCTTAGGCCATCACATCAACAACCAATATGATAACTAAAATAAAAATAATATATAATAAAGAAAATAGAGCAAAGGCCAGCTACATTAGAGTGTAAATATAAAATGACATGTAAATTGTTTTCATCATATAAAACATAATTTTATAAAATGGTCATCATCAGTAGGGTTATACATTCATCCAAAAAGATAATGAATGTACAACATCATGAAAACATCAAAAAGGACACCCTAGGTGCTGGTCAAGCTCTAAATCTAGCCACTTCTCAAAGCAGCTACCAAAAGACTCTTTGCCATCCCAAAGCCTCACACCTGATCTGCTCCCCCACATAGTGAGATCATCACAGTCCACATAATGGAAATATAAGGGTTAGCACGTATAAAACCAACCATAGTACAACATAATGAAATATCATTAATCTAGATATTCATCAATAGTATGTATCCATACCAAGAGAGTACTTCAAAATCCACCTAACATCTGAAGTGGTTTATTATATAATCTTTGGAAAAGTTCCATATTGGAATCCTCATCATGGGACTCCCAAATTCCATATTTCCCCAAAGATTATATCTTGATCTCACCAAGAGATCTCCCAATCCATACCATAACATTACTCCTCTAAGTCCTATTAGCTTTCCAAACCAAACACACATAGCATATTCCATAATTACATACAAAATTTTCCATAACTATGCCAAATTACTCAATATAACAACATAAATAATTAAACACCCAAAACAACTATCAACTTAACCAAATCACTCTTTGTGAAATGACAATCTTCACATAAAACAACATATCAAGAGTTATACTACTCCTATCATGCTCATCTTTATCTTATATGAAAGATAAGAAGATTTCCTAAAACTCTTATGAAGACATCAAGTCCTAATACCATCATCTACATTGTTAAAATTTCTAAAAACTGCAACAGCTATAACCAATGCTGACAGCTTGACCCCTGTTCACTAAAACAATCATATCTGGAGTTCTAGACCTCCTTTTTGGGTGATTCCAACGCCATTGGAAAGCTAACATCCAAGGCTAAAACTTTCATGAAGAATTCAAGACCAACATACTCACGTCCGGCGCAAAACTCAAATAGAGACCTACAGAGGTCATTGCACCCGACGCAATATCAGTAACCAAAACACAACGACCACGTCTGATAGTGCGGCCGACATGGTTCTCCCCATGCCCGGCATGATTCACCCAGGGATTATCATTTCAAATTGCGCCTGGCGCAACTAACCTCGCTCTCGACGTGATTTGGCAATGATGGTCTCTAATGAATTCACGCCCGGTGCCAAGAACTACGCCCGACGTATTTACAACCAGAAACCCTCGAAAACCTTGAAAATTCCTTCCAATCATGAATCCAATCCAAATTACATGAGTTCGAACCATTATAAAGTATAAATAATATCCAAAAACAACATTTTAAGCAATAAAATCAAGTATTAACCATTAATCCATGGAAATCATGAAGAAACCCAACCAAAATCCTTTCCCCTCAATCCATCCTTAATCAGTCATAAATCATGGAATTAATATGATATTTCAAACCCATACATACTAGATTAAGTCTTATAAGTACTACCCTTACCTTAGAAATCTCAGAAATGCAAGATTTGGAGAAAACCCTCAAATCCCAACTCAAACTTCAATCTCACTTTTCAAGCTTATAGAGGCTAAATCTCTTAATACTCTAGTTGTGAAGATTGATCCTAGTTTGATAAGATTCCCAAATGTGTCCTTAGCTTCCATTCGGACCAGAGCTCCTCTCTCTACTTTCTCTCTCTAGAACTGTCCCTATTGACAAATGAGACCCTCCGGTCCTAAGTCCCTATATATAGCCATTTTTCAAAATTTCCAAATTTCACCCTTAGCAAATATTCACCTCAAATATTCTATTTCTTGAAGTATTTCAACTCCCTAAGCTCTAAAACAACTTCAAATTCACTCAGAAAGATCGGATTTATCTTATGTTCCTATCCTTCAATCTCCTACCCATCCTATTCCTTTCCATGCAATACGCACAACTCACCACCATATGAAATGCAACATGTATTAGCACACAAAGAAACATCACTTTCAGATACATATGCTTGGAATAATGAGTTGCATGCCATAATACTTCACTTAACCAAGATGAGAAGGAAGGTGATCAGTCTTCTTCCCTCTTAGTACCAATTCAGTATAATGGTGTACAATGCATCAATCACCAAATTCATGCACACACATGCCTATATAAAGCTCTCAAAACATCAACCTCTCATCTCATACTATAAAATCACTACCATGCTTAAACAACTAATCAAAACCACATCAACATACAACATGCACAAAGGTAAGTACATTTCAAATCCACATCTCCATAATCCAATCCAAATCCATATAAACAACATATACATACATGCATATATATATATATATATATATATATATATAGAGTATATATATATATAAAGTATATCTACCAAATAGCTCGGTATTTCCATGGCGTTACACATATGGCCTTAGTGACACACCCAGAATAATCCAATACACTTGCATGCGGCCTAAACGACACACCTAGAGTCACATATGCTCATGATGCATGTCACACATTCACAAATCATGTACTCTTCACTTATGCTCTAACACACGCTTGCCACATTCACTGTAAAATCATAACCTTCATCACATTCCATACTAACACAAGATAGCGCATCACACAACATATTTATACATGAGACATAGGTCGGAGCATCATAAAGAGTGAAGGAATTCATGAAAACTGCAAGCAAGGAAGATCACGATTGTGACTGGTGAGTCACGCTCGTGATTCACTCGTAAAAAGTGAGGATTCTCAAACAGGGTCAATCACGGCCGTGACTCACCAGTCACGCCTGTGATTCATTCGCAAAAGTGAGGGTTCTTAACAGAGTCAATCACGATCGTGACTCACCAGTCACACTCATGATTTTCTCCATCCCAATGCAAAATGTAAAACCTACATATCATGGAATGCGAACTCCACCACTTTTACACCAATTCATCAAGTTTCATAACTTAATCGGTACAAATATTCCATTATACGTTCAGAACATGAAATAAAACTCAATTTAGTCATGAACACAACAAATCAAACGAATTAATCACATTCCTAATTATTTTTGTTAGGGTTTCCCATAAGAACCCACAAAACACTCTACGTCAAATCAAAACATATCAATTTCAAGAATGAAATACATATTTCGCACTCAGAATCAAACAAGGAATACAAAGGAACATTCAGAAATCAAAACACAAATCCCTAGCATACACATATATAGGATTGAGGCCAATCTTGACTACCCAACATTTATCCTCGCACCTCAAGCGAGGTTTCTCACTCCCCCCTTCCCTGGATTAACCGGTGAAGCAACGTGAGTAGAATCTTGGTTTCCTTCTTCCCCTTGTTCTCTCAAGTCTTCAGAGCACAAGAAGCATAGAGTAGAGCATAAGAAAGAAAAAAGAATATGTAAAACTTATGATATCTTTTACTTAAAATATTAGTAATTCGGCAAAAAGATGATTACAACCCTCCTTTCACCCTTTTATAAAATAATTAAAGCAAATAAACATCTATCTCCCTTTTTAATTAAACATAACATATATTCTTAGTCAAATACATTTCATGAAATCAAATCTTAATCATACCATTACATTTCAATAAAATCATGCTTTATATTAAAACCAAATATAATAATAATTAAAAAAATAATTAAACAATAATTAAATACATATTATAATTAATTTTAAAAGCTTCAAAATAATTATTAAAATATACTTTAATTAATTTATGAAAATTGGGGTGTTACAAGCATGACCTATTAACCTACTTTGCAATTAGTCTATTTAAAAACCTATTTTACATTAATAACATTAAATAGGTTAATAAATTTAAAATTTTAAATAAGTTAACAATTATATTCTTAAATACACGTTCAAGTCTTTGTATGACAAAAAATAATTTACTCTATTATTATTAAAATTTAGAGTTTAAAATAAAAAAAAACTAGTTGAGGAATAATTCATGCATACACATATATATTGACGTACACCGTAATAAAGAGGATAATCTTATTAAAAAAATATTATAAATATTTCTTATATTATATTTGGAGTATTTTAAAAAATCAATAATCATGAAGATAAAGGAAAAAAGTAGGCGAAAATGTAGCTACTAGAGTTTTTATTTTTGATATTTTGATTTCGTACGAACAAGGAATGTAAAACGTTTAAGTGTAGTAGATATGTAAAAAATATTGACAATTTGAATTTTTATATTACAAATTTATTTATTTAATTATATTATTCATAATGTTATATATATATATATATATATATATATTATTTTTTATTATATTATATATAGATAAATAGATTAACCTATCAACAATTTTTTTTTATAAGTCTAATCCCAATCTTTTAAATATTTTTTTTTTGAAAGTCTAAGCTCAACCTTTTTATTAAATAGGTCATAACATGTTAAACTTTAAACAGGCTAGGTTATAAGCCCTTATTTAAGGTCTGACCTATTCCCTCCCTTAGTTGTCAATCGAAAAATATATCATTTGAGTCACTCCTAAAAAGCTAACTCATTGTAGAATGTATATCATCCTATTTTTTTTAAATAAATAATGAATGAGTTAGAATAAAATTAGGATTTATAAGATAAATATTTTATTAATTAAAATAAATGGGGAGAGCTCATAAAAAATAATTGGGCTAGACTCTAGGTCCATCCGAAGACTAATTTATTAGAGGAAAATAGAGAGGGGTTAGGTCATTATGCATTCATTTTGAAAACCTAGAGCACTCGTGGGAAGAGAATTAAAGGAGATCATTAAGGAGACATAAACTAGCGGCGAAGCTATCAGAGAAGCATCGTTCCACGAGAATTGTCACTCCAAGTGGTCACTCCAGGTAGAGGGAGTAGGATTACTGAGTCCTTAGGCATGTATGAGGGATAAGGTGAAAAAATGATCCCTAAGCCTCTTAAGTTGCCTATTTGATGGGATTTTCTTGATCATGTTATTGATTATTGAAACTATATTGCTATTCTATACTAAGGTTCTTATGTGTTTTGAATTGATCAAATTGATATTGAGTTTGTGCATTTTGAGAGTTAGGATTAATGTGTATGAAGTTTGAGGGTTTTGGATTGAAATTTGTTAATTTGATGATGTGGTAATGTTGCTTATGTATGGTTTGAATGATTAACTAATTGGATATGGATATGAGTAATTGTTGCATGTGTGGGCGACTTTGAAGAAATAAATTGTGTAGATCGCAAGTTTGCAAAAAATAGATTCTATGACTATGTCGGACATGAAAATGATCACACTAGACATTGAGTTGCCAAAAAAGTCCCAAATCTCTCATCACTGGGCACGAGGTGCTACACCCAATGCCATTTGAAGTCGATTTTGCGAGCATGATGACATCGGGTGAGACTGAGATAGAGAGGTCCAAAACCTCTCCATGTTGGGTTTGGCAAAGAAGCTCTAGTCTCCGCACACCGAGTGTGAATTAAATCTTGTCGTCGAGCACCATGCCTCTTTCCTTTTTAAAATACTTCATTTTGATTAATTGATTACTAATTGAAGAACCATGAGGAAAGATTGATGTTGTGTACTAGGAGAAGGAACTAATGAGTAATGTTGTGTAAATTTATGTAATTTGCTATACTCTCACTATATTAATGATGATTAAATTTGATTGAGATACCATTAAATGGATATGATGGATTCTAGTCAGCATAATTTTTTGTTGTTGTTTTAAGTGGATTGAAACATTATTGAAAAACTGGTAACTTATTTTCAAATTATAATAATTTGAGCTGTATAAAATAATTGTTTTTATAGTAAAATTATGAAAATAATATTAAGTTATTTGTAATAGTTATTCTTGTGTTTAAATTAGTTAAATATTGGAAATAAAACGTGTCGTAACCAGAATCATGACGGGATGACGCATACATTATTTTTCAATGGAGCCGCCACTAATATTTTATTTTAAAGGAAAAACATTGGAAAACCCTTTGGAAAATGGTCTTTAAAGCTAAAATTGGGTTCAAAAGTCAATTACGTGTAGGGAAGATATTAGCACCCTACAACGCCTGTAAAAATACAGTACCTTTAATTAATTACGCAAAATTCCATAACTTTATAAATATTTAATTTACCCCTAAAAATATATTTTGTTATTCTCATTTTATGTATAACCTTTATAGATGAAGGGAATTTTCTTTTTATATTTTATTAAAACTTACATAATAATTTTAGTTAATAAATAAATAATCGCTAAGCTATCAAAATAACGCTAAAGATAGAATTAATGTTACTAGTTTTTTGGAATATTTTATTTTATCAAAAGATAACAACTTTACATTTTTTTATTTTATTCTATCCCTTTTTTATAAAAAAAATATTTTGGTACAAGAATTTAAGCTAATAAATGACTACCATTAAACCCTCATTTAAATAACATTAGTTTTTATTTTTGATATTTTGATTTCGTACGAACAACGAATGTAAAACATTTAAGTGTAGTAGATATGTAAAAAATATTGACAATTTGAATTTTTATATTACAAATTTATTTATTTAATTATATTATTCATAATGTTATATATATATATATATATTATTTTTTATTATATTATATATAGATAAATAGATTAACCTATCAACAATTTTTTTTATAAGTCTAAACCCAATCTTTTAAATATGTTTTTTTTTTAAAGTCTAAGCTCAACCTTTTTATTAAATAGGTCATAACATGTTAGACTTTAAACAGGCTAGGTTATAAGCCCTTATTTAAGGCCTGACCTATTCCCTCCCTTAGTTGTCAATCGAAAAATATATCATTTGAGTCACTCCTAAAAAGCTAACTCATTGTAGAATGTATATCATCCTATTTTTTTTAAATAAATAATGAATGAGTTAGAATAAAATTAGGATTTATAAGATAAATATTTTATTAATTAAAATAAATGGGGAGAGCTCATAAAAAATAATTGGGCTAGACTCTAGGTCCATCCGAAGACTAATTCATTAGAAGAAAATAGAGAGGGGTTAGGTCATTATGCATTCATTTTGAAAACCTAGAGCACTCGTAGGAAGAGAATTAAAGGAGATCATTAAGGAGACATAAACTAGCGGCGAAGCTATCAGAGAAGCATCGTTCCACGAGAATTGTCACTCCAAGTGGTCACTCCAGGTAGAGGGAGTAGGATTATCGAGTCCTTAGGCATGTATGAGGGATAAGGTGAAAAAATGATCCCTAAGCCTCTTAAGTTGCCTATTTGATGGGATTTTCTTGATCATGTTATTGATTATTGAAAACTATATTGCTATTCTATACTAAGGTTCTTATGTGTTTTGAATTGATCAAATTGATATTGAGTTTGTGCATTTTGAGAGTTAGGATTAATGTGTATGAAGTTTGAGGGTTTTGGATTGAAATTTGTTAATTTGATGATGTGGTAATGTTGCTTATGTATGGTTTGAATGATTAACTAATTGGATATGGATATGAGTAATTGTTGCATGTGTGGGCGACTTTGAAGAAACAAATTGTGTAGATCGCAAGTTTGCAAAAAATAGATTCTATGACTATGTCGGACATGAAAATGATCACACTAGACATTGAGTTGCCAAAAAAGTCCCAAAGCTCTCATCACTGGGCACAAGGTGCTACACCCAATGCCATTTGAAGTCGATTTTGCGAGCATGATGACATCTGGTGAGACTGAGATAGAGAGGTCCAAAACCTCTCCATGTTGGGTTTGGCAAAGAAGCTCTAGTCTCCGCACACCGAGTGTGAATTAAATCTTGTCGTCGAGCACCATGCCTCTTTCCTTTTTAAAATACTTCATTTTGATTAATTGATTACTAATTGAAGAACCATGAGGAAAGATTGATGTTGTGTACTAGGAGAAGGAACTAATGAGTAATGTTGTGTAAATTTATGTAATTTGCTATACTCTCACTATATTAATGATGATTAAATTTGATTGAGATACCATTAAATGGATATGATGGATTCTAGTCAGCATAATTTTTTTTTGTTGTTTTAAGTGGATTGAAACATTATTGAAAAACTGGTAACTTATTTTCAAATTATAATAATTTGAGCTGTATAAAATAATTGTTTTTATAGTAAAATTATGAAAATAATATTAAGTTATTTGTAATAGTTATTCTTGTGTTTAAATTAGTTAAATATTGGAAATAAAACGTGTCGTAACCAGAATCATGACGGGATGACGCATACATTATTTTTCAATGGAGCCGCCACTAATATTTTATTTTAAAAGAAAAACATTGAAAAACCCTTTGGAAAATGGTCTTTAAAGCTAAAATTGGGTTCAAAAGTCAATTACGTGTAGGGAAGATATTAGCACCCTAGAACGCCTGTAAAAATACAGTACCTTTAATTAATTACGCAAAATTTCATAACTTTATAAATATTTAATTTACCCCTAAAAATATATTTTGTTATTCTCATTTTATGTATAACCTTTATAGATGAAGGGAATTTTCTTTTTATATTTTATTAAAACTTACATAATAATTTTAGTTAATAAATAAATAATCGCTAAGCTATCAAAATAACGCTAAAGATAGAATTAATGTTACTAGTTTTTTGGAATATTTTATTTTATCAAAAGATAACAACTTTACATTTTTTTATTTTATTCTATCCCTTTTTCTAAAAAAAAAATATTTTGGTACAAGAATTTAAGCTAATAAATGACTACCATTAAACCCTCATTTAAATAACATTAAAAATAGAATTGCTATTCAATTAATGTTATTAATAAATATTTTTATTTTCATAAAATGATAATTTTTATTTTATCTTATGCATAAAAGCTTATGATAGTAAATGACTATTCTATAAACTTTTATAATTTACATGATATTAAAGGTAGAAATGCTACTCAATTAACATCATTAACCATTAAAAATAACTTATACATGGAGGAGAATTATTTTTGATTTTTATTTGCATAAGGATTCAAGTTAGCAAATGACTAATCAATAAATCTCTACAATAACGTTAAAATATAAGTGTTACTCAATTAACGTTATTGGTTGCAACATATATTTATTCTTTAACATTTTATCCAAAGATGTCATATTTTTTAAGTTATTTAAAAAAAAATTGTTATTAAACTCATAAAAAAGATAGAATAGTTATTCGGTTAATGTTATTAACTACTGTATGATTTTTATTTATTAAAAAAAACTTTCATTTTTATACGTTTTTATCTAAAAATATATATATTTGCATAGAAATCTAAGCTAGTAAATGACTAGTCATTAAACTCTTATAATCAAATAATGTCAAAGATGAGAAATGTCATACAACTAACATTATTAATTGTTATATTTTGAAAGAGTTTTTAATGGAAATTATTTTAATTCATGAGCGTAATTCATGATAGTAAATGATTATTTTATAAATTTCTATCATTTAAGTAAACATTAAAGATAGAAGTGTTACTCAATAAATATTATAAATTATTATATGGATTATGATTTTTTTTTATATTTAAAATCCTAAAAACCTAATTGATCCTATTAATTAAGTAAGGAAATAAAATGTACTCCAACGTACATCCATGCTACTATTTTTTAACATATTTTCTAATATAAAACTAAATGAAACAAAAATAAATAATTGAATACGATTAAATTCAAATTATCCAATTGTTATTCTATTTAATATAATAAAATAAGGAAAAGATTCGGTCACTTTCACATTTTAAATATTTTCGAGAACCTGAAAAACTCAAATGTTAAACCCCTTAACACCAATCCAATCCGAGTAAAAAAGGAAAATTCATCACAGAATTATATATATATGCGAGCCATTCAACATGTAAAATATGGTAAGCCAGAAACGTAATGAAACAAAAAGAATTAAAGTCGAAAAACAATTGAATACCGCAACGTAACTTTTTTTTTTTTCAATAAAAAATAATATGATTGCTTCAAAAAATAGTTTTAAAGTTTTGTTTATCATAAAACCCTATTTATTTAGTTAAGATTATAATTTTTTTTGATCTCGTGAGAAAATTAAACAGGGCGAAGAGACAAGGAAAAAAAGAAAATTACAAAGGAGAATAGATGTCCTCCCCTACTACTTGTAAAACAAAATTTGGAGGACTCCTCCATATTACATTAAACGGCGAGTTTTTTGCTCCCCAACTAGCCAAAACGTGAGCTACTGAGTTAATCTCCCGAGGGATGTTGACTATCTTAACACTCCAATCCCTAGCCACCAAGTCCTTAACTACACCAATGATGTCACTATGCTTGTGAATGTTATCTCTATCAAGTGTGGGTCCCTGCACTAGTTCGATTCACAAATTATATACCAAAATCCTGCATTCCAACAAAGAGACAGACCTTCCGCTAGAGCAAGGATCTCTGCTCTGAGAGAATCACCATCTTCAAAAGAACGAGCAAATCCCCCCTTCCAACGTCCCACCGCATCTCGCACTACACCTCCTACTCCCATGATCCTCGATTGGCCAAGCCAGCTACCATCCACATTCACTTTAATCCAAGGATAGTAAAAACATTTTAGTATAATACCAACAACTTTTTTCTTCTCCTGATAATTAGATTATTATTTTTAGAAATAATGTTATCCATATTATTGAATATTAACTCGTGTATTTAAATTATATTATTTAAAAATAATCTTATCCATATTGGTGGTACATAATGGTAGTCTCACATACAATTTTTATTGTCTTTTTCTTTCATAAGATCATCCACTTTATTCCGTATCACGAAATAATCTTAATCCCTATTTTTACTACGGCAACATAAAGTTTAAATTTATGACCACTGGGCAATGACAATCAATGGCTTCAGTTCAGTTGAACATATACTAATACACTTTTAAAAATAATTATTCCAAATCATATGCATCTATCCAACATGAAACAAAATATCTCTAATAATAAACGATGAAAAGAAAAGCAACTTATATGGCTTGCAAATATATTGAAGAAAAAATGTTTCAAATTAAGAATAATGGAACCGAAATTTACTAAGGTAAATATTTTTTAAAAATAAAATATTTTAGAAATATGTTTTTAAAAAATAATTATATTTATATATATCTTTTATAAATAGACATTTTAAAGTGAATTTTGAAAAATGAAAAATTGATAAAACTTTAAAAAAATATATAAATATTAATATAAAATAATCTTTTAAAGAGAGTCTAAAGTGAAAGTTTTATTAGGCTTATCCAATTACCTTAAAAGTCAATTAAGGAAGGTAAAGACTATGACTACTGAAAAAGAAAAAGAAAAAAAAGGTATGAGTGACGTTTTAACTTTTACGTGACTACTGACTAGTGTTAATCACAAGGCTCATGTCGATTTGATTATCATAAAGGAAAATGCTGCATCGTCCAAAAGAAAACGTTGAAATTTCTTTCGAATTATTAAAAAATTAATTTAAATAATTATTTTATAATAAATTTATTAAAAAATAAAGAAACGATGTATACGCTGGACAAGTCCGAGACGCAAAGCAAATGAAGGAACCGAAGCACGTTTCTAAAGTGATATGTGTGAATCAAATCACAAATGTGTCTTCAATTATGAAATAATAAAACAATGTATACAGTCCGAGGCGCAAATGAATGAACCAACCCAAGCACCTTTCTCAATGATATGTGTGAATCACAAATGTGCCTTCAATTATAAAATAATAAAATGATATATTTACTAACAATATTTATTATGTACAGATCATGGGTATTTTTTTTTAAATTTCGAACACGGGTAATTTTAAAAAAAGGGAGTTATTATGGTACTTTTATAAATTAAGAGGTTTTAAAATAAGTTTTTTTAAGACTAATAAAAATATAATTAATTATTTTTTTAAAAAATATTAGAAAGATCGAGACGCAGTGTCTCTATGATAATTATATAACAATTATAAGAACTAAACTATTTATTCATCTTCCAAATGAGAAACTTTCAATATTTAAGAACTAAACTATTGATTTTAAGGATGAAACTCAATAACTATTTATTTATATTTTTTCTCTCTTAAATGATAGCATGATAACATTAAATCTTTCAATTTGTGTCTAGGACTGAATGAATATGTATATATTGTCTAGTTTTTTTTAGTTAATTTTAGTAAAATAAAATTATAATTTTTTTATTTCTTAAATATTATTATTATTATTATTATTTGGTGTCAAAAAAATTATTATTATTAATATTATTATTAGATAAACATAGCATTTTAATTGAATCTGGGATCATTTTTATTATTGTCTTGTTATTTTTTTCTTTTGGAAATTTTGCTATACTTATTTTTGATAAAAATACGACCATTTCCTTATTTATTATACAATTTTTTTATAAAAAACTTAATGAATCCTTCATTTTTTTAAGAAAATGATTTGAGAATAAAATCTGTTTTTTTTTAATAAATATAATGAGTATTATTAATAAAGTAGAAAAATATAGTTATCATAAAAAATAATTAATATTTGAATAATATAATTGAATTTTTTTAAATATCCATAAAAAATATTGTCAAAATAATTACATTTAATTAACATATTGTAATCCTAATTATTTTGACCCTTTCAAAAATTTTAGTCAAGCACCACTATAGCCCTAGGACTCTCCTTACTATCCACAATGGAAGAAGGTTTGCAACAAATACAACCATTATGCAAAGGTAGCACAACAAACCACTCCTTCCCACAAAAATTATTTCAAATCTCAATGTTTTTCACCCTTCAATAACATTTCCAAAATACTATCCAAGCATCCTCATGTTCATTTTATTATCTATAACAAGCAATGTTATAAACACATACACACATAACTAAATTATAAAAGTAGCAATGGTTACAATAGTAATCCAATATTTTGATAACCTCAAATGTGATCTTAGATCACTCAATCCGTAAAAACTCAATCACCTGACCAAACAGTTTATAACCTCAAATTCAACAAAGCAAACCTCAAAAGTCTTAAAAATGGTAATAATAAAATATATTTTTTTATATAGTAAAATGATTTATGGTACCTTGTCCCACACTTGTATTTTTCATTGTTTGTTGTCTTCTTCATCCACTACCACGTATGATCTAACTCACAATAAACAATCACCTTCAATCGACCTTTGGAGTTTAAGCATTAACAACTTCTAACATTTGAAGTCAATGACATCTCATATTTTTTTTTACGTAAATCTGTACTTGAATTGTATACGATGAAATAGGCATGAAAATCTAAAGTAATACCTATAGTTTTAGTGAAAATGAAGAAGGGGTTACTCAAATGTAACATTGGTTTGTTCATGGTTGGAAAAAATATATACTCAAATGTAATATTGGTTTGTTCATGGTTGGAAAAAATATATAGTTTGATTGGAAAGATGTAAGATGAAAGAGAAATTCTGAAGAATCAAAAGATGATATTGAACCCTTATAATAGCTATGAGTTTTTATGATAACAAACAAATTTTTCAAGAGACTATCTTGGACGAAGAAAATGTCATAATTTGTTTGAAATGCCACATTTATTTCTCGTTAGAATAATGGAATAATCTTTAAAGAGCATTAACTCTTTATTCCTTAACATATCAAATGAGAAGAGCCTCCTTGTAGGCAACAAAAGCTTTTCAAAAAGGAAATGTCAAATCATTATGTCAGAAAAGAAAGAGAAAATCCTAGATTACATGGAAAAGACACTGCAAAGACTTTTTTGTGCTGACACTACACTGCCACACTCAAAATAGAAGGAAATGATGATATGTAGCTGCTTGAATCAGATAAGAGTTACACGCATCCTGATAAGCATTTAATGCTTACATTAAAAGCAACAATGATAATCTCTAGGATCAACATAGAAGAAAGACGAATCAACTTGTGAAGAAATCTGAATGTTTAAATCCAACGTTGTTACAACGGTCATCTTCTTTGAAGCTACTATATAAGGATCAGGCTTTCATTCTTAAAAAAAGAGAGAAAGGTGCAGAAAAAGAGGCATTGCGAAGAAAAGAGAAAAACTCTGTAAACAGAAAAATCTATCATTGAGAAACATACTGAAAACTAAGTTGAAGCACTACAACGAAGATCTTCATTATGAATTTCATATATAATTCTTTATAGTCTATTTATGTTGTATATTTCATAGCATCATGTCTAGAAGAGACGAAACTATTTTTGTAACTCTTGTCAAATTCATTTGTAAGGGTTAAGCCTAGAGAGACTTGTGTGAAAAAATTCTTAGTGTTGAGACTAAAGAGACTTGTTGAAAGAATACTTGGGTTTGAGCTTAGAGTGACTTGTGTGAAAAGAATACTTAGTGTTGAGCCTGAAGAGACTTATTGAAAGAATAATTGGGTTCGAGCCTAGAGAAACTTGTTGAAAGAATACTTGGGCTTGAGCCTGGAGAGACTTGTTGAAAGAATACTTGCTGTTGAGCCAAAAGTGGCTTGTGAAAAAATACTTATATCTTGTACAATATAGTAAAACTCAATTTGGTTGAATTAAGAACTAGACGTAGATCTCTGTGTTTGAGACGAACCAGTATAAAACACTTGTGTCATTTCGTCTGTTGATTTCTAGTGTTTCGTCTATCACAATTTTTACTACTTCACAACAAAAAATGCAAGTTTTTGATATACATTATTCAACCCCCCCTTCTAGTGTGTATCTTTTTCTCCAACAAAAGAGAATAAAGGTGAATAGACAAGAAACTTGGGAGTTAAAGATGTAGCCTACATTTGACTTTCTCATTTTTTGTAACTAAGTGCTTCATTGGCAATATGATCAAATACAAAATGCGTCTGTTCATTTTTGGTAAGTGAGTGTTTCATTATAAATATGACAAATGCATAATAAAAATATGTGTGAATTTAATGCATATTGAAAATATTGACTCATGTAGAGAATATTAATGAAAATAAGTTAAATATATATTTCAAAATTTAAATTTAATTAATAATATATAGTTAATAAGATAACAAATTATTGAATAAAAAATATTAAATTTGAGTTATTTTAAAAAAAAAAGTTAAAGAAGTTCTTCTGTTTATATATATTACCTTATCACTTGTGTCGCAAGGAAAAAGGCAGAGCGTACAACAAGTGCATTTTTTCAGCAATTCTTCTTAACATAATACGTATTAGATAATAGGCAATAATTGCAATACGAGGTTTTTTTTTAAACTAAGCACGTGTATAATGTGTTTATCCTTTACAATGTAATGATCAACACATTGTTATATTATATGTGTTTTTAAAATTAGATTTTTTTTAGAAGAGTTATATGTAATCCAAATATTTGACGAAACCAAATACAATAGTACTCAAAACAGAGAAGTTGACTTTAAAAAAAGAACACTATATCGCTATTGACTGGATGGAAAAAATATAATGGACTTGTATAAATTCTCTATTTATAAAGCTTGTTAGTTAACAAATATTTCTAATAGAATATATATATATATATATATATATATATATATATATATATATATATATATATATTTCCAAACTAACTATTCGTAATACAAAGTGATAAATGATATCATCATAATTACCTTAACTTTTAAAAAACAAACTAACAAAATAATAGATATCGTAAAGACAAATATTATATACATTTCTCATTTTTAACATATACATCTTTTTCTCTCTCTTTTTTTTTTAATTTTCAGAAATATTTTTAAATACTTCTTTAATTTTTATTTCTTTTTAAAAATAAATTTTATTTTAAAAGTATATTTTTCATTCAAGATTCCATGTTTAATCATGATCGAATTAATATTAACAAATTATTATATTTAAATAATACATAACTGATATTAAATAAATATAACATTATGTATCGTCCAGTCCAAGCGAGCTAAGCTACGCTCCTCGTCATAACTTGACTGAGCTGAACTCATCACATAGTAATTCTCAAATGTCCATCCAAGTATCAATCAAGGAACAATCTACACAGTGTATCTCATAAATCTCGGAGTGTAATAATGGGAAAACACTTGCAAATATTGTGCAACATTATCTCTTGAAATCACGCTATACCCAGAAACAACCTATATACAAGGCATCAAGTATCATTCTAACCTAATCTCATTCTTAACCTAAACTTCCCTTTAACTTGAACATCAGAGTATCTTTGCAGGTGTCTCCATCGTTGCAAATATCAAACCAAGGAGGACATCATTCCACTATCGGAGCACTCATAGGATTCTGGTAAGAACATATTTGGTGTCCACCTGGGGTCGAAGTGAAATTATTCTCTAGCCACAGATGGTTTCCACTTGAAACCAAACAATGAACAACAACACAACAGGGATCTCAATAGCAAACTGTGACACAATTATCAAACAATAGCCTCCCATCTCCACGAATGCCACAACCCCACCATTGGATCCCACAACAACTACTGTCGCTGCCACACCACCATCTAGTGTTGAGTTATTACAATGAATGGAAGCCTTGCAAAAGCATAATGAAGAAGCCTTGGATTCCCTTTTCCAGCAACATGAAGTTGATCGAGCATGCTACAATGCCGACCTTACATGCTACAAGCAAGAGCTCCAAACCCTATGTTGAGAATGTAATGACACTCATTCAAGTACCACCATCTCCATGATTGAGGAGTACACTCCCTCTAGGTCATTCTAGGACACGCGCATCGCACAAAATCCTAACTCGACGATGAAAGTTATTCCCCTCTTGAGTTCTATTGGGATGTCTCGTCGGGAACATCATGGTCACCCCTTTACCAATGCGATAGTCAATGTACCACTTCCGCAAGGATGGAAACACCTTACCATGAGGATGTATGATGATCTAACCAACCCAGATGAGCACTTAGTTGCATACGAGATGAGGATGCATCTTTATACCTAAAAAGATATGATCATGTACAAAATCTTTCCCACAACCCTTGAGGGTCTTGGACTCTTATGGTACATGCCTTTACTAATGTTTAGCTTACCTAGTTACATAGTCCTCCCACAATTATTCAGGGCCTAATTTGCCACTAGGCGACCCCATGAGACTTCCACATTAGTATTACCCAATATGACATAGGAAGAAGACAAACCACTATAAGTATCCATGGAGAGGTTATCTTTTGTCGCCAATAAAATATTGGACCTTCACCCTTAAGTTGTCATAATTGTAATGCTAATGCACTAGAAGAAAGATGGTTCTCAAACAACCTTTATTGGCAGGCACCTAGGGACATGAATGATCTAAGAATCTGAGTCGTTAGTTTTATCCAAATGGAAGAACATGAGGCAAGTTGATGCAAAATTTGATCTTCAAACTACATCAAGCACGACTCCCAGAATTCAAACAGACTATGTTTTCACAACAATAGCAGATTCAAAAGTGGAAGGCCTCCCAAACTGTCGAGATACACCAACTACACCCCTTTAGCAACTCCATGCGCAAACATGTTCAAGGAAGCTTTCAGTAACCACATACTTACTCTCCTTGAGCCTGAACGACCTCATGAAAACGCTGACCATGGCAAGCATTGCATATATCACAAGGTTGTTAGTCACACAACCAAGGAGTATTGGGCTTTTTATAATAAACTCGTAGAGCTAATTCAGGTCGATCATCTCAAATAGTTTGTCTAGAGGGACAACTAATGGGTATGTACTATATTTCCTATCTTAGTTCTTTCTCTTTTTCCTTAGGTAAAATGCTTTTAGCTAGGAAGGTTTTTCAATGAGGCATCCTAGAGCATTTATAACTTTCCCATATCAATAATACTTATCCATTTAAATTATCATACGAACACATTTCCAAACAAACACATCAACTTTCCAAGCTTGAGCTTTCGAGCTCCTTCGTGATTTTTGAGCAGACATGCTCTCATGATTCAAACTCGAGCTTTTAAGCTCCCTCATGATTTTCAAGCTCATGCACTCTCGTGATTCAAACTTGGGCTTCCGAGCTCCCTCATGATTCAAACTCGAGCTTTCAAGCTCCCTTGCAATTCCCAAGTACAAGTGTTCTTGTGATTCAAACTCGAGTTTTTGAGCTCCACTATGATATCCAAGTGCACAAGCTCCATCACAATACCAAGCGGACGTGCTCCCACACAATATCCTCATACACACTTCAAAACTATGATACACACAAATGTACTCATTACCGCAAAAATGAATACCAAGACAATGACAAATAAAAATGTCTAAGATATACTTCAAACAACAAATTTATCCATTACATAAAAACAAAATTATCCACTATTTACAAAATGCAGCCAATACCAATTGTCTTCAGCTAAGAAAGTCATCCACAATCTGCTCATTTGTGGTTTCAACACTTTATGCCTCCTTATTCGACATCAGCTCCTCGAGAGCTACTACACCACCAACAACATTAACCTCATGAACAACTTGCATAGTTGAAGTTCTGTCAGCACCATTAGCAAGCCCAACCACATACACCTCTTCATTCAGTTCAACAATCGTCTCCTTACTAGATAACATTCCCCCTACAAACACCACAAAAGCCACATTAACCTCTTCCTCGTCTGGAATGTCTTCCTCATTCACAAACTTCTTATGATAAATGTCAAAATGCACATTTAACTTGCCACAAGGAAACTCCAAAGCGAAAAAGCTATATGGTGAACAACCTTCTAAAAACCTTTCAAATGCTCCTCAAAAACATCATTTTCGGTTGTCAATAACTTTTGCTTAGTTAGTAGAAGCTTCTCAACCAACTTTTTCTTCTCACCCAAAATCTAACATCTCTCCAACAAAAGAACACATACCTCATTCACAAGCTTCATCTGGTTGACAAGAAAACCATCCTTCAGCTATAAGTTTGTGCAATTTGGCCACTAACACCGCTTTCTCCTTCAATAACTCCATTATATCTTCTTCCACATGGGCACATTTTGCCAACAATGTTGCTTATCAACCCAATTGACTTCCAACTATGGTTTTAATAGCCTAATTTTCTTTTTCTTCACAATGACCTTCTCTACCTCGTGTTTCTTCTCCTCAAGCCGCCCCTTCAAAACACCAAACACGTTTCGAGCTTGCACCAAATCCCACACAACTTTAGATCATTATTCCCTCCACCAACTATCCATTTGATCATTCACCCTTACTACCGTGGCAAAAGAAATCATCCCCTCCCATTGCGCCAAATACGATGTGAACACCTACGCATTTGCCCTACACACTTACGGTTGACACCTTTTTACTTGGCTTATGCTACTCACCCATTTATCCCTATAAAAATCCACAAATGCCAAAGAATGACTCAACACTGTGACACCCTCTACCCCAACATACATATACAGTAGTTATAAAAAAAATCAATAAAAATAAAATTTCCAACCACGTAAGGGTAAAGAGTTCACATTCATAAACTTAATCCAAATAACATGCCAGTAAAATTACAAAGAAATAAAACTGAATTTTCCAAAATAATTTAATAAGAACATCTTAAACTAATCCTATCTTTGTCCCGATGTCACATGTCCTATCAGAACAAAACCCAACATAGAAGCCTAAGCTTCATCACCAACATCCTCAGCCTCACGCTGATGATCACCTGTATAATAGTCAAAGCAAAACAACACGAGAAAAGGGAGTGAGAAACATCTCACTCTAGCTCACAGTGTAGAAATGTATGTCGAATAGCCAAACACAAATAAAACAAGTATAAAATAGATAAGTTAATAATAACATCACACTCATCCAAGACATAAACCATCACTTTATCATATAACATTAAAATGCATAAGTATGGACACGGACTACATATTATCATGCATGTGGCGCCAGTAAAACATCACATGGCATATTGCCGCTAGCAATACACGAAGAGTAGTCTAGGAGTACATGTCGGGTCACACCCTCTGCGCACTCTCACTAGAAGGATATACTACCAGAGTCTCGTCAGGATAGCTAAGCCGCGCAAGATACATCCCATGCACACAATGGCGAGACTAGGACTTCCAAACCGAGCTATCCCCAAGGACTAATCCCCAAAGCTTTTACACTAGGGGGCCTTCTCTGGCGGTGTATTCCATATCGTACCCTTAAAACACTTATGCAAATGATGCATGTCAATCAAGACTCTATGCATTCTCATATCACATTATCATTTCTCATTCCCATATCACATTATCATGTCTCATTATCACTTTTCACATCATCTCATCATATTCACATAGTGTCTACAGAGCACTCAAAATCATATCAAAACTGATCTATTTTCAAAAATAAACACATATTTATACATCTCATTCAACAAGGAATACATCAGAACAATCAGAAAGCAAAACAGAAAACATTCATATTTTGCCTGTTTCTCATAGGGTTCCCACAAGAACCCACAGAGCACTCTAATTCATATCAAAACTTATTTATTTTCAAGATTATATACATATTTACACTCAACAAATATCAAGAAACACAACAGAAAACTCAGAAGGTAAAACAGAAAACGTTTAAAATTTGTCTCTTACAATTATCAATGCATTCCCTTAGGGTTTCCCATAGGAACCCATTGAAATCTCAATTCATACAATTAATTACATATAAGAAAACAATAGGCAAAACATATATAATTGGGAAAAATCTCTCATACATAAGCATACAAAAAATGCAACAAACACAGGATTGGGGGCCAATCCCACTACCTAGCATACAATCCCACACCCAGAGCGAGGTTTCTCACAACCCCCTTACCTCGATAAGCAGGAGCCGAATCTTGTTGGTCGCCCCCTCTAGGCTCCCCTTCGTCTTCAGAGAGAAAGGAGGAAGAAGATTAGAAAATGAAAAAATGAGTTTTAGAGAGTGAAAAACGTTCTATTTATAAGCATCAGGTCGTGGCCAGAACGGCCCGTTCCGAATCCGAAATGGCCCGTTCTGGGCACATAGAATATGTACAAAAGCCTCTCCCAGAACGACACGTTCCAAAACCAGAACAGCCCGTTCTGGGGTTTTTGGAACGGCCCGTTCCAAGGTGGAACGACCCGTTCTGAGTTAATAACATGTTCTTAAAAACGACATCCGGAACAGCCCGTTCCCAAAGTGGAACGGCCCGTTCTGGGTTAAAATTTTACCCACACATGCTAGGTTGGGAACGACCCGTTCCCAAAGTGGAACGGCCCGTTCCAGAACTATGAAAATCCAAGTTTGCTAATTAATAAATAAATAAATAACATATATATATATATATATATATATATATATATATATATATCAAAATAAAACATCAATACAATTTAAAACATGATTTTCTTTAAATAATAATTATAACAAAATATCATAATTAATAATATTATACAAAATAATTTTCATAAATGATTATTATTAAAAACCTTTAAAAATTCAATCAAACACATTTAATTAATCAAAATAATTATAAGGAAATAATTTTTATAAATACAAAAATAAATAATAATTATTCGTAGTATTAGTAAAAAAAATTCGGAGTGTTACAAACACCACATTGGTGACATCTAACGCCTTTATCAACCCTACACTTTCCAACATGTGGTAATCAAATTTGTCCAACTTCAACCCTCCAAACAATTGGTCATTGACTTCTCCACAACCCAAAACAACCCCATAGAAGCTCTTGTAGACATGTGGTCTAACTACCATGCCTCCTCTTGAGGAAGTCCATGAGCCAACACCATGCCCTCCACCTCTTCGCTTGCTTCCCCTACAATAATACCATCACCCAGATCAGTCCTTTGCATCACCCAATTTGTGGGAAATATGGGCTCTTTCCCCTTTTCCATATTAACCCTTAGTATATTTAACTCAGAAACTATCATTGGCTTCCCATAAGTTGTAACCACTCATGCTATAGAAGACTCAATCAGACCCACCATCTTCTCTCCCTTAAGTGTTGTTGAGCGCCCCCAACACTTTCCCCACCATCCCAATCATCCAGCCTAGTAGTTGTGACCTCTTTCTCCTTCATCTCGTTTTTCCCAACCTGTTCCTCTTCTCCCTCATGCACTGTGCCCTCTACTCCATCCTCTTTGCAAAAGGTGACTCAACTCTCAACACATTTGCCATCGTTAACTTGCTCGCCCTAATCAAATCGTTGTTCCTCAGCAGCACCGAGCATGGACGTGTGGCCATCCTTGTTGTAATTTCTACCTTTTACTTCCTAACCAGAGGAACCAAAACCCCTTTTCCTGACCCACCAACAATGACACCCATTATTTTCTTCCTAGACACCTTTTGGACATTTCCCTCAACTTTGAATTTGGATTTTAATTGTTTCCACATGCTCTCCCCCATCACACCTGGACAAGAAACACAACATCACCAAACAATTTATAACCACAACAAATAATTTCACAAATGTCTACACTCACCCTCTATAGCACACTTTAGATCCTAAGGGCTAGGTAGTGCCAACACAACCTTCACACCCAAAGTCTGAGGTAGTCTAATCATCTCCTTGCACTCAACTATTTTGCCTTCGATAGCCACATATTTCCTTCTCCGCTAAATCTCACGGGCTCTTCCCTCCAAATCTAGGAAAACTTAGTTGACCCACCAACATTATGAAATATTGGATTCCCCTTCTCGTGACCAACAGTAGCCTCAATCTGAGCATACTTCATCTTAAACCGCTTGAATGAATATACATACAACTTAAACAAGCCCCTCTTACTCCACCCATTCAATGACATCTAGCTAATAAGTGAGGCAATCTTTATATGATAAAAATACAATTTTGTCAACATCTACTCGATACATATTTACATGCACAAATTTTGAAATGTGCAAAGAAAATCCCAACTATTTGGATGAAATTGACTAGGCGCTACGTTCGCTTTCCTCAAGAAATCACACTCCAAATCACTAAAGGGGAACGTAATGCCCATATCTTGCAAAACACATCGATACATATACATGGATGGACATGGGCTCATCTCCTCCCCCAAATACACACGAACACCTTTCATATAGGGACGAACCTCAAAAAGTCGTGCATCCATCGGTGCCTAAAACACACAACTAACGAGCAGGGCCACCATTATTTCCTCACTATCCAGCCAGCTCTTATGCCAATCCACCTCACTCTTAACCCAGTCATAGTCCTCTCTATCTAATGAACCTTTGCCCTTGTCATCATTTGAGTCCCTCAACACCGACTCAGGACGCTCAGCAACCCTAACAAAAATGGGCTTTATTGCCACCAACTAAACCATACCGCTAATAGCCATGCCTATGCCTAGTACCCTTTCATTGACATTGCCTTCAGTACTTGACTCAAGCAACATCATCACAAACTTGAACAAATCATTACTATTGGGTTCCAACCTCAAAAGCCTTCGCTCCATACACACACTCACCCAAACACAACCAAAACTAAAACACTAAAAAATCAATGAAAAATAAAGCAATACCTGAAAGTAACACAACGTGCACAACAACTACACCACTTCATCAACACAACAACACCTAGAGAAAACTTCTAAATAAAGTGAATAGTTTCACATAGTACCCATTACATGCTAGCAGTGCAATCGCTCGTCCCTCTCTCTCTCTCTTGATCCAACAAACCACATTCAAAATCACTTAGATAAATGAGTAGCCAAGATCTGATCGCTAAAATTGTAATCATTACTTACTAACCATGTAGGAAACATCCCCCAACAAATGTGCACCACACATGTGGAACCACTTACCCATCAACACGAATCAAGGCACCCAAAACTAGTAATTCCTTCGCTCTTGTGGAACTCAAAACTAGGGGGGCTTGTGTATCCCTAGCTCGGGCAAGCCGAGCTAGACTCCTCATCATAACCTGGCCGAGTTGAACTCATCACACAACCCCTAAATGCCATCCAGGCGTCAATCAAGGAACACCCTACAAATCCTATCTCATAAATCCCATAGCGTGATAACAGGAGCACACTTGCTAATATTAGACAACATTATCTCCTAAAATTGTGCTATACCTAGAAACAAACTATATACAGGACACCAAGTATCATTCTAACATAATTTCATTCTTAAGTTAAACTCTCCTTTAATTTGAGTATCAGAATGTTTTTATAAGTGTCTCCACCACCATAGATATTGAAACAAAGGAGAACGTCATCCTATCGTCAAAGAACTTGTAAGATTCTAGTAAGAACACATTATAATTTTTTAACACTAAAAACTAAAAAGAAAACATCTTTTTAATGTTATATATATAGAACATTCAAAAGTTTAAATTGAATATATCATTATACTTAAGTTTAACTTTTAATAAAATACAATAATATCCATTCACTACTATAAAACACATTTTCTACATCAGTTCCGTGAAGCCATCTACATTGGTTTCAGAACCGATGTAGAATAGAGCGACGTAAAAGATATATAGATTTCTACATCGGTTCTCAGAACCAAATTAGATTAGAACATAAATAAACCAAGCACACCAAGATGCGTTTGTTCCAGACTGAGCTTATGTGTTTCTGTATTCACGAAGTGACGAAAATAAATGAATTTATATAAGAAAATAAATAAAATCTTTTATCAAAATTAATAAAAACAGGCCACTACTTTTTCATCAGGACTTATAAGCTTAAATCTATGCTTTCAATTTTCATCAATCAACGAATCCGTAGTTGAGTCAAGAAGATAAAGTGTACATCATTTAAAACACTAATCATCTAAGTTGACACGCAATTGGTTCACTGATGAATTTGCTAATCGAATGAAGAACTATTTATCAAATTGCGAAAAATAATAGAGAGAATAACCAAATTCAAAGTAATAGGAATCGTTACCTTGAAATGAACCCTAAAGCCGGCGCCTCTAGCCTTGCAAGCTGCATATGAAAATCGCTTATATAGTGCCCAAAAGAATCGCGCCGCAGTGCGTAGCGGCAGGGACGCGGAGCGGTAGTGGCAAGGACGTAGAGCGGCAACGGCGGCGACGCGAAGTGGCAGCGACGACAACGCACAATGGCAGCGACGACGACGCGCAGCGGTGACGACGTGAAGCGGCTCTGATGGACGAACGAGACTGAGGGGGGGTTTGGAAAAAAAAGGGTTGAAATGAGAGTTCTTCACGAAGAGAGGGCTCTTATGCTTCTTAATACTACATCAGTTACTGGGTGAATCAATGTAGATCTATTTATAATTATTCACAAAATTACCACCGCGTATTCAATACTACATTGGTCCCATTAAAAACGATGTAGAACACTCAATATTTACATCGGTCCCAGTCATAACCGATGTAAATATGCTTTATATTATTGTTCCGGCCAAGGGATGGACTAGGGTTTCTGCCTAGGTCAAGCCTCAAAGCCAGAGCATTCAAGAGTGTAATCTGTCGTCCTAGCCCTAGGGTTTTGGGTTTTATACTTTTGTGTTATGGGCTTCGTGGGCCCCGCGATTATCGGGATCCCCCTTAACCGTTCTTATCTCGAAGCCCTGGGGGTGAGTGGTGGTTAGTCAAGTCGGGATTTTACCGACAAGGCCGCTACAAGGAGACCTGTCGGGAAAACGGTGAATGCCCTCGTGGGTGCATGTAATTGGGTTAGAGCCGAGTTGCTGCACGCTGTGACGGTCCAGACGGGTATTAGGCGAGTGGGGGGTCTAACCGGAATTTTACCGGGAAGGTACACTTGCCTTCCAGCCCTGAGCCGATAAGGCGAGAGGGCTTGTGGCCTGGAAGACCAGTCGGATATTAGACGAGTGGGGGGTCTAGTCAGAATTTTACCGGGAAGGTACACTTGCCTTCCAGCCCTGAGCCGATAAGGCGAGAGGGCTTGTGGACCGGAAGACATTGATCTTCGGACGATATCGGCGGATAGCCGAGGTCATCATCGGGTAAAATCCGTAAGGGTACATGCGTCATCCCTTGGGGTCGTGGTTTCTCGAATCCTGGTAAGACATGTCTCTTCCCCTTCCCCAGGGAGGGACACGCATTTAATGGAAAGCCGGCGTTGCAGGGGTATCAATAATGTTCGAACCACGTGGCCCCCCCTATTTTCCCAAGTTAATGAGGTGGGGCCCCTTTGGGTAAGGGTCACAACGCTCCACGCGCGCTGTGGCTTTTGGGCTTTTCCCTTCGCGCGCGGCTCTTCACCTCTATAAATAGAGGTGCCTCCCACTTCTCTCGAGTTATTTTGCCTTTCCCCCTTTTCGCGTTTATTCTTCTCCGGCGGTCCTCCTTCTTCCCCGTTCTGAGCTATGGCGGTCAAAGGTGGTTTACCCTCGTTTTTAGTGGTGTGAGAGCCCTTTAGGTACGCGTATTTATTCTGCTGTTGTAGTGGTTTTTCTGTAGGCCTTTGGGTGGTAGGCTAGTCTGAGAGTATATATATTTGCCATGGCTACTGTTAGTTATAGGGAGTTGTATAAATGGGTGAAAGATGACGCGTTAAAGTGTGAGTCTTTGATAAATTCCTGGGAAGCCATGGATAAATTTTGTAGGGACCATGTGGTTTGTCGTGATGGGAACGACGTAGTCATATGTGAGCCTTGTGTAGATAGAGAACCAGTATGTATCAGTTCGCCCTCGAGGGAGAGGTTTACCTTTTGTTATACGACCCTCATTTCCAAAATTAGGGTGAGATGGCCCCTTACGGACTGTGAAAAGGGGGTGCTTCGTGCCTTGGATGTTGCCCCGACCCAACTGCACCCAAATAGTTGGGCCTTTGTTCGTTGTTTTGAGGTTTTGTGCGCGGGGCTCGATATAACCCCAACTGTAGATAAGTTTTTCTATTTCTTTGAGAGCAGGATTAGCAAGCGCACCAGCTGGGTGTCCGTTAGTGGGGTTTCGGGTCGGGGCGTGTTGTCACTATTCCAATCGTCCTATAAGGACTTTAAAAAATCATTTTTCCGAGTTCGTAGCATGTCGGGTCATGAAAACGTGCTAGAGGGGTTCCCCTTGTACTGGAATCCGAGAACGGTAGCATTTGGTGGTTTAGATTCTAAAAACCTTTACGAGAGCGATCGGTGTGACGTTAAGAAAATTGAAGAGTTGAAAACCTTATTCAATACTGGGAAACTCTTAGATCTAGAGAGTAGACCTCAAGAGTTGAGAATGTTGAGGTACCTTCTTTTTGGGACGAGAAGTTTAACCACAGCGCTCACATACGTGGTACCGACCTGCTGGAGGGGGACCGAGATGACTTGGAGAAGATGAGCGCTTTCTCCATCGCCAAGGGCGTTGAATCGCTGACGAACCGCCTTTCTGCCCTTTCACTCATCAACGAAGACAAAATTCGTGGGCTAGTGAGAGAGAACAAATTGCAGGGAAAAAAGATATCCTCTTTGGAGGAAACGTTGAACAAAAGTAAGGCGGATTTTAAATGGGTGGTTAATGAGCGGGATAAGTTGCTGGAAGGGCGTCGCGTCTTCGAGGATGAGAAGCAAGCTTTGGCAGCCGAGAAGGTTGCACTGGAGAGTGAGCTGACCGAGACACGCCTGGCAAGGGACAAGTCGGTCGATGCCGCTAATGCCCTTGAGAAAGATTTGTCTTTGATGAAGCTTGAAGTAGAGAAACTTCAGAACGACCTTCAAGCGGCGAAAATGGATTCTCTAAAGAAGTTTGTTCAAGGGTTTGATGCTGCCACTGCTCAAGTGAAGTTTTTGTACGCCGATGTCGACCTTGGAGGCCTTGGTTATTTCAAAGAGATCGTGGATGGGCAGCTCGTAGATCCCCCCGAGGAAGATTGAATCTGTCTTTACAAACCTCTCTTGCCTTTTGCATTTGTTTAGCCTTCTAATTTCAATTCTCTGTGTAATTGACTGACTTTTGCGTATCAAGAATTTGTCTTTTTTACCAAGTTTAGCTTTCATGCTTCGTCGCTTTGTGTGTTGTTATTCTTTCCCTTGGTGAGACGAGTGTGACTTAATGATAAATGAGTGTTTTTTCTGAACCTTTGCCTAAAGGAATTCAAAGGAATTCAAAATTTTTCCAAGTTAAAAATGAATATCAAATCATCTAGTCGTCCAAATACCGACTAGGAAAATGTCAAAATTTTTCTAAGTTAAAAATGAATATCAAATCATCTAGTCGTCCAAATACCGACTAGGAAAATGTCAAACTTTTTCAAAGTTAAAGATGAATATCAAATCATCTAGTCGTCCAAATACCGACTAGGAAAACGCCAAACTTTTTCAAAGTTAAAAATGAATATCAACTCATCTAGTCGTCCAAATACCGACTAGGAAAATAATTAATTTTTTCTAAGTAAAAAGTTGAACGTGAAAATAGTCGTCTAAATACCGACTAGGAAAATAATAAATACATGAAAATGATTGCTTCAAAGTTTCAAGCTTCAAAATCAATGGATCAATCGGCCAAATACCGGCTGCAAAAGTGATGAAATTTTTTCTAAGTTTCAAACTTCAAAACCAACGGATCAATCGGCCAAATACTGACCGTAAAAGTGATAAATAAATGACATTTTTTCTAACTTCAAAATCAATGGATCAGTCGGCCAAATTCCGACTGCAAAGATGATAAATGAATGAAAATTTTTTCTAAGTTCAAGTGCAATTTAACCATGCAATCGGCCCATTGCCGACTCAAAATAATGAATGAAAATTTTTCTAAGTTCAAGTGAAATTTAACCATGCAATCGGCCAAATGCCGACTCAAAAAAATGAATGAAAATTTTTCCAAGTTCAAGTGAAATTTAACCATGCAATCGGCCCAATGTCGACTCAAAATAATGAATGAAAATTTTTTCCAAGTTCAAGCGAAATTTAACCATGCAATCGGCCAAACGCCGACTCAAAATAGTGAATGAAATTTTTTTCCAAGTTCAAGCGAAATTTAACCATGCAATCGGCCAAACGCCGACTCAAAATAGTGAATGAAAATTTTTCCAAGTTCTAGTGCAATTTAACCATGCAATCGGCCAAACGCCGACTCAAAATAGTGAATGAAAATTTTTTCCAAGTTCAAGCGAAATTTAACCATGCAATCGGCCAAACGCCGACTCAAAATAGTGTGAAAATTTTTTCCAAGTTCAAGCGAAATTTAACCATGCAATCGGCCAAACGCCGACTCAAAATAGTGAATGAAAACTTTTCCAAGTTCTAGTGCAATTTAACCATGCAATCGGCCAAACGCCGACTCAAAATAGTGAATGAAAATTTTTTCCAAGTTCAAGCGGAATTTAACCATGCAATCGGCCAAACGCCGACTCAAAATAGTGAATGAAAATTTTTCCAAGTTCTAGTGCAATTTAACCATGCAATCGGCCAAACGCCAACTCAAAATAGTGAATGAAAATTTTTTCCAAGTTCAAGCAAAATTTAACCATGCAATCGGCCAAACGCCGACTCAAAATAGTGAATGAAAATTTTTCCAAGTTCTAGTGCAATTTAACCATACAATCGGCCCAACGCCGACTCAAAAACAATAAGTGAACCTTTCTTTAGATTTAAAATGAACTAGTAGAATTCAAATAATGGAATAGAAATGTCAGATCAGCATTGAGCTGCAATTATATGCACGGGTCGTCCAAACTCCGACTTTTGTGTTTGGAATCGTCAAAATTCTGATTAACAAGGGTGAATAAGATGTGCTAAGTTAAAGAAACTGCTTGTATCGTAATCTATGTCTTCGAGTTATTTATACTCGCCCAGCCGGACTGGCGCCGACAATCACGAGTTTGGTCTTCGAGTTATTTATACTCGCCCAGCCAGACTTTTGTCGACAATCACGAGTTTGGTCTTCGAGTTATTTATACTCGCCCAGCCGGCATTTTGCCGACAATCACGAGTTTGGTCTTCGAGTTATTTATACTCGCCCAGCCGGCATTTTGCCGACAATCATGAGTTTGGTCTTCGAGTTATTTATACTCGCCCAGCCGACATTTTGCCGACAATCACGAGTTTAGTCTTCGAGTTATTTATACTCGCCCAGCCGGACTTTTGCTGACAATCACGGGTTTGGTCTTCGAGTTATTTATACTCGCCCAGTCGGACTTTTGCCGACAATCACGAGTTTGGTCTTCGAGTTATTTATACTCGCCCAGCCGGACTTTTGTCGACAATCACGAGTTTGGTCTTCGAATTATTTATACTCGCCCAGCCGGACTTTTGCCGACAATCACGAGTTTGGTCTTCGAGTTATTTATACTCGCCCAGCCGGACTTTTGCCGACAATCACGAGTTTGGTCTTCGAGTTATTTATACTCGCCCAACCGGCATTTTGCCGACAATCACGAGTTTGGTCTTCGAGTTATTTATACTCGCCCAGCCAGACTTTTGCCGACAATCACGAGTTTGGTCTTCGAGTTATTTATACTCGCCCAGCCGGACTTTTGCTGACAATCACGAGTTTGGTCTTCGAGTTATTTATACTCGCCCAGCCGGACTTTTGCCGACAATCACGAGTGTTCCTGCGAGTCAATCAATTTGAAAATAACGATTTTTATTATTTGATGTTACCTCGTTAAAAACCTTTGTAGCATAAAACCCTCGCAGCAGACTCCCATGCTTCCTCCACGAATTAACATCTGAGCACGAAAGTCCATTAGATGTTGACTAGGATCCTGTTTTCCGTCAAACGGTTCCACCTGCTGATACGAAGCTGTTCTTTGACAAACCAGACCTCATATTGACGATCCGAACGGTCAGAATGAAGAACCTCACTTCCTGAACCTATAGTCCAAAAATCAGCCCGATCCAACGGTGAACGACTTCACAACGATTAAAACACAGTACCAGCTCTGTTTTGTGCTGGAACACTTTCACCTACTAATATGAAGCTGTTTTCTCCCAAACCAGGCCTCCGGTTAATAATCCGAACGGTCAGAATGAAGAACCACATTTCTGGAACCTACAGTCCAAAAATCAGCTCGATCCAACGGTGCAAGACCTTACACCGACGAAAACACAGAGCCCACTCTGTTTTTGTGCGAGAAACTTCCTCTCCTTCTCTCTCTCTGGGTCGCGCTCCTCTTTCAAGCTATTGATCAACGCCATCATCTCCTCCATGGTAGGGTGTTGTTGTCGTGGTTGGATGTGCCGCCTCTCGCCATAGTAGAGTGTAGGTTTTTTGTATTTCTTGGGGCGTAGGAAAAGTTTTACCGTAGCCCCACGGTGGGCGCCAAAATGTTCCGGCCAAGGGATGGACTACGGTTTCTGCCTAGGTCAAGCCTCAAAGCCAGAACATTCAAGAGTGTAATCTGTCGTCCTAGCCCTAGGGTTTTGAGTTTTATACTTTTGTGTTATGGGCTTCGTGTGCCCCGCGATTATCGGGATCCCCCTTAATCGTTCTTATCTCGAAGCCCTGGGGGTGAGTGGTGGTTAGTCAAGTCGGGATTTTACCGACAAGGCCGCTACAAGGAGACCTGTCGGGAAAACGGCGAATGCCCTCGTGGGTGCATGTAATTGGGTTAGAGCCGAGTTGCTGCACGCTGTGACGGTCCAGACGGGTATTAGGCGAGTGGGGGGTCTAATCGGAATTTTACCGGGAAGGTACACTTGCCTTCCAGCCCTGAGCCGATAAGGCGAGAGGGCTTGTGGCTTGGAAGACCAGTCGGATATTAGACGAGTGGGGGGTCTAGTCGGAATTTTACTGGGAAGGTACAATTATATACTTATTTACAAAAATGCCACCGCATTTGATTTCTACATCGATTTTACCTAAACCGATATAGAATTGACAACGTTAAATAGTAACTTTCTCGTAGTGATTGCAAATGAAAATTATAATATAACAAATGAAAAATTAATATATTATTAAGATAAAAATAAAACTAGTTATAAAAAAGAAAAATTAATATAATTTAAATTATAAAATTTATAAATATAAAAATAAATATTTATCTTATAAATGACATGCGTTAAAATACTTAGTTATTAAGTGTGTATTTGAAAGAGAAAAAAACTCGACCATCTTGCACGAGATTATTTAACACTACTAGAAAAGTGTCATTTTCTTGCAAAAAAATATTCGCATAAATTTTTTTCGAATTTATTTGCGAAAAATAATTTACAGATATTTCTTACAAATTTTGCTACAATTTTAATAATCATAGAAATTTTTTTCCATGGTAAAAATTTGCAGAAAATATTGTAAGAATTTTATTTTGTTTCTTGCAAAAATAAATTCGCAAGTAATGTTTACTAAATGATAGAAAAATTTTACAGGTAACTTTTCCTGCGAAATTTTCTGCAAATTTTAATCCGCAGGAAAAATAAAAAAAATTTAAATTTATAAGTTTAATATTTTAGAAAAACTTCAAGTCCCACATCGATTGAAAATAAAGCAATTAAAGAGTATATAAGTTGGGGCAACACTTACCTTACAAGTTGATTTATATGGTTGAATGTTAGACTTATAACCATAATCTTAGAATTTAAAAGATTATATATCACATGTTGGAGACATGAAAACAAATGCTTCGGATGAATTCATCGTGAGCATTTGAAAGTTAAAAAATTATTGATAGAATTTATAGTAATTTCTTTAATTTTTTTGTAAAAAATATTCTTGCAAAATTTTTTGTGAAAAAATTCGCAGGAAACTTTCCTGCAAATTTTTTTTTACAGGAAACTTTCTTGCGAATTTTAATATTTCGCAAAAAAATATTATCTACGAAGGTATTACCTGTAAATAAAATTTCGTAGGAAAATTTGCAGGAACAACGCGAATTTTTATGAAAAATTCGCAGAAAAAGTCACATGTAATAAGAGAAATCCTAGTAGTGTAACTTTACTGTTACTAGGAATAAATTAGTAAATCTTTTGTGAATACGCAGCTGTCGTGTGATTTTATTTTATTATGAAAGATATTAATTAAGATAAGATTTCTCCTCTGAAATTCTATAAATTCTCAGCCATGGCTGGAAGCATGCATTGCACACCTTACGAAAATACAAATGACTCCGGTAGAAATGGCCCTTCACCCATTATCAGCTTCAAAGCAATTGCTAAATGAGCTAAACTCAACTTCAATCCATTCCTTAACCGTTTTCTTCTGCTTCCTAACTCTCCTTCTCTTTATGCTTAACCAAACAAAAACAAGAAGAAGCAAGAAGTCCAATTTGCCTCCTTCCCCACCAAAACTTCCCATAATTGGTAACCTTCATCAACTAGGCACTCTACCACATCGTTCCTTCCATGCACTCTCTAGCAAGTATGGCCCTCTCATGTTCCTGCAATTAGGTCAAACTCCAACTCTTGTGGTTTCATCTTTTGATGTGGCCAAAGATATATACAGAACCCATGATGTCGCTTTCTCCAACAAGCCTCAAACCACAGCCGTGAAAATGATCATGTATGGCTGCATGGACGTGGCTTTTGCGCCCTACAGCGAAGAGTGGAGACAGAAAAGGAAGATATGTGTTCTTGAGCTTCTAAGCATGAAAAGGGTGCGATCCTTTCAGCCCATAAGAGAAGAAGAAGTTGCACTTATGCTTGATGGCATACGTGAAGCATGCGCAGGCAAAAGTTCATGCGTGAATCTCACTGAGATGCTGATTGAAACCTCGAACAACATAATGTCTAGATGTGTTCTTGGACGAAAGTACGATACATCAGATGGGAGAATCAGCTTTGGTGAGCTTGGAAGGAAGATGATGAAACACTTGGCAACTTTTACTGTGGGAGATTTCTTTCCTTCTTTAGGTTGGGTTGACTTTCTGACGGGGCAAATAGCAGAATTTAAGGCCACTTTCTCTGCATTAGATGCTTTCTTTGATCAGTTAGTTGCTGAACGCAAGAGAATGAAAATGGAGATTAATGGCCAATCTGATGATGACAAAGACTTCGTGGACATACTCCTTCAGATTCAAGAGGGTGGAAAACATGATTTTCAGCTCACACAGAATGATGTCAAGGCAATCCTAATGGTATGTTTCTTTCTCTCTATGAGTTTTATGCACGTGATAGACACACCTAGAAATGGAAGAATTACATCACATATGAACAAATATTATTATTGACAGAGTGGTAACTACTTGTTCACTAAGTTATTCAGAGTTCTAGTAAGTGATAATTACACATATCTTTAATTAATTAAATTGTTCAGAATTCAAACCTTAATCTTAAAATATGAAATAAATTATGATAAAAGAAGAATAACTACTTTATGTTCATTGATAATCTTTGAAAAAATTAGTTACTGCTCTGTCCGAGAGGTAGTTCTAAGAGTGAAATTATGAGAACTGGTTTTAAGTTTGAGAACCGATGAGCAATTCTTGGCTCTAAAGGGATTTTCCCATTTTCATAATTTCAGGACATATTTGCTGGAGGAAGTGACACAACCTCAACACTTTTGGAATGGGTATTTGCGGCGCTGTTGAGGAATCCTGATACCATGAAGAAGGTCCAAGAAGAAGTAAGAAGAGTTGTGGGGCACAAATCAAAAGTGGATGAAAATGATTTAAGTAAAATGAATTATCTGAGCTGTGTAGTGAAAGAAACATTAAGATTATACCCACCTGCTCCTCTTTTGATACCTCGAGAAACTTTGTCCGATGTGAAAGTCAAAGGTTTCGATATTCCGTCAAAAACAAGAGTGTTTGTGAATGCATGGGCGATTCAGAGGGACCCTGAAATTTGGGACAGGCCAGAGGAGTTTCTTCCCGAGAGATTTGAAAAACAGCCAGAAGTTGATTTTAGAGGAAATGATTTTCAATTAATTCCCTTTGGCTCTGGGAGAAGGGGTTGTATTGGAATTTCGTTTGCGATGGCTTCAACTGAGTATATGCTTGCTAATCTCCTCTATTGGTTCGATTGGAAGCTTACTGGGAGTGCTGCATCTATGCAAGATGTAGACATGAGTGAGATATGGGGACTCACTGTCATCAAGAAAGTACCACTTCATCTTCAACCAACACTATATAAACCTTGACATGTCATGGATGTTATTGCTGCATGTCTTGAAATCCTGTTTCGCTTTGTTTCCTTTTCTGTGGTCTTTATTCTATCTTTTCCCCCGTCAATTTCTATTTCTAATAATGTAATTTGGCAAAGAAGAATAAGTGTAGGTACTTGGCATGTCTAATAAAAAGTGCAACCATATGTTGAATGTTAATTTACAATTTTCTTCAAGTCGTTGAGTCTCTGTTATCTTTTGTTGAACCGTGCTACCGTTTCTTAGATTTTGTCAATAGATTTTTGTCTCTGCTGTGTGTAGTTGTTCGTACCACTTAGATTTTATTTTCGTGAGTGTTGTCGATTGGAAATGATTTTTGAATAAAGTGTAAGCCTCGAGAAGAAGCAATTTTTGAAGTAGCTTAATTTAAAGTCTGGAGTTTTATTTTTTATTTTTGAATAAAGTAACATGTATAGTGTAATTAAGTTGCTGTTATAGGATACATTTGACTTGTGTAGATAAATGTTCCTTAATCTGTTTGAAATAGAAAGATTAGATCTTAGCTGATACACTTGTAATATGTTATTGGGGATGTCGTATATTTAAATCACATACTTATCGACGAAAGTACAACACGTTTTTGCCATTTCTCTCTATTTTCTAACCGACGCACATACATACAGCCTGGCCGTCTCTGGCTGACACTGTAAGTATTTTAATTATTATTATTTTTTCTAAAAAGGCTTTTTCATATTTTGTTTTAATTTTTTTTTAGTGTTAGTATCGGCCCAACTAATAGTACTGCGTGGATAGTTTATGTTATAAAAAGAAATTTATATGTAGTGTTGACTTCGGATGTGACAGATTTTTTTAAGAAAAATTATATCAACAGTATTTTTTTTTGTTGGTTCACTATACAAAATTGCTTTACAACAATAATACATGACTATTAAACCTAACAAATAATTTATATTTGTATTTTAAAATACCAAAATTATTAGAAATAATAATTAGAAAATAAAAGATTTGTTATTAATTGTGAATTAATATGGAAACTACACAACTAAGTATTCGAAGGTTTATTATGTAATCGTTGATGGTTACACTAGTATAACTAGAAATACCAATTCATGTAGTTGAAGTGTAAGAACAATACAATTTCTTCCAAATTTTTTTTTTCATAGTTTCCTATCTAATTTGGTGACAAGTAGCCTCATTTTTCAGGATGGGAATACCCTTTCTCTAAAACTTGTCCTTCACGTTAAATCTCTTGGTCATGCCTTTCATATGCTTTCATAAATGAGAAGCTTGCAGGGAGTGGAATGGGCAACCACGACAAAGCTAAGATTAATGTAAACATTCCCATTAAACTAGTGGTTGGGAAGACCACAAATGATCTCCCGAGTTTAACTGTGGGACTTACGAACTATGGAGCTTTTTTTGACATATGGGGTGTAGGAATCATTGGTCCAGAAATATTGAAAGGTTTGAAAAAAGAGAACACTCTTGATCTATCCTCCCAATATTGGACATATTAGGTTGTCTTAGAGGTGGAAGATGTTTTTCTTGTGAAAAAATTCTTCGTTCTTTAATTGTGAAATTTGATGTTATAGTTTGTGTAATTGAGCGGTCAAAGGATTTAGAATCAATGATCATGAATGAAGTGATAAATTCACTTCAAGCATATCACTAGTTTAAAAATTTGATTTAAATCGGAGTTTTAAGATCGGTTACAAGGTAACTGATTTTAAAAGTGACGCGGTGATAATTTTGTAAATAACATGAACACTTTTAAGATCGGTTAAAATTTAACCGATCTTAAAAGTACTTTTAAGATCGATTATTTTATGACCAATCTTAAAAGGTATGTCTAACACAACTTTTAAGATCGGTTACAAAAGAACCGATCTTAAAAGTTGTATCAGACATAACTTTTAAGATCGGTCATAAAATAATCGATCTTAAAAGTACTTTTAAGATCAGTTATTTTATGACCGATTTTAAAAGCGCTACTTTTAAAATCAGTTATTTTAGAACCAATTTTGTATGTAGTATACAAAATCGGTTCTTAAATAACCAATTTTAAAAGTATCGTCAGAAACCTTTTATATTTCCCTCCATTCTCATTCTCTTTAATCTTTCCCTCCATTCATTTTTTTACTCTCTCGCTCTCTCATTTTCTAAAGTTTCCAATAAGATAAATTTCGTTGTCGTTTTCGTTTTTGTTTTCGTCTTCACATGCTCTTCTTGTGTCTCTTTTCTTTTTCTCATGCTCTTGTCTTGTCTCTATTTTCGTTGTAGGTTCATTTTGGGTAAATTTTGAATTTGGAACGGCCCATTCTGCAAGGAGAACGACCCGTTCTGTAAGGAGCACGACCCGTTCTACAAGGAGCACGACTCGTTCTTCTTGAAGAACAACCCGTTCTTCAAGGAAAACGACTCGTTCTCCATGGAGAACGGCCCGTACTGAAAGGAGAACGGGCTGTTCTGATGTCCGTTCTTCAAGTAGTTTTTTTACAACCTAGAACGGCCCGTTCCAGTTTTGGACCGGTCTGTTCCAGTTAATTTTTTTTCGGAGCCAGGAATTTTAAGATTGGTTATAAAACAACCGATCTTAAAAGTTAACTTTTAAAATCGGTTATAAAATAACCGATCTTAAAAGTTAACTTTTAAAATCGGTTATTTAACCGATTTTAAAGGTCTAACTTTTAAAATCGGCTCTTTTAAAATCGGTTATGAAACCGATTTTAAAAGTTAAAAATAACCGATTTTAAAAGCCTTTTTTTCCACTAGTGTATAAAGAACTGCTAAAGAGAAGAGATGATGAGCCATTAGAGCAAGTTCTTATGGCCAAATCTTCTTTGAAAGAAAATGGAGAAACTAAGTCAAAGAGGATGTTGTTGTGGAAGACGATGTGGACATGGCTAAGAAAGAGGAGGAAGAAGAGATCATGGCAAATTTAATATTAATGAAAAGAGTTATCAACCCAGAAGTTATGGAATTGGGTGAAAGAAAGAGATTATGATTTCTTTCCTTATTTTGAGGAAATTCATCAAGAATTTCTACTCCACCTTTTTCAACAACACCATTTATTCATGAAGTCTATCTTCCAAAGGTAGTTCAAGTGAAAGACTAAGAAAATGAGAAATATTTAAGAAATATATGATGAAACTGAAAAATTATATAAATAATATGTTTTGTATTTTTCTTGATAGTGAACTTCTAACTTTTGATGAGGCAATAAAAGATAATAAATAAATAAAAGACAAACCATGGAGGAAGAAATTAATATCATTGAGAAGAATGATACTTTGGAGTTGTCAAAAAATTTCTAAGGATCATAAAGCAATTAGAGTCAAGTGGATGGTCAAGATTAAGAAGAATGACAAAAGAGAGGTAGAAAGATGTAAAGAAAAACTCGTTGTTAAAGGTAATAAGCTCTGAAGCACGGATACGTTTTGATACGTGAAAGATACGTATCTCATCCGTATCCAAAGTGATTTTATTAAAAAAAGAAAGTAAAAAATATCTTCTAGATTTGTTCCAGGATGAAAATATTATTCGAAAATCATGCATAAAATAGTAAGAAAAACACAAATTTGAGAGGGAGATACTTGCATTCCAAAGCCAGATAATTGCTGCGTTTAGGCACCGGATCGAATTTAGAAGACAACCGCACAACCGCACACCAGCCAGGTAAAGCATATAATCTCCTTTTCTCTATTATTCTTTCGGTTATGCATAGTGAGATGGAAGGATGCACAGTGAGATGAAAACTTTTTATGTTGCGTATATATTTCGCACGTGCATATAATATTAAAAAAATGAAAATGTAAGCAAAATACGCAAGGGTCTCTTGCCATTTCACTTTTTTTTCTTTTTTATATTTTACTGTGTTGTTTGTACCTTTATTTAATTTTATAATTTATTTAAAAATATAAAAAGTGTTAGTATAAAATTATTAATTTTATAAATATTAAAAAATGGATAATTATTTTAGTAATTATACACGTTTAGGATAATTACTCACCATTTTTTATTTAATTTTATAATTTATTTAAAAAGTTTTTAATTTTATATATATTAATTTATTTATTTTTAATACGTATCCTAAACGTATCGTATCCTATATTTTTAAAATTTGACGTATTGCCGTATCGGATACGTATCGTATCCGATACGGGTATCGTATACGTGCATCATAGGTAATAAGTAACAACATGAAATTTGTTTTGCACTATAATTATTTGTATTGAGACAATTTATCTTCTTAATTATCTCTATAGTTACTTAAATGGGGTGGATAATTTTCTAACTTATTGACATCAAATCAAGTTTCCTAAATGGCTATCTAGAGGAAGATGTTTATGTTAAACAACCAATAGGTTTTGCTATCAAAGAGTAAGAAGAGAAGGTCTTGAAATTGGATAAGACATTATATGGTCTAAAACAAGTACAAAGGCATGAAATAGTCACATTGACAAGTACTTTCAATCAAATGGATTTGTTCTTTGTCGACATGAGTATGTTCTTAGTCTCTTTTTTTTTTGTCTTTTCTGATAATGATGATATTCTCCTTATTTGTATTTTTTGTGGAAGATCTTGTATTTTTACGAATAATAACCCAAATTTGTTTCAAAACTTCAAGAAAATTGAATGTCTTATAAATTTGAAATGAGAGATATTAAATTTGTGTCCTGTTATAAGTGAAGCAAATGAAAAATGAAATTTTTGTTTCTCACTAGAACTATGCAAAACCAAAACCAAAAAAATAAAAGCGTTGGAGAAATTTCAAATGCTTAATTGAAACCTTTTGAACACACTCATTATACCGTATGGGACCGAGGCCGACCCGACCGACCAGACCGAAGACCCGAACCCAACAGAGATCGAAACTGATACCCGAACACACCGAACACTCGCCAAACAGAAAGGGTCGGTTTGCTCGGCCGATCCCCGGGACTCCACCAGTATGATTACGAAAGGATTAATTTAAGGAATAAGTCGGATTAGCCCCCTAATTTTCCGGGGCCCAGCTCCTAATCACGGCCCAATAAGAAACACTATAAATAGACCACCTTCGAGGTATGTAACTAACTTTTCAACTACCGCATTTATTACGCCGAGCACTTACTTGAGCGTTGGAGTGTCTTTGCAGGCACACCCCCCTCACATCGGACTACCCGGATAGGAACGAGAAGACGGAAACCCAGGATCAGACCCGACATAACAAGGATAATTGAAGTGTGTATACCGTATGGGACCGAGGCCGACCCGACCGACCAGACCGAAGACCCGAACCCAACAGAGACCGAAACTGATACCCGAACACACCGAACACTCGCCAAACAGAAGGGGTCGGTTTGCTCGGCCGATCCCCGGGACTCCACCAGTATGATTACGAAAGGATTAATTTAAGAAATAAGCCAGATTAGCCCCCTAATTTTCCGGGGCCCAGCTCCTAATCACGGCCCAATAAGAAACATTATAAATAGACCACATTCGAGGTATGTAACTAACTTTTCAACTACCGCATTTATTACGCCGAGCACTTACTTGAGCGTTGGAGTGTCTTTGCAGGCACACCCCCCTCACATCGGACTACCCGGATAGGAACGAGAAGATCGAGACCCAGGATCAGACCCGACATAACAAGGATAATTGAAGTGTGTATCCTAACACAGGAACATTTGGCGCCCACCGTGGGGCCGAAGAGACGTTTTCAGCCCCTTAGAACTCTACGACTGAGACCGAGGTATGGTAGTAACTCGCAAAGGACAATCAACCACGACCCAACCAATCCCAAACCCCGATAGCAATCCCGTTATGACCAACCAAGAACGTTACCCGTACGGAATGCCTCAAACCGAACCGGAACCTGTGATACAAGAGGTCCGGCCGAACACTAACCGAGACCAACCTGACCTCCAAGATGACTTGCGTGCATTGCGCGAGGAAATGGCCGCTATCCGAAGGCAGAGAGAGGCTGACGCCAGGGAGTTAGCCGAACTACGCCGCCAGAACACCAAGCTTCGAAGCCTTAACCAGACATACATGTCGTCAACTCCTACCCTCCAAGAGGAGTCAGCATATCATGCCCCAATCGACCATGTCACCCGAACACCGGTCACCTCTCTGATAGCTAACAAGGCCGACACCACCACCCATTCCTTGAGGCACCCTTTTTCTCGAAGAATAATGGAGGCAACCCTGCTAGACCACTTGAAAAGCATGCCGATCGAGAAATACGATGGGTCCTCCGACCCTGAGGAACATTTGAACGTTTTCTTAACTCAAGCGACCCTATCCACTCAGGATGACTCGGCTTTGTGCCAAATTTTCCCCACGTCGCTGAGGGGAAGAGCTTTGAGCTGGTTTACAAGATTGCCGAGCGCCTCCATTGACTCGTTTAGCGAGTTGTCGTCCTAATTCACCCTACAATTCGCAACGAGTAAGCCGTACAAGACGATCTCGTTAGCCTTGGCGGGGGTCTGTCAAGAAAAGAAGGAAAGCCTGAGAAGCTTCATGGACCGATTCAACAAGATTGCAATGGAGATTGGCGATCTTAACCCTGCCGTGGCATTGGACCGGCTGAGCACGGCCCTCAGGCCGGGACCGTTCGTGAACAGCTTGTGCAAGAAACCACCCGTCGACATGAACAACCTCCGGCGACGAGCCGAGAAGTACATGAAAATGGAGGAATTGGCAGAGACCCGAAACCAAGCCAGGGCCGAAGAGGGCTACGGCCGAAAAGAGCCAGGTCGGGAGCCAATGAAAAAGACGAATGTCGAGCCCTTGAACGCTCGCCCGCCGAGAGGATCGCGCTACACAGCATATACTCCCCTTAATGCGAGCAAGGCTAAGGTACTGGAGCAGGCTCTCGCATCCGAAATATTGGTGATGCCCAAGAGGGCGAACACGCCTCCGAGGGCTGACAAGGCTAAGACGTGCCGATTCCACCGAAACCGGGGTCATTTGACAAAAGAATGCTCGGCATTAAAGGACAAGCTTGAGGACCTTATTAAGCAAGGTCATCTTGGAAACTTCGTGACGCCACAGGATCACCGAGCACGAGGGAGAGATCAGCACCCTCGAGAAGCACAACAGCCGAGAGATCGACGCCACAGGTCTCGATCAACTGAAAGGAGAGATCACTCACGAAGTTCCTGAGATGACAACAATCGGCCGAGGAAGATAATAAACACAATAGCCGGAGGTTTTGTCGGGGGAGGTTTCTGAGGATCAGCCGAGAACGCTGAAGATGCCACCGATTACCTTCTCCGACCGAGATTTTTGAGGCGTCAATCCTGTCCAAGATGACCCCATGGTGATTTCTGTGGAGATGCATAATTGCATCGTGAAGAAGACTTTGGTCGATCAGGGGAGTTCCGCCGACATCTTGTACTGGAACACGTTCAAGCAACTCGGGATCCCAGAGGAAAGCCTAGAACCATATCACGAGCCGCTAGTGGGGGTTGTATACCGTATGGGACCGAGGCCGACCCGACCGACCAGACCGAAGACCCGAACCCAACAGAGACCGAAACCGATACCCGAACACTCCGAACACTCGCCAAACAGAAGGGGTCGGTTTGCTCGACCGATCCCCGGGACTCCACCAGTATGATTACGAAAGGATTAATTTAAGGAATAAGCCGGATTAGCCCCCTAATTTTCCGGGGCCCAGCTCCTAATCACGGCCCAATAAGAAACACTATAAATAGACCACCTTCGAGGTATGTAACTAACTTTTCAACTACCGCATTTATTACGCCGAGCACTTACTTGAGCGTTGGAGTGTCTTTACAGGCACACCCCCCCTCACATCAGACTACCTGGATAGGAACGAGAAGACCGAGACCCAGGATCAGACCCGACATAACAAGGATAATTGAAGTGTGTATCCTAACACAGGAACGCTCATGAAAGCTAACTTGATATTATCAAAGTTTGACCTTGGAGAAAAGGAAGATCTTACCACTAGTGAAAAAAGAAGATATAAAATTGGTTGTAAAATTAATTTTGTTTTCGCCAAGATTATAAGGGTGTATGTTTAAAATCGATTATTCATCGCTTTTAAACGTGATATTTAAAATTCGTTATTTATAAAAATCAATTTTTGTTGCTTGTGCTAGCAACCTTGGCCAACTTGACGATGGTCTCGATCATCCAAGAAAACATCATCATTCTCCATCAGACTAATGAATCATACCCAATAAAAATTCAAACGAATCACACAAATACCTACAGCCAAAATGAATTAAACCCATCATTCTCTCGCACATTCTACAACCAAAATTCATAACTTTTAGTGTACTTTTTTAAGTGCACACTCGTAATCTTCTAAGTCTGAAGGTCGAACGAGAGTTTTGGAAGAATACTCTAAAGGAGGAGGGTACCTGCACTACTAAAATTTTTCATATTACATGCGAATTTTCTTGCAAATTTTTATGAAAAATTCGCAGGAAACGTTGTTCTTACAAATTTTTCTGCGAAATTTTATCTGCAGGTAATAACTTCGTGGATAATATATTTTTACGAATTTAAAAATTTGCAAGAAATTTTCTTGCAAAAAAAATTCGCAAGAAAGTTTCCTACAAAAAAAAATTTGCAGGAAAGTTTCCTGCAAAAAAAATCGCAAGAAAGTTTCCTGCAAATTTTTTTGCAAGAAATTCTGCCGGAATATTTTTTATGAAAAAAATTAAAGAAATTACTATAAATTCTATCAATAATTCTTCAACTTTCAAATGCTCACACACAATAAATTCATTCGAAGCATTTGTTTCCATGCCTTCAACATGTGATACATAATCTTTTAAATTCTAAGATTGTAGATTATAAGCCTAACACTTAACCATACAAATCAACTTGTAAGGTAAGTGTTGCCCCAACTTATATACTCTTTAATTGTTTTATTTTCAATCGATGTGGGACTTGAAGTTTTTTTAAAATATTAAACTTATAAATTTAAATATATATATTTTTATTTTTCCTACGAATTAAAATTTGTAGGAAAATCCGCACGAAAAGTTACTTGCAAAATTTTTCTACCATTTTTTTTGGTAAAATATGAAACTAAAACGAACAGACAAACTCAAGACATAGAGTCTCTCCCTAATGAAAGCAGGATAAAATCTGGAGGACTCCTCCAAAATACAGCGGAACCTAGGTTCCGTGCACCCCAACTAGCAAGTGTATGGGCTACTGAGTTTATCTCTCGAGGGATATGGCTTACGTACACTACCCAGTCCCGAGCTAACATTCGCTTAACACGATGAATGACATCATAGTGTTTATGCAGGTAGTCCCTATCCGGTGACCGATCATGAAGCAGCGTAACAACTCCCAGGCAATCACATTCACAGCTCACTTTCCGAAATCCTCCTTCCGAACAAAGCGATAAGCCCTCCTCCAAGGCCAACAGATCCGCACGTAACGCATCCCCCTGTGAAGCCCCACGCGAAAAACCTCCCCGCCACATACCGGCCCAATCACGAATTGTGCCACCCATCCCCATATCAGCAGTCCCACTCAACCAACTTCCGTCCGTATTTAATTTGACCCACGGGTGCTCCGGAGGCCTCCATAGTGCTTGCTCCACCCCTAAACGCCTCTTAGCATTATACACACTGTTCTCCACCGTAGACAGCAACACTTTCCGACAGATCACTGAAACCCGCCAAAGCTCGCCATTAAACAGCATGTTATTCCTAAACCGCCAAACCCGCCACAAGGTGATGGATAGTGCAATAACATCCTTGTGCAAAATAATCTCTTTCAGCCACTGGAAACAGTCCATTACAGAGAAAGACCACCCCACACTGAACCCGCCAGACATCAGCACCTCTCGCGAGTACGGGCAGTCCCGAAGAGCATGTAAAATGGTCTCACGAGGGCAAGAACAGCGCGAGCATGCGCCAGACTCGGCCAACCTCCTATCAGCCCGAACCTGATTCGTTGGGAGGGCTAAATGAAGGCATTGCCACAGGAAGAACTTCACCTTCTCGGGGACCATTACCTTCCAAAGCTTCTTCCAAACTTCATCCCCCTATGATGACAGTACCAGGGTCAGAAAGTGATACCCAGATGCCGCTGTATAGCAACCCGAGATGTCACCCCTCCATGCACAGTGTGTTGAGCTTAGGAGAGCTTGAAGCTTAAGGAGTTTTGATGATCACAACATGCAACAACTTGGAGAACACAAAAACAAAGTTAAAGAAGAGTCAAGAGAATGCTATGATCTAAGACTATGTAATAGAACTTAGGAGATGAATTTTTATATTTGTGTATACTTGTGTGTGTGCTTTGTGCATTGAGCAAAACTTGTCTAAAATCAAGTAGGGAGTAGATGATGATGAGTTGAGAACATTGGAAAATTATTTTGAGACTTAAAATGAAGTTTTAAGAACTGACTCAAAATAATCGATTATTGTTAAATATAATCGATTATTTCAGCAAATGGGCTAAGTGGAATGCCTTGCTGTAATAATCGATTATTTGTCAAAATAATCGATTATTTCAGAAACAACTCTCTGGAATAATTGATTATCCAGCTAAATAATCGATTAAATTGTTCTTGGTTGATTTCCAGAAATCTAAAGAACAAAATAATCGATTATTCTTTAAAATAATCGATTATCTGGGTTTGAACTTTTATAAATAGACTTGAACTATTTTGAAACTTAAGAACATTGAGTGAGAACTGATACTCAACTTCTAAAAACGCTTTAGAGAGTCTGTGTGACATCTTGGAGAGGTTTCTTTGTGAAAATCCAAGAAGAAAAACATTTGTGAAAGAACTTGTGAAAATCATCATCATCATACCCTTGAAAGAGAAAGACAAAGAATTGTTCAAGAATTCCAGGTGAATTCGTTTCATGTTTGTTTCTTTGTGAATCTTTGTGGAAAATCTTGAGAAGGGTTTCTCAAGTGATTAAGGTTCTTGTAGTGGGATCTACAAGGGGTGCTTTCTTGGGGTCAAGAAAGTGATTATCTTTTAGTAGTGAAGTATATGCATGTGTGTTTGCTTGTAAACCTTCTTGCTTAAAGATAGTGGAAAAATCTTAATCAGGTGGTGATTAAGGAATGGATGTAGGTCACATGTGGAGTGGCTGAACCAGTATAAAAGACTTGTGCAATCTTCTTCAACCTTATCTCTTGTTTTGTAATTTCTTGGTTGAGCTTTAAAGAAGATAAAACTTGATTAACATGTGTATGTGAATTTAGATGGGTTAAATCTATAATTGGATATTATATTTGAACATCATTATCTTGTAATCAAGTTGCACATTGCATTCATATCATTGTAACAAGTCTTTAAGAGTGCTTCATTTGAAAATTCTGTCATAGAAAAGTTTTGAGTGAAATTAAGATCCAAAAAACTCTGATAAATTTTTAAAGGGTCATTAAATCCAATTCACCTCCCTCTTGGATTAGGCCATTCTTTTCTAACATAGTGGTCCAGCCCCAAGGAGGAATTTACGAAACTCAATTGACGGACCGAGTGAACCAACTCGGTAGGAAGGACAGTGTGCAAGGCATTGAAGTTCCATTCTCCATTAACCCAGCAGTCTGCGACCGTCTTGTTGGTGTCCGCAATGTGAACAAATGGGACTTTCCCGTACCAAAGCCCAGTACCTGTCCAGTCCGTGTACCAAAGGGATGAAGCACCCGACCCTAGATGAGGCTGGAATCCCTCACGAAGTCAAGGTAGGGCCTTAATAATACTGGACCAGATTGGAGAAGCCCCCCGCCTGGTTTGAGCACACAGGATAGATTCACCATGAAGGTATAGATTGCTGAGGAGATGAACCCAAGGCTTCTGTGGAGCCGATAGCATATCCCAAACTAACTTCCCAAGAAGGGATACATTCACCCTGCGCGCCTCCCTAACCCCAAGGCCACCTAACTCTTTGGGTTGAGTAACAACCTCCCAACTCACTGGGGACCAAAATTGTGTGTTGTCCGGCTTCGCCCAGAGCATACGTCGACATGCCTGATCAATTTTGTTACACACTGCTTGGGGAAGCCATAAAGATTGCATACTATATACAGGAATAGAGGAGATGGTAGACTTCACCAGGCACAACTTCCCTGCCTTATTAAGAAGCTTGGACTTCCAAGCCGCAAGTCTACCCTGGATCTTATCCATCACATCATAAAAATCTGCGCACCTTGGCTGACCATGCGTCATGGGGACACCCAAATAACTCCCGATCTGAGCCGTATGACGAATCCCTAGCAATCCCTCGAATGTATCGATCCTCCTCTGTGAAACCCTCCTAGAGCTCACAAACTTAGACTTACTCAGATTAACTCTCAAGCCTGATGAACGCGAAAAATCCTCCAAGGTTGACGCCACCAAACAAGCTTGGTCCTCGGAAGCTTGGTAGAACAATAAAATATCATCCGCAAAGAAAAGGTGTGAAAGCGGTAGCCCCCCAGGAGATAGATGAATCGGTTTCCAATGACCCTCCTGGAGCGACTCAAATATCCTAAGGGCTAGACGCTCCATGCAGAAGACAAACAGGTATGGAGATAATGGGTCACCCTGCCGAAGGCCACGAGACGGAACAAAGGACGGTAATGCACTTCCATTCCAAAGTAGTGAGATTGACGAATTCTTCAACCCCCACATGACGAGTTGAGTGGTGATCGTAGGGAAACCAAACTGCACCATCGTAGACTCCAAAAACTCCCACCTGACCCTGTCATATGCCTTTTCAAGGTAAATTTTTAAGTCCAAGGAACCCCCACCTGAGCCGTCCTTCCGAACAAAATGGAAGGCTTCCTGAGCAATAATACTGTGGTCACGAGTCCCCCTCCCAGGGATAAAGCTACCCTGGAAAGGACCAATGACGCCTTGCAAGAAAGGTCTAAGACGAGCCACAATGACTTTGGAAATAACCTTCCAGGCGACGTTGCATAAACTTATAGGACGAAAGTCTTTGAGGCTAACCGGATGACTTACCTTCGGAATTAACACCATTTGTGTCTCCAAGAGCGATGTGTCCGAGAACCCCAACCGAAAGGCGTCCTTCACTGTACGCCATAGTTCATCCCCCAATACAGGCCAATATTGTTTGAAAAAGAACGGTTGAAACCCATCCGGCCCTGGTGCCTTGAACGACTTCATGCTCATCACCGCCCGGCGAACCTCCTCTTTCGTGACTGGGGCAGTTAAGGCAGATTGGGCCTCAACTCCCAAGCCAGGCAGAGCTCCAGTAGGCATATCCAGAGGCCCGTGCTCGTTATCACCCGAGAAAAGCTCCTTATAAAATCTGACTGCCTCAGTTTTCATGACCGCAGGATTCGTATGCCAAGACCCATCTGGTAAAAACAACCCTTGTATCTTATTCCTCCGTCTTCTCGCGAGTGTTTGAGCATGGAAGAAGGACGTGTTACGGTCCCCAAACTTCACCCACTTCTCTCTAGATTTCTGAAACCATAAGTACTCCTCCTGAAGACAAGTTTCATCCAACTCAGCTTGTATAGTCCTCTCTAGACGCGACAGGCTCTCTGAATCTCCTAATTCGAGTTGTAATTGTACCCCTTTGAGACGACGTTGGAGAGCCTTCTTCCTAGTAAGTATATTCCCAAACACTTCCCTGTTGAACTTGGTAGCATCTTCTCGAACAACTCGTATCCCATTAGCAAGGGTCGGCGTACTTCGACACCACGCCTCTCTAACAATTCGCTCAAAATCTCTATGGGTGGCCCACGCAGCTTGAAACCGAAAGGGTCGATCCTGAGACTTATCCCTTGAGCCGTCACGTCGCAGTAAAAAAGGGCAATGATCAGAGTAGACCCTACACAGGTTCTCAACGTATGCTTCCGGGAACATTTCTTGCCACGCAACGTTGCACACCGCTCGGTCTAAATGCTTTGCCAACACAGACCCACGGTGATTTCAGTACCACGTAAAGCGAAGGCCCTTAGCCCCCATGTCAAGGAGATTGCAATCATTCAAGACCTCCAGAAACTGCGATGCCCTTGCCATCGAGAAACGACCACCCCTACACTCCGTTGACAACATAACTTCGTTGAAGTCCCCAAGCACTAGCCATGGCATTGTAACTCGTCCCCCCAACTCCCGAAGGTGAGCCCAACCCTGCTGTCTGAGGTCCACCCTAGGACTAGCATAAACGGCAGTACAAACCCAGCTCTTGTTTCCTTCAACAACTGTGAACGAAATGGCCTGGGGGTGAGAGGCAAATTCAGAGGTTGTAGCAGAACAAGACATCACCATCAAAACCCAAATACCCCCGGAGTGCCCCGTAGCCTCACTACTATAACACAACTTATAACCCATCTTCCTCCAAAAGGCTTCCACCGAAGAAAACTGGCAATGGGTTTCCAAGACAATAAAAATAGCCGGGTGATGAAGCCTTACTAGCTCCGAGACCCTCCTTTTACCTTTGGCATTAACAGCCCCTCGAATGTTCCAACACAATACATTAAAATTTGTCATCATTTAATAAATAAGACACGAAAAAAAAACTCACGCCAGCATGTCCTCCTCTTCCAATGGCTGGTCAAACTGCATAAAATCCTCCGTCCCCGGTATCGCTTGTCCACTATCGTCTAACTCATGAAGTACTTGGGTCGTGCAATCGGTTTGGATCACATTGGAGGTCAACCTCCTATCCACGTCCCCTATCACTCCATCTTGCGCATCACGTGGATCACCAAGAGAGGAACCAGCATGCGCAACCAACGTAATCCCGCCAGCTAGCATGGGTCGTGGACGAGCACCAAGGGTCACTCCATCGTGCGCATCTCGTGTGTCACCGAGAGAGGAACTTGCTAGCGCGGACAACGTTTTCTCACCAGCTAGCATGGGCCGTGGACGAGCACCAAGTTTTTCCACTCTGCTGCGTTTTTTATTTTCCTTATTGGGTCCCATTGCAGCTTTATTCATGTTCATTCCGTGGCCCACGTCAAAACTGCATACGTCTTGTGCATGTCCCTGTTCACGTGGAATAGGGGTTACGAGCACCTCACGTGGGTTATTAAACCCCTCACGTGATTCAGCCTGAAATTGAAAGCCCCTCGTAGGATAACTTGGGATATCCTGATTCTTCTCCTTGCTGTCCGCAAACCCATTATGAAGAGAATATTTACCCTTGCTCCACGGTTTCCCAATATTCTGCTTCCGGTTTCTACGTTTCACAACCAGTCAGTCTCCATGCGGATCTGGCGTGATAGTCTCCGAAACCTGCGAAATTGATTGCTTCCCTGGTTGGGCAGCAGAATTTGCACTCTGCGGTGTGTCCCCTGACGGCTGCTCCACCCCCGCCTTCTCTCCCACTTCGTGTGCCGTTGACTCGGGCCTAGTTACCTTTAGGCAGTTTCGCAGAACATGCCCATAGCATCCACACGACGAGCACAGCAGATGCAAACCCTCATATTCCACGTTATACCAAACACCATTGAGGAAGAACCTCCCTATGAATGGTTCGTTGAGGTTTATCTCTACGCAGACCCGTGCAAACCTGCCCCGTGTCATGTTCAGAGTGTTAAGGTCCACCTTGACTGGTTTTCCTATGGCAGATGCAATTGTTAGGAGAACACTCTCATCATAGAACATAACACCAAGCCCTAGGAACCTGATCCTGACGAGAGTGCTGTCAACCTTCGTTGCTGAGGCGACGAACTCCGGGGACCAAGGTCTAACAATCAGATAGTGATCAAAGAGCATCCAAGGTCCCCCGTGCATGACCCGTTCTCTATCCGCCTCCAAATCAAACTTCACCATGAAGTAACCATGTGACACGTCCAGCAACTCGAGACCTCCTTGAACCTTCCACAGGGTAGGCAGCCTGTCCCACAAGGTTAAGAACCCCACATCTCGTCCCAGTAGCTTGATCACTAGACATTGTTCCCATGGTTCACACAACTGCTTAAAGGTGGGTGCCGTGATGCTAAACTTGGGTAGCAACCGATCTCCACCCTCAAATTCCAACGTCATCACCCCCTCCTTAATAAGATCTCGAACAGCCGGCCGCTTGGCCTGGGCACCCAGAACCTTCTCCTTGAATGTCATCGACTGGCTCATCTTGAGGCCCCCAACGCCCCCGTCCGGCGGCTCCGACGGTGGTTGGCTCCCCATTGGCATTCCCCAAATCCTCTCTCCCATCTTATGGAATCCTTTTTCTACCATTTAGTAAACATTACTTGCAAATTTATTTTTGCAAGAAAATCTACAAGAAACAAAATAAAATTCTTACTATATTTTCTGCAAATTTTTACCATGAAAAAATTTCTATGATCATTAAAATTGTAGCAAAATTTATAAGAAATATCTGTAAACTATTTTTCGCAAATAAATTCGAAAAAAATTTATGCGAATATTTTTTGGCAGGAAAATTCGCAAAAAAATTCTGCGAATATTTTTTTGTAGGAAAATTCACAAAAAATTTCTACGAATATTTTTTTACAGGAAAATTCGCAAAAAAAGACACTTTTCCAATAGTGCTGCAAAAGGCACTTTGACGCTCAAGTCAAGACAAACACGAATCTTGATAGTAATAAATGAATAGTAACATATCTCGTTTTGTGTACTACAAAAAAATCAAGATTATCTATGGAAGAAATCCGTAGATAAGCCTTAATTATCTACGGATTATCTACAGCCAAAAATTCATAAGTAATAAGGTCGTAGATAATGTTATCTACGGATAAACTTTCCGTAGATAACGTTATCTACGACTTTATTACCTACGGATTACCCACGAAAGTTGTTATCTACGGATAAAATTCGTAGATAACCTTCAGAAATTTTTTGTTTAATTTTAATAAATTTATTAATGTAACAACCCTCATATTTGGCCTATCAAGGATACTATTTCACGACACTTCACTTTTCAACGTGTTTTGTCCTTACTACACAATTTTTGAAAAATTTCCCAGAAGGTCACCCATCCTTATATTACTCCAAGTCAAATACGCTTAACTGTTGAGTTCTGATGAGATAAGCTACCAAAAAGCAAATACATGTTGTCAATATAATTAAGTAGTACAAATTAATTCAGTTAAGTCATCCTCAACTATACAATCTCATACTTATACTGTCTTTGAATCCCTCTCATTTTGGTGTGTCCGCACCGCTATAAAAATATAAAAATATATATAATAATTATATTACAAATAATATAATTATATTATATTTAATTAATCTTTATTTATACATATACACTTACTTTTATAATTAACAATCTACTTAGTTCTATTTAAAATTAATATTATGATACAATTTAAATTATTTATTATAAATTTAAAAGTTTAAATAATAATTTATATATTTTAAAATGATAAAGGTTATAATAACACCGGTGTAACTTTTACTAAGTATTACACCACTCAATAACTTTATATTAAATGTAAATTTTGTAAATCCAACCGTTAGATTGAAAGTTAATATCACTTTATATGTTTATATCAAATTTTGTTAAAATTGAACAACAATTTGAAGGTAAGCAAAGTGTTCATATTTTAGTATATTTTGAAATGTATATATTACGTTAATTTTGTTTTACAATAATGAAGTATCAAATCATCTTGAATTAATACAAAATTTTGTATATATGAGCTAAGAGTAAAAAACTTTCAATCTAACGGTTGAATTTATAAAATTCACATTTAATATAAAGTTATTGAGCGATGTAATACTTAATAAAAGTTACACCGATGTTATTATAACCCTTCTTTTAAAATTAAATTTTAACATTTTAAATAAATTATTAATTAACTTAATATATTTATTCATCTTAAATCTAAGATATAAAATTCAAAAAAATGTATTTATTCTTGTTTTATTTTCTAATTATCAACCATTAATAAAATACAAATTTAAAATCTTATCTAATTATATCATAATATTTTCACATCAAATTTAAAACTAGATATTAGTATGTTATTTATTTTTAATATCATTAATTTATAAAAATAAAAAATTTAAAATGACATTTTTTAATAATATTTATTTTTTTACTAAATATTCTTTACATTACTTTGAGTATAAAAAATTTTATTCTGCATCTCGCCAAGGTTATGTATGGAAAATCTGTAGGTAATCTTAATTTTTTCATTACCTACTCACCATATGTTATTTACTGAAAATTTTCGTAAGTAACTAAAAATTATATAGAAAAAATTTCGTATATGTAATTTTTAGTTATCTACTAAAAATTAAGATTAACAAAGCTTTGCATTTAAATACTTAATTCGCATATCTAGGACATAAACTTGAGATCACTGAGTAAATAAGGTAATTTACACACTTGGCAGTTAAAAACTCGTTACTTTACCATTGTACGCGCGCATTGTATGAATATATTTTAAAGTTTTATTATTTGTATTAAGTTTTTATATAATATTATAAAGTTTTGAACTATATTTTATAAAAATAATCATAAACTGTAAGAGCTACTTTGTATTTTTGGCAAATATCTTGTTACTAAAATATACTTTATCCGATTGACGTTTTTCTATTCATAAGATTAGCATCAACTTAAAATAACAAATCCCTCAAAAATCATGGATTAACTTTAAGAGTACAAGATAGATGAATATATATATATATATATATATATATATATATATATATATATATATATATATATATATATCATTCGTATTCTAAATTATCACTTAAACTCACCGACTACAGTTCATTTTTCTTTTGGTAAGTGTATCATCCACTGTTCTTGGATAACGCGAAGCTTCAACATCCTAACGATAACCACAATATACATTTATCTGCTTCTTTTGAAGTTAGGATGGCAACCTAGGAAAAAAATTCAAATTTTCAATTTTAAATCTTTAAGGTATAATTCAAATAGAGATTTTATTTATTTTTAGAACATCATTTAAAATTATAAATATTATTTTATTCTAAAAATTTATTTTTCCTTTTAAGATTAGAATGATAGATTAATAAATATATATGTTTTTAATGTGAGAACAATCATTCAATTTGCGTTGGGGTCACCAAATGATAGAAGATATATGGAGGAGAATTTAGAGAGTTTTGTGTCGAAAGTTTCCAAGTTACTTCTAGAAAACTTAAAGGATTAGCAAATTTTGCTAGAAAATTTATAAATAATGATTTTTTCAAGTTTTGCTAGAAAATTTGTAAAGGAAGATTTTAAGTTTCATCTATAAATTTTGTGAGGAATAATTTTTAATATTTCAACCACAAAACTTGAATGAAAAATTTTCAAATACATATGAAAGATTGAACTACGCTAAATAAATTTTATGTATCTTTCTTTAATTTTATGATATTTTTATATGTACTATCATCCTTGTTACATGTAAAAGAGAAATTTTTTTTATTCTCAACAATGATATCATATCTCATGATTCATATAGATTGCTGACTTATTACTTGAATATTGAAGATTGACATATGACAAATTAAATACTTACAAAATAGGGACAAAAAATATTGCAGAGCAAAAGTATAAAAATGATTGTGATGAGTATTCATGATAACAAAAAATATCAAATTTGAAAAATTTTATTAAGGAAGGAGTTAATGGGAGAACAATTCAAATTTTCAATTTTAAATCTGTAAGTTATTGTTTATATATATATATATATATATATATATATATATATATATATATATAATTTATCTTTAAAATATTATTTAGAATTAAAAATATTGTATTTATTTTAGAGATGATTTCTTTTTTCTTTTAAGATTAAGATGTTATGTCAATAAATAAAAGATATTGAAATAAGCTGAGATCATTACCTTAAAGAAGTTATACGGAGAAGGATTTTGTAAGTTTCATCATAAAACTTGAATAAAGGTTTCTAAGTTACTTCTAGCACACACTTGTAAAGGAAGATTTATTAATTTTTCCTAAAAAATTTATAAAAGAGAGTTTGTTAAGTTTCATCATAAAACTTGTGAGAGTTGAATTTTTAGATTTCACATATAAAATTTGTGAAAAATGAATTTTCAAATTTCACTTATTAAACTTAAACTTTTTTTAAGATATATATATATATATATATATATATATATATATAATATTTTAAGATAATGAAGATTTTTATAAATATAAACACGAGGAGTTAAATTATATTTAAATAAATTTTTGAGTAACCTTTCTTTAATTTTATAACATTTTTATATGTATTTCCATCGTTATTACATGTAAATGAAAATTTTCTTTCAACAGAATCAAAGATGTTATCACAAATGTATTAATTAATATTATATTAGATCACGATAAACATTGCCGCTGCCAGCGGTACTTGTGAAGCAATATGTCCTATATGTAAACCAGCCAAACGCAGTACTTATCTCTGTTCTAGCTTCATATCTCTAGGCTGCTTTTCTGCTGTGTTCAATTAAGCACACAACACAAGAGGAAGCAACAACGTAAAGGCGACACTAATTGCCGACGCACCGAAACACATTTAAACAGAACATATATTCTCATAAATCATTTCTCACCGCTTAAATATAAAGATATATTCGTCATTAATTAAAAATAGATATTAAAGAAAATAAAACGACAGCATATATATATTCTGTAAGCTATAGTACTATGCATCAGTATGAAAAGTGAGATGATCAAAGGAAGAATGGCTGAACAGTGTCTACCATCATTTATGAAGCAAATGCCTTGTGACCTAAATGCTACCCTTTTCACGTTACTTTCCATCGTGATCAGCATGTTGCTGGTGTTTAAGATCACAAGAAGAAGCAAACGAAATCTACCTCCATCCCCACCAAAACTACCTATAATTGGCAATTACCATCAGTTAGGAACACTCCCCCATCGCTCTTTTCAAACCCTCTCACAAAAATACGGTCCTCTATTGTTGTTGCAACTAGGTCAACTTCCCGTTTTGGTGGTTTCCTCAGCAGATTTGGCCAAAGAAGTTCTGCAAAACCATGACCTAGATTTTGCAAGCAGGCCACACCTCACAGCCCCGAAGATCTTACTCTACGGATGCAAGGACGTTGGTTATTCATCCTACGGTGACTTGTGGAGACAGAAAAGGAAACTGTGCGTGATTGAATTGCTGAGCCTGAAAAGGGTGCAATTAGTTCAGTTCATTAGAGAGGAGGAAGTGAAGGCACTGGTTAGTAACATACGTAAAGTGTGTTCCAGTAATGGTTGCGCTGTGAACCTCAGCGAGTTTCTCGTTGCAACCGCAAACAACGTAGTCTGTAGGTGTTTATTCGGAAGGAAATACGATGCTGATGATGGTAAATGTAGATTTGGGGAGCTTGCGAGGGAGGTGATGACTCAAGTTTCAGATTTCAGTTTGGGAGATTTGTTTCCTTTGTTGCGTTGGGTTGGTGTTATGAGTGGCCAAACTAAAAAATATAAGGCTACTTTTGGAGCATTGGATGCTTTCTTCGATCATCTAATTGCAGAGCGTAAGATGGCAAGGAGTGATTCCGAGAAGAAAGACTTCTTAGACGCTCTCCTTGAACTTCAAGACAGTGACAAGCTTGAGTTCGAGCTCACAACTGATGACCTAAAGGCACTCATCATGGTATGCGTATATATGGAAGTAACTCCATCGTAAATAATTATAATATATTATATCAATTATCTTTAAGTACATAAGATAATTATACCAATCATTTATTATATATAGACTTCTTTAACTCTATTTTTACTTTAGGTTGTCTAACTTATTCCAAGGAATGAAAAATGAAGTTAAACAACTTATTGTTAATGATTAATGTTTAATAAAATGGTGTCAACTCTATTTTGAATCTAAATTTGCAGCAAGCTGTATCCATTGATATGGACTATTTTACGTTTTCATTATTTCAGGACATGTTTTTGGGAGGAAGTGACACAACTTCAACAACACTAGAATGGGCTATGACTGAGCTTGTAAAAAATCCAAGCATCATGAACAAAGTGCAGGAAGAGGTAAGAAGAGTTGTGAGAAATAAATCGAAATTAGAAGCCAATGATATCGATCAGATGGACTATTTAAAATGTGTAGTGAAAGAAACTCTGAGGTTACACCCACCTGCTCCACTTTTGGTTCCTCGAGAAACAAGATCAAATGTTAAACTTGGAGGATATGATATTCCCAATAAAACAATGGTATTTGTGAACGCATGGGCAATTCAGAGGGACCATGAATTTTGGGAAAAGCCTGAGGAATTTATACCGGAGAGATTTGAAAGCAGCGAGGTCAATTTCAATGGTCAAGACTTCCAATTTATTCCATTCGGTTCTGGGAGAAGAAAATGTCCTGGTATGGCGTTTGGTCTTGCTTCAGTCGAAGATATACTTGCTAATATTTTATATTGGTTCGATTGGAAGGTACCTGGAAGTGGTGGATCTGATAAAGAGCTAGACATGAGTGAGAAATTTGGGCTCACTGTCAACAAGAGAGTACCTCTGTATCTTGAACCAATACCATACCCAAACTAAACATTGCCCAACTTTATTTAATTTTGTGTGTATTTGTTGTTGTAATGCATATGTTGTGGACAAAAGGGTGATGTAGTTGGTAGTAGCAAATAAATAAGTGAAATAGGCGTGTCGGCTTCGATGTTCACAAATGATGGGTCAATAAGTGTTTGGCAAGTAGAATTAATGAAGATTATATAATGCCTTGTCATTATTTTCACTTTTAAATTTCACAGGTATGTGTCCTTATATATACTATCAATTAACTGAAATATATATATATGATTATTATCATTAATATTTTTGTTGTTATTATCATTATTTTCGGTGTTATTATCATTGTTGACATTGGACAAACACACTTTTTAATTAATTTTAATTATATAAAAAAATATTTTTTATGAAAGATAGAAAACTTTTTAAGTGGCCTTATTTTGAAATTAAAAATTAGAAAAAATGCAAAAGCTAAAAAATATTGTAATTTTTAAAATTTACAAGTAAAAGTCAACCAAATATGGTCCTGAAGTAATTATTCTTTATACGAGTTTTGAAAATTATTCTTAAAATTCTATTATTTGAAAATAAGAAATTTGAATATATATATATATATATATATATATATATATATATATAATATTTTTATATATAATTATATGCTACGGTTTTAGGTATTAAGGGCAAGGTTTTGCGCTCAATTATTTTTTTTTAAATAATTAATGGTTCAAAGGCTTTTAAAGAATTAGACCATTTGGTGCTATTAAATAATCCCAAATCAAATCAAATCAACGGATCCGAAACTCATTTTTTAACCTATTCAAACATGTTTTCCTGCAGCACAATTCTCACAAATTAAATTCCCATAAGTTGCTGCTTAAATTATCTCCAAATAATCGGTAATCAAAGCTCTAATTAACCGATACAATCAAAACAAATTTTTAAAACTTTTCAAACATATATACAGTTTCTTTTTAGTTTTAGCCTCTTTTGACATAGACCACATGATTGATACGTTGGAGAGTCTTAGCCTAGTTAAGACTCCATTCGCATAATGATATTATAGCACATCTATTTTTTTCAAAAAAAAATATACAGCAAAAAATTTATTTGGAGACTAATGAGGAGGAGCCGCCGCAAAGCATATAAAAGACTAATGAACTCAAAGGTGATTCACCAAGTGAATGTAAATATGAATGGAAAGGCTATCGCTTTAAAAGGTGATTTATAGGAAAAAATTTATGACTCAACTCAAAGGGTGTGTGGTACTGGTCAAGCAAATATAGTATGTAAAGTATTGAATTTCCTATGTGGACTAAAATAAGCAACAAAACAATGTCAAGCAAAATTTAATTAATTGTGTTTTACGTGATAGTTTTTCTTTCATTGAATTTGATAAATGTGTGCACACCAAATATGTGAATGGTGATTGTGTGATTATATGTTTGAATATGAATGAAGACATGCTAGTTTTCGTTAATTATAGTTTTTATGACTAATTTTTTTCTTCTTTCTAAATTTGATATGAAATTAAGACTTGAGTGAAGCAGTGTCGCTTTGAGAGTTAGAATTGCAACAAAGGAATAGTATCTTACCCTCCAAAAGGTTTTTTGAGTAACAATTACTTACAAATCATTGTGTTTGTTTTACTCTATTCCCAAATTTTAAAATTATATTAAACGTAATTTTCTTCTCTTATAGCTTTGTCGTTGAACAAAACTTGATACAAATATGTTATTATACCTCTAATTACAAATCACTCTATTATTTAATCTATATCATTTTTATTATTATTTTATTTTTAATCTATGCTATATATAAAAGAAATACATAATTTTGGTGTAAATATTTTATTTTTATCTCTATAACTATATTTCAAAATACTTATACTTTTCCATTGTACAAATCACCGTTATTTAACTTCTATTATCTTATATTTATTTATTTTATTTTAAAACAAAATACCTAATTATGTTTTCTGACCGGTACATGTAATATGTAAATATTGATTAAGAAAATATACACCGGTGGTTCAAATTAGTACTTGATAATTTTTCATCTTATCGGTGGTTAAGTAGATGCTGCCTGGACAATTTTCAACAAATGTTCTTTTGCCATCATGATTGTTCTCGGATGACGCAAAGCTTCAACAATTTCGTAACGATAATCACAGGATCCATTCCTAATCTGCTTTTTTGAAGTTATGATATTGACAGCGGCATCAAATATGTTGTGAGTTGTGACAACGCATCATTTTACATCACGATAAACAGTGCCGCTGCCAGAAGTACTTCTGAAGTTTATCTACTATATAATATAAACTAGCCAAACGCTGCACAGTACTTATCTATTCATATCTGCACGCTGCTTTCCGTGTGTCCAATTAAGTACACATCAGGAAGCAGCATATACAAACGCAACATTGCCGACGCACCCAAACACAAAACAAAATATTCTCATATTGGTCATCATTTCTCTGGCTATAGCTAGTTTTAACCGCTTAAATATAAAGATTTTGGTCAATAATTTTTTGTCTTGTTCAAGTATTTCTAAACTAATGAACTGCTAATTTACTGAGTAATGAATTAATTTTACGTACGATATTAAAATTGTTACAAATACAATGAATGTTTACGTATAAAAAAATGAAGAAATTAAAAAAAATTCTCCTAGATAGATCGTTTCAAAGTACCAAATTACTGCGCTATTCCATGGAGTATATTATGATTGCTATAAATGTACTGTATCAACATGAACAGTGAAACGATCAAATTTAGGAAGAATGTCTCTGCATCTACCATCATTCATGAAGCAAATGCCTTATGACCTAAATGCTACCCTTTTCATGGTACTTTCCTTCTTCATCAGCATGTTGCTTGTGTTTAAGATCACAAGAAGATGCAAACTAAACCTACCTCCTTCCCCACCAAAACTACCTATAATTGGCAATTACCATCAGTTAGGAACACTGCCTCATCGCTCTTTTCGAACCCTCTCACAAAAATACGGTCCTCTATTGTTGTTGCATCTAGGTCAGCTTCCCGTTTTGGTGGTTTCCTCGGCAGAGTTTGCCAAAGAAGTTTTGCATACCCATGACCTAGTTTTTGCCAGCAGGCCACACCTCACAGCCACAAGAATCTTACTCTACGGATGTAAGGACATTGCATTTTCATCCTACGGTGACATTTGGAGACAGAAAAGGAAACTCTGCGTGATTGAATTGCTGAGCATGAAAAGGGTGCAATCAGTTCAGTTCATTAGAGAAGAGGAAGTGGAGGCGTTGGTGAGTAACATACGTAATATTTGCTCGAGTAACGGTTGCTCTGTGAACCTAAGCAAGATGCTAATTGCAGCCGCAAACAACGTAGTTTGTAGGTGTATGTTCGGAAGAAAATATGATGATGACGATGGTAATTGCAGTTTTGGAGAGGTTGGGAGGGAGGTGATGATTCAAATTCAAGATTTAAGTTTGGGAGATTTGTTTCCTTTGTTGGGTTGGGTTGGCGTTATGAGTGGCCAAACTAGAAAATATAAGGCCACTTTTGGAGCATTGGATGCTTTCTTTGATCGTGTAATTGCAGAGCGTAAGATGGAAAATAGGGATTCCGAGAAGAAAGACTTCCTCGACACTCTCCTTCAACTTCAAGACAGTGGCAAGCTTGAGTTCGAGCTCACAACAGATGACCTTAAAGCAATCCTCATGGTCTTTTTTCTTTCTACTCCTCTCTCTTTATGCATGTGTGTGGAAATTAAAGAGCATTGATATTCTCACACTATTTTTCTTTATTCTGTTCTTCATACCTCATATTTTTACCGTAAGTGTTTATATTGCATATCATATTCCACCCATCCATTCTTTTCTTATTCTAAAGTGTGTCAAATGATCGGTCTTGATAAGTGAGTTTATATCTCTTTCTGTATGTTGTGATGGATATGTATAGAGTGCGAAAAAACATCTTTTGAAACTAAAAGTGCAACATAGTTGTATGCATTACCCACGACTATGAACTACTTTTTGTTTTCATTTCAGGACATGTTTTTGGGAGGAAGTGACACAACTTCAACAACAATAGAATGGGCTATGGCGGAGCTCATAAAAAACCGAGGCATAATGAACAAAGTGCAGGAGGAGGTAAGAAGAGTTGTGGGGAATAAATAAAAATTAGAAGAGAATGACATAGATCAGATGGACTATTTAAAATGTGTAGTGAAAGAAACTCTGAGGTTACACGCACCTGCTCCACTTCTGGTTTCTCGAGAAACAACATCCAATGTGAAACTTGGAGGATATGATATTCCCAATAAAACAAGGGTTTTCCTTTGGTGCAAGTTTATTTAAGGGGGCACCAAAACCCTCTGTGACTAGGACCACACAATAGATGACATGTGACTATTTTGTCAGCACTTGTTTTTTTTAACAATATTTTAATATTTGCTATTTAATCCTCATTAATTGTATCTTTTTAAATAATAGTCCATGTTTATTTAAAGGTAACATCTCTCATACACCACTTTAACAAGTAGTGCATGGTAAACCATTAGTTTTGATCATAAGATTAATCTAAATTAATAACTTATAATACTACTGAAATATTTTTTTTTAAATTACTCAAAAAATAAAAAACGAGGAACTGGAGGAACTGCTACACACGTCCGGAACAACCGTTCTGAATTCAAAACGGGTCGTTCCAGATGATATAATAACACATGGACAACGAATGAGAACGTGCCGTTCCATATGAAAAAAAAACGCATGAAAAATGGAACAGAACGGCCCGTTCCGAATTTAGAACGGCCCGTTCCAAATTAAAAAATAAGACATGACTCATTAAAACAGAACGGCCCGTTCTGAATTCGGAACGGGTTGTTCTGACTATATATTTGTCAAGATTTTTTTTAAGCAAAATAATTTTTTTTTCATTCTACTAAATTATATTTAAAATTTAAGTATAGTTTTTCAATTAATAATGCTTTTCTATTAGAATTAGAGGTTTACATTAATTATATGCATAAATTTCTAATTCTAATTAGAAAATAACACCAAGGCCCATACTAAGGCCTAAGTAAAGAGAACCCTAGGCCCACCAAAGTAAAGAGAACCCTAGGCTCACTAAAGTCTTATACTAAGGCCCATACTAAGGCCCAATGGGTTTTAAGCTTATTGGGCCTAGTTTTGGGCTTCATGGACATTTGGGCTTTTGATTGTTTATGAGCTTAGGGAGCCCAATGGGTTTGGTGGGCCTAGGATTATCTTTATTTGGGCTTTACATGGATGACCACCTTTCTCATATATTTGGTAGTATAGGAGTTTACTTGGGCTTTTGGGCTTTAAGCTTATTGGGCTTAGTTTTGGGCTTCATGGGCCTTTGGGCTTTTCTTTGCTTCTGAGCTTAGTGAGCCCAATTGGTTTGGTGGGCCTAGGGTTCTCTTTACTTGGAATTTTTGGGTTTTAAGCTTATTGAGCTTAGTTTTAGGCTTCATGGGCCTTTGGGCTTTTCTTTGCTTATGAGCTTAGTGAGCCCAATTGGTTTGGTGGACCTAAGGTTCTCTTTACTTGGACTTTACATAGATGACCACCTTTCTCATATATTTGGTAGTATAGGAGTTTATATTGTTTGGTCTTGTATTATGGGCCTTAGTATAAGGCTTTTTGGGTTTTAAGTTTATTGGGCTTAGTTTTGGGCTTCATGGGTCTTTGGGCTTTTCTTTGCTTCTGAGCTTAGTGAGCTCAATGGATTTGGTGGGCCTAGGGTTCTCTTTACTTGGACTTTTTGGGTTTTAAGCTTATTGGGCTTAGTTTTGGACGCCATGGGCCTTTGGGCTTTTCTTTGCTTCTGAGCTTAGTGAGCCCAATTGGTTTGGTTGGTCTAAGGTTCTCTTTACTTGGACTTTTTGGGTTTTAAGCTTATTGGGCTTAGTTTTGAGCTTCATGGGCCTTTGGGCTTTTTTTTTGCTTCTGAGCTTAGTGAGCTCAATGGGTTCGGTGGGCCTAGGGTTGTCTTTACTTGGGCTTTTGGGCTTTAAGCTTATTGGGCTTAGTTTTGGGCTTCATGGGCCTTTGGGCTTTTCTTTGCTTCTGAGCTTAGTGAGCCCAATTGGTTTGGTGGACCTAAGGTTCTCTTTACTTGGGCTTTACATAGATGACCACCTTTCTCATATATTTGGTAGTATAGGAGTTCATATTGTTTGGTCTTGTATTATGAGTCTTAGTATAAGACTTTTTGGGTTTTAAGTTTATTGGGCTTAGTTTTGGGCTTCATGGGCCTTTGGGCTATTTTTTGCTTCTGAGCTTAGTGAGCTCAATGGGTTTGGTGGGTCTAGGGTTGTCTTTACTTGGGCTTTTGGGCTTTAAGCTTATTGGGCTTAGTTTTGGGCTTCATGGGCCTTTGGGCTTTTCTTTGCTTCTGAGCTTAGTGAGCCCAATTGGTTTGGTGGGCCTAGGATTCTCTTTACTTAGACTTTTTGGGTTTTAAGCTTATTGGGCTTAGTTTTGGGCTTCATGGGCCTTTGGGCTTTTCTTTGCTTCTAACCTTAGTGAGTCCAATTGGTTTGGTGGACCTAAGGTTCGCTTTACTTGGGCTTTACATAGATGACCACCTTTATCATATATTTGGTAGTATAGGAGTTTATATTGTTTGGTCTTGTATTATGGGCCTTAGTATAAGACTTTTTGGGTTTTAAGTTTATTGGGCTTAGTTTTGGGCTTCATGGGCCTTTGGGCTTTTCTTTGCTTCTAAGCTTCGTGAGCTCAATGAGTTTGGTGGGCCTAGGGTTCTCTTTACTTGGGCTTTTGGGCTTTAAGCTTATTGGGCTTAGTTTTGGGCTTCATGGGCCTTTGGGCTTTTCTTTGCTTCTGAGCTTAGTGAGCCCAATTGGTTTGGTGGACCTAAGGTTCTCTTTACTTGGGCTTTACATAGATGACCACCTTTCTCATATATTTGGTAGTATAGGAGTTCATATTGTTTGGTCTTGTATTATGAGTCTTAGTATAAGACTTTTTGGGTTTTAAGTTTATTGGGCTTAGTTTTGGGCTTCATGGGCCTTTGGGCTATTTTTTGCTTCTGAGCTTAGTGAGCTCAATGGGTTTGGTGGGTCTAGGGTTGTCTTTACTTGGGCTTTTGGGCTTTAAGCTTATTGGGCTTAGTTTTGGGCTTCATGGGCCTTTGGGCTTTTCTTTGCTTCTGAGCTTAGTGAGCCCAATTGGTTTGGTGGGCCTAGGATTCTCTTTACTTAGACTTTTTGGGTTTTAAGCTTATTGGGCTTAGTTTTGGGCTTCATGGGCCTTTGGGCTTTTCTTTGCTTCTAACCTTAGTGAGTCCAATTGGTTTGGTGGACCTAAGGTTCGCTTTACTTGGGCTTTACATAGATGACCACCTTTATCATATATTTGGTAGTATAGGAGTTTATATTGTTTGGTCTTGTATTATGGGCCTTAGTATAAGACTTTTTGGGTTTTAAGTTTATTGGGCTTAGTTTTGGGCTTCATGGGCCTTTGGGCTTTTCTTTGCTTCTAAGCTTCGTGAGCTCAATGAGTTTGGTGGGCCTAGGGTTGTCTTTACTTGGGCTTTTGGACTTTAAGCTTATTGGGCTTAGTTTTGGGCTTCATGAGCCTTTGGACTTTTCTTTGCTTCTGAGCTTAGTGAGCTCAATGGGTTTGGTGGGCCTAGGTTCTCTTTACTTGGGCTTTTGGGCTTTAAGCTTATTAGGCTTAGATTTGGGCTTTACTTGGGCTTTTGGGCTTTAAGCTCAATGGGTTTTACGCATATAATTAATGTAAACCTCTAATTCTAATAGAAAAACATTCTCAATTGAAAAACTATACTTAAATTTTAAATATAATTTAGCAGAATGAAAAAAAAAATATTTTGCTTAAACAAAATCTTGACAAATATATAGTCAGAACGGCCCGTTCCGAATTCAGAACGGGCTGTTCTATTTTAATGAGTCATGTCTTATTTTTTATTTTGGAACGGGCCGTTCTGAATTCGGAACGGGTCGTTCTGGTCCATTTTTCATTCGTTTTTTTTCATCTGGAACGGCCCGTTCTCATTCGTTGTCCATGTGTTATTATATCATTTGGAACGGCCCGTTCTGAATTCAGAACGGCCCGTTCCGGACGTGTGTAGCAGTTCCTCCAGTTCCTCGTTTTTTATTTTTTGAGTAATTTAAAAAAAAAATATTTCAGTAGTATTATAAGTTATTAATTTAGATTAATCTTATAGTCAAAACTAATGGTTTACCATGCACCACTTGTTAAAGTGGTGTATGAGAGATGTTACCCTTAAATAAACAGGGACTATTATTTAAAAAGATACAATTAATGAGGGTTAAATAGTAAATATTAAAATATTGTTAAAAAAAAAACAAGTGCTGACAAAATAGCCACATGTCATCTATTGTGTGGTCCTAGTCACAGAGGGTTTTGGTGCCCCCTAAAATAAACTTGCACCAAAGGAAAAGCCATAAAACAATGGTATATGTGAACGCGTGGGCGATTCAGAGAGACCATGAAGTTTGGGAAAAGCCTGAGGAATTTTTACCTGAGAGATTTGATAAGGGCGAGGTCAATTTCAATGGTCAAGACTTTCAATTTATTCCATTCGGTTCTGGGAGAAGAAGATGCCCTGGCATGGCGTTTGGGATTGCTTCAGTAGAGTATACACTTGCTAATCTTTTATGTTGGTTTGATTGGAAGCTACCTGGAAGTGGAGAATCTAATGAAGAGCTAGACATGTTTGGACTCACTGTCAACAAGAGAGTACCTCTGTCTCTAGAACCAATACCATACTCCAACTAAACAATGATTAATTGCCCAACTTTGTTTAATTTTGTGTTTATTTGTTGAAATGCATGTGGTGGACAAAAGTGTGATGTAGTTAGTAGCAAATAAATAAGTGAAACAGGTAATGCAAGGTAGAATGTTGACATATGAAGGTCAAAACTTGCTCCACAAGCGGAAGTAATGAAGGTTTTATAGTACCATATATGTTCTCATATTTCGGTTCTAAGAAAGTTTTTTTAATTATATTTTATATCTTATTGATAAAAAAAAGTATTTAGTTTATTAATAATTACTTTCCACATGAGAACTTATATGACTATTTTTATTGAGAACTTGATGGAGGACCATCCTTGAAGACACATGTGGGCCTCATCACTAGGTCCATGGCTAGGAGAGTTGAAGAAGAGGAGGGAGTTCACACACCAAGGGACACTCTCCTCATGATCATAGAGTATTAGTTTCTCTCCTAAAGCCTCATTAGTATAGGATTATTTTATTTTCCAATTTTACCCTTGTATTTTGGGGTATTTTAGTCATAGGATTTATTTTCTTTGTATTTCCCATTTTATCCTTGTATTATGGGGTGCTTTAGATGATTAAGTTTTTAATTTGGGCTAGGGTATTTCATTAGAGGGTGACGCATATTTTTTTGGTGTCATTGGATCTATTTTTGGTGTTAGAAAGGCTTAGGCCCAAGTGGAGGGCAAAGGTTGCATGGTCTTATCATGCACCTAGAGATAGTCAATCTAAACCCATAGATTTCATCCTTGGGCACCAAGTTGCATCTAGGGTTTATTTGCATTTCATTTGGAGTGCATTAGCCATATGAATTTCGGCCAAGCACATCCCAAATGAAACCCTAGATGCCTCCCCTCCTATAAATACCCCACACCCCACCACTTGTAAATACTTTGGATTATATAGATTTTGAGTGAGCATTTCATGCCTCAACATCTTCTCCTTAGTCACTAGGTTACTTTGGCTAACCTTCTCCTATCTCCCCCATTGGAGAGTGAGAACCCTAGAGTGGCCTCCATTCACTTTTGGAGTGAGCCAACCTTGTGAGCACCAAACACCATTCCATAAACACTTCCGCCCAACATCTCCTTTTCACGCCTATCCTCCTTTTTCACCATAAACCTACCTTTGTCTACCCTTTTGGTGAGCCTAGATCAAGGGAAAAGCCTTCCCCTTCATACTCTACGTCAATCATGGAAGGAGGAAGCCATCAGAACTCCTTTTTGAATTATATTTTTTATCTACAAAATTAAAAAAAATAAAATCTTACTTAAAAAAATTCAAGTTCAGTAATATTCGGTTACAACTCAATTAAATTTTTTATTTTATTTTTAGAAAATGTTTTAACTATTTTGATTGGATAACAACATAAGTTATCTTTATATCATGGGTTCGATGTTATGGGAAAAGTAAACAAATATGGAGGATGTTATGGTATGAGATTTTTTGGTCTATTTGGAAAGCTAGGAATAATATGGTGTTTCGACGGAAAAGATTGGTAGTGTTCGATATTGTAGAGGCAGTAATATGCAAGTTAGGTACTGGCTTCATACAAAGATCTAAAGGGTTTAGTTATCCTATCTCAGTTTTGTGCCTATATCCGGCTGAATGCATAAGAATCCAGCATTCTAGAGATCTCAGTTGATTGCAAGCAATAGTGTTTTACCAAATATATTGATGTTGTGTAGGGGTTGCAGTCATGATTGAAACAAGTATAATAGATATTTTTGTTCATATTTGTATGTTGAGGCAAGGATGACAATTAATGTTACTACTTTTTTTAAGAAAAAAAAATCAATTGAGGCAAAATTAAATTCTATTGCCAAAGTAAAAGATTTTTGGACATGTAGTTTGCACACTTGAAGATGTAAAACTCATTGAATTTTTTGGACCTGCAGTTTATATATCTAAATATGTAAAATTAGTATATACAATATTTTTATGCAAAACTGAAATGAGACTGATGAAATTATGCGATATAAAACATGTCGTAAAAATTAAAGATTTTCATAAATATCTAACTTAAATAGACATTCACTTGTAGTGAATGTAAGTATTTTTTGATGTCGTAACAACTCTAATATTTGACCTCTCAAGGGTTCTATTTCACAATATTTCACTGTTTAGCGTGTTTTATCCTTACTTGTGCAATTTCTGGGAGACTTCCCAGAAGGTCATCCATCCCAGTACTACTCTAGGTCAAGCACGCTTAACTGTGAAGTTCTGATGAGTAAGTTACCGAAATGTCTATGTATGTTGTCAGTATAACTTGTACAAATTAATTCATTTAAGTCATCCTCAAATATACAATCTCATATTTGTACTATAATAATAATATATAATAATTTTATATTACGAATAATAATAATAATAATAATAATATATTTAATTATTCTTTATTTATATGTACTTATTTTTATAATTAACATCTACTTATTTTTATTTAAAATTATAATTTAAATTATTTAATTTTATAATTTATAATGATAATATAATTTATAAAATTATAAATATTTATTTATTACATACTTATAAATTAAATTTTAATATTTTAAATAAATTATTAATTAATTTAATATATTTATTTACCTTAAATCAAACATATAAAATTCAAAAAATGTATTTATCCTTTTTTTTTTTCTAATTATCAACTATTAATAAAATACTAACTTAAAATCTTATCTAATTATATATAATATTTTCATATCAAATTTAAAACCAGATATTAGTTATACAAAAATATTAAGATCATATAGTAAATTGTCAATAAGGATCGATGAAAATTAACACACACCATGAGTTATTGAGCGGAGTAACTTTACCAAGAGTTATTTTATAAGTTATCTTAAATCAAACATATAAAATTCAAAAAATGTATTTATCCATGTTTTATTTTTTAATTATCAACCATTAATAAAATACTAACTTAAAATCTTATCTAATTATATCATAATATTTTCATATCAAATTTAAAACCAGTTCTTACATTTTCGACAAATATAAATTTGTCTAAAATATTCTATCAATAATATAGTTTTTCCTACAAAAATTTTCTCATCGAAAATATAAATTTTTCGACAGATTTAATTTTGTTTTATAAGAAATCATCTTCGATTAATATAACATTTTGTATATATGATTTAAGAGTAAAAGATTTTCAATTTAACGGTTGAATTTACAAAATTCACATTTAATATAAAGTTATTGAGCGGTGTAACACTTAGTAAAATTTATACCATTGTAATTATAACCCCCCTCATATATATATATATATATATATATATATATGTGTGTGTGTGTGTGTGTGTGTGTGTGTCTATATATATATATATATATATATATGTGTGTGTGTGTGTGTGTGTGCGTGTGTCTATATATATATATGATTTAAGAGTAAAAGATTTTCAATTTAACGGTTGAATTTACAAAATTTACATTTAATATAAAGTTATTGAGCAGTGTAACACTTAGTAAAATTTATACCATTGTAATTATAATCCCCCTCATATATATATATATATATATATGTGTGTGTGTGTATATATATATATATATTAAATGTGACTTTTACAAAGTATTACACCGCTCAATAACTTTATATTAAATGTGAATTTGGTAAATCCAACTGTTAGATTGAAAGTTCATATCTCTTATAGATTATATATACCAAACTTTATATTAATCCAAGATGATTTGATACTTCATTTTTATAAAACAAAATTGATGTAATATATTCATTTCAAAATACACTAAAATATGAACACTTGGATTATCTTCCAGTTGTTGTTCAATTTTAACAAAATTTGATATACACGTATAAAGTGATATGAACTTTCAATTTAACGGTTGGATTTACAAAATTCACATTTAATATAAAGTTATAGAGCGGCATAATACTTAGTAAAAGTTAGACCGGTATAATTATAATCCCCTATATTATATATATATATATATATATATATATATAACCCCCTATATTATATATATATATATATACAGGGACAGCTGCACGTTTGGAATAGTGAGGCACTTGCCCTCACTACTATTTGACATATACATAATTTTTAATCTAAAAAAATAATATATTTTAAAAAATAAAAATTATATTCTAATAAAATAAATATATAGATTCAGAAAAAATGTTTATTTATTTGATATCTGTCAAATTTTTGAAGGAAATTAATTCTCATGTGATAAAAAAATTTCTTAATAATGAATTAATTTTTTAAAAAAGTTTAATTATAATATATATATATATATATGTATATATATATGTCTTAATATTCACATATATAATGTAATATATTAAAACAAATAATTTTTTTGATAAAATAAAATTTGTAGCATGCATGTTTATCTTTTGTGTTTTTTATTTATTGTATACGTTGATTAAAAAATCAAAATAGTAAAATTGTATACATTGATTAAAAAAATCAAAATAAGAAAAATCATAAGATTTATATTCCGTTTAGAATTGTTATTATAAGATATATTTTAAAATAAATTATCATATAAAAATATATATTAGATATTAAAAACATATTTATATCATAAATAAATTAAACTTTATTTTTATAAATTTAACATATAGATTTTTATATTTTTAATAGTGTTAAATAATTATAAAATAAGTCTTTATGATTGTAGTTCTACCCAAACATTTAAAAATTGTCTATCATAGATAAATAAGTCACACTTAAAATATATATTTTTAAAGAAAGTTAGGTTCAAACCAAGTAAATTATAATAAAATATAGTATGACCTAATTTATTTTCATCTTTAATACTAATCTTAGATATAAAAAACTTGTAATAAATAATTATAATATATATTTATACCTTTAAAAGATATATAAAATTTTTAATACTACAAATATATATAAGAAATTAAAAATAAGAAAATAAAAAAAGAAATTAAAAATAAAAATTAAAAATATGATTTCCGACAGAAAATTCTGTCAGAAATTTCTGACAGAAAATTCCATCAGAAATTTCTGACAGAAAATTCTGTCGAAAATTTTTGACGGAATATTCCGTTAGAAATTTTCCGGTAGAAATTTTCTGACAGATTTATTTTTCCGTCGGAAATTTCTGACAGAATTTTCCGTCAGAAAGTTTTCGTCAGAAATTTCTGACAGATTTATATTTCCGTCAGAAATTTCTGACGGAAAATTTTGGACGGAAAATTTTGTCAAAAATTTCTGACAGAAATATAAATCCGTTAGAAATTTCTGACGGATCCATATCCGTAAAAAATTTTCCGTCGAAAATTTACATTTTTCTTGTAGTTACTTATAATGTATATTATAATCATTTTCATGACTCACTTGATAGTGAAATTTATGTGAAACTTTCTTAAGGATTTAATTTGTCAAAAACATTAGTGAAAGTTCTTGAGAAGATTATTCAATTAAATTGAGTAAGTCATATTGTGGACTAGAACAATATGGATAATATGGTATGATCATCTTAATGAATATATGTTAAGAAAATGATATAAAAATGATATGATTTTTTTCATTTACTTTTATGAAAATATATGGAATTGAGTTTATCATGATGTCTATTTATATAGATATAAACATTTTTGAAACTAATCAAGAGATTCAAAAAAGGTATAAATTTCATAAAGATGAGATTGAGATAAAAGATGTACAATGAATAAAATTTTGGTTATCATTACAATTTGAATATCTAAATTATGGAGTTTTATATGCATCAATAAGTTTATATAACAAAAGTGCTTAAAAGAATTTATAAAGGTAAATCACATTTGTTGTGAACTTCAATAATTGTAAGGTCCTTAAATATGGACAAAGATCATTCTATATATAAAATAAAAGGATAAAGTATTACTTAGTTTTGAAGTACCATATTTTAGTACTTTACGCTCGTTAATGTATCTTGTTAATTATAAGTCACTTAATATATAATTTGTTATCATTTTACTTGTAAGATATATTTTTTCACTTGCCTGAAATTATTGGAAAGAAGTCAATAATATTTTTCATTATCTAAGAGAATATTTTGGTCAAATCCTCATAATTATAAATCCCAAATGAGATGGTTGTTTACATGTGGTGATATGATCATGTTGAGCACTAGGAGGGTTACCACACATATATACACATGTCTCCACATTTGTGAGATATTGTCCGCTTTAGGCCCAAGTCCTCACGGATTTGCTTTTGGACATCACTCAAAAGGCCTCTCAACCAATGGAGACAAGTGTGTGTATATAAACTCATGTTCATCCTCTTGTTTGAACGATGTGAGACTTTGCTTGCATCCCAACAGATCATACACAAGATTGTTGTATCTACAACTTGGTTGAAAGAATAATACATTAAAGTAGATGGAAAAAAAATTGTAAGTTTTTGTTTTTATCTCGTAATCATCAAATTAAGGAGTGGTGCTATAGTTATTTAACTAGTTTGCTTATGTAAAAACCTAGCAAATCTCTTTACAAAATCACTAATAAGTATATTTTTATGCAACTAGTATACAATGTCTTAAGGATGATTATCAGGATGAAGGGGATACATCTTGTACTCTTTTTCCCTTCATCATGGTTTTGTTCCACTAGATTTTCCTGATAAGATTTTTAATGTAGTATATGATACCATATTAAAAGATGATGTACTCTTTTTCCTTCGATAGATTTTATCCTACAAAATTTTTCTTAATATGGTTTTGAGTTTTGATGAGACACATTCTCAAATAATAGACATCCAAAGGTAGTATTATATATTTAATTGTAGTTATCCATTATTATTGTTTATATTTCATCTTAATGTTATTACCTTATTTGTAATCATTTATGCTTATGAATAGATTATCTAATTGTTGGAAATAATATCAAAACTCTCTATTATTTATACATTCTCTCATTTCTCTCTATTGTTTTTTATATTATATTTTATAACTTAATGTTTATTTTATAACAATATTTACACTTTTATTTTTCAATATGCATCAATATGCGAGAATTGACCACAAAATTAATTAACATTTTCTTGATATGCTTCTATTTTAAAGATATTATTTCATTATTCAATTTAAAACCATAAACATTTCTTACCATATATTGCATTTGCTCTTTATTATAAAAAAAAATAAAAAATAAAAAGTAAACATTTTTTATTTTTAAATATAAGTAAATTTTAACTACTTTTATTTTATTTAATGATATTTTTTTTTGAAATATCTCTCTTTTAATAATATGACCTTTCAATTCAATATTTCTTTTGCTTTTGAAACTAATTTTAAATCGATTATAAACATGTTTATTCAAATAATTTAATTTTAAATCGATTTATTAAAATGATTCAAATAACTTACAGTAAAATAGTATAGTTTCACTACTAGAATTTCTCTTATTACATGCGACTTTTCTTGTAATTTTTTCATAAAAGTCGCAAGAAACGTCGTTCTTACAAATTTTTCTGCAAAATTTTATCTGCACGTAATACCTTCGTGGATAATATATTTTTGCGAATTTTAAAATTCGCAGGAAATTTTTCTGCGAAATTTTTTGCGAAAAAGTTCGCAGGAAAATTTCTTGCAAAAAAAAATTTATAAGAAAGTTTCTTGTAAAAAAAATTCGTAGGAAAATTTGCAGAAAAGTTTCCTGCGGATTTTTTTGCAAGAATATTTTTTACGAAAAAAATTAAAAAAATTACTATAAATTCTATCAATAATTCTTCAACTTTCAAATGCTCACAATGAATTCATCCAAAGCATTTGTTTCCATGCCTCCAATATGTTATACATAATCTTTTAAATTCTAAGATTGTAGATTATAAACCTAACACTCAACCATACAAATATCAACTTGTAAGGTAAGTGTTGTCCCAACTTATATACTCTTTAGTTATTTTATTTTCAATCAATGTGGGACTTGAAATTTTTTTAAAAATATTAAATTTATAAATTTAAATATTTTTAATTTTTCCTGCAGATTTAAATTTGCAGGAAAATCCGTAAGAAAAGTTACCTGTAAAATTTTTCTACCATTTAGTAAACATTACTTGCAAATTTATTTTTGCAAGAAAATCTGTAAGAAACAAAATAAAATTCTTACAATATTTTCTGCAAATTTTTATCATGAAAAAAAATTTCTATGATCATTAAAATTGTAGCAAAATTTGTAAGAAATATCTGTAAATTATTTTTTGCAAAACATTTCTACGAATATTTTTTTGCAGGAAAATTTGCAAAAAATATCTGTAAATATTTTTTTGCAGGAAAATGACATTTTTCTAGTAGTGTTTAGTTTGGTATAGTTTTTTTTTGTTTTTTTTTTGAAAAAACCAAACTATGAACATCCTAACATTAAAACAGCAACAAGACTAAAAGGAAAAGATACCCAAAGATTTGATATTTCCAATTAAGAAGAAACATTTATGAATACATTACAATGACCTTGTGACTTGTATGACTATTCTTAGCTTAATCTTTGCAATGCATAATTGGCATAGCACTTGTAACAAGGCTAATGTATTTGTCACCCAAAATTCAATACGTAACACAAACATTTGTTTGCATCGCAAAATCTTCAAAACACTCTCCTACCACCAACTCCAAAACTGCTCTAAAGTAGATATTGTAAATGATTCGTCAAAGACAAGGCTTTTTGACCAAAGTAGGGCCCTTTAGAAACTTATTTACGTAAATGGGGCTCTTTTGAAAGTATTTACGCCTTTGGGGCTGTTTACAACGGTGTCGCTATGGGCCATAGCGACACCAGTGCCACGTGGCATTTTTGTAACTCCAGGAAAGCCATGAAAGCCATATTGACGAAGTTGGTGCAGCCCATTGTGACACTAATAGCTTGAATGAAGTCGCTATAGCCCATAGCGCCCCATATTTGAAATTTAAAAAACAAAAATTCAAAAAATATAATAAATAAAGAAATTATTGAAAAAAAAGTTTATAAAATAGTAATTAAAATTTATATGATAATGTAAAATAAAAGAATTAAAAAAATAATATACTACATAATTTAAAATATTTAAAACGTAAAAATAGGTGACGTTATGGCCTATAGCGACATAGTGTCGCTATAGGCTATAGCGACACTATTATAAAATTGATAAAAATAAATAAATATATATATATATATATTAAATAAAGAAATTAATGGAAAAATAAGTTTATAAATAGTAATTTTAATTTATATATGATAATATAAAAAACAGAAATATTAAAAAAAAATAAGATAATAATTTAAAAAAAAAAAAAAAAAAAAAAAAAACTGGTGTCGCTATGGACTATAGCGTCACTGTGTCGCTATAGCCCACAGCGACACTGGTGGTGGTTGAGACAATTAATTAAGCGACACTATTATAAATTCATAAAAATAAATAAATATATATATATATATATATTAAATAAAGAAATTAATGGAAAAATAAGTTTATAAATAGTAATTTTAATTTATATGATAATATAAAATACAGAAATATTAAAAAAAATAAGATAATAATTAAAAAAAAAAAAAAAACATGGTGTCGCTATGGGCTATAGCGTCACTGTGTCGCTATAGCCCACAGCGACACTGGTGGTGGTTGAGACAATTAATTACAGTAGCCACGTGTGAAATTACCGTCGCTCGAACGAATAGGTAATCGACACATGACCTCGCACAGTAAAAAAAGAAAGAAAATTTCCCCTATATATAGACGTTTTTACCTTCAGATGGTCCCCCCATGAAAGCTGCCTCCAGATTTGCTTTACAAGGTAAGTTTCTTTTTTTTTTCTTTGTTGAATTTGGTTATAAGTTTTTTTTTTTTTAATATTGTTTAACTTATATATATTATAATTAATATTTCAGGTTAATTTGTATTATTTGAATTTCCGCAGAGTTCCAGAAATATTAAGTCTTTGAGGTATTTTTTTATTTTATCAGTTTCTGTAATTTAATTAAATATATTCATTTTTATAATTACTGTAGTTTATTTAGTTATATTTCTCTGTAATTTATATTTAATTTAAAAATAATGATATTTGTATTTATTTTATTTAGTTAAATTTCTGTGTAATTTAATTTAAATTTTTTATGAAATTATTCTGTGTAATTTTAGGTAGTTATATTTCTCTGTAGTTGTTTTTATTTTAAAAAAAAATGATATTTGAAATTTAAATTGAATTATTTAAATTAAATTTTTTGTTAAATTTTATTGTGTGTAATTTAGTTAGTTATAATTCTGTGTAATTTTTTTTATTTTAAAAATAATGATATTTAAAATATAATTTGATTTATTTTAATTTTGTTTAATTTTTATTTATTTAGAATATTGAATTTAAATTTTTTATTAAATTTAATTCTGTGTAATTTGGTTAGTTATAATTTTGTGTAATTTTTTTTATATTTTAAAAATAATGATATTTAAAATTTAAATTTATTTATTTTAATTCTGTTTAATTTATATTTATTTAGAAAATAATTTAATTTAATTTTTTATTAAATTTAATTCAGTGTAATTTGGTTAGTTATAATTTTGTGTAATTTATTTATATTTTAAAAATAATGATATTTAAAATTTAAATTTATTTATTTTAATTCTGTTTAATTTATATTTATTTAGAAAATAATTTAATTTAATTTTTTATTAAATTTAATTCTGTGTAATTTGGTTAGTTATAATTTTGTGTAATTTATTTATATTTTAAAATAATGATATTTAAAATTTAAATTTATTTATTTTAATTCTGTTTAATTTATATTTATTTAGAAATTAAATTAAATTAATTTTTTTTATTAAATTTAATTCTGTGTAATTTAGTTAGTTATATTTATATAATGTTTTAAATTTTCTGGAATGATTTTTAAGTTGTTATATTAGTTTATTTATATTTTATATAATGTATGAAATAATTAGTTGTTAAATTTTGTTATAGATGGCATCATCTTCTACATCTATGCGTGTGAGTTGTGGACCCGTTGAGGAGGATTTATTGTCATTGCAATCCATACATGTTTCACAACATGTTTGGAATAGAGAAGAAGATAGGAGATTATTAGCAAGATGTGCTGCTCCAACACGCAATGGAATTGACGGAATTCCACATCAAATAGTTCCGTTACTAGACCAGGCTGGATTTGGATGGATTGCTCGGTTGAGTTATATCAAAGTGAGTCCTGGTTTATTAACTGCTTTGATAGAACGATGGAGACCAGAAACACACACATTTCACATGCCATTTGGAGAATGCACAATTACTCTCCAAGATGTTGGTATGATTGTTGGTCTTCCAGTTGACGGTGAAGCACTGTTAAGTCGAGGCAGTGCTAATATATTCGAATTAGGTACTAAAATAACTATACTTTAAGTTTTTTTTTTTGTTATAGCAATTGTGTTTTATAATATTAAAAATCGGTAAATAATTTGTTTTCTTTTATGCAGCTCATGATTTTTTAGGTGTTACTCCGCACCTGAGTCAGAAATTAAAGGTCATAGGGTCAAGCTATCTTGGTTGGCAACATATTTTAATGAGATTGCAGATGATCTACAGGAGGTACATCAGTTGCTTCCTTATGCTCGAGCTTGGATACTACGGTTTATAGGAGGGCTTCTGTTTCTGGATAGATCTTCCAGCTATGTCTCATTGAGGTGGTTGGCGTTCTTAGGTGACTTTCAGACCATTAAGACGTATGCATGGGGTGCAGCTGTGCTTGGATGTTTATATCGCAATTTATGCACCTCAACTGATTACAAAACGCCAAGCTGTGGTGGGTTTACACTGTTATTGCAGTTATGGGCATGGGAACGATTCCCAACCATTCTATCTTCTCCATTCCCACCTATTCCTGCAGCCAGTCCTATTGGTTTAAGGTATGATCAAATTCAAATATTAACATTTTTAAAATTATTCAAAAAATTATAGAGAAATTAATTGTTTACGTTTTGATTTTAGGTGGTCCAACACAGCCACTAAAATAAGCATGAGCGATGATATAAAATTTTATCGCAAATTCTTTGATCGGTTGACCAGAAAATCTGTAAGTAAATAAAATTTTAGGGTTTACGGTTTTCATTATGTAAGTTATTAGTATTTTAATATAAACTAATTAAATTTTTTTATTTACAGATTATTTGGCAACCATATCCTCCTTTGGAACAGATGCCCGAGGACTGCACACAGGGGATTCGTATTTGGGGTTCTGTAATCCCGTTACTTTCTCTGTGTATTTGTGAATGGCATCAGCCTGATAGGGTCATGAGGCAATTTGGTTACCAACAACCAATTCCAAATCCTCCCATGACTCCTGCTCATGTGCATGCGTTGACCCTGCGGGGAAAGACTGATGACGATTGGACTACAATATTAAGTCCAGCACTTGAGCACTGGGCCAATTGATATGCATACCACTTTGCACCTACTCCTCCACAGGTTGGACTATTAGGTCCAAATTCTGAATACATGAGGTGGTATCGCAGAAAGGGGAAGTTGTACATTGATCTTGATGAAATTAAAGACTCGATTGTGGTATGTGCATATTATAACTCATATTTTAATATATTATTTTGTTAAATTAAAAAGTCGTAAACTAATTTTATTATGTTTTCTATATGTAGGGAGACGTAACTGAATGCTTGGCATACTTGACATCTCCTCATGGCAGGCCTGAGTTTTCTGTGGATGCAGTAACAGAGTAGACCAATCGATTATTATCGATATCTGATGACTATAGGGCTAGATTCGTTGAGCCAGCTGAGGAAGCACCCTTTCCCCCTGGTTCATATGACGTGGGGACTTTCAATGTTCCTCCACAGTCAAGGGAGGCTGGAGGGTTACCTAGACGAAGAACGCCAGTTGAGGCGATGGATCAGATGTACCCTACAGTGGCAGACAGAGCAGCATGGTTATATTATATTCCTTCTCAGGAGCCCACTTATCCATCGCAGTCCCAATACACATATTGGTACACTCCACCTCGCCCTCCAGGTTTTGAGACATCAGTTCCGATGACTACTACACATATCTGTGAGTCACTTGGTTTAGACTCATCACCAGAACCAACTATGTCATCAGAAATGATGGATCATATTTTTGGACATTCCCCTTTAATGACTCCACAGCCAAGTATGCCACAAGATGCCACACAATCGAGTCAGGAAGCACCTTTTCATATTCCATATGATCATGATTATATCAGTCGTGCTTATACATCAGGTATACTCATATTTTATTATTTTGTTATTATTTTCTTTTTATAATTATTATGATTATTAATAATTTGTGTCAAATATGACGTTGCAGGTGTTGATTTGCGTCCACAATTTTCTGCGGAGGCTAGTCATCCACCATCGCAGCCAGAACAATTACCTGTCCGAAGAAATCCTCAAAGGGCTGCTAGGGAAAGACGACGACGGTGTATTCTAACTCCTGCTACTGTTAGAGGGCATGATCATGAGGAAGATGAGAAAGACGATGAAGAGTAGATTTTGTATAATTATGAATAGACAATAGTAATTACATTATGTTATACAATGACCATGATGAATACACATTAATAATTACATTATCTTTACAAAATTCTAAACATCTTCAAAACTTATCGACTGATTATTAGACTTAGATGGACAATTGCGCCTGTTGTGACCCTCTTGTTTGCATATGCTACATTTTGGTCGTCGTTGTGAGCTCTCAACCCAATCCATTTCATTTCTAATCCTTGTGAATTTTGGTCTCCCTTTCCCGCGCACCGATGCTGGATCTGGGACAAGTATCCAATCCTCATCACTTGGAGGGATTAAGTCTTCATTTCCGATTGGTTCCCACGGACCAGAGTAGGCTTTTAAAACATAATCACAGGTATAAACAGGATCTATAAACTAGTAGTAATCAATGCTAACAACACCACATGCAGCTATAACATGAGAACAAGGATAATGAAATGCTGTAAACTTTCCGCATTGACAGTATCGTTCCTTTAAATTGACTACCCATTTCTTCCCTCCTATTTGTGTTACTGGATCAAAGGCCTCTTCAACCTCAAATTTTGAAGATTAAATGTCGTATCTACAAACTTGGTGGGAACAAGCCTCTTCTTTATTTTTTTGCAAAGCTTCAACCAACTTTGAAACGAAGACCTTCCCAGATGAAACATCGGCTAAAGCACGACTACCACGATTACTAAAATACTCAGCGCACCTGGTATAAGTCGACCGAACTAATGCAGTGATAGGGAGATTTCTACAATCCTTTAACACCTTGTTAACACATTCAGACAAATTTGTTGTCATATGACCATATCTTCGACCATCTGCATCATATGCCATGCTCCATTTGTCTTTTGATATCGCTCCTATCCACCTTTCAACATCAGGGCTAGATTCACAAAACTTTTGCAAATTGCGATCAAAAATGTGCTTACACAGTGTATACCCTGCATAATAAAAAATTAAAAATAATGCACAATATAAAATCTTGAATGATTAAAAAATTTAAAATAACAATACGTACCTAACTTCACAAGCTTTTGTTTAAGTTTCACATCCTTGAATCGAGTATTAAAATTACTTGCAATGTGCCTAATGCAGTACTTGTGATATGCATTTGGCGGTCTCCACCCAATTGCCTCATTGTCAATGGCCGATTTAATGCTACGATGTCGATCAGATATTAAACATATCTCTTCTTTGTTTGTAACATGTAACCGCAAATGAGACAAGAACCACGACCACACAAGTAATGTTTCTCCTTCAACCACAGCAAATGCAAGAGGAAGAACGTTGTTATTACCATCTTGTGTTGTAGCAATCAACAATGTACCTCGATACTTCCCATATAGATGAGTGCCATCAACTTGTATCAACGGTTTACAAAAATTAAAGGCATCACAACACGGCTTGAATGTCCAGAATAATCTGTGAAATTGACGGTAACCACGATGACAATGATTACCAACAAAAAAATCATCATGACACAGATCATAAAATGATCCTGGAGCAATTTCTTTCATGTATTGCAGCCATCGAGGTAAATAAGCATACGATTCTTCCCAATCTCCAAAAACGTTAACAATTGCTTTTTGTTTCGCCATCCAAGCCTTTCTATAAGATATTTTGAACCCAGTTTGAGATGTTATTCTCTCTTGGATAAGGCTAATCTTGATTGATGGATCTTGGTTAACCATTCCTACATATTAAATATTAGTAATCACTAAAATAAATTATTATTAATATAAACTATAAACTTTGCATAACTTACCTTGTATGAATGTTGCAATTAACTCAAAATCTAACTTAGCATGATCTTGGGACAAAGACATGTTCAAACACGTATGACGTCCACCCCACTGAGTCACTTTCCACTTATCAGATCTCTTTGACTCAATGGCTCTCATGTACCATCCACATCCATCATGTGCATTTGGACATCTAACAACCCACTTAGTCTTTTTCGACTCAACCACATAAAAACTTTGATGCATTCTCATTGCATTTTGCTTGACTGCATTTTTAACTGCATCTTTATTCTCAAACTCCAACCCCACATATAAATCTTGCCCAATTGACCAAGTACTACCGACATCCATCCCTGGGATATCTTCTTCATCGGGATGATTCCAATTGATGTTAGTGTAGTGGGGTAAATTACCCCAAAATTGACTTCCACCTATTTTAATAATAATGAATTTAGTAATTTCAATAAAATCAATTTCAACATTTTATTTTAAACAAATAACAGATTATTGACAAATTTAATTTTCAGATGTTACCTTCAGTAGATGGATACATTGAAATTGGTTCAACCATTGGACTATTAACAAGAACATCCGGCTGCACCTCATCATCAAATGGTTCACAATTATCAATTTCATCTTCATTGGATTCATCAATGCTTTCATATGATGATGAAACATGATAGTCTTCATCTTCTTCGTCATCTTCATCTTCGTCTCTTGTGATCAAAGGTGATCGTTCAATTGACAAATTTTCTAATGAAAAAGCTTGCATACCTATTTCATCATATAATTCCATTATTGGCATCACATTCTGGCTCTGAAATGCTTCTATCATGCATTGTACATCATCATCGTCACTCAATTCCAATGAAGAATATATGTTGTTATCACCTTGTGAAACTAAAAATCTGTAACTTACAGATAATATCACTTGATTTGAGTTAAGACTAAATTTGTTGTGAATCCTTCTCTTTAATATATCCAAAGTGATACCTCGTTTAATATACATTCCTTTTCTTGGTCCATCAAATGTTACACCTTCAGCACCTTCATACATCTTTCCAGTGTAAATATAAGCAATCATTAGATCCATAATATCTGCAACAACAAAAATTAATTAGTGCAAATAGCTACAATTTATATCTTAACAAAAACAAAATTATAATCACCGAATCAGAAAGAAACGTAACTGGCTCAGAAATTTAAATCAGACCAAAACGTAACTGATAAATATATGATTTCAATTGTGAAAAAAACGTAGCTGGGAGGGGGTATATATACTGATATTGTCGCTATGGACCATAGCGACACAGTGTCGCTATAGGCCATAGCGCCACTTTTAAATAATTAAATAGTTTTTAATTCATGGTTAAATAATTTAAAGGACAAAAATATATATAGAAAACAAAAGAAATTAGAGAAAAAATAACTTTTTAATTATACATTATTATTTAACTGCTAATATAAAATAAACAAATTTTAAAACAAAATAAGTTAATAATTTAAAAAAAAAACAAATAAACTAGTGGCGCTATGGCCTATAGCGACACTATGTCGCTATAGGCCATAGCGCCACTCAGCTAAATAATTAAATACTTTTTAATTCTAAAGGAAAAAAATATATATAGAAAAAAAAATAATTAGACAAAAAATAAGTTTATAATTACAAATCAATATTTAACTGCTAATATAAAATAAACAAATTTTAAAACAAAATAAGTTAATAATTTAAAAAAAAAAAAAACAAATAAAATAGTGGCGCTATGGCCTATAGCGACACTGTGTCGCTATAGGCCATAGCGCCACTCAGCTAAATAATTAAATACATTTTTTAAAATTATGTTTTTTAAAAATTAATTTTTATTTTTATAAATATATAATAAGTAAACTCAGTTTATTATTTTTAGGGTACATTTAAATTATTTTAGTTTTTTTCATTTTTTTTCTTAAATGGTGTCGCTATGGGCTACATCATTTTTGTTGGCCCATCAACTGTGTTGGCCCAGCCCATAGCGACACTGTTGTAGCTCAGTCCAGCCCATTTTGGGCAAAAAAAAAATTGTCACGTGGCATGGGTGTCGCTATGGCTCATAGCGACACCGTTGTAAACAGCCCCAAAGGCGTAAATACTTTCAAAAGAGCCCCATTTACGTAAATAAGTTGGTCAACGACCCCACTTTGGTCAAAAAGCCCAAAGACAAACAATATGCAGCCAGGGTTTTACCAAAAAAAATGAAGATTGAATATTTTAGAAAGGTTGGTAGCTCTCATGAATAAAGAATATTTCGGCGTAGATGGGCACCCATCCCTGCTCCCGACGGGGTTTGGGTTTCCCCGCCCCACCCCCGCCCCCACTCTTATATTTTTTTCTTCTTTTCTTTTAAATAAATATGAACAAATTTTTAAAAAAATAAAAAAAAGTAAAATAATATAAATTTTTACATAAAAATATTTCTAATTTTAGTTTATATATATATAAATAATTTTTTTAATTATATTATTAAGCGGGACGGGGGCGGAGCGGGTACTAACATTCTCGTCCCTGCCCCCGTCTCCAATTTTATCAATCGGGGAAAACCCGAACCCGAACCCGAATCCAATAAACACGAGTTTTTCCCCATCCAAATCGGGGCAGGTTCGGGCGGATACCCACGGAAACGAGTTAGATTGCCATGCCTAAATACAGTCATGATATTTTGTAACATTATTTAAATTATTTCGTTAATTTATTTATTTTTTGACAAGTTATTGTTTCATTTGTTAAAAAGGTTTACTTGATGTCATATAATTTATAAAATAACCATGACTATTGAGTTAAACAAATGGTTAAGAATAATTTCACTATGTGAATAAATTATATTGTGTAGTTGGTTAGTAATTTTGATTTAAGATAAATTTTAATCATATTATTTTATACACAAAATATTACAAATAAATTATATATATTAACCTTAATTATACTTTTCTGTCATTCATATTTCATGATTCAAATTTTATCATCCAACTTTTAAAATTACATTTTTTTAAATTTTTTTACATACTTTATCACTTTGTTATCTAATCATCATCTAATATCATTAATTGACTAATTACATGACATGTTGTTTATTACTAAAGTCATTAATTGTTAACGTGAATTAATGACATGACTTACAAATGATCATATGATCTTTGATATGATAGTTAATGTGATGATAAGAAAATTGAATTATATATTTATTAGTTAATTTTTTAAATTTTACACATTTTATCACTTAAATTGTTTTTTTTTTTCACATTTTTTACCCAATTAATTATCAAAACTGTACATACTATATAAAAAAATTATATAATTATATAAATATAACATAATTAACATTGAATTCATATTATTATTTCTTTTTAATATATTTTTATCAATTAAAATAGAAATATATATTCGAATGAAAAAAAATGATATTTTCAAATCAATGATTAAGTAACTTTTTTTGTACATGTGTTGAAAATGTATTCGTCGAACCAAATTAACACGATTACACGTATGAGAGAAATTACATTTTTCTTTTGTGTGTTTAAAATTTTTTCGTCACGTGCTATTTCTTTGTTTGTTGAACTCAAAAACGATATATTGGATATGTCATATGTGTCTGTTAACACTCAATTTCGCTTGGATAATTAAAAATAAAATACACAAATTGACATAAATATTAAAGGGAAAACAATAGTATAATTAAAATTGGGTTTTTTAAAGTATAATACAAAACCAAAATAAGGAAATACAATGTGTAATTAAAAATAAAATATCCAAATTAAGAAAATTAAAAATAATAAATAAAAAAAAGGGAAAGAGAAAAATACATCGTTATCGTATTGTGAGGTCCAATTTTGATTTTATTTTTTCTTTACTTTTTGTCGACATAACAACTTTTTGTACGGAGCAACGAATTTTTGGTCATTCTAAATTAAAATATATATATATATATATATATATATATATATATATATATTAAAATATTTTTTTTAAAAATTATTTATCAAAATAAATAGTTTGTGTCAACATAGCATTAGATAAAAGAAAATGTATTTGGGGTGATATTTTCTGAACATAAAATATTTGAATAAAAAATGTTTAGGGTGAGAGGCATTTTTTGTTAAAATTGTTTTGAACAAAAAGCATATAAGGGGTGAGCTTTTTTGTTGACGTCCCATCATGAGTCAGTTGAACAAAAAATATTTATCCCTTAGATGTTTTCTATTCAAAAAAATTTTACCCTCAAAATGTTTATAATTTTTTTTTGTATTTAATATATTATGAATATAGTAAGTTATTTATTGGGTTAGATAAAATGTAACCGATTTGTATAAATTCATGATATTTCATCAAATTTTCTTGTTGTACTTAGATGTATGATATATCCTCATTCCTCACAATAATAACTCATTTGAAACCGTAAAAATTAATAAATAATAATATCTTCTAAATTTTGCATTTGCAAAGTGATGTATCTATTTGCATGTTTATAAACTTGTTTTATTTACAATTGGAGAGATAGGCACAATTCATTAACTTGGTTGTTAATAGATTAACTAGTTTTTCAAAATCAATCATAATATATTAAATACTAAAAATGATTTGTGTAAATTTTGTGATATCTCAGCAATTTTTCTTACTTTACTTGGATGCATGATGTATCCTCATTCCTCACAATAATAACTCATTTGAAATCATAAAAACTAAAAAATAATAATCTCTTCTAAACTTTGCATCTATGAAGTGATGTATCCATTTGTGTGTTTGTAAACTTGTTTTATTTGTAGCAGGAGTGAAACTTCTGTAATATAATTTTTAAATGATTCTAGACATAATCATATAAGGTAATAGGTACAGTAAATTAACTTGGTTATTAGTATATTAACTAATTTTTCAAAATGAATCATAATATATTAGATACTAAAAAAAATATAAATATTATCTTAAATCTACACATATAATAAATTAATATTTAATTTTATAAACTTAAATTTAATAATACAAAAAATAAATATAATTTTTAAAATTAAATTACAACTTAAACATTCTAAGGGTAAAATTTTTTTTGAACAAAAAATGTTTAAAGGGAAAAGGTGTTTTCTATAAAAAAAAAAATTGAAACAGAAAGCATCTATGGGTAGGCCTTTTTTTTCACATCCCATCATGGGTCATTTGAATAAAAAACGCCTACCCCTAAGTACTTTCTGTTTAAATATTCTATATTCAAATATTTTTTGAGCAATTGGTACATAAGATTGGTCTTCTTCATCTTAAAGCACTAAAAGAAAAATCAAGATTATCTACGGAAAAATCCGTAGATAAAGATAAAAATCCGTAGGTAAGTGTCAATTATCTACGGATTATCTACGGAAAAAAATCCATAGATAATATGGTCGTAGATAACGTTATCTACGGAACATTATCTACGGATTTTTTCGTAGATAATGTTATCTACAAAATTTTCCGTAGATAACTCACGAAAGTTGTTATCTACGGATTTTATCCGTAGATAACTTTCAGGAAATTTTTATTTAATTTTAATAAATTTATTAATGTAATAACCATCATATTTGGCCTCTCAAGGATGCTATTTCATTACACTTCATGTAACATTGTTAAAAAAAAAAGAAAAAAAAAAAGAAGAAGGCTGATTCAGTAGCCCAGAACGGGCCGTTCCCAAACTAGAACGGGCCGTTCCAAGCTACTGAATTGAACTACATATTGTAGTTGAGAACGGGCCGTTCTGGGAAGGAGAACGGACCGTTCTGGAGGGAGAACGGGCCGTTCTGGGCGTGAATTTTGTGCGTGATTTGGGAGTTCGGAACGGGTCGTTTCGAACTCGGTACGGGTCGTTCTGGGCCAATCCGAAAGTCTATAAATAGGGGGTTGGGGGCCTTCAGGAGTTTTGGAGTTTTTAGAGAGAAGTTTAAGAGAGAAGGTCTCTGGGTCAGTGAGCTCCTTTCTCTCCCAAATTTCTCTGTTTGACTCCTTTTCTCCTCTAGATCACTAACTCCTTCTGACTTTTCTTGAAATTTAGATTAGAAAGCTTGTTTTAGGAGGATTGAAGTTCCGGGTTGAGTTTTGGAAAGGAATTCTTTTTCGTCACAGTTGTTGGCCATTCTTAGCCAACCTTCAGGTAAGGGAAGCTAGAATGTTTGTTATTTAAGTTGCATGTGAGTTTAGAAACTCAATTGATGCATGAAAGTTGAGGATCCATGGCTGGATCGGAGAATTCGCTAATTGTTCAAAGTCTTGGAAAAATGGGGTTTCTGGTGAATTTGATGCATCAGATGGGTGCATGTTGATTCTAGGTTTATTTAAGTTGTATGGAGCCTATGCATTGTATTTTGTGTTTGCATGTGGCTGGATTTGTTGGTGTAGATGAGAGTTTGTGAACTCTGTTACTGGAATTTAGGCCGGGCGTAGGTTGAATGCGCTAGGCGTGGATGAGTCTTGGGACTCTCAGGTTGGGATTAGGCTGGGCGAGCTCAGGCTACGCCGAGCGTGAATAAGTTTATGAATGAATTGATGCTTATGCATGTTTAAAGTTGAAGTTTTAGATCATGTATGTATGATATATGATGTATGGTGAGGTGTGATTCATATGTATGCTTTGTGATGATACGTATGAATGTTTGAATATGATATGACATGCGTATATGTTCATATGAGTATGACTGTTGATCATAATGGTGGGCAGACCATTATGATGTATGATGCATTATTGCATGTGATGTCTTATGACATGTGTATGATTGTTGATCATGATGGTGGGCAGACCATTATGATGTATGATGCATGATTGCATGTGATGCCTATGGCATGAGTCTAGCTTAGGACTTGAGGAGAGGAAAAATGTTTTCGAACTGGAAGAGCTCACATAGAGTCTCTTGAGAGTGGTGCTTGGATAGGCCACTGATATATGAGAGTGGTGCTCTGGGAGGCCACTGGATTTGGGAGAGTGGTGCTCAGATAGGCCACTGGGTTGGGTGAGTCTCCTCTAAGTCCTTAGCTAGTGTTGGAGCGGGGTATGAGGTCGAGGGTTATTCCCTTAACCAAGTACTCGGGAAGGTGCGTGGATCCTTGCGGATAGTCGGTGGGCGAACTCCACAATTGACTTGGTTAATGCATGCCAAGGTCGTGGTAAGCCCGTACCCAGCTGTGCTATACCTGACGGTGGATCTGGACTTCCAAGTGTGTAAGTGACATCATCCGAGTAAACCCGAGGGAGGATTATATCCTGTTTAGCTGTGACCGAGCGGGCGCTTTGGGCGTGAAAACGGTTGGGGTGGTTTCGGTACGATGGAATGTCACTTATACAGCTCTATTGTTATGGAGATCTCCTAGGTGTATGCGTGACGACGCATTAGATGATTGATATGCATTGATATCTGTCATGAGATGCATTTATTGCATGATTATTAATATGAAGTGTGGTGTTTGACTTCATGATTGGTGGATTGTATTTTATGCATGAGTAGTATTGGATAGAGTGTATGGTGTGACTCTATGAATACGATTGTGTAGTATAGATTATTATGATTCATTTGTGAATTCTAGCTTACCCTTCTGTTTCCATGTGGTGGAACTGCGATGATCATACTTGGTATGGGAGCAGGTCAGGGCTAGTTTGGAGTCGAGGTGACCGCTGCGAGACGGGGAGTTTGATCCTCGTGTTAGGGTTACCATTTTGGGTAGCGATTTTTGTCTGTTTGACCGGCACTAGGAAATATTATTTTTGGGATGACTGTACATATATGGCATTTTATTTTGTATTTAAAGAATTTGTTTTATTTTATTCTTATCTATACTTGTATGTATGAGTTATCCAATTTAATATTTTCCTTAGTTCACTAGTAGTAGTGCGATTCCACTAAGTGGAGACCATGGCGGGTCGTTACACTTCACTTTTCAACATGTTTTGTCCTTATTGCACATTTTCTGGGAAACTTCCCAGAAGGTCACCCATCCCTATACTACTCCAGGTCAAGCATGCTTAACTGTGGAGTTCTGATGAGATAGGCTACAGAAAAGCTAATGCATGTTATCAGTATAAGTAGTACAAATTAATTCATTTAAGTACAATATCATACTTATACTATTTTTGGATCCCTCTCATTTTGGTATGTCCAGACTGCTATAAAAATATAATAATTATATTACCAATAATAATAATTATTATATTATATTTAATTAATATTTATTTATATATATACTTACTTGTATAATTAACAATCTACTTATTTCTATTTAAAATTAATATTATGATACAATTTAAATTAATTATTATAAATTTAAAAGTTTAAATAATAATTTATATATTTTAAAATGACAAGGGCTGAAATAATATTAGTGTAACTTTTACTAAGTATTACACCGCTCAATAATGTTATATTAAATGTGAATTTTGTAAATTCAACCGTTAGATTTAAAGTTCATATCACTTTATATGTTTATATCAAATTTTGTTAAAATTGAACAACAGCTTGAAGGTAATCAAAGTGTTCATATTTTAGTATATTTTGAAATGTATATATTACGTCAACTTTATTTTACAAGAATAAAGTATCAAATCATCTTAAATTAATATAAAATTTTGTATATATGAGCTAAGAGTAGAAAACTTTTAATCTAATGGTTGAATTTATAAAATTGACATTTAATAAAAGTTACATTGATATTATTATAACCCTTCTCTTTTAAAATATTATTTTTATAAATTAAATTTTAACATTTTAAATAAATTATTAATTAAATTAATATATTTATTCATCTTCAATCTAAGATATAAAATTCAAAAAATGTATTTATTCTTGTTTTATTTTCTAATTATCAATCATTAATAAAATACTAATTTAAAATTTTATCTAATTATATCCTAATATTTTCGTATCAAATTTAAAATCATATATTAGTATGTTATTTTTTTTTATCATCAATTAATTTATAAAAATAAAAAATTTAAGATGACAATTTTTAATAATATTTATTTTAAAATATTATAATGAATTAAATAAAATTTTAAAATATATTTTAATCATAAATATTTTTAATATATATTTTAATCAAAAATATATTTTTTGGTCAATACGATAACTAAAAGTATTATGACAAATAATTAAATTAAAAAAATTAAATCTTATAATGATTATTTTTTTAATGATGCTAAATTAAATATTCTGATTATTTTACAATAAATTAAAATGAAAAGATAATAAAATATGTTAATTGATGTTTCAAATAAATTGTAACCTAAGAAATTTATTTACGGGTGAAGTTATCTACGAAAATTTCCGTAGATAACTTATCTACGGAATAATCCGTAGATAACTTATCTACGGAATAATCCGTAGATAAGTTACCTACGGATATTTTCGTACATAACTTATCTACAGAAAAATCCATAGATAAATTATCTATGGAAATTTCCATAGATAACTTATCTACATAAATTCGTAAATAACTTATCTAATGATAATTTTTAATAATATTTATTTTAAAATATTATAATGAATTAACGAATATTTTAAAATAATTTTAATCAAAAATAATTTTAAAATATATTTTAATCTAAAATATATTTTAAAAATATTTTAATCTAAAATATATTTTTTTGGTCAATACAATGACTAAAAGTATTATAATAAATAATTAAATTAAAAAATTAAATATTATAATGATTATTTTTTTAATGATGCTAAATTAAATATTCTAATTATTTTACAATAAATTAAAATGAAAAGATAATAAAATATGTTAATTGATGTTTCAAATAAAATGTATTACTTACGGAATTTATCTATGGGTAAAGTTATCTACGGAAATTTCCGTAGATAACTTATCTACGGAAATTTCCGTAGATAACTTGTCTACGGAAATTTTCGTAGATAACTTATCTAATGACAATTTTTAAAAATATTTATTTTAAAATATTATAATGAATTAACTAAATTTTAAAATATATTTTAATCAAAAATATACTTTTTGGTCGATACGGTGACTAAAAATATTATAATAAATAATTAAATTTAAAAAAAATTAAATCTTATAATGATTATTTTTTTAATGATGTTAAATTAAATATTTTAATTATTTTACAATAAATTAAAATGAAACGATAATAAAATATGTTAATTGATATTTCAAATAAAATGTTTTACCTACGAAATGTATCTATGGGTGAAGTTATCTATGGAAATTTTCGTAGATAAATTATCTACGAAAAAATCCTTAGATAAGTTATCTACGAAAATTTCCGTAGATAACTAAATATTATCTACGGAAGTAATTCCGTAGGTAATATTCCGTAGATAACAAAATTATCTACGGAAAAAATTTCATAGATAATATTCCGTAGATAACTAAAAATTATCTACAGAAAAAATTTTGTAGATAATATTTCGTAGATAATAATAATTTTTCTTGTAGTGAAGATGATTGTTTGTATAAGGGTGAGACATGCACTCTTTTTCCCTTCATCATGGTTTTGTCCTTCCTGACAAGGTTTTCAATAAGACAATATATAATAATGTTACAGTATGTAACATTTCTATAATGATTATTTTTTATATTTAATATGTTAAAATGTATTAATATTTCATTTATATTTTATTTTATTGTGTAATTATTTTCACATTGTGACAAAATTGTCTTAATTTTTTTATTATAATATAGATACAATATATGTTGATATATTATTAAAAAGAGTAGGTATAAACTATAGTGAGACACAATATATGTTATTGAACTTTATTCATAATCAACACTAAAATTATGTGTAACTATATATGTCAAATAGATTTATATATACATATATTGTATCAATAGTGACACTTTTTGCATATCATTGTATGTAATATTTCTTGCAATAATTGTTTTTTTTATATCTAATATGTTAAAATATATTAATATTTTATTTATATTTTATTCTATTGTATAATTACTTTTATTTTATGACAAAATTGTCTTAATTTTTTTATTATTATAATATATTTTATTTTTGGCTAAATTTTTTATTAATTCTTTACTCATTAAAGATGTCATAATTTAATTTACAAATATAGGTTAATTATTTTTAATTTTTATTTTAGTTTTTAACTCTTTTGATCTTGTATATATACATTGTGTATTGGCCAGTAGGAGAAGATCCAGATTAAGAGGAATAAGAGTAATTGTCACTCAAAGTTTTATTTTTTTTACTTAAACATATTTAATAAAAACTAAACTTACTCTTATGAAAGAATAGACATTGTTTTTTAAAATATTTTTATTTTAAATGAATGTTGAAATTTAGAAGAGATACAAAAAAAATAGATAGTTATCTTTATCTTAATAATTTATATCATTTTATTCCTCTAATATTAAATAAGTCATTAAAAATTACAAAATCATACTTAAATATTATCTCAAACAAGAAAAAGAAAAGGGAGAAATTATACTCTATGCGTGAGAAAATTTTAATTTATAAACAATAGATATATTAAATTTTTATCACAAAAAAATATTATTTTTTTTTTAAAAAAATATTATAAAATATTTTATTACATTCACTTAATAATTTTTCTAGATTCGTGTGTGTATGTATGTGTTTGTATATATATATATATATATATATATATATATATATATATATATATATATATATATATATATATATATATATATATATATATATAGAGAGAGAGAGAGAGAGAGAGAGAGAGAGAGAGAGAGAGAGAGAGAGAGAGAAATGGTTTAAATGATACTAGTATAACTTTTACTAAATATTACACTGCTTAATAATTTTATATTAAATATAAATTTTGGAAATCAAATAATTGAATTATAACTTTATATCACTTTATATGTTTATATCAAATTTTGTTAAAATTAAACAATAACTTAAAAATAATCAAAATATTTATATTTTATTATATTTTTAAATAAATATATTACGTCAATTTTATTTTATAAAAATGAAATATCAAATAATTTTAAATTAATATAAAATTTTGTATATATTATTTAAAAATAAAGAACTTTCAATTTAATCTAATGATTGAATTTATAAAATTTATATTTAATATAAAATTATTAAATAATATAATACTTAATAAAAATAAAAACCTTCCTCATATATATATATATATATATATATATATATATATATATATATATATATATATATATATAAGAAAAAGAACTTAAGAATGGCGCGCGTCAAAAATGAACCAATGGAAGAATGATTCAAAATAAGAATTATTTTCACCCAAATAAAGTAGAGGAAAAAAATAATAATAAAATAACATGATAAGAGTGAGAGTACAAGCAATGAAGCAAGATAAGGTAATTAATGGTAAGAATCTTGGGGAGAGAGACAGATGGTGAACTGAAAACTTTCAGAAATTTTCAATGTACCAGCGGCTATTACGAATGGTGCACAGAGGTAGGAATAGGATACTAAGTGCAACTTCGATTCGAGTGCTTGTCGTATAAAACAACTTAAGCCTCAATTTTTTATTATTAGAGGATTTTCACGTGGTAATATGTTTGTTTGAAATAAATGATAATGTACTCCAAAAATAGAGATGACAATTACCAAATTGACTTTATCTAAAACATTTTTAATAATCAATAATTTTATATGTATTAAGTATAAATAAAATAATATAAAAGTGTAAGATACATGATTAGAGTTTGGAGTAAAATGAGTAGTGGTTGCTTATGAATGGGGTTAAATATATGTGACATTTAAATCCACTCAAAATAAGATAAAATGTCAAAGTGAGTAGCTAATTAGATGCGTGATTCTGTATGCTCTTACTATTCCCAAACCATATTTCTAATTTTCTATTCACCTAGATACGCGAGGTCATAAGTTGTGTAATTTTATACAACTCTACAAACTCAATTTGGTCCGCATTTATTAGGAAATTACGTGATGGCTTTCGCATGATGGCTCAACCCAAAGTCCCAAACACGTTTTACATTAAATAGTGCTGTTAATTGTATCGTTTCAATCTGTCGAAGCTGACAATTAACATTAAACTAATTAAAGTAATTTGGATTTTTGTTTTATCTGATTTGAATTAAATAAATTAAATTTGATATGATTAATTTGGATATCAAATCTATATATTTAAAATCTGAACGTATTATTTAATTTATATATTATTATTTTTTATATTTTATTTAGTTAACAATTAATATATATATATATATATATATATATATATATATATTATTTTGATTATTTTGATTCTTCTTCTTCTTCTTTTTCTTCTTCTTCAACCTCGGAGTAGCTCGGAGTTCATTGTTTACTCCGTTTCAAGGTAAAGAAAGCTAGAACTTGAATTTGTTGTACATTTTATGTTACATGTAGTTGGATCATCATCTAGGATGTGATTTAGGGGCTGAGTAGTTGAGTTGGGTGGGTTGCATGTTGTTGGAGTTGTGGTGTTCTTGAATGAGTTGGGTAAAAATGGGTGATCATGGAGTTTGATGCATGCATGTCAAAATTTCCGTGGTTTCTAGGTTGCTTGAACGAGTGTGTAGTAGTAATCATGGATGTAGATCATGTTTAGGGGAAAGATTGGTGAAGAGAAGGAGAGGATCGAAGGTGAAATCCATAGAATTATAGAAAATTTTGAGATCTACAGCCATGGCCATGGGGTAAAAATGAAGTAGTTGAGACTTGCAGCCATGGTTGTGGTTCATGGCCATAGTTACAGGGTAAAAATGTAGTGGCAGAGATCTATAGCCATGGCCGTGGTTCATGGCCATATCTATGGGAAGGAAACTGGGCTGATAGAAATCCAACGCTAAAGCATTGATTTGAGTGCTGCAGCGGTGAGGGTAGATGACCGAATTTGGTCTTTAGATCTTCATGAAAGTTGTAGCCTTGGATGTTAGCTTTCCAATGGAACTGAAATCACCCAGAAAGGAGGTCTAGAACTCCAATTATGATCTTTTTAGTGAGAAAAGGTCAAGCTGATAGGATTTAGGCTAAGTGTTATGGTTTTTAAAATTTTTAATAAGGTAGATAATGAAATTAGGACTTGATGTCTTCATGAGAGTTGTAAGAAAACTTCTTATCTTTCATATGAGATAAGGATGAGCATGATAGGATTAATATAACTTCATATATGCTATTTTATGTGAAGGTTGTCATTTCACTATAAGTGATTTGGTTAAGTTGAAAGTTGTTTTAGGTGCTTAGGTTGATTTATGTTGTTTATGTGTAAGTTGGCTTGATAAATGAGTTGTATTATGTGATGAAAATTTTGTGTGCTGACATATAATGATAAAGTGTTGAATAACAATGATTGTTGTAGTATGATGAGAAAACGTAGTTGTGAGTTGAAAGTTGCATATTGAACCCTAGTTGTGCAGATGTGTAGAGATGATATCTAAGTTGTTGAGTTGACTATGTTGTTTTAAAGTTGAAATAAGTTGATAGTTGAAATGTTGAGATGATAATGGTGTTGTCGTGTTGTGATGATGAGTTATTGATCACTAAGACTAGAGGAGGTGTTTTCAAAGTTACTCATCCCATTGTGTGGATTGAGATAGTTGTGGTACTCTAAGAGCCCAATTTGTTGGAAAATCCTCCTTGGGAAGTTGTCCCTTGGAGTGGATGATATGTTGTTCTCCTCTAGGACATAGTTGATCCCATGTGTGGGTAAGGTCGAGGCACACATGTATGAAGCGACCATGGTATAGGGGCTAGGTCGAGCCAATTCGAGTAAAGTACGAAGTCGGGAACTTAGTTCCTAACCGATTATTAGAGGGTTGTAGTATTTGGAGGATAGTCAGTAGGCTAATCCCATAGGTGGCTTAGTTGAGCCAGCTAATGTTGTGGTAGGCCTAAACCCAGTTATCTTATCCTGACATAGTACTATACTTCCTTATTTAAGTGACAAAGTTTGAGGAACCGTTATCGTATTGTGGATTTTTATCCAAATTTGTTGTTTACCTAGCAAGCCCAAAAAGATTCTGTGTTGTCGGTTCGGTAGGCTCTAGCCACTTAGACTACTTACCCTGTGTTATAGGAGATCTCCGAGTTGAACTGTGTGATGACGCATATGTGTTAATGTGTTGATACAATGTTGATATATGTGTTAAGTTAGTCTATATTATTTTTAGATCGTTATTTTTTGGTCCAATCTGACTTAAGTTGGGCCATATGGTCAAATTAGACAAAAACCATTGTTAAGTACAATAATGATTTTTAAATTTTAAAGAGATAAAAATTAAACAAAAATATTGTACATAAATCAAAACCAAAATTTACTCATTTTACGAGACCAATTTTTTTTTTACAAAGATAAAAAATAACATTTACAAATTTTATTGTAACGACCCGCTATGACCGTCATATTACAGAATAACACAACCCACTACTGAAATATATACTAAAATAATATAATAAGATATTTACAATACAAGTTGCTAAGCAAGCAACAAAAAAAAAAAATTCAATTATACACAACCAAATATGCTACTATAAGGTAGCCCACAAAAGACATATTCACTCCAAGCACCTCCTGTGACCTCTAGCAGTTATCTCCCGGCCTATCTTTGCCCTGCTCCCATACATGGTATGATCATCGCAGTCTAAATTACATGAAAACATGCAAGGGTAAGCTAGAGAAAATAAACAACTCATAATAATTAAATATACAATACAATAACTATATAATCATCTTCACATCCAACACAAGTAACAAACTACACATATACCACACATCTCAATATCATTTCAACTTAATTCCAACACATTAAACGTTGATCAACACATATGTTTAAAACATGTAACACAAACTACTATACAACTCATCATACTTGTTCAACATACAACACACAACACATATATAGGAAAACAACTTACAACACTAGCAACTTAACATCACTATCATCATCAAATATCAGTGTCATCATTTTCATCAACTTTTTCAACATGCAATACATAATACTAAAACAACATATGAATTTAAAAGCAACCTGCAACATACCGTCACTACCAACAATAACAGCTTATTCATCATGCAACACACAAAACATAGACAACATACATATCAACAACACCTTTACAACACGTCAACACATACAACTCATATCATCCCTGTAACGACCCGGCTGGTCGCTATCCTTCCAACTACCGCACACCGGAAACACTAGGCAGAATAGAACGAGTATATAAATATAGGATCTAGAATATAAATATATACAATCTCTCAATCCAACTAGAGTTAGAGTGTACAACACAAAGTACAATCAATGCTACTATCCCAAGTAGATACATAACAAAATAGTCACAAAAGCGATCAGCTCTACTGGTCCGCCGAAGACTCATCATCAAACGCCCCCTATCCTTGCTCTGCTCCCATACATAGTATGATCATTGCAGTCCAACATCATGGAAAACAACAAAGGGTAAGCTAGTATAATTAAAATCAACATACTAATATATATAGCAATATAATAATCAACCGCTACAGTTATCAGCACATCTATACAGCTTATACCCCTCAACAATATCAGCACCGCGATGCGGCAATATCAGCACTGCTTAGCAGCAACAACAGCACCACTCAAGTGGCTATAACGGCACCGCGAAGCGGCAACAACAGCACCGACTTAGCGGTCATATCAGCACCACATATGTGGCTAATATCAGCACCGACTTAGCGGCTAAAGCATCACACAACTCAGCACAACACAACACAACATAACACAGCACAACAATTCAACAAGCTTATTGTTTATCACAATTCAACCCAACCTTCTATTGTTCCGCTATACTATAAAATTTTGCATATTAATTCATCGATTTCAGCTCAACAATACACCTTTAATACAACTAAATATTATTATCTCGGCTTTATCACCTAGTCATCACAGCATATTCATCAAATACAACTTAGCTCAGCACATAACAACATTGATTAACAAGTTCAGTACAATTCAGCAGCCAACAGCATATGTTTTCAATATTCCCTTTCGCGCCCGGTGTGCTCGAGGTCGTGCCCAGCGCGACCCAACCCGAGAGCACCAGGGGCTTTCACGCCCAGCGCAAGAGTACTCGCGCCCGGCGAGACTCAACCCGAGAGCACCAAGGCTCTCACGCGCCTGGCGCAATTCCAAATTGCGCCCAGCGCCTGCCTGGCAGAGACTCAAGGAGTCTCGTGCGCTCAGCGTGGCCTAACCCGCACCCAGCATGGGGAAGGCAGAGACCTACCAAGGTCTCACGCCCGGCGCAATTCGCATTGCGCCCGGCGTGCTCTTGGCATAAACTCCCAAGGAGCCTCCGCGCCCAGCGAGTCCAAACGTGTGCCTAGCGCGGCACCAAGTATCCCAAAACATGTTACCCTTGATATCGCGCCCAGCGCAGTTCGAGTCACGCCCGGCGCGGGCCAACCAGAGACTCCCATTTGCAAGCTCGCCCAGCGCACACAGCCTTGCGCCCGGCGGGCTTGCCTTAACTGAGTCTCCTGGTGGTCGTGCGCCCAGCGCGAACTCATCAGTAACTCTCCCCAAGTTCGAAAATTTCCCAAAACCTGCAAAACTTAACAGAAAACCAGCATGCAATCCAGCCAAAAGTTCCCAATCTCATCAAATATCAATAAAAATGCCTCATTTTCAACATGCAAACACAATCCAAGTAATTTCCCGAAATTTCTCCAAAAACCCCAAAAACCCAAAAGGCCCCCAAATCAGCAATTTTAACCGTTCTCAGCTCAAATGCAGCAAACACCCTACCACCAAAGAGTTCTTAGAACTCGTTTTCGGCCAAACAAAGCAAAGGACTAGCTTCCCTTACCTCGGTGCGAAGATCCAAGCGTCGGGAAGAAACCAAAGAGAAATACGAAGGGAGCTTGAACACGAGGAAGGAGAAGAGAGAATTCCAACACCAGCTAGCAACCCACTTCACTCAGCTCCACCACCTAGTAACAGCCAAAAGGAAGGTCCAAGTGAAAAGAGTGAAGATTGAGAGTGAGACAAGAGAGGAATGAGTGAAAGTGATGAAGGTTGGGGAAGAAAAGGGAAAACGGAGGTGGGTTCTCACAACCTCCCCAACAACAAAAGTTTTCGTCCCCGAAAATAGACTTACTTGGGAAAAGAAACGGATACCTCTCCCTGCACTGCTACTCTACCTCCCAAGTAGCCTCACCAGTAGCTGCATCCCACAACACCTTCACCAGAGCAATGGACTTGCCCCTCAACTCCTTCAGCTTATGATCCGTCACAGCTACTGACAACTTCTCAAAAGTCAGGTTCTGCTTTACTTGTACATCATCCAGTTCCACCACATGACTCGGTTCATGCACATATTTCCTCAGCTGGGATACATGAAACACATCGTGTAGGTTTGAAAGAGACGGTGGCAAGGCCAACCGATAAGCAACCGAACCCACACGCTGTATTATCTGATAGGACCAACAAACCTCGGTGTCAACTTCCGAGCCTTCAGTGTTCTACCCACACCAGAAGTTGGGGTCACCTTCAAAAACACATGTTCCCCCTCGGCAAACTCCAAAGGCTTACGCCTTTTATCAGCATATGATTTTTGCCTACTCTGAGCAGTCCTCATCTTCTCCTAAATCATCTTCACCTTCTCAGTAGTCTGTAGGATCAACTCCGGTCCCACAACCACTGACTCACCTTCCTAGTACCAGCACAGAGGAGTCCTACATCTTCTGCCATACAAGGCTTCATATGGTGCCATCCCAATGCTAGCATGAAAGCTGTTGTTATAAGTAAACTCCACCAGCGGTAGGACCTCCTCCCAGCTACCCAAGTGGTCTAACACACAGGCCCTCAACAGATCCTCCAAGGACTGGATTGTCCTCTCTGACTGACCATCCGTCTGTGGATGATAAGCAGAACTCAGCTTTAGTTTCGTTCCTAGGGCCTGATGTAGACTCTGCCAAAATCGGGAAGTGAACCTCGGATCTCGGTCGGAGATAATACTTGAAGGCACCTCATGCAACTGTACTATCTCCTTTACATACAACTGCGTCAGCTTCTCCAAGGACCACTTGATGTTGACAGGAAAGAAATGCGCACACTTGGTCAACCGATCAACAATCACCCAGATAGCATCACTATTCCTAGCTGACCTAGGCAATCCCACAATAAAATCCATAGTAATGCTATCCCATTTCCACTCGGGAATCTCAATCTGTTGCATCAACCCACTCAGCTTCTGATGCTCAACCTTTGCCTTCTGACAGGTCAGACAGGCCGCCACATAGTCAGCTATCTCCCTCTTCATACCAGACCACCAGAAAGTCTTCTTGAGGTCTTGGTACATCTTAGTCATACCCGGGTGTATGTTAAGTCTACTCTTGTGACTTTCTTCCAATACAGCTCTCCTCAGCTCAGCATCCTGAGGTAAGCAAATCCTGCCTCTGAACCTCAAGATCCCATCTTCTCCCAGCTCAAAACCAGCAGCTTTCTCGGTACCCAGCAAACCAAGAAGTCTCATCAACTCCTCATCCTGCAACTGCTTTAGTCCAACCTGCCTCAAGAACTCATTAGTTATGGTAACTGCCCCACAACTAATGTGATCCTGAGCTAACTCCACACAGAGATTCAAATCCCTGAACTCCTCAACCAACTCCAGCTCTCTAATCATCATACTCGACATGTGGATGGATTTCCTACTCAGCGCATCTGCCACCACATTGGCTTTGCCCGGATGATACATCAACTAAAAATCATAATCCTTCAGAAACTTCATCCACCGCCTCTGCCTCATGTTCAGCTCCTTCTGATCAAACAAGTACTTCAGACTCTTGTGATCACTGAAGACGTTGAACCGGGCACCATATAAGTAATGCCTCCAGATCTTCAAGGCAAACACCACAGCTGCTAACTCCAAGTCATGAGTGGGATAGTTCCTCTCATAAATCTTCAGTTGCCTTGAAGCATATGCCACCACTCTCCCATTTTGCATAAGCACACAACCCAGACCCTAATGAGAGGCATCACAGTACACGTCAAAAGGCTCACCAGAATCCGGCAACACCAGCACAGGAGAAGTAGTTAACCTCCTCTTCAGCTCAACAAAACTCTGCTCACAGGCCTTAGTCCAAATGAATGGCTGTTCCTTCCTAGTCAGCTGGGTCAGAGGCGCTACTATCTTAGAGAATCCTTCAATGAACCTTCAATAGTAACCCGCTAAGCCCATAAAACTCCGAATATCCGTGACAGTTCTCGGGCGTTCCCACTGCAACACCGACTCCACCTTAGCCGGATCAACAACAATCCCCTCAGCTAAAATCACGTGGCCCAAGAACTTCACCTCCTCCAACCAGAACTCACATTTTGAAAGCTTAGCATACAGCTGCTTCGCCTTCAAAATCTCCAACACTGTCCTTAAGTGCTCTCCATGCTCCTCAGGGGTCCTTGAATAAATCAATATATCATCAATAAACACCACCACAAATTTATCCAAAAACGGCCGGAAGATCTTGTTCATGTAGTCCATGAACACTGCGGGGGCGTTGGTCACACCGAGCGGCATCACAACATATTCATAGTGGCCATACCTAGTCCTGAAAGCAGTCTTCGGTATGTCACTCTCGCTCACTCTAATCTAGTGATATCCTGACCTCAAGTCAATCTTAGAAAACACCGACGCGCCCCTCAGCTGATCCATTAAGTCATCTATCCGGGGAAGTGGATATTTGTTCTTAATGGTCAACTTGTTCAGCTGCCGGTAATCAACACACAGTCGACTACCTCCATCCTTCTTCTTCACCAACAACACAGGAGCACCCCACGACGATACACTCGGCCGCACCAACTGTTTCTCCAACAAGTCCTCCAACTGACCCTTCAGCTCAACCAGCTCAGCAGGAGCCATCCTATAGGGAGCCACCGACACTGGTCCCGCACTTGGAACCAAGTCAATGCTGAACTCCATCTCCCTAATAAGAGGCAACCCAGGCACCTCATCGGGAAACACCTCGGCATAATCCCGCACCACATCAATTTCAGAAATGACCAGCTCGGTCTCAACCCTCAATGCGGCAAGTAGAAGACAACACTCTACCCCATCTCTCAGCAAGGACTCAGCTTGGCCAGTTGAGATCAACAGCTCATCCTCCTCCTGAGGAAAGATCAACCGCCTATTGGCACAATCTATTAGAATGCGATTGGCAGACAACCAATCCATTCCCAAGATTATGTCAATATCCACCAAAGGTAAACAAATTAGGTTCACCTTGTACTTCTTCTCATTCACCACAACCGGACAACCCACACACAATTCAGAAGCAATCACAGAAGCAGAAGCGGGCGTAGACACTAGCAGTCTCAACCCCAAATCACACACAGGTACACTCAACACCGCAACACATGCATAGGATATAAAGGAATGGGAAGCACCAGAGTCAAAGAGAATCATCACATCCTTACCAACAGCTTTGCCCTTCCCCTTCACAAGATCAGAAGAAGTCGAAGCCTTAACACCTGTCAAGGCAAATACTCTACCAGCAGTAGTAGGTCTGTCACTCCTCTGAGTATCAGCTCTTTGTGCGCTACTCCTCTAAGTATCAGCTCTCTGCTCATCACCTCTCGGAGTACTCCTCTCTGGTCTGCCCCTAGCAGGGCAGTTGGCTAACTCGTAGCCCATCTGATGACATCTGAAGCAACGGCTCTCTGTGTGTGGGCAATCCTTGACAAAGTGGGGCCCAGCACACCTGAAACATCTCAGAGTGACACCTCCACTCTGTCTACCTCCACTAGCAACACTGGAAGATTGTCGAGCAACAGAACCCCCTTGCTGAGACTGGGGCCTGTCATACGGCTTCCTCTGACTCTCACCCTTCTTGGACCCAGATGGCCCCCCAGCAGTCCTCACAACACGGTTACCACCTTCCAACCGCTCCACCACCTTCGCCTTCTCCACTAAGGCCGGGAACTCAGTGATGGCCATAGGCACCACCACCCTCCTCAACTCATATCTCAACCCATCAGCAAATTTCCTGCATTTCCAGGCCTCAGCTATACCTTGCGAATAAAAACGAGCCAGGTGCTCGAATTTCATCGCATACTCAGAAACTGTCATCCCTCCCTGATGCAGTCGCATAAACTCTGCCTCCTTGGCATGCCTCACGCTTTCTGGAAAGTACTTCTCCATAAACACTGTCCAAAAGCACTCCCAATCAACTGTAACTCCTCTAGCAATAAGCATCTGATAGGTGCCTCTCCACCAATGTTCAGCCTCCCCAACAAGCATGTACACAACATATGCTAACCTCCTTTCTAGAGGACATCCCAGTACAGTAAAGATCTTCTCTAGCTCACGGATCCAGCGGTCAGCTACTTCTGGATCCGCATCTCCTGCAAACTGTGGAGGATTACACTTCCAGAACTCAGCAAGGTCCCGGCTTTCCTGTGACCCTGTAGGTCTTGCTGCACCAGCTGCAGCTCTCTCAGCCTCCATCCTAGCAAAATAGGCATTTTGCTGTTGCATAGCCATAGCCATCATCTCTATGGCACGGGCTATTTGCTCGTTGGTCCTAGTCATCGTCTACAAAAGTAACAACATCTTTAGTAAACAATAATTAAACCACACAACAATCAATAGCACAACAAATCATCACAGCAATTTCAGCACAACAATTTCAGCACAGCAGACATCACAACAAAACAACACAGCACAAAGTTAACAAAACAAAAAGCCTAAAGGAACCACCCCCAAAGAGTGCCCACTAGACTCGACCGGCTCTGATACCACTAAAGTGTAACGACCCGGCTGGTCGCTATCCTTCCAACTACCGCACACCGGAAACACTAGGCAGAATAGAACGAGTATATAAATATAGGAACTAGAATATAAATATATACAATGTCCCAATCCAACTAGAGTTAGAGTGTACAACACAAAGTACAATCAATGCTACTATCCCAAGTAGCTACATAACAAAATAGTCACAAAAGCGATCAGCTCTACTGGTCCGCCGAAGACTCATCATCAGACACCCCCTATCCCTGCTCTGCTCCCATACATAGTATGATCATTGCAGTCCAACATCATGGAAAACAACAAAGGGTAAGTTAGTATAATTAAAATCAACATACTAATATATATAGCAATATAATAATCAACCGCTACAGTTATCAGCACATCTATACAGCTTATACCCCTCAACAATATCAGCACCACAATGCGACAATATCAGCACTGCTTAGCAGCAACAACAGCACCACTCAAGTGGCTATAACGGCACCGCGAAGCGGCAACAACAGCACCGACTTAGCAGTCATATCAGCACCACATATGTGGCTAATATCAGCACCGACTTAGCGACTAAAGCATCACACAACTCAGCACAACACATCACAGCACAACATAACACAGCACAACAATTCAATAAGCTTATTGTTTATCACAATTCAGCCCAACCTTCTATAGTTCTGCTATACTATAAAATTTTGCATATTAATTCATCGATTTCAGCTCAACAATACACCTCTAATACAGCTAAATATTATTATCTCGGCTTTATCACCTAGTCATCACAGCATATTCATCAAATACAACTTAGCTCAGCACATAACAACATTGATTAACAAGTTCAGTACAATTCAGCAGCCAACAACATATCTTTTCAATATTCCCTTTCGCGCCCGGCGTGCTCGAGGTCGCGCCCAGCGCGACCCAACCCGAGAGCACCAGGGGCCATCACGCCCAGCGCAAGAGTACTCGCGCCCGACGAGACTCAACCCGAGAGCACCAAGGCTCTCACGCGCCTGGCGCAATTCCAAATTGCGCCCAGCGCCTGCCTGACAGAGACTCAAGGAGTCTCGTGCGCTCAGCGTGGCCTAACCCGCGCCCAGCGTGGGGAAGGCAGAGACCTACCAAGGTCTCGCGCCCGGCACAATTCGCATTGCGCCCGGCGTGCTCTTGGCAGAGACTCCCAAGGAGCCTCCGCGCCCAGCGAGTCCAAACGTGCGCCTAGCGCGACACCAAGTATCCCAAAACATGTTACCCTTGATATCGCACCCAGCGCAGCTCAAGTCACGCCCGGCGCGGGCCAACCAGAGACTCCCATTTGCAAGCTCGCCCAGCGCACACAGCCTTGCGCCCGACGGGCTTGCCTAAACAGAGTCTCCTGGTGGTCGCGCGCCCGGCGCGAAGAACATCGCCCAGCGCGAACTCATCAGTAACTCTCCCCAAGTTCGAAAATTTCCCAAAACCTGCAAAATTTAACAGAAAACCATCATGCAATCCAGCCAAAAGTTCCCAATCTCATCAAATATCAATAAAAATGCCTCATTTTCAACATGCAAACACAATCCAAGTAATTTCCTGAAATTTCTCCAAAAACCCCAAAAACCCGAAAGGCCCCCAAATCAACAATTTCAACCGTTCTCAGCTCAAATGCTGCAAACACCCTACCACCAAAGAGTTCTTAGAACTCGTTTTCGGCCAAACAAAGCAAAGGACTAGCTTCCCTTACCTCGGTGCAAAGATCCGAGCGTCGGGAAGAAACCAAAGAGAAATACGAAGGGAGCTTGAACACGAGGAAGGAGAAGAGAGAATTCCAACACCAGCTAGCAACCCACTTCACTCAGCTCCACCACCTAGTAACAGCCAAAAGGAAGGTCCAAGTGAAAAGAGTGAAGATTGAGAGTGAGACAAGAGAGGAATGAGTGAAAGTGATGAAGGTTGGGGAAGAAAAGGGAAAACGGAGGTGGGGTCTCACAATCCCAATATCAACTCATCAACACATACATCTCATATCATCCTAATATCAACTCATCAACACATACAAGTTAGATCATCACAATATCAACTCATCAACACATACAACTTATATCATCCCAATATCAACTCATCAAAACATACAACTTATATCATCACAATATCAACTCATCAACACATACAACTTATATCATCACAATATCAACTCATCAACACATATGCATCGTCATGCATTTCAACTCGGAGATCTCCTACAACATAAGGTGAGCAACTTAAGTGGCTAGGTCCTACCGAACCGACAACACAAAACTTTTTGGGTTTGCTAGGTAAACAATAAATTTGGATAAAAATTCACAACACAATAACGATTTCTCAAACTTTTCCACTTAAACAAGGAAGTATAGTACTATGTCAGGATAGGACAGTTGGGTTTCGACCTACACGGCATTAGCTAGCTGAACTAAGCCACATATGAGATTAGCCTACTAATTATCCTCCAAATACTACAACCCTCCGATACTTGATTAGGAACTAAGTTTCTGAATTCGTACTTTACTCGAATTGGCCGCTTGTAATCGGTATAGCTCGACCTGGCCCCTATACCGTGGTCGCTTTATACACGTGTTCCTCGACCTTGTCCACACATGGGATCAACTAAGTCTTAGAGGAGAACAAAACATCATCCACTCCAAGGGACAACTTCCCAAGGAGGGTTTTTCAACAAATTGGACTCTTAGAGCACCACAACACTCTCAATCCACACAATAGGTTGAGCAACTTTGAAAACATCTCCCCTAGTCTTAGTGATCAACAACTCATCATCACAGCACAACAACACAGTTATCATATCATCATCTCAACTATCAGCTTCTTTTAACTTTAAACAACGCATTCAACTCAACAGCTTAATAGCTCAACTCATAATTTACAACTCAACCATCATAAGGTAATATCTTTTCAATACATACTACAACATACAACTTTATAACAACATATAACTCTCATCTAACAACTTTGCAACACAGTATACTAATAAATTTTGTATAAATCTCAACCCATTTACACATTTCACATCATGCTTCTCACAACTCACAACATTATCACCATGTTCTTCACAACTCTCAACTATTTCATCTCATCACATTTCACAACATATAAATAGTCAACACGTAACATAAATAAACTTTAACAACATACCACATATTCAACATATTTTTATTTAGTACAACAACTCACTCAACATATAACTCTTTAACTCATTTCACACATCTACACAACGACACCACTTCACAACTCAACTACAACATACATCACACATCTCACTACTAAGTATCCTCTTCATGCTACACATACATCTCGTTTACATCCCATTTTCATCACAAAAGCATTACTAACAACATCATTAATCAATATTTTATCATTCTATATCGCCACACAACATTTTCATCACATAATACAACTCATTTATCATGCCAACTTACACACACAAACAACATAAATCAACCTAAGCACTCAAAACAACTTTCAACTTAACGAAATCACTAATTGTGAAATGGCAGCCTTCACATGAAATAGTATAAATGAATTTATACTACTCCCATCATTCTAGTTCTTAACTCAAATGAAAGATAAAAATATTTTCTACAACTCTCATGAAGACATCTAGTCCTAATTCTATCATCTACCTTATTAAAAATTTTAAAAACCGTAACAGCTACAACCAATACTGACAACTTGACCCCTGTTCACTAAAACAATCATATATGAAGTTCAAAACCTTCTTTTTGGGTGATTCCGGTGTCATTGGAAATCTAACATCCAAGGCTACAACTTTCATGAAGACCCTAAGACCAAATTCGGTCATCTAGCTCCAGCTCTGTAGCGCTCAATCCAACACTCCAGCTCAAACTCTCTGCCAGCTTCATTTTCTCCTGGGCTTCCTGGGGCTGTAGCGCCCAACTTGGGGCTGTAGCGCCCAACTTGGGGTTGCAGCTCAAACTCTCTGACAACTTCAATTTCTCCTAAGGCTGCAACACCCAACTTGGAGCTGTAGCTTCAGGTCTCGGTCACCTCAATTTCTCATCCTGTTTAGCGCTCCCTTTAGCGCTTCAGCGCCAAGTGCATAGGTTCTACACTTCCATGGCTTCCCTTTTCATTTTCCAGCTATAATCCATTAATGTTTACCCCAAAACATGATCCACTTACATAATCTCTACTCATTTGGTTCATACAACTCAGAAAATACCAAAAATTCCACATGCATGCAACCAAATTCACAGAAAAATCATCAATGTTACATCTTCCGTCAAGACAACCAAGATCTCCATTTTCAACATGCAACCAGCCTTAAACTCACCCCCAAATTAACTCAATTTTTCATAAACTCAACTAATATCAAACTTCAATTCAAACAATCGTCCAAGATTCTAGCTTCCCTTACCTCGGAACGGAGTGACCAACGAACTTCGAGCTACTCCGAGGGTGAAAAAGAAGAAGAGAAGGGGGAAGAAATGTCCGCACGACTTCAGGGTTGAAGAAGAAGAAGAGAAATGATCAATAGCTCCACCTTCCAAATCAAACTCCAATACCTAGGTTTCAGCCATTAAAGGGAATGAGAAGAGAGTAATGGAAGGAAGAAAGGGAAAAAAATGAGAAAGGGAGGGTTTGTGGGTGCAGAGGGGGTGCGGGTGTCACATTTATAAAAATAAAAGAAAATATTTTACAAGAAAAAATCAAAACTCATTCATTTTACAAAGATTAAAAAGATATTTAAACTTAATATAAATTATTTATTATAAATATATGATATAATTTATATACTTAAAAATATATTTTTGTTACAATTTTAATTATAATATAATCTATATATTTGAAAGCATTTATTTATTATAAATTATAGATATATAAATAAACATTTATCTTGTGTATTATATATTATATTTGTACAAATTAAAATACTAGTTATTTATTATAACTAGTTTTAATGCATTATCAGTATAAATATTTTGTTTTTTAATTAATAAAATAGTATTTATATTTTTTTAAGTAATTATTATAAAATTATAATTTTATCATATATTCAGATTTATTTTGTGATTAATCCAAATTGATCACAATTAAAAATTCTTTCGAAGTGATGGATAAGTCGTATCATCCCAAATTTTCAAAGTTAGTAGGTGATTATATGAAGAGTATTGGTACAGTCGCTGAACTTTTATCCGAAATTTTGTCCTAATATTAAAATAATAATATTTTTTAATAAATTTATTATAAAATAACTATTTTATAATAAATTTATTAAAAAAATTATTATTTTAATATTCGGACGAAATTTTGGATAAAAGATTTGGAAGTTAAATCATTACTCTTATATGAAATATCAAATATATAACTCCATACGGTAACATGTAGTACTTGTTCACCCAAACCGTTAAATTTAAAGATTTTTATCCAACGGATACATATATTGGGTATAAATCGCATTGGTTTGTGTTTGAATCCATTTTTATAGTCACCATATTCTTAATTATGCCTTTGACCGATTTGATTCATTTTTGTGTTTATTAGTGTAAAATATATACTTTATTACAGAATTTTATGTTGGTTACTTCCCACCCAATGTAAAAATAAATGTAATGGAAAATTTAAAATTATTAATAAAGTCGATGAATTTTGTGATTTTATATTTTATTTAATAAAGATATTTAAAAATTATCAATATTTATTAAATTAATTAAAAATGTGATTAATTTTTAAGTTTCAAGAGTCTTATCAAATAATTAATTTTTAATATTATTTTTTATTTAAAATTTATCAATATTTATTAAATTAATTAAAAATGTGATTGATTTTTAAGTTTCAAGAATCTTATCAAATAATTTATTTTTAATATTATTTTTTATTATTTAAAAATTTAAGAGTAAAATTATCTTTAAAAAAATATGAAAATAAAAAAAGTGATTATAATCTTATATCCGATTATATATAAATATAGATAACAATCTTTTCATTCTCATTTGTCCAAATTGTCAATTGATAATTTGTTTAGTTATAATAGTGTCTGAAATTAATTATCATAGTGTGTTTGGTTTCTATAAGAGTTAATCATTCATATACTGCTAGTGTAAAAAAAACTTTAAACAAACAATATATAAGTGATTAACTCTCTCTATAATTACTTTTTCAAGTCTAATTGTTTAAAGTAAAAAAAAAAAAAACTTATTTTTTAGAAGTGAATAAAATTTATTATTAAGAAAATTATTCTTAAAAAGAGTTTAAACAAACAAAAAGTTATACAATGTTTTTGACTAAAATATGTAAACTATAGTACAAAAAAATCATTTCTGTAAAAGTTTAATAAATATGTAAACGATTTTTTTTATACAAAAAATAAAAAGTATTTAAACTATTCTAGTAGGCCAACATCTTTGCTATTTCTTTTTGACTTTAAAAAATCCTTATCCAATATCACTATTGCAGTTGCTTTTCGAAGAAAAAAAACCCTCATCCATTATCCAATATCACTATTGCAATTGCTTTTCGAAGAAAAAAAACCCTCATCCATTATCCAATTTTACTATTTTATAATTTCTTTGAAACCAGTTTCATAATTTAAAAGAGATAAAAAAAAGAGCTAGACAAATCTTTTTTTTTTATATTTTTTATAAATAGGTAGTATCGGAAAAATATATAATAAAATAATTATTTTTATGAAAAATGTTCTAAAGATATAGCTAAAACACTTATAACTACATGCATGAAAAATTTATTTTTAAGTTTATTCCTGAGCCCTAAGTTTACTGGTCATGCAAGTTATTAATTTTTTATAAACAAAAAATCTTAAATAAATATTAAGCCCGAAGAAATCATTATCCCGAAGAATCATATCTTGAGTTGAGATCATACTATCCATACACCTCAGACTGAGCCCTGCCGAAAGCAAAAATGGCTATTCTGATACTTTTCTTCTGCTTCGTTACTTTCCTTGTGTTTATGGTTAAGCTAAGAGGAAGAAACAAGTTAAATCTGCCTCCATCGCCACCCAAGTTTCCCATAATTGGGAACCTCCATCAACTAGGAACACTCCCACACCGCTCCTTCCACGCACTCGCAAACAAATATGGCCCTCTTATGATGCTTCAACTTGGCCAAGTTCCAACCCTAGTGGTCTCATCAGCTGACGTGGCCAAAGAAATAGTGAGAACGCACGATGTTGTTTTCTCCAACCGCCCACAACGTACGGCTCCTAAGATCTTTCTTTACGGATGCAACGATGTGGGGTTTGCGCCCTACGGCGAAGAGTGGCGACAGAAGAAGAAGACCTGCGTGGTTGAGCTTTTCAGCGCCAAAAAGGTGCGCTCCTTTGGTTCCGTGAGGCAAGAGGTTGTTGCGGAGTTGGTGGAAGGCATACGCGAAGCGTGTGGCGGTGAAAAGGCGCGTGTGAATCTGAGTGAGATGCTGATTGCGACTGCAAACAACATCGTGTCTAGATGCGTACTTGGAGTGAAGTGTGATGATGCAAAGGGTGGTTCCTTTGGAGTGCTTGGGAGAAAGGTTGTGGGCCACTTCTCCGCTTTCAGCGTCGGTGATTTCTTCCCCTCGTTGGCTTGGGTTGATTCTCTCACTGGCCTGCTTCCGGAAATGAAGGCCACCTTTGCTGAAATAGATGCTTTCTTTGAAGAGTTGATTAACGAATACGAGAGCACAAAAACCAATAACGATGAGTCCGATGCTATGGACTTTGTGCGGACACTGCTTCACCTTCAAGAGAGTGGAAGGCTTGATTTCCAGCTCAACCGAGATACCCTCAAAGCAATCCTAGTGGTGTGTGTTTCTCTCTCTCTCTCTAATCATACAAAACACACACCTCTTTTAACTTACATTCATTTATCTTTTACAAGTCCTAAGTTAGTAAGTTAGGGCTATAACTTTTTTAAAATTTACCTAAGTGATAACTCACTCTAACTAAAATACAAGTTTATTAACATGCACTCACACTTAACAAGTTATAACTTTTAATCTAATAATTTTTATAACACGGGCACACATTACTATAACAAAATTTTTATATTGGTTTAAATAAACATTTTATATTAATTGTGCAACCATTATACATACAGTAATTATGGAATGTTAGCCTTTTTCATTTTGCTTAATGAAATCACTTCAAAAAAAATAATTATGTTAGTTGCTATAAGATCTAACATAAAAGATGTACCTTTGTATGCAAGTTATGTGCATAACTAATGTTGCATCTTTCTTCGTCAAATAAGTTCATTATTGATATAAGAAGTAACATTTTTTTTATCAATTGTGGACATAATCAACATAAAAAGGTGGATTTTTTAAAATTGATAATTTATTTTATGACTTTTCCTCCTTATAATACCATCAAACAAGTCCAGACAATTTATGTTACCAAAGGTTGATTACCAGCAACCATAAATTCAAAATGAAAGGTTAATTAAAAAATCCTATATAAGGAAGAAACAAATGACTCTAAGAGTGACTTTTGGTAAAGTTACTTCACTCGATAAATCATGGTGTATGTTGAATTTCAACGATTCAACCATTAAATTAAAAGTTCTTAATACACACATTAAGTCTACAAAATTCTCAAAATTTTGAAAAATGTTTGATACTTTATTTCGTTAATTTAAATTGATAGATAAATATAAAAATATTTTATATATTGATTTGAATTTATATAATGAAGTATTATATGATTTTCAAATTTTTAAAAAATTTGTAGACTTGATATATACATTAAGAACTTTTAATTTAATGGTTGAATCGTTGAAATTCAATATACACCATGAGTTATCGAGTAGAGTAACTTTATCAAAAGTTATTCTTGGAATCATTTGATCTCACTAATATATATAAAGAGTGAGTCACTTATTCTAATAGTAAGTCTTGATCACCATCAACCATAAATTCAAATGGAAGGATGAAATTAAAAGATCCAGTTAAAAATTCATTGTCACCTATCACTTGTCACTTATTATCGATGATAGTAATAGCGCTAGGGACAACTATGGTCACAATAACAATAATGTTGGCTCATCATCACTAATATCATTACTACCACCACCATTGTCTCCCACTATTGTTGACATCACTTTCAATGAATGTGCATTTTCACTACCAGCTATCATTGTCATTGTAAACACCACTAGTATAAAAAGGGTCTTTTACGTCGGCTATTTTTAGGCTTTTACGTCAGAAAAGGCTCCAACGTTCAGAGACGACGTAAATTTACGTCAGATATGCCTATGCCCAACGTAAAAATGGGCCTGAGATTTTACGTCGGACCACACCATGTCCGACGTAAAATCTGGCATTTTTAAATTTTTTTTTTTAATTTTTGATATACCCAATATAAAACCTACATATATAAACCAGGCAGTCCAGAATACAAATTCAAATTATATTTCAAAATTGAATGACAAAAAGAATAATATATAAATCTTAAAAAACATAAATTATGACAATGTAAATCCTATTATCCTAAAAAAGCTATAAACATATGTTTGTCAATCCTATCAAACTAGAAACATAATATCTAACTAACTAAACTTAGAAATCTAACTATTGTATACTTTGAAGAAAAAAAGTTGCCAATTGTTCTCTTATCTTGATGATCTCATCTTCGAGTAATGGAGATGGATCTTGAAAGACCTGAAACATTAATTTAAGTGTCATTAATATGCAATGTTAATTATCGTAAAGGTAAATATACTTAAATAAATTTTGATATGAATTACCTGCACCCAAGAATCAGTAATACTCGCAGAAACTATGACTCTCATCCAATACATGATGTAATAGCCATATTCAAATGAGTCTTGTTGCTTATTACACTAAAATGAGAAACAAATAACTATTATTTCCAAAGTCAATAAATTTAAATATTATTGCCTGTATTAATTAATTTGCTAACCTTAGGATATATGAAGTGCAATGTCTTTCATGATCTGCTTCTTCCACTTAAAATATTAACTCTAGACACGATTCTAATTAATTGAAATAAAAACAGATGTTAGCGAATATATATAATTACAGTTTTAAAACATAATGAAAAATTTTAGTTACCCTTGTAATTGGCATTTAATTTCGTGGCTTGGTTTTCGATGTAGTGAACAAAACCACACCACGGTGTATTCCATAGGAATGATTGCCATTAACTGCCAATGGGACCTACATTGTATGACAAACAAATTAGTTATAAAATTACCATGATTAAAAAACCAATTAAAAAACTAACCCCTCAACGTATGGAGCCATGTATATATCTCTTCCTGATTCACTCATCCATGTTTGCATATATTGTTGGATGTGGACCTGAGTGTTTCCTGATTTTTGGATGGATTGAGGCTCAATAAATCCATATATTTGTGCTTGTGCTTGCTCCACACTCAATTTGTCCATGTACCTAACACAAATAATTATTATAAGTTAAATGTAATTATTGTAAATTTAGACTCATAAAAGAAAATATAACTTACACGGCCCACAGCTGTATGATAAATATATTTAACATGGAATTTCCCTCAACAATCACTAATGCATCAGGCAGGGATATGTATAGTGGAACATCAGAGCTATCAACTCCAAAAACTCTAATGTCCCACTGCAATTGAATTGGATTCTTCTTTAATCGTGGTAATATGGTTAGAAGCTTAGATATGGGATCATCCTCAGCTTCTGCGATATTAGCATGATCAACATGAGGTTCTATCATAACCTCCTTACCACAATTGATAAAATCCTAAAGAAATAATCAAAATTAGTTAAACAATAATAGAATTATAAAAATATAAAAGAGCAATAATAGAATTACCTTTGCTCGTGCTGAAAGCGGCATGACCAAACGTTTTGGCCAAGCTAAGAATGTGCCGGTTGCCTGCCCCACTAGCAGCATCTTGAACTTGGTCAACCACAACCCGTGTCCAGTCTGGCTGTAGAGGGACACCATGGATGATTGAGCCACCCTCAAATACTCGGCCAATAGCCACTAACCGTGGGGGGTCATCCTCAACATATAACTCACACTGGTTTGGTACATCAGTGTGAGTCTGTTCCGATGAGGGATCTGGAGCAGCACAACTCCCTTTAGTGCTGACTCGAACACAATCATTAGCAACTACAGTCTATTGCTGAGAACGAGCCAAAAGTTCAAACTTCTGTTCAAACTCTTCTCGAATATTCTTCAATTTCTCTTCAAACTGCATCTCCATTCTCTGCATAGTCTCTTGACTGCAAGGGTCAATAGTTCTCTTCGATGATCGTGCACCAAAGAAATCTCGGTGGCTCCAAGAACCACCAACACCACGCACACGGCCTGCGTGCTCTGGCCTTCCTATGGCCGTTGTGAGGATATCATCCCGACCATGGGAAACAAATGACCCCTGGGTGGTCTGCTCAAATAAACCCTCCTGCAACATATTAACAATAAGTATACCCTCAACTACACTTATGAATTAAATGAGTTGAAATGAAGAGTCTTAGTTTGTATATTTTTACTTACTATTTTATCAGCAACGACCCTTGCAGACTCAGAAGTCATTTGCCCATCTGATTTTATCTGGGCTGCTATCCACATCTCATGGCAGGGAGGTGACTCCACACGATCAGCAGACTCAACCCCTGCTGTCTCTACCCTAGCCTTCATCATTTTCTTTTTTTTTTTAATTCATATCCCCCTCTTGACAATAGATGGGATGCATCATTCTTTCTCTGTCGTTCTTGGGCAGCTATTCTTTTGGCCTGCAATAATACAAAAAAGAAAATGAGATTAATTAAAATATGATTAAGTATTTGTGTCAACGTAAGAGTTATCAATAACTAACCTGCCAAGAAGGGTCCAATCGAGTGGCACAAAATTGCATCCACTCCTCATCAGTGATCTGGTACTTTAGACAGGGAGTCTCATTTTGTCGCTCTCCAAATACATATTCCCGTGTCAAGAAAGTCTTGAAGTCTCTCCACCTGGTGGCAAAGGCAGATAACATCTTCCTCCTCATGACCTCAGTGTTGGGAATGTCAAAATTTTGCTATGAAAATAACAACAAATAATGAATAATGTATTTAAGTTATATAATATTGAAGGGATGTGAAAGTATATACCTGAATATCCTGCCACATGAGGTTCTTGTCAGCCTCCTGAACATCATCCCATGATGAAATGATAATAGAAACATACCGTCGAGATAGGACTCCCAAATAGCTCTTAAACTTGGCAGTATTTGGGCCTGACGCCTTGTCAGAACAAGGATCCACCTCAACTGGTGTCCTTTCCTTGGCAATGCGTCCAGCTCTCAACCCAGACAATCAGGTGATAGATCTACCTTCCCTCCTTCCACTGCCAGACCCTGAATCCTCCATAATCCTGAAAAAATTAAACTCTCATTATTAAAACAACGAATTAACTGAATAGACAAATAAAGTAAAAAAGATAATAACAATATAGCAACAAAATAAATAATAAAAAAACAAATATAAAGCTAATGCCATTAAAATTAAAATCAAATATGTGAAGTGTCTTTTACGAATGAAAAATTTGTTACATACACAACGTTCAGAAAAGTTTATGACAATGCATGAAAATATGTGCCACCCATGACGTAGATTGCTCCTGCACGTGGATGCATCACTTTTTGAATTTTAAAAAATATGACCGTTGCGAGGAGGTTAGTTAAACACAACAATGTCATTTTGTTTGCACATTGAATGTTTCAGTTCAATCGTATTGAGTGTCGATTTTTGTAGCAACAACTTGTGGTTGTGTTGTGCCACTGGAATTTGAGTTGATTGTTCGAGGAAAAGGTAAGTTGGTATAATATTTGTGTCACTGTTGATTGAATGCTTTCTTCAATCTATGTCATTTCCTGGTTGTCGAGGTAAACTAAAGGTCAATGCCTAAAAAAGTCTGTCTTTAATGCAGCTGGAACGGCCCGTACTGAAACCAGAACGGGCCGTTCTAGATCAACAATTTACAAAACAAAAAAGTTAAGCAGAACGGCCCGTTCTGCTTGCAGAATGGCCCATTCTGTTTGCAGAACAACCCGTACTGCTTGCAGAACGACCCGTATTGCTTGCAGAACGGCCTGTTCCATATGAACAAATAACAAAAAATAAACAAAAAATTTGCGTAGACAAGAAACTAACCTCAAACGTGTAATGTGCAGACTCTTAGAGACTTAGAAACGTGCAATGTGGAAACAAAGGCACTTGGAGACTTAGAGAATAAGAGAAGAAGTAATAGTTTTCGTAAACAATGGGACATGCGGGAATGAGAAATGGAACGTTGGGCATTTTAGGGGGAAATTTACGTCGGACAAGGGGGGTCCGACGTAAATTAGTCTCTCTATATTTACGAAACTGCCACCGTATTTTTACAACGTCGGGTTTTCCAGTTTCCGACATAAATGAGGTGACGTAGTAGCCCTTTTTTGCACTAGTGCACCATTCTTTCATCTAAAAATACTATTGTTGGTGATGATAGTAACGACATATTATCATTGTCATCGCCATCACTATTACCACCAGTGACAAAAATAGTGTACCATTCTCATGATTGTTAATGGTGGTGGTATTTCCAGTGATGATACTAACACCTCCATTTATGTGAATTTTTAAATGAATCTTTTAATTTAAACCTTCCATTTGAATTTAAAAATTGAGATTAATCATTTTCATTCTCACTTAAGGAATTCATTATCATATGCTAACCAATAGCGTACCATTGTAGATAATAAATTAATTTCATATATAGAATTAATCTATTAAAAAAAAGGTGTATGAATATATAACTCCAACTTGTATATTAATTTCAGGACATGATAATTGGTGGAAGTGATACTACTTCAACAACTTTGGAATGGGCTTTTGCAGAGCTCCTTAAGAATCCAAATACCATGAAGAAAGCTCAAGAAGAGGTGAGAAGAGTTGTGGGAATCAATTCCATAGTGGATGAAAATTGTGTGAATCAAATGAACTACTTAAAATGTGTAGTCAAAGAAACTATGAGATTACATCCACCTGTTCCATTTTTGGTTGCTCGAAAGTCATCATCTAGTGTGAAATTAAAAGGATATGATATTCCCTCCAAAACAATGGTATTTATCAACACATGGGCAATCCATAGGGATCTTGAACAATGGGACAACCCTGAAGAATTCATTCCTGAAAGATTTGAAATTAGCCAAGTTGATCTAAAAGGACAAGATTTTCAATTCATCCCGTTTGGTAGTGGGAGAAGGATATGTCCAGCAATTTCATTTGGACTAGCTTCAATTGAGTATGTTCTTGCTAATCTTCTATATTGGTTCCAGTGGAAGATGCCCGATATTGGTATATTGATGCAAAATATTGACATGACTGAGGTGAATGGAATCACTGTTAGGAAGAAAGTACCGCTTCATCTTGAACCAAAAACATATGACATGATTATGTGATGTTATTTGCTAATATCGAACATGGTTTACTCATGCTAGATTGATATGATACAACAATAACACATTGTATAACTTGAGTACAATGTCAAATGATTGTCAATTTCACCTAGTAGGATAAGGATTTTGTTGTTGGTCTCTAGGATATTGTGTCACTTTCGTTCTATTGAATAAGTCGTCTCACTCTCATTCTTTTATATCATGTTGTGCAAGATATTGATAAAATTTGGAATGGAGTGTAATCTATAAATAAAATGTATGTTTTTACTAGAATGTAATTTTTGAATAGTTTCTTTTTTGGTGATTGATTTATACTTTTCCTTCTTTTCAAAGTTTATTTAATATCATTATACAAGTGATATACCTTTGGGTCTAGTGTGTAATCTACTAAAGATTTATTTTTGTTTCTCAATGATACGACAAGTTTTGCTCGTGAATTTATGTTTTCAATAATCATGTGACACCTTCTACACCTCTAGCTAAACATATAATAAACAATAAAATAGTTTAAAAATAAAATATTTTCATTAAAATAATGAGAATAACTTCAAGTTGATGAGAATTTTGAGACAAGCACACCAAGTCACTATAGTATAGAAATTAAATATGAGTTGTCGAACTTCAGGAACTTGGAAGATACTTATAATTTATGATATCCTAGTAAAAGCTTAAAATAAAAAGATTCACAAATATTATAAACATGATGTTGTTCATATTTCAATATTAGAATTATAAAATATAACAACAAAGCAGTTGTAAAATTGAAAGATAACAGTATGCAAAGCTATTGGAATTGAGTTTCACCAATCTCACCCTTATGTTCTCCTTAGATCATTTATATATGATTTCTATCATCTAATGTTATTGAGTTCATTAAGGTCATTCCAAATCAATTCTTTGTATTTAGAAATTTTAAGGAGTTTAACTCAATAAATGATTCCTCTATTTATCAAATTAGAACCCTTGCATTAAGTTTAAGAACTTGTTCAACTAACAACTCCAAATCTATTCTTAGTCTTTAGAGATATTAGGTAATTTTATTCAAAACTATATTTAGAAAATATTTTCCAACCAAAATCCAAATCAAAGATCAAAGATGAGCGATCAAGTCACCTTAGCATTAAGAACAAAATGAAAATCACTAACACTAAATAATAGATTATCTCATATATATATATATATATATATATATATATATATATATATATATATATATATATATATATATATATATATATATATATCAAAAGGAATACATGAGAGTTTGATAGATTTTTCAACCCCAACAAAAAGAAAAGTTAGCCACTCATAGTGATGAAAGATAATCCAAAATACATGGAGAAGGTGTAGGAGAAAGAAAGATCATAGAACCCTTGTTCCCAGCTGATTCTTAGACTCTTTGCTTGCTGCCTATTTTTTGCACAAGTCTCGATGGTTCTCTCCATGTTTTTCTCCTCCCAAATCCTTATATATGTACAACAAAATAAAATAGAGTATGGAGGAGTGAGTGTAAACTGCTCAACCTTTTCCAAACGGTTGAGCAGTTTGGAGAATTCTTCATGGTGAAACAACTTTAATGGTTGATCCTTTTTGAATTTGTTAAGCCCCTGGGAAACCAAAAATTTGCACCCATCTAGAGCCAATTCGCCCAGCCCTTTCAAAATGGCTAAGCACTTTAACCTTTGTTTCAAATCTTGCTCTCTGCCTCTAAAGGGCTCAGCCCTTTTGAAATGGCTCAGCCTTTTTCAAAAGGACCCAACCCTTTTCCAAACACTTAACTGGATTAGATTTTTCTTAGACTTTGGATCTTCATTGAATCCTACGATATATAAAACAAGAGTTTAAGTAAAATTCCACCAACTCTTTATAAACTAACTAATTTACACAACTCTTTTAAATTTTGTAATAGTTTAGGGGTAAAACATAAATTTCTTTCAAAACTAGTTAGATAAGTGTCAAAAGAGTTAAGTCATTTAAGTAAAATTGACACTTATCATAAGTCAAATGCCTCAAGGATAGAGGACTCATATTTGTTTCACACGATAAAAAAATGAAGTTCTCAAAAGTTATTTAACATAAATAACAAATCAACTAAAAATAAAGGTATTTTTCTAAAGACCATTACAAATCTCAAAAGAAACTGACAACGATTGCTAACAAAAGGTACATAAATCTAATGCAATAACAAAGTATAAATTAACATTTGAATGTCATATCGTCAGACACATCCCAACATAACATCATAAGGCCTAAGCCTTATCAACACCAACCTTTTGGTGATCGTCACATGCAAATGGCATTCTGCCAAAATGAAAACAAAACAACATTAAATGAGGGAGTAAGATAGATCTTTTTCATGTTCTCAGTGTGAGACAAGGCCAAGCAGCCATAAGCAAAACATAAACATACAATTATTAATAATCAATATATAAGTACATCATTCACACTAAACACTCTCTCCCCTATAAACCTTTTTTTTTATCTCTCCACTAGATAAAAGAATATCCATAATTGTCTTCACTAATAAGGATATGTCACCCCTTAGACTTAGTGTCCAACACTCTTCACCATAAACTTTTCTTTTGTTGAGATAAATTCCACCTCCATTTAGAGAAAAAAAAACATCATTGAAGGTGGAAATATCTTTGGTTCCCAAACCACCACAATTTCTAGGCTTGCAAATCTTCTCCTAACTAACCCAAGAGATCTTTTTTTTACCATCTTCATAACCCCACAAGAACCTTCTTTGAAGAGTCACAATCTTCTTTACCATTAATTTAGGGTATTTTGGAAAATGATAAAAAAAAACAAGGGTAAAGATGTTAATATCAAAATGATGAGACAAACTCTACTAACTATGGATAAAATTTGTGCTTTCAAACAGATAATTTTTTTAAAAAAATTTCCTTAAAACTGGCTCCCAAGTCACTTCACTTTTCGGGTTGGCCCCAAGTAGGCATGGCAACGGGGCATGGCGGGGGCGGCTTTTACGTTCCCCTCCCCCGCCCTACAAATTTAAACTGCCCCCATCCCCACCCCCGATCGATACTTGCCGAGGGTAAAATTTGGGTACCCATCCCTGTCCCCGGCGAGGTTCGGGTTTCCCCGCCCCACCCCTGCCCCTGCTCCTACCTTTTTTATTTCTTTTTTTCTTTAAATAAATATGAACAAATTTAAAAAAAAAAATAATACAAATTTTTACATATAAATATTTTTAATTTTGGTTTATAATATATAAAATAATTTTTTAATTAAATTATTAAGCAGGGCGGGGGTGGGGGCAGGGGCAAGGGCGGGTACGGGGACAGGGGCGGGGGCAGGGGCGGGGGCGAGGCGGGTATTAACATTCTCGTCCCTGTCCCCGATTTTATCAATCGGGAAAAACCCGAACCCAAACTCAAACCCGATAAACACGGGTTTTCCTCGTCCAAATCGGGGCGGTACCCAAGGAGGCGGGTTAGATTGTCATGCCTAGCCCCAAGATTGAGGTACAAAATGGAAGATAGAGTAATTTGCAATTAAGCGATAATGCATAAATCTCAAAGATATTTCTGGCTCCATCCCTAATTCTCTGACTTACTCTTTATAAAATTCACCTTCAAACCCAATCTCAGTTCAAAGCTCCTGAACATTCTCTTAATAACAATAATGTTACTAAGGTTGGCTGCACAAAAAGAAAAGATAAGAAATATAATTTGCATATAGAAGTACATTAACTTCCTTTTTTCCCACCAAGAATCCTTCATAGGTTTTCTTTGAAGTCGTCAACCTCATCAATCTAGATAAATGTTATGCTACAACATTAAATAGAAAAAGGCGCAAAGAGGTTGCCCCGCCTTAAACGTCTTTGTGGTATGAAATCTTGTGTATATGACTATCATTGACTAAAATGGGAATGAAACTTGATTTTAAGTAAGGATATAAATAGGTCATCTCAGGCCATATTTTATATATACGTATCAGACTTGTTCTATAAAATTAAAGCTTAATCATAGTCTATTATCTATTATAGTCTTTTTTTCATAGGTATGACTTGTATTTTTTAAAAGCCTAACTTGACTTATTAACCTATTTAAAACCCTATTTTGCATTAACAACTGTTAAATAGATCAATAGATTTAATTTTAAATATGTCAAAAATTATATTTTTAAATACACGTGCGAGTCTTTTTTTAATTTGCATGATAAAAAAGAGTGTATTCTATTATTATTAAAATTTAGAATTTTAAATAAAAACAAAAAACTAACTAAGGGACAACTTATGCATATCCATGTACACTAAAGTGGACTCACGTATATGTTGTAATGAAAGAAGATAATTATATATATATATATGTATGTATATAATATATAAGTTTTTTAAATATTTTCTATATCTTATTTGATATTCTAAATAATCAATTATGAAGATGAAGGAAAATAGAAGGTGTAGATGCGACTGCTAGAGTTTCTATTTTTGATTTCTTGATTTCGCATAAATAAGGAATCTAAAACGTTTAAATGTAGTGAAAATGTAAAAAATATTAATAATTTGATTTTTTGTATTACAAATTTATTTATTTAATTATATTTTTAACAATGTTTGTGTTTATGTGTGTATATATATTATCATATAGACAAATAGACTGATCTATCAAACTTAACAAGTTTTTTTATAAGCCTAAATCCAACCTTTTTAAATAAATAGGATTTTATACAAGTTTAAACTTAGCTTATCTATTAAATGGGTTAGGTCGCAGGCCTTGTTAATTCAAAAGACTATCTCAGACTCATCAGGATTTCATGTTTTAATGATAACAACATTGACATTTTTCAATGGAAAATTTTTCTTTAAGATGAATGTTTATAAGACGATCTAATTAAGATGTTAAGTTATCTTGACATTAAGTCTCACAAATGACGCACTTCAATTGTAATGTCTGATAATAGAATCACTTTTGTTCACATAATTCCTTAACAGATCAAATTGATAAAATTTCTTCGGTACTCACAATTCATTAAAGGAACTAATTAAAGACATGTTTTTTCATTAAAAAAAAGGATCGTATCCAGCAAAGAATGAAAAATTGTAGGAAAAGTTGTTTCAAACTGACACATGCATCGTTCCTTTCCTTTGGTGAAACATATTTAATTCAAGCATTTAATGTACCAATGGATATTTCCCTCTATAAGGAACTAAACACATGTTTTTCTTCAGAAAAAAGGACTAGCATATTTTTCAAAGAACGAAAAATTATAGGAAAAGTTATTTCAAACTGACACATGCATGGTTTCTCTCCTTTGGTAACTAAAAGGTGATAAGTAACTTCCTTGATTAGATAATAAGTGAGAATTTCGTGAAATGCATTTAATGCACTAACGGTCACTTTCCTCTATAAGGAACAAAGATGAAGACAAACGAAGTAAACCTATGAGAAACAATCAAGGATTTGCAAGTGTCGTCTTCATGAACCACCTATATAAAGAAGCTTGAAGATTCAAAAATAAGAAGGATAGTTTTACATGAACATTATTGTACATTTCTTTCTGTAAAAAGCCTTGTAATTAATTGGTTGTATCACGTCTTGATAGTAAAATAAAACAATATTGTTAGCTTGTCCAAGTTATTGCTTTGAGTTTAGAGAGGTGTGAATATAAAATAATACTTAGTTGTTAGAGTCTGGAGAGGTTTGACTATAAAAGAATACTTAGTTGTTGAAGTTTAGAGAAACTTGACTGTAGTAAAAGAAAATACTTGGTTGTTAAAGCCTGGGCTTTATATTAAAAGAATACTTGGGTAATTACTTGAAGAATAAAGTCAAAAAACACTTAAGTTGAGTCAAAAGTGACTTGTGAAAAAACACTTGTATTTTTGTAAAAGATAGTGAAACTTAATCAGGTTAATTAAGAATTGGACATAGTTTCGATGGTTGAGACAAACTAATATAAATTATTGTGTGTTCTTTTTTACTTATCTCTTCATCTACACTCTGACAATCATGCTACTACTTTGCTATTTCAAAAAGTGTTAAGCTTTTGATTGACACTATTAATTACCCTTTCTAGTGTCTTTCTTTTCTCCACAGGCCCTTTGTTTGATATTTGACCTATTTTCATCCCTAATTCCAAACACACTAAAATCCCTAACTTGCGTAACAAATTAATAAAAAGAAATCTAACTTATAGAGTTGAAAGCTTTTTCGTAGTCAACTTTAAAAAATAAGCAACTCTTCTTTTTCTTTTTCACCTCATTAAGGACCTTATTAACAACTACAAAATTGTGAGAGGTTCCCACCTTTCATAAAAAATGTTTTGCTTAAGATCGATAACAACTAGAAGCAATTTCTTGAATTTTTTTGTTAAGACTTTTGCAAGGATCTTATACATACAACCAACTAGAGAGATTGGTATGAACTCCCCCAAAGATTGTGGTTCATCTATCTTTGGAATAAAGGTGATGAACGAGGTAGTGTCTCTTAACATATTATTGTGTGTTTGAAACTCTAGCAAGAATTGAAAAATGTCATCTTCTTATAGTAGGGCAAAAATCCTTTTAAAAATTTGAAGTTAACCTCTTCTTCACTAGAGTTGAAATTAATGTTAGATTTTCTTCCACTGAAGTACTTTTAAAATGAACCCCCATCCAATCCCGAGCTTTGATTCTAGTGATCACAAAATTTGTCCTGAAAAAATATTTTGACTTCCACTTTTACTTCTTTTGCTTCCTCCACCCACGCCACTGTTCAAGTCCCTCAAATTACTTTTCCTTTCTCTCAATTAACCATTAAATGGAAATATTTTGTATTCAAATCTCCTTCCAACAACCATTTTGATCTTGACTTCTAGGATAAAAGTGATTCATTGTGCACCAATATAGACCAAAACTTTTCTTCTAATTCTACTATATCCTCTGTACTTCTACGACATTTAATCCTAATGCTTCCTCCTTTAAACCAAGTTCATTCAACTCACCAACAATACTTTTATGCGTGTTCTGTAAATTTCAAAAATGTGTTAATTTTTTTTTTGTTGTTTTAGCTTCTATTTAAGCATCTTCAATTTTTCGTTAAGATAAATTCTCTCTACCTAACATGCATATCCATCCATGTTTGTTTAATAAACCTGTACTATCTGTACCGCCATGCCGAGCTCGAGCTCGGCATCACAGTGCAGGACGACCTCGGACGTGCGCTGGGAGACCTCGGCCAAGACGAGGTCCGCTACCTAATTAGGTCACAACTGATCTCAGGCCCGAGGCCCAACGAAACCCTAATTCACACCAAGGTACGTGCATTACTTATACGAGACTCATACTCCCACAAACACTAAATTTAGCATCGGAGTCTCTTTTGCAGGTACCACCCCCATCTTGGAACATCAAGCGTACCACCGAAGGAGGCTCACCGACCTTACCCAGCGGATCAACTCTACCTCAGATCCCCGGTAAGAACATTTGGCGCCCACCGTGGGGCCGATCGAGACAGCTCTTATCGGCCATTCGTATGGTTTTCACCAGAAGCCATAGCAGACGCGCAACAGACGACCTAGATCACGCAACTAGCATGGACAACGAAGCAGCATTGAGAAGACTGATCGAGCAGGTCGAGCAGATGCGACAGCAACACACCGCCGATCTGCAAAGCATGCGTGCCAAGCACGAAACTAACCTAGCCGCGATGCGTACCGCTAACGAGGCTGACCTAGCGGCACTGCGCGCCGAGAATGAGCGTATCCGCGCTCAACTCCCTCGACGTCCCTCTGATCAACCCCCTCAACCGAGTAACCTGCATGAGGAGGAAGGCCATTCGGTTTCTCAACCGCCAGCCGCGACTAGGGCACCAACTCCCAGACCTGCCACACATCGTTCTCACGTACCAACGAACAGGTCGGCACATGACATCAGCAACGCTCCTCCCCATGGCACGGGAAATCAGGCGACCTTCCGCCGTCATCCTTTTGTGGACGGTATCATGGAGATACCTCTTCCTTTCGGGTGGAAGCCTCTCCACATCGACCGTTACGACGGCACAACCGACCCGGATGAGCACATTGATCTGTATACCACACAGGTAAATCTTTACACTAATGAGGATGCTGTCCTGTGTAGGGTCTTCCCGACCTCGCTCAAAGGGGTCGCGCTCAACTAGTACACTCAGCTACCTGCCGAGTCCATCGATAGCTTCGGCACCCTGGTCAAACGGTTCACAGCACAGTATGCGACAAGCCGACCTCATCACATAACATCAGCAGCCCTGGCCAGTCTCTGACAGAGTGATAACGAACCACTCCGGACGTTCATGGAACGATTCGCCACCATCTCGGTAAAAATCCGGAACCTAAATCCCGAGGTCGCTCTACACGCCATGCTCATGGCACTTAAGCCCGGACCATTTGTCGACAGTCTATGTCGTGAAGCTCCTCGTGATATGGACGAGCTCCGTGCCCGTGTTGCTGGGTACATTCAAATGGAGGAACATTCTGCTTTCCGTGACCAGGTTCGCGAAAAATCACAAGCCAAACCTGACAGTGGCCACAAAGACAAGATGAAGGTCACCAATGACATCCAGTTCAAGAAAACTGCTAGGACAGGCAATGGGGGGAGATACGACTTCTACACTCCCCTGAACACGCCCAGAGTTCACATCTTGGAGGAGGCCAATAACAGCAACTTGCTCACCCTGCCACCACCACGTCATACTCCCAACAGTGCAGATAAGTCCAAACACTGCCGGTATCACAGGAACCACGGTCACACGACTGAAGAGTGCCGCACACTCCGAGACCGCATTGAGGAACTCATCCAGGCGGGCCACCTCGCCCAATATGTCCAACGACAGTAGGGCCACCGAGGAGGCTATGGTGGACGAGGACGAGGTAGAGGACGTGGTTCAGGAACTCGCACGGACCAACCCTATGGCACTCAACAAAATGCCAGAGGAGCAGTGCAAGCTGAGGTAAGCCAAGAAACAGGATTAGCTCCCCTACGGAGAGTAATCAACACTATCGCAAGTGGTTTCGCAGGGGGGCGCCAGCAGCTCAGCCCGGAAGAGGCACCTGCGCAATATCAACAGCATCCACTCCACCACCTCGGCCTCGCACCAAAGCTCACCCCCGATCACCTTCACCGATGACGACTATGCTGGTGTCAGCCCCAACCAGGATGACCCCATGGTCATAGCCGTAGAGGTAGCTAATTGGGAGGTTCACAAGACACTGATAGACTAAGGGAGCTCGACTGACGTCCTGTATTGGCCAACCTTCCTCAGGTTAGACATCCCTGACTCTCTCATCCAACCTCACATAGAGCCCCTAGTCAGTTTTGCAGGAGAGCGAGTACACACTCGGGGATACGTGGATCTGCTGACCACTTTCGGAACCTCTCCAGACACAAGGCGGATCATGGTCCAATACCTCCTCGTGGAAGCCAACACCTCATATAACATAATCATAGGGAGGCCGACCCTGAATCAACTCGGAGCAGTGGTGTCTACCCCGCACCTCACCATGAAATTCTCGGGGAGCGGTGGGAAGATTATCTCCGTCAGGGCAAACCAGAAAACAGTCTGGCAATGCTACACCGAGAGCCTGAAAATCACCCCATCCGGCGAGCAATGCAAGAGCGACCCCCCCACGGTGGCTCACGTCACCCACGTGGAAATTGTCGACCTCGATCCGAGGTCCGACTCCCATGATGAGCGGCCAAGTCCCATTGACGAGCTCGATGACCTCCAGATCGAAAAACTCCCGGGCAATGAACGAAGATCAGCAAGCAATTGAGCCCGGAGTTATGACAGCAGCTCGAGGCTGAGATCCTCCAAAATGCTGACCTCTTTGCATGGTCCAGTGCCGACATGCCAGGTATTGATGCTAACTTCATATGTCACAGGTTAGCAATACATAAGGAGGCAAAGCCAGTAGCTCAAAGGAAGCAGAAGGTCGGGGGCGAAAGGCAAAAAGCCATTATCACTGAAACCCAGAAGTTACTGAACGCTGGCTTCATCCGTGAGGTCAGATACACCATGTGGCTGGCAAACGTGGTATTGGTAAAAAAGAGCTCGGGTAAATGGTGCATGTGCGTCGACTACACCGACCTGAACAAGGCATTCCCCAAGGACTTGTACCCATTGCCGAGTATCGATAGGCTGGTCGACGGGGCATCCGGGCACGCCCTCCTTAGTTTCCTTGACGCTTACTCCAGGAACAACCAGATCATGATGTACCCACCAGACGAGGTGCATACGTCGTTCATCACTGACCGCGCCAATTCTGTTACAGAGTAATGCCCTTCGGCCTCAAAAATGCAAGAGCCACCTACCAGCAGCTGATGGACAAAGTTTTCCACCAGCAGATCGGGAGAAACATGGAGGTCTACGTCGACAACATGGTGGGCAAGACCACCTCAGTAAAAGCTCATGTTGTCGACCTCGCTGAAGTATTTAGCCAAATTAGGAGGCACAACATGCGCCTCAACCCAGAGAAGTGCGTCTTTGGTGTCCAGGGAGGTAAGTTCCTGGGCTTCATGATCACTAGCAGGGGGATCGAGGCCAACCCGGAAAAGTGTAAAGCCATCATTCAGATGCAGAGTCCCCAGACCATGAAAGATGTCCAGCGTCTGGCAGGCAGGTTGTTCTCCTTTTCCCGGTTTATCCCCAGGTTGGCGGACAAGGTAGGGCCTATCTTCACCCTGCTGCACAAGCCAAAAAACTTCGAGTGGACAGACCAATGCGAAGAAGCCTTCAAGAGCTTTGAAGCTTTTCTCACGACCCCGCCAATCCTGCAGAGGCCAGATCACAAAATCGACCTCCTCCTCTACTTGGCCGTGGCAGAAAATGCCATCAGTGCAGTCATAGTACAAGAACACCAGAAGGTACAAACGCCAATCTACTTCATCAGCCGAGTCCTCCAAGACACGGAGAAACGGTACCAAATGATCGAGAAGCTGGCACTGGCACTTGTCACCGTAGCTCGACGCCTCCGACCTTACTTCCAGAGCCATCAGGTGGTCGTCAAGACCGACTACCCAATCAGGCAGATCTTGAGGAAGCTAGAGCTTGCTGGGCGGATGATAGCCTGGTCGGTAGAATTGTCCGAGTTTGGCATCCAATACGAAAGTCGCGGCGCCCTGAAAGCTCAATGCCTAGCCGACTTCGTGGCCGAGCTCACACCTACCTCAGCCGAAGAACCACAGGTATGGACTTTATACGTTGACGGGTCCTCCAACTCCAAAGGTGGTGGTGCAAGTATCATCTTGGAGGGGCTGAACCAAGTCACCTTGGAGCAATCCCTCAAGTTGAGCTTCAAGGTGACCAACAACCAGGCGGAGTACAAGGCGCTTCTCGCAAGGCTGAGGTTGGATCATGATCTTAGAGCTCGGAGAGTGAGTTGCAACAGCGACTCAAAACTCATGGTAGAGCAGCTCAGCGGAACATACCAGGCCAAGGACGTCCTCCTACAGCGGTATTTCCACATGGCATCACAACAGATCTCGTCCTTCAACGAGTTCACTATACAACATGTACCGCGAGAACAAAACACCAGAGTCGATCTCCTATCAAAGCTCGCCAACACCAAACTCCCTGGACAACATCGGACCATCATCTAGGAGACCTTGCACACACCTAGCCTGGACATTCTCGGGCCATTCCTCCCCGCGAAAGGTCAACTTAAGTTCCTCCTGGTGGCGATCGACTACTTCACCAAGTGGATCGAGGCGTGCCCAATCGCCAAGATCACCACTGAGAACATACGAAAATTCACCTGGAAGAGTATCGTATGCAAGTTCGGGATACCCCATTCCCTTGTTACCGATAATGGCCGACAGTTTATCGCGCAAGACTTTGAAGACTTTCTTCGGGAACTCGGAGTCAAGCATCTTCCGACCTCAGTGGAACACCTGCAAACTAATGATCAAGCTGAAGCAGCTAACAAGGTGATACTCCGAGAACTCAAAAAAGGTCTCGGGAACGCCAAGGGGCAATGGGCTGAGGAACTTCCTAGCATCCTCTAGGCATATCATTGACCCCCTAGTCAACGACGCAAGAAATGCCTTACAGGCTGACTTACAGAGCTGACGCGATGATTCCAGTGGAAATTGGAGAGACATCGCACCGACACCAAGTCTTCAGCAACGAGCAAAACGCTCGAGAATTAGCAACCGACCTCGACCTAGTTGACGAGCTCAGAGATGAAGCTCAAATCCACGAAGAAGCCTGCAAACTCCGAGCTTCTAGAAGATACAATACGCGAGTGCGGCCTTGCTCTTTCCGAGTTGGCGACCTGGTGTGGCGTTTGCTAGGTGAAGCTCGGAAAGACACATCACATGGAAAGCTCGACCCACCTGGGGTGGCCCATTCCGAGTTGTAGAAGACTTGGAAAACGGAGCATATCGACTGGAGGAACTCAGCGGAAAGTCCATATCGCGAAATTGGAATGCCACGCATCTCAAGTTTTACTTCAGTTAGTTTTGTACGAATGAGTTGTGCACTCTTTCCCTGCCTCAGTTTTTTATCCCAAAAAATAGAAAAATGGGTTTTGGCTGAGAGGGTTTTTAACGAGGCACATATATACAATCAATAAAATAACTCATTCTACTTTATTCATATTCTTTTATTTTTACATCATGTTTTACGCTACTCCAAGGTCGAGTTCGAACCTTAGCTCGGGTTATTTTACATTACGCATAGGTCGGGTTCGAACCTCAATCCGACTTATCTCGGTCCTAGTCAAGGTCAAGTTTGAACCTTCATATGATTCACTCTCTTTTACTCCGAGGTCGAGTTCGAACCTCGGTATCATTAACTCAAGGTCGAGTTCGAACCTTCATATGACCCACTCAAGGTCGAGTCCGAACCTTCATTCAAATCATTCTACTCTAATTCGAGGTCGAGTTCGAACCCCGGCGAGGTCGAGTTCGAACCATTAGTAAGAATCACCTTACAACAAATCGAGGTCGAGTTCGAACCCTAAAAGGACTTTTTCCACTCTAAGTCAAGGTCGAGTTCGAACCTTGACACGATTCCCTCTGATGGAAGCACTTGGTGAAGAATTGATGTTCATCCAATCTTCCATGCTTAAGATCGAAAATACTCTTGAGATATCACCTTCAAAGACACTTTGAAGCTCCACGAAGCAACTTCAATGGAGGAGAAGCACCTTTGAGGAGGTTCGGTTACCTCTTAGAGAGGTGAAGAAGCTTGAGGAACCAAGCTTCTAGGAGAAGGAACTTTGAGAGAGAACCTAGGAGAAGGTTTCTCACGAATTTGACTCTTGAAAATGAGAGAGAAATCTGATTTCTAATTCTCATAAATGTCCAAAAGTGATCACAAGAGAGGGTTTTACAAATATATAGGGGAGGTAGCTTCTAGGAGAAGCTAACCTTAACCATGGTTCACTAGGAACCATGGTAAGGTGTAGCTAACCATCCATGGTTTCTAAAACTTGTAGGAGAAGCTATCCTTGACCATGGTTCACTTAAGAACCATGTAAGGTCAGCCTAACTTACAATGGTTTAGAAACTTGGAGGAGAAGCTTCAAAAACTAGAAGGAAAACTAGTAATTTTTGACCATGAACAAGAAAGAATGCTAGGTGGCCTTGGCTCCAAATTGCTCCAAGATTTATTTCAAAAATATTTGATTTGTTTTAGTTAGGTTCATCATATGATGATGAGACCTAGCTAAATCAAATCTATGAAAAATTAGGAGCAAAATGAGTCCAATATGCAAAATTTTGCCTAGGCCTAGTTCTGGCCCAATTACTAGTCACACCCTCAAGTATTGCTAAATGTCACCCCCTTTTCTCTACTGAAAAAATACAAAATGAATGTACCAACTAGGGAGGTTAAATGGAGTTAAACTCTCCAAGTAGCCTACCTTAAAATCAATATACAAACACTAGAAAAAGCAAGTAAAGTGCCTCACAAATACAAAGGCAAAAATAACCTATACAAAAGAGCTACTATATGTACAAACATAAGAAAAAGGTCTTTATGATCATCCCATTCCTCTTGGTTCTTTTAGTATATCACCTCTTGGATTTCTTGGCCTTGGCCATAGTCTATCATCCTTAGGGTTGAGACAGGTTATCCTAAAGCCGAGGTCGAGTTCGAATCTCGGTAGGGCTACTCTAACCTGAAGTCAGACTTGGACTCGAGTCCCACCGCAAGGTACCTCGTTTTCACCCAATGTAAAACTCAAACCTCGGTTCGAATCACTTTATTCTAAGCCAAGTCTGAGCACCACAAAATGCGAAATGCAAAACAAATTCCGAACAAACTTTCAAATCGTGCAGGCGAAGACTAAGCCTAAAACATAAGCGTGGAAATCGAAATCCAAACAAACTCATCCAAACACAAGATGAATGACTTGAAGGAAATGATATATACAAAACAAGTATGAATGTTCAATACATAAATTCAAGGAAAAGAAAACAACAAAGCAGAAGAAAATAACAAAAACGGCCTAGGCGGAGGCGTTCTCATTGGAGTTGTCCTCGAGGTCGTCCTCCTTGACCAGCTTTCCGAAGCGGACCTCCTTCTCCACATGCATAGCGGAGAGGTCGAACCTCGGCGCAAGCAACCTTGCCTGGCGAGCAGCCTTGAGGAATCCCCTCTTGTGCTCGAAGACGACGGCCCGCTCAGTCTCCTCGAGCTTCTTTTCCAGTCCCGCCTTTGCCTCCTCCAGCTTTGCGAGGTCCACCCTTAGAGCAGCATTTTCCTCTACTTGGCCGCCGAGAAGCACCTCGTCGCAAAGACGTTTCTCGGCCGCCGCCACCAACTCCGCCTTTTGCGCGGCGACCTCGTCCTCCAAAGAGCGCACCCGAGCTCGGGAAGACCTGGCGAGATCCTACAACTCTCACAGCTGGGCAGCGTAGGTCTCATTAGACCTCAGAGCAATCTCCAAGGACTTCTAGACCCTGTCTAGCTCCCTCCGGGTGTCCTGGAGCTCAGCCTCACTATGCAGCTTGGCATCCCCAAGGGCAGCCGCCAAGGACCTATTCTCGTCCCTCAAAGCCTTGGCCTCCTCCTTCAAAGGTTGAACCCGGCCCTTCAGCTTCGCCAAGTCCTCTTGCTGCTTGGACCATTTTTGCTTCCAATAGTCCATGATGGCCACAGTCCTCTGCAGGAAGACTTGGGCAGCATCTAGGCCTTCCACAAGCCCGGCCGACTCGATCATAGCTTGATCAGCCAGGCTCAGCAACCCTTTGGGAAAAAAATTTTCTGAGGACACCCCAGCGCTCCACCAAGAATCGATGTCCTCCGAGGCACTCAAGTGATCCAACCTCACCACGGAGGCACCCTTCTGGAAGCGCTGAACGAGATACTGGGTTCTGGGGGGCCCCTTTGACGGGCCAGACGATGGTGCCGACGACACTGGGGTGGATGTCGGGACCTCGGAGCTTGGCCCCTTCCCGCGTTGGTCGGCGATGGTAGATGCAGGCACCTCCTGCTCGGGTACGGGAGGATCCCCCCCTGGCACCCCAGAGCTCGGAGGCACTGAGGCTTCAGCAACATTCCTCGCCTGCAAAAGACAAAATTCTCCTCATAAGGCGAAAGACAAGAGAAATGCTACATAGAAGAAAAATCACAGAAGGGCAAAGCACCTACCTCAGCAGCCTGGGTGGCCTACCCAGCAGCCTGGGTCACCATCTCGGCAGCATCCCCTGCCTGCAGAAGACGGCTATGTCAGAGGACAAAAGAGCAACATAAAAGATAGAAGAAAAGCCAAAAAGGCAAGGTACTCACCTCGGCAGGCTGAGCAACCTGCTCAGCAGCCTGAGCCATCCCCGCAGGGACCACTTGAGGAACCTCCCTGGGCGACGAACTCCTAGTAAGGTCCACAGCATCAGCGTCAGCAGCCCTTGAGGTCACCTCCTCAGAGCCACGAGGGGCAGAGGTCCCCCCGACCTCTTTCTCGCCCCTCTTTCTTTTTCGGTTCGTCTTCAGAGGGGCAACCTCATCCTCCTGAGGCTCGGGGACCTCAATTTCAGCAACATTGTAGCGATGCTTCAACTCTCGCCACTTGTTCCTGTCCATGATGCCTGCAAACAGAAAGAACAGACACATCAGCAAAATAAGCTTCTACAAACCCTAACGATCTAGGAAAAACGGGATACTCACTCTCTAAGCCCCTCTCCTTGTAAGCTGAGTTCGCAAGCGACAGAACGAGCTTGCAATCCAGCGGGCGAGGAAGTGCTTCAAGGTTCTTAATGGCAGCCAATTCCGAAGCTGTCAATTCCAACTTCCCCACCCCGTGAAACCTAGCCGGAGCGGAGCACCAATAGAATGGGAACCTCGACAACCCACCGAAGTAGAATGCCCCATGCTCCAACAGGTTGATGTCCACCAGCGCCACCCGAAAAAACTCTTGCTTGAAATTTTTATATGACTGGGAGTAAAGGGTAAATAAACCTCCATCCTTACTCCCACTCATAGACAACAAGCCATAAGGCGGAACGCCTATTTTCAATTGATAAAAGTGAAGGAAAACGGGAAGAGACACCTTTATCCCTAAGACCGAACATAGGACTTGAAAAGCCCGCAAAAAACCCCAACTGTTTGGGTGCAATTGGCAAGGAGCCGAGTTGATAAAATTTAAAAAATCACACTCGAATTGAGTAAAGGGAAGGCAGACGCCTAAATCCCTAAAGAAACACTGGTAGACGTAGAAATGGGGAGGGTCAGTAGACCTCCCCATGTACACATCCTCATCGGCCTGACAAGGTTCAAGTCGGATCATCCGGGAAATGGAAGGGTCACAAATCCTATGCAATTTTCGAACCGCATTGACCTCAAGGAAGGACCTGAACACACTTTGGGCCTCCCCCACATCGCGCCTGACCCAATCGTAGCCAGGAATGCCTGGAACGAGGTCCTTGGGCGGCCCGGCAGCCACTGCCTTGCCGCGAGCCTTGCCCTTACCGTTGGCGGGCATAGAAGACCCGACACCACTATCTCTAGCCATCAAGAAAGAAAGAAGATTGGAGAAGAAGGTGGAGATAGGGAAGACGAAGTACCTGATACTCCTTTGACAAAGAAAAGAACAAGAACAGAGAAAGCAAGGACGGAGATGGTGGAGGCTAAGGAGCAGAAACCAGTGCACTTAGGAAGCCAAGAAAGAAGGAAAACGAAAAAGAGTAAAGTGGAAGAAGAGAGGGCGTGAGAGAGAGAAAAGAAGACCCTCCAAATTCAAAACGGTAACAACATGTGTCAGCGAAAAGACAAAACTGACAGCGTATTAATGCGGCCCCATCATGATGAGCACTACCATCATTGCGCAACCGTCATACCCATTAACGCGCCGACCTCGCGTTTCAAAATGGGAAACGACAGTTGTGACACATGGCATCTTGACAGGCAGGCGTACGCGAAAGGTCAAGACCCCTTGACGAGCTCGGTCTCAACTCCTCGACCTACGGTCTTCGGAGCTCAGGGGGCTAGTGTACTATCTATACCGCCATGCTGAGCTCGAGCTCGGCATCACAGCGCAGGACGACCTCGGACGTGGGCTGGGAGACCTCGGCCAAGACGAGGTCCGCTACCTAATTAGGTCATAACTGATCTTAGGCCCAAGGCCCAACGAAACCCTAATTCACACCAAGGTACGTGTATTACTTATACGAGACTCATACTCCCACAAACACTAACTTTAGCATCGAAGTCTCTTTTGCAGGTACCACCCTCATCTTGGAACATCAAGCGTACCACCGAAGAAGGCTCACCAACCTTACCTAGTCCAACATTGAATTTTTTTTAACAAAATAATGCAATGGTCAAAAATATTTCTATCAAAGACTAATTGTATGTTGCAAGACCATTCAGAGATCCAATCCTTGATACTAACACGTTGTCAATGCAACTTTTGGATTTCTCATTAGGCTTAGACTAGGTAAATCTCCTTCCCCCATTGGGATATCATCGAGCTCCATATCTAAGATAAAATTATTGAAATCCTTTATGTCTCCCCTGTTATACATACCCCTACTATCTCCAATTCTTTTTGGTGCTCTTGAACATTCTTGAAATCACCTAATATGCACATGCGCTTTGTTATTACTTGACATTTTTGTTTTAAATCCTCCCACAATTTTTTTAGTATACTACTTCTTCACCATTAAAATGTAGTATGATACTAATTTTAATTTCAATTAATTAAAAACATTATATAATATATATTGGATTTAAATTAATTAAGATAATTATATATATAATTTTTTATTTAAATTAATTAACAAATATATAAAAGTATAATTGATTATAATTGACATTGATTTTTAAGAAATTACAAGCATATTATAAATTATTGTCATTATCTCCCTTTCCCTTGAATGTCTTTTCTTCTCTCTCCCCACCTTATTATTGTGCACGAGACATTCTATATAGATTATTTTTTATATTCTCTTTCAAATCAGGACATGACATAGATTTTAATGACATAATGTCATAACCAGGATCACGACAGGATGACGCTAACATTAATTTTTTAATGGAGCCTCCACCGATATTTTATTTTAAGGGAAAAATATTGAAAAATCCTTTAAATTAAAAGATAACCTTTAAAATTAAAGTTGGGTTCGGGAGTCGATTACGTGTAAGGAAGGTATTAGCACCCTACAACGCCTGGAAAAATAGTACCTTTAATTAATTGCGCAAAATTATATAAATTTATAAATATTTAATTTACTCCTCAGAAATGTATGTGAGATGCTTCTATTTTTTTTGTATTTTTATTAGAAAATTATAGGGATTTAGGTTAGCAAATGGCTAATCAATAAACTCTTCCAATAACATGAAAGATAGAATTGTTATTCAATCAATGTTATTGATTTTTATTTGTTGATACTAAATTATGCTTAAAGCTTAGGACAATGAATAATTATTCTATTAAATTTTGTGATTTACATGATATTAAAGGGTAGAAGTGCTCCTCAATTAATATCATTAACCATAAAAATAAGTATACATGAAGCAAAAATATGTTTACATTTTTTATCTAAAGAAATAGATTTTGCATAAGGATTCAAGTTAGCAAATGGTTAATCAATAAATCCCTCTAATAACGTTAAAAATAGAAGAGCTACTTAGTTAACGTTATTGGTTGCAACATATCTTTATTTTTTTTAAAAAAAAATTTGTACAGGAGAGTTTAAGCTAGCAAATGACTAGTCATTAAACCCCTAGAACCAAATAATGTTAGAGATAAAAATGTTATTCAATTAACATTATTATTTGTTGTATAATAAATATTTTTTAAACAATTATTTTAAAGACAACGAATTATATTCACTATGAACAAGCAATTATTAAATAATTAAAAAAATAAAAATAAAAATAAATAAATAAAGGAATAAAAAGAAAAGAAATGATACCAAATGAGATGCTTGAACTTGTTGAATCTTCGAATATAACGATCTATTAGGCGCTTTTTGGCGACCTAACATACTACAATATTTCTCACAAAATCTCAAGAAATACAGAGGAGAAAGAAAGAGAAATTTTGAGCTCTAAAGAGTCTTGGAAGAAATTTTCTGACCCCGAAAATTGTGCCCGAGTCGTCTATGACGTTAGAAGTTGTTAGAACGGTTCATTCCAAAATCGGAACAACCTGTTCTAGAAATAGTCATTATGTGTTAATTTTGTAACTGGAACGATCTGTCCTAAAACTAGAACGGTCTGTTCCATACATGAGTTTAACACATAACTGGATACTCTAGAACGGTCATTCCAAACGAAGATTGTTAGTCCTTTTTAATAACTTAGAACGGCCCGTCCTATTATATGAACGACCCATTTCAGGCATAGGTTTTAGCTCTTCTTTAGGAGCTTGGAAAGGCTCGTTCCAGTTTTGGAACGGCTCGTTCCAAACTAGGGTTTTACGCCCTTATAAGAACTTGGAACGGCCCGTTCTGAATTTGGAACGGCCCGTTCTGGGCTACTTAAACAATTTTTTTTTGTCTTCAAACTTTCTTGTTGTCATATGGTGTTGCCTTCATACTTTAAGAGTTCCTCCTCTTCATAGTAGATATCCATTTCATTATTTTTGTGAGTCTGAATAAAATTAATTATTCACACATAAAATATTTACATATTCTATGATAGATTAACACGTAATACAAAAAGTTCACTTTCCAGGTTGGGTGGTCAACACACGATTAGTGCCTATTCCACCCTGTAGAACGTTTCTTGTCTCAGCTCCCCCTCCCTCTCCCACCTCGCAACTGTATGTTCCCCAACCCCACCATGGTGAACCTTCTCCCAAACTCATGTCTTTGCACACCATTTTCGATAGCAGTTCATGGTAGCAGTGAGACTCCAACGATAGTACATGTGGTGGGGTGCTAAAGAAATGAGAAAATATGGTGTGAAAAACGCATCTCACTATCACGAATATTAAATTAGTCTATAGTATAAAATTAGTAGTGCATGGTAAACCATTTATGAAAATGATTCACCTTAGCATTGGTCATAACTAAAAGAACTAAATAGGTAAGTGGATAGTTAAAATGTTTTGTGCTTTATACAAGTCCAAAAGCTAGTTTCATTGCAAGCTTAATCAACCAATTTAAGCATATAGGTCCAACAAGTCAGCTTGTTAGCTATATTTTTTTTTTCTTTTTTGAATCCAAAATTTCATTTTTGAATCTTGTGGACAAAAAGAAGAACTTATTTTCAATTTTCAATAACAAGTTTTAAAATCCATATTACCGAAAGAAAACTTAAGACTTCATTTTGCAAGTGTTTTATAGTATTGTTTTTCAAATATAATACGAGTAATGGTTATTACACGAGTTATATTTTCATAGATGTGTTACATTTTCATTAAAATAGTATCAGCATAAAAAATATCAATAAAAGAAGAGTTGAGTTTTAATACATTAATAATGTAAATTTACGATATTAATTAATTAGAAATCCCTTTTTTGTACGAAAAAAAAACTTAAAAATCCCTATATATAATTATCACAAAACCAATGATTTTATCATACATAACAACATAATCAAATGACAATAAAAGGTATTTATACTATCAATATATATTCTAATTAAAAATTACAAAACAACTCCGAAATCTTATCCTTTTAGGTTTTAGTATTGCATGATAAACCATTTAAAAATAAATGAAAATTTAGCCAAGTTTTTTACCTGATTCATTGTAACTAAAGACTTTTAATAACATTTTTATACAATTAGACAACATTTTCAAATGTTATATAATTTAAATATTGTTATCAATTATTATATTTTTATGTCTCATAAACTCTTATGAGTTTTTCAAGAGAAGGTTGAAGATATTCTTAATTAGTCACCACTAATTATATGTCAAATATAAAGTTCATTTATCTTAAGTATATAACTATATGATTATATATACTCCTTATGAGTCATTCATTTATTCAATGTAAGACTTTAATTATAAATAATAATTAGATATGAGAGAAATATATTTTTTTTTACTTAATATGAGATTTTGATTTTAGAAACAATTAAAAAGAATAATGTTGAGATAAAAAAAAAATTATTTATTGTAGTAACATTTTTCAAAAAAAATGTTGCAAAATAGTCTATGTGACATTTTTTTTACTCGATATAGGACTTTAATTTTGAAAATAATTGAAAAGAATAATATTAAAATAAAAAATGTTACTCTATTTATAATAACATTTTTTAAAAAAAAAATGTTAAAAATAACATATTTATTTAATATATAGTAACATTTTAACAAATGTAAGAAAGAAAATGTTGTTAAAGAATTACTCCCTCCGTTTTTTTTTCATAGTCGTTTAAGGTTTTGCACGGGATTTAAGGAAATCATTGATATTTTAGTTTTCAAAAATGTTTATTACTTACTTTCCAATTTTACCCTTTATTTTTTTTTTGCATTTTTTAGACTGTTGAACTACTCCATTAAATAGTTGTCCATTTTTTTTGTTTTTTTATAGTATTTTGTTGGGAACATATTGCTCTTATAAATGCACATTAACTTTATATTAGTTGGAGAAAAATTAGGTAGACATTAAAAATAAATACACACATTATTCAGGAAACATGTATTAATTATCAAGGGTAAAAATGGAAGAAAAAAATTAATAACTCATTGATTTTAGTAATATGACAATGAAAAAAAAACAACAAATTCTGACAAAACGACTATGAAAAAAAATGGAGGGAGTAAAATGTAGTAGTGATAGACTATCCTACACCAAATCAAACCAATTTTTTAAACTGAATTGAGTTTATAAAAATTTGAGCAAGCTAAAATTTCTAAATTCAATGCATATTTGTCACAATCTAAATATGTTGGCCCCTTGAAATTAACTCAGTTAACAATCTTCATGTCTAGACATTAATCACGTGATGTTGAGAAAATAGAAAGATAATGGACAGAAGAAGAAAAAAAAGTACGTACATAAGTCCAAATTTTAAATCACCACTTGCTTATATTCTCGCACTTTGTAACTTGCAACCAAAAGTCTAATATTCAACCTTCAATAGCAAAAAAAAAGTCAATATACTTTTCTTTTTTTCATAAGACTAATGATGGAAGGGTAGAAGAAGACGAATGGTGACAAAACAAATTAAAAGGAGACTTATTTTGATCACGTGGTCACAAATAATGCTATTTTTTATATAAAAAAATTACTAGCTACAATATGTAACCAAACCAAACTTAAGACAAAAACAAGTTGTCGAGAGTCGGCCAATAACAAGAAAAGACAAAAAGAAATTATTATATAAATATATAGCACCAAAAAATTATATCTTGATCACCACCTATGGCAAAAATGGCTCTTCCACAATCACTTCTAGAGCAATTTCCATATGAGCTAAGTGCAAATTCAACGCATTACGGCATGGGTGATTTAATTTCTTCCCTTCGTTTGGTTGGGGTTGATTCTCTCACTGGCCTTCTTCCAGAAATAAAGGACATGTTTATTGCATTAAATGCTTTCGTTTGAAGAGGTAATTAACGAACACGAGAGTACGTAGTAAAACGAAGGGCGATGAGTCCGATGTTATGGACTTCGTGGGGACACTCCTTCAACTAAGACTCTGGAAGGCTTTACTTCTAGCTCAATCCAGTTAACCTCAAAGCAATCCTAATGGTGAGTATCTTTATATTTATTTATACAATATGGATTTTAGAATTTCTCATCTTTGGTGCGGGCGACCAAGAATCTTGCAGATTAAGAGAGAAAGAAGTAATCTAGTGTGTGTGGACTGTAGAGGGTGAATCAGATGGATGTGAATGTGAGATTAATATAAGGATTAAAATTAATGGAACATGATAAACCCTAACCTACTTTCGTCATTATATATAACATGCTAACACCTATATATTAAAATAAACTAGCTTATGCAGCCTTTAGTGGACTTGTAAAGATTGACCTGTCTCCTTTACAATATAATTAATTATTAAACTTGAGTATGACACACTTATTTGTTAGACCTAAATACACCTAAGTATATTAAAATATTATCATTAATAATTATATGTATTAAATATAAGTATTAATTATATTATATTATATTATATTATATTATATTATATATATATATATATATATATATATTAAATGTTATATAGTCTGATCTCTCATACTTATTAAAGATTTTAGAAGTTTAAAGTCTATATTCTTTATTAAAAACTTTAAACTTGACAATTTTTATAAACAGGTAAAGTTAAACTAAATCTTAAATTGATCAAGTTGTTGGCTTGGAATAAGTCATCTGATTTATTTCTACTCTTATTAGTAATACATTAATTCTTTTAAATATGTCTTGAGTACATTCGATCAAATTATATGGTTCTAAATTACAGTTGTGATTGTAGTTACAATTATGACTACTGTAGTTACGGTTATAGTGTTTATTGTGATGTGGATTACGATTTTTGTGGTGTGAAATTATTATATATTTATTACATGAATATAAACAAATAATTATATCTCCTTTTTTTTATTTTTTTGTTCAACTCTTCTTTTTCCCTTTCTTAAAATACATCATACATATTCCAACATTTCAATCAATTATCATTAATTGTCTTTCTTCTTCTTTTAATATCCTATGTGACCAAATTTATTAGAATAGAAGATTAAAACTTGAATCTATGTATATATTTTGACACAAAAAATAGAATAAAGTGATGTTATAGATCTATTATTATTATATTAGGGTTGAATTGCGAAATTTTAAATAATTAAAAATCACACTGTAATTGTGAACTGTTGCAGTTACGATTAGGGATGGCAAAAATATCCGCATCTGCGGGTATCTGTGGGTAAAATCCGCTACGGATAATAAATGGATAGGCTAATTGGATACCCGCGGATAATGGGGACAGATAATTTTTTACCCGTTGTTAGGCATACTCGAAAATCATGTGACTCGAAAAGATTGATAGCGCTGCCTGAGAAGTAAAATCAACACATGATGAAATTATGGGACTCGAAAAAACAAGTGTTGCTCGAAAATAGTTGAAAAGTTGAGACTGTCAGAACATGGAGGTTAAGCCAAAACGGTTACTAAAAAATCAATCGAGAAAACAAGGAACGTGGGAAGAGCGGTTAAAGGAAGTTGAGTCAAGACCACGTAGCAAAGATAGTGGATAGCGGTTATGAGTCAAAAGCGTACATGTACAGAATCAACCGCCCTTGATTGCTCTATAAATACAAGGAGTACGGACCTTTAAGGAGGTCGAAAAACTCATACTAGAATTGGACTCTGAAGCACTCTCTGCCTACACACACATATGGCTTTCGTGCACAAGATCGTTTTTGGGTATGACTGACTCTCGGCCACTTTTTTCTCTTTTTAGGAGTAGAAGTAGAATAGTCTTCTTGTTCGTTGTTTAATTACGTAGTGTATTCATGTACTTGGATCAATATGTTCGCATGTGTAACGTAATTTGATCATTGTACGAAATGAACTATGATTTGCATTGCTAACATATATATTGTTCACTCTGTTCATATTATTATTTGCGTGCATGAGCATTGCTTGTTAGTAGTAATAGAAGAACATTTCGAAACAAGTAGTTGCTAAGACTTTTTCATCCTACTCTCCATTCTCGGTAGCACGATAACACACAGTAAGGCACCTAAATTGAAATACGTTCGTATGCTAGTCTAAATAAAAAGAACCCAGGATTTGATGGTTAATTCCACCGTAAACAAATTGGCACGCCCAGTGGGACCTGTTTAATTTAGAACATAATTGGACTAGTTTTAGGTGTGTGAATTGCATGAGATTAAGGAGTGGAAGAACTATGTCTACGTCTGATAACATGAACGTAAACCATAATAATGTAGATGTAGAACAGCCAAACTCCAATCCTGATAATGCTACCAATGTGACCAGGGGGGCAAGATCTCCTCCTGTGTTGCTTGAAAACCATGCTAGGCATAATAATACCACTCAAGAGTTGGTAAATGTTACCAGAGAGTACCCTTGGGGTATGCCAACTAATTGGCGAAATACCCAGCCTGCGTATGTCGAAATGTCAATGCCTTTTATAGGGCCAAATTCACAAATGAATATATCCCCACAGGGATATAATCCTGGGCCAAGTGGGCTGGGTTTTGTTATGCAAGACCCGTATCAACATGTAGGAACAAGTCAGGAGGGTTCACTAATTCGACAAGGTAGTTACATGCCCACGGGTATTAGTAATCAAGCAATGATGGCCCTTCGACAACAAATGGACCATAGTAATCATGACATGGTCAATTTGTTGTCTACTCAGATGCACAACATCATGACACCCCTTTACGAGCTAATAAACAAAATAGGAGATAAGTTGGGTAATGGGACTCCTTCGAGAGCAATGAGTGTGAATCTGAACGATACAGAAAACCCTGGGGGGCATGGAAATTTGCAAAACATAGTTCGACCTAACCGGAACCCTAATGATAATTTAGATCAAATGGTAGAAAGGATATTGAATAGACATGGATTCGATGTAGGTCGAAATGAACGCCCATACTTTGTGTCAGCCTTTCCAGATTATATTACACAAGTAGAATTACCCCGTGGAATGAAAGTCCCAAAATTCTCGAAATTTGCAGGAGAATTAACTGAGTCAACAGTTGAACACATAGCTAGGTATGGGGTCGAATGTGGGGATTTGGCTAATAATGAATACTTGAAAATGAAATATTTCCCAAGTTCGTTGACTAAACATGCTTTTACCTGGTTTACTACCCTGCCTCCTAATTCGATACATACTTGGGTACAGCTAGAGGGTAGCTTTCATGAGCATTTCTTTCGAGAGGAAACAAAGGTTAGTATAGTCGATCTAATGAATATCAAAAGGCAAAGTAATGAAACATTAGATGACTATTTAAATAGGTTTAGGCAATTAAAATCTCGATGCTATACTAATATTCCAGAACATGAATTGGTTAGAATCGCCGCCACAGGTTTAGACTTCTCAATACGCAAAAAATTAGTAAATGAACAATTGAGGGACATGGCTCAACTTGCTGAGAAAGTGAGGAGGATTGAACAAATTAAATTAGAAAAGGAAAAGTTGATGAAATTCGACAAGTTCGTTCGAAAAGAAAAGATAGCGTATTTAGAAAGTTCTGAGTTAAATGAGGATTCTAATTATGAAGTTGTAAGTGAAGATTTCGAGATTAATTTGGCAGAATTGCGCCCTGGACCTACGTACCAATGTCAAATGCTAAAACCAGGAGGTAATATAGAAGGGAATTCGACTAAAAAATATAGTTTTGACGTTAGTAAGGCAGAAAAGATATTCGATACTTTGTTAAAAGATAAACAGATTATACTCCCAGAGAATCATAAAATTCCACCTTTCGAGCAAAGAAAAGGAAAGAAATTCTGTAAATATCATAATATGTATGGACATTGGACTAACAGTTGTGTGCGTTTCAGGGATTTCATCGAGAAGGCGATTACTGATGGTCGCCTGGCTTTTGAAGAGAAGGAAATGAAAGTAGATGTTGACCCATTTGCTGCCCATACTGGCTATGTTGAACCAGTTTCGATGTCCATCAACATGGTGGAAGTCGCTGCTGAGGACGATGATAGCATTGAGCCCATTTCTGATGAGAAGCTCGAAGAGTTAATGGAGGATTTTGCTAAAGAGCAAGAACCCATATACCCAAAGGAAGGAGATAGTCTGGTGGAGTTTTTATCGAAGAAAAAAGAAGCTGATAAAGAGGTCATGTTGTGTCCTCGATGCAGTGCTGTCTTCGACAGAGCAGCGGCTAAGGCTTTCGAGGAGTCTGAAATAATGAAGAATTACAAAGCTGAGAAGCTGCGTGAAAAAATGAAGCCCAATGCTAGGTTGAATGCTGGTCTGACTATGAGGCAAGTTCATATGCCTCAATATAATGCCCCGGTTGGGAAGATGGAGATGTATAACTCGTCTAGGTTCGGCAATACTTTTGTGCCGAACGCGAATGTGCCTGTCGGGAAATGGAACGCACCACCTAGGTCTATGATGGGTCGAGGTAAACAAGTAATGACTAGCATGGGAAACCCGGGACAAAGAAATGCAGGAAAATTTTCGAACTTGACTACAGGGAATGTTGGAATTCCAGCTGGGGGATATGGACGTGGATTTCGACAGCCATTTAACAACTTAACCAAAACCCAATGGAGGAGGCAGCAAAGGATGCGTAAAGCAACTTTTGAAGGTATGGGAGGAAATCGTTTTTCGATCCCAGTTCCTCAAAAAGGGGAATCTTCTGGCAAGTTCATCGAAGACGATGAAGACATGATAACAAACTGCTTCGAGAGCGGTTTCGAGGATTCTTTGGAAGATATTTGTGGGGTAGTTTCCATTTTACCTTCGGAGTATGCTGGTGCTATGGAATCCGTGAATGAACAAGAGGATATCATCAGGGAAGACGTTTTCGAGGACCCCAATTATGAGTCCAAAATCATATGGGTCAATCAAATCTCGAGGGTTATCCCTAAGTTCAACTCTGCTGTCTTCGACTCTCCCACAGAGGAAATGAAAGGACATCTCAAACCCCTATTGTTAACACTGATGATTGAGGGGCAAGAGGTAAACAAGGTCTTGGTCGATGGAGGCGCAGCTGTGAATATTTTGCCTAAGACAATGCTGAAAAGGTTTGGGAAATCCTTGGATGATCTGAAACCCCATAACATCATGATCTCCGACTATGCAGGCAAGTCTTCACATCCTGAAGGTATGATTCTGCTCGATGTACAGATCGGAAGTGTGAAGAGGACTACCATGTTTATAGTAACACCTTCCAAAGCAAACTTCAACGTGTTGCTAGGTCGGGAGTGGATTCATGGTGTAGGTGCTGTTCCTTCGACCGTACACCAGAAGGTTTTCTTCTGGAACGATGATGAAGGTTTAGAGGTTCTCGAAGCTGATCAGAAGACTTATGAAGTTGGCATGTATTTTGCTGATCAACAACTGACAGCATTTGCCAAGACCAAACCTTTTGACGCTTACAACTCTGGGGTGATGGATGAAGAGGAAGGTGTCAAGAAAACCTTTTGTTGGGATGTAAAGAGAGGATTCGTTATTCGAGCCGAAAAGAATTCGGCTCCATTGGATGCATGAAGGACGAAGATCCTTATTCGAGCTTTTTAGCTCGAATATCGGCCTACGTGGCCGATCAAACGGCCAATTTGGCCGACAAAGATCAATTTGACAATGAGGTTAGCACGGCCATGTTGGCCGAAGAAAAACAAAAAAAAAAAAGAAGAGATGGATTTCGAATCAATAAAGGAAAAAGAAAAACAACAAAAAGAAAAGGAGTTCGAAATCGGGAAAAAGAGGGAAGAAAAGCAAAAAATAGAAAATCAAAGGGACGAAGGAGTCTCAGATAAAAATGAAAAGCAAAAAGAAAAAGCAGAGCTAGAACTCAAACTGGACTGCATTTTCGATGATTCACCTTTGGGTTTCGAGAGTGCCGCTAATGAAGAGCATAAGTTAGAATCCCAAGATCCGCTCGAAGAGGTTAATCTGGGAACTATCGAAAATAAGCGGATCACTTACATTAGCAAGTTCTTGCAAGGGGAGCTGAAAGGGGAGATAGTTCAAGTCTTGCATGAATACAAAGATTGCTTCGCATGGGATTATGATGAAATGCCAGGTCTGGATCGAGAATTGGTAGAACATAGGCTACCAATGATCCCAGGAAGGAAGCCCGTGAAACAAAGTCCTCGAAGATTTGCTCCTGAAGTGATCGAGAAAATCAAAGGGGAAATTGAGAGATTGCTGAAAGCAAAGTTCATCAGAACTTCGAGATATCCTGACTGGATCTCGAATATAGTGCCAGTTATAAAGAAAAATGGAAAACTCAGAGTTTGCATTGACTTTCGAGATCTCAACATGGCAACTCCCAAGGATGAGTACCCTATGCCCATTGCTGAAAATATGATAGATGTCGCTGCAGGTAACGAGATTATGAGTTTGTTAGATGGTTATTCTGGATATAATCAAATTTATATTGCAGCGAATGACGTGTCGAAAACTGCCTTTCGATGCCCAGGTGCCTTAGGCGTCTACGAATGGGTGATGATGCCATTTGGTCTTAAAAACGCTGGTGCAACTTATCAAAGAGCGATGAATTTAATCTTTCATGATTTGATTGGTAAGTTCGTGCAAGTTTATATTGATGATATAATTGTTGGCTCAAAACAAAAGAAAGACCATTTATATCATTTGAAACTAGCCTTCGAGAGAATGAGGAAATATGGTTTGAAAATGAATCCACTGAAATGTGCTTTTGGTGTCATAGCAGGCGAATTTCTGGGATTTATTATACACCAGAGAGGGATCGAGGTAGACAAGAACAAAACCAAGGCTATCATGGAGACCAAGCCTCCATCGAACAAGAAAGAGCTTCAATCTCTCTTAGGTAAAGTAAATTTTTTGAGGAGATTTATTTCGAATTTGTCTGGTAAAACTAAAGTATTCTCTCCTTTGTTGCGTTTAAAAAAGGAGCAAGAATTTCGATGGGATGAAGAGCACCAGAGAGCATTCGAAGAAATTAAAGCTTACTTGGCTCATCCTCCAGTGCTTGCACCAATCTCTGAAGGGAAGCAACTGAAGTTGTACATTTCAGCTAATGATTCGACTATTGCGGGCATGCTGGCGCAAGATGATGAAAATGGCATCGAAAGAGTCATTTACTACTTAAGTCGAATGTTAGTAGGAGCAGAACTTAGATACACCCCTTTAGAGAAATTATGTTTAAGTCTTTATGTTGCGTGTACCAAGTTGAAGTACTATATTAGGACTCGTAATGTTGTAATACTTTGTCGAAGTAATGTGATAAAATATATGTTGTGTAAACCTGTGTTACATTCTCGAGTCGGCAAATGGGCACTTGCCTTAACCGAATACCCATTAACTTTCGAGCCGCTGAAAGCAACTAAAGGACAAATAATTGCAGATTTTCTTGCAGAACATTCGAATGGAACTGAAGAAGTTAATTACATAACCACCAAGCCTTGGCAATTATATTTCGATGGCTCGAAACACGAGTTAGGCGCCGGAATAGGTCTTTTAATCATCTCTCCCAAAGGGGTCCCGACGAAGTTATCAGTCAAAACAAATACAGGATGCTCGAATAATGAAACTGAATACCAAGCATTGATTACTGGACTTGAGATTCTTGAAGAATTAGGCGCTAAAAATGTGGTAATTCGAGGAGATTCACAACTGGTCATCAAACAATTAACTCGAGAGTATAAGTGTTTAAATGAAAAATTAATTGAATTCAAAACTCGAGCTACACGATTACTTGACACGTTTGATGAAGTAGAGTTACAACACATTCCCCGGGACTCAAATCATATTGCAAATAAATTGGCCCAAATAGACTCTGGATATAAAATCAGTAAAGAGTATCTTGAATATCTGATTCATACAGAGAGTGAAGTGTTAGACTATCGAGCAATTCTAAATATAAGTTCAGCAGGTCAACAAGATTGGAGGAGCGAATTGATCGAATACTTGCGAAATCCTAACATAAAGGTCGAAAGGAAGATTAAACTCCAAGCTCTTAATTATCTCTTACTAAATGATGAATTGTACAAAAGAGGCTTCGACGGAGTTTTGTTCAAATGTTTGGGAGACCATGAAGGTTATATAGCAATGGCAGAAATTCATGAAGGCATTTGTGGAGCACATCAAGCTGGAAAGAAGATGAAATGGGTTTTGTCAAGGAAAGGCTTATATTGGCCTACTATGATTAAAGATTGTATCGAATTCGCAAAAAGTTGTGTGGAGTGTCAAAAGCATGGACCAATACAAAAGGTACCGGCAAGTGAGTTGCATTCGATCATCAAACCTTGGCCATTTCGGGGTTGGGCAATGGATTTAATCGGACAAATACACCCACCTTTCTCGAAGAACCACAGGTATATACTAGTTGCCATAGACTATTTTACAAAATGGGTTGAAGCTATTCCTTTGAAAGAAGTCGAGCAAAAAGATATAATTGATTTTATCGAAGACCATATTATTACAAGGTTTGGAATTCCTCAAACAATCACTACTGATCAGGGTACGGTTTTCACGGGTCGAAACATTGCTCGATATGCAGAATCAAGAGGAATTAAGTTGGTAACTTCAACACCATATTATGCCCAAGCTAATGGTCAAGTTGAGGCTGCTAATAAAGTGGTAATTGGTTTAATCAAAAAACACATATCAAATAAACCTCGAAATTGGCATGAAACTCTCGTCCAAATACTATGGGCATATAGGAACTCACCTCGAGATGCCACGAAAACAACCCCATATAAATTAGTATATGGCCATGAGGCTATTCTTCCTATCGATATTAACTTACAATCAATTCATATACAAAAACAAAATGAATTACCCGTGGAGGATTATTGGAACTTGATGTATGATGAGTTGATCTCTTTAGAGGAAGAAAGATTAATTGCGTTACAGAATATTGTTCGACAGAAAGAAAGAGTCGAGAAAACTTATAATAAGAGAGTGAATATGCAACGTTTTCGAGTCGGAGAATTGGTATTAAAAGTTATACTTCCCATGGATCAAAAATCTCGATGTTTGGGGAAGTGGTCATATAATTGGGAAGGCCCATTTCTAGTCGAGCAAGTATATTCAAAGAACGCATATGTAATTAAGGAGATAAATAATTCAAGTGCAAGCAAAGTCATAAATGGGAAATATTTAAAACATTTCCATAAAAGAGCAGAAGAATAATTGTTCAATACAAGGCAAATATAAACTAAAAGGTTGGAAAAATAGATAAGAAGAATGAATTATTGCAAAAATTGCTTCTTGAAATCCGCGAAAGCTTTGTAAGCCTCGTCCAGATTCTTTTTGCGAGACGCACATTGAGCTTCTAAATGCCTCTTCTGCTCCAAAGTCTTTGCTAATCGAGAAGCAATGGCTTTGCCCTCTTCCTTAAGCCCTGTTTGATGTTGCTTGATCTCTTGACTCTTAATTTTCACTCCATCCTTCTTCGAGCGAGTTTTGTCAAGCTCGTGGTTTAAGGCTTCAATAGTACGTTCGATATCAGCCTCCTCCTTCTGCAATGCTTGTAAAGCAGAAATCATTTCTTCCGTTGATTTCTTGATAGAAACCAACTCGTCTCGGAGTTTCTCGAGCTTAGCACGGTCTCCTTCAGTTTCGACCTCAATTTGAGTCACTTCTTGATATGCAATAGACCACTGAGTTCGAAGTTCCCAGGCGCGGCTAAAGGGCTTGATAAATGCTTGAAGCTCTAAAGAAATATCAGAAGGAAGGTCCGAATAACTGAGCAACTCATCAATCATTTGTTGCACTTCCGTTTTGAATTCAGGAATAAGGAAGGCTTGATCGAGATCTTTAACGTATGCCTTCGAGCGAAAAGAGTCGAGTAGGGGTTGGTAAGAAGGTGTGTCAGAAGCTGGCTCAACAACCTTCAATTTGTCTTTCTCTGACCCAGAGGGACCACTCGTCCAGTTGTCCAACACTTTGAAGATAGTATTGATATCTTCGTCCTCGTCATTAAAGAAACTCATCAAATCCAAATCTGGAGAGGGAATCAAGGAGAGACCTTGGACAGAAGAAGTAGCACCGCCCTGGGTTGAAGGAGAAGTGGTAAAAGGTCTAGGGGACTCAGTTGAACCTGCACAAAAGTAAATACATAAGAAACTTCCATTAACAAGGTATCATATCGAAGATTAAAGTCGAAAGAAATATACCCTGGTTCGGATCCAAGGGAGGTTGTAGTTCGAAAGAAGGTTCACCTTGAGCGGAGTCTTGCCGCGTCTCCATATTAGTCAAAGGTTCGGGTTGGGGAATCTTACCCTCTTCGACAGGAGGGGGAACTTCTATCGAAGCCATGGCAGAGGCAAGCGCCGCAACATCCATTTGAGGAGTAGACAACTGAGGAAATGAAGAAGTCAGGCTAAACATCAAGAGGAAATTTGAGTCACAAGGTATAACAAGATGAACATGTTGGGTTACCTCAGTGGCAAAGGGTACGCTTTTCTGCACCTCTTGAGACACCCCTTGAGAAGAATCCAGTGGGATAATCGCAATATCCTATTAATAGGATTTTAGAACGGTTAAAGGCATAAGAGAAATATAAAGGAGGAAAGACGTCGAAATTGAGATACCTTAGGAACGGACTTCATGGCGTCTTTAAGCAACTTCTCGCCAGAGGATTGTTGAGGTTTTTTGGGAAGAGGCAAGACCATCTTACCTTTCCCCTTGTCTTGTTTTTTTGTGGTCGAGACCTGAATTGGAAAATAATTGATTAGGTATGAAAAACGAGCAAGAAAATAATCTTAATATTTGAGTTAAGATACTTAACAGTTTTGGTACTGTCTGAACCTATTCTTTGTTTCTTCGAGTTTCCAATACTCTGTAGAGTAGAATTTCGAGAAGGTAAGATAAAATATTAGTTTCGAGAAAAACTACAATCCAAACAAGGTATACCTTAGAACGTAAAGAAACCTTGTCAGCAGCAGTCTTTCTCTTTTGACCCTTTTTAGATGTCTCCTTATCCTCGTCATCGTCACTCTCCCAATCAGGAGTTGGATCAACATGTCGAGGAACACGCTGAGGGATGGCAGCTACAAGTTTCGAGCAAAGAAGTGAGAAAAGTTTAAGGTATACGCGAAGAAGAAGGAGGTGAAAAATATTTACCAGGAGGAGGGTTAATGTTATTGACCCAACATAATGGCCACCATTTGTTTCGAGGAAAATCGTACACGGAACATCTCGCGTAGGTAACTTTATTCTTTACAGGAACTTCTTTGCGCTCAAGGTAAAACGGGTCGAGTGTTTTCACCCAAGGAGGATGAGATACATGTTTAACTAGACCAAAAAGGGCATTTGGAAGAGGAGGTATATGCTTTGGACAAAATTTTTCGAAATCAGTTTTACCTTGAGGATTTATTACCTTTTTTGAGCGAATGTTCCGTTGTACCATTTTCGATAATGAGACAGAAGCGTCAAAAATGGTTCGGTGCGCATTGTCAGGTCGATAACAAACCTTAAAAAATTGTTCGAATTGATAAATGATAAGTTGATTCTTGAAAGTACCTGGTTGTTTAGGCCCCTGCGAACAAGAAAGAGGAGAACTAATCAGCTTTTTCAGAAAGCCATCAAAATCGGTGAGTTTATCTACAATATAGTAACACCACCATCGAAGGTAGCATTTTGAGACTAAGTAGGAAGGAGAAAAGGTGGTCGGTGTAAGCCTAAGTTCTTTATCAGGGCGAAGGATGAAGTTAAGGACTTCTTCATAATTCCCTTTTTCGACACAAATATCCGCATCAATGTCTTCTTTACGTCGAAGGGGAAGAGGTTTCATTTGGCAAAGCCCAAACTGTCGAGCAAAAAGTTGGGGCTGATAAGGATAAAGTCTGACATCTTTTTGCCTCATACCCGACATGATCACATCCCAAGACAAGAATCCAAACCACAGGTCAGTTGAAGCTGGACTTATGCTACCAACTTGGTTATTTTGGCGCAACCATGTAGGACCTATCAAATTCGGTCGAATGAAAGGGGCTAAATCTTCAGTGAAGTCAGTAAAGCTAAGGATGGCTCTAATATATTTCTCGAAATTGTCTACCAGACGCTTTCGAGGGGTAAGGGTTGTTAAACGAGCTCCTTCGAGTTCACATATGGGAATGGGTTTTGAGGGCAAATGAAGTTTCTTCTCCAATAGCGCGTTGAGCCAAAGTTGAAGTAGCCATAACGGGCCAGAGAGATTTCGAGGCCCAGATTCTCGAGCAAGACTTTCATAAGCTTCATCAAGACAAGTATAAAGAGAGGCTAGAAGTAATTTGCTTAAGCAGATTTTCCTTTGCAAATGAAGGGCTTGAGCTAAATTGTAATAATATTTTGGGACTTGAAGCGAAGGGGTGCAAAAGACACAGGCTGACAACCAGTACATAAGAAAGGCAATATGCTCTGAAGGTGAGACAGGCGTGTCAGGTTGTCCCATATGCGCGTTAATAAAGGCCAAATAGGTCTTCTTATCCCAAGAAATTGAAGTATCCTTGATCGAAATTTCCTCTTCAAAGGCGTCAGGATAAAACCTATCTCCAATAGGCTTTAACCCTGTTATAGCAGCAACATCAAGTAACGTCGGGCAAATGAAGCCACAAGGAAACTCGAAAGCCCGAGTCTCTCTATTCCAGAAGAAGATAGCAGAAAGGAGCATTTGAGGGTCGAAAAGGTGGAGGTCGAACTTAGCTAGTTGGATAAATTCAAAAATACCTGTTACTTTCCATTCTGAGGACATAGAAGCCTCTACACGAGCTAACCAAGAGAGGTGCCTTTCTTTAACGGGGGGAAACGCTCTAAAAATTTTGGTAGTATCCCCAAAAAGGTTTAGGTCTATTTCTGGGGAATAAATGAAAGGTAGGGTGGTGGAGTCCTCAGGCAAAAGGGTATTACCATATCTCTTGGTATTTTGACCAGCAAAAGGACCAAGGAAAGCATGAACAGAACCATCTGCTAGAGAAAAAGGAAGAAGTACCTGAGATTGGTATATTTTCAAACTAGCCTCCTCCATGCCTGGAATTGGAATGAAAGTGTCATCACCTTCTTTGACCTTTTGAACCTGAGCACCAGTCAGTAGCAGAGGAGTGTCCTGGATAGTAGTTGCGGTGGCCATAGTGGTTACCGGAGTGGTGGGCATAGCAGCAGAAGTAGTAGCAATCAAAATAGGGGAAGAAGTGGTGGCAGTAGGAGACATTGAAGAAGCTACGGCAGCGGAAGTGGACGCAGCAGAAGAAGCCATAACAAACAAAAGCAAGAACAGAGAGAACGGTCTGAGAAGAAGATCAAGAACCAGAGCAAAAAAGAAATAGTGAGCAAGAAAACTTGGGCACGAAGGAAGAGAATGGTGAAAACAATTTAACCCTAGGGTGAAAAAGGGGTTTTAAACGAGGTAAATGGGCCTAGGTTGAAACGGGTTAGGTTAGGCAAGATTATTTGAAATATTAAATTGAATTTCCAAAACAACTGCCAAAACGTTTCATATCAGAAGGCAAATTTATGGAAAAATAGAAGTATGCGCCGTCAGAGCTATCAATGTCACATCCAAATGGTCAGTACCTTACAAGAATAGGTTTTCATCGAAAGAAAGATTAAGTTAACGTCAAGAAAAGTGAACATCAAGAAACAAATCGAGGAAGTATCGAAGAACAACCTTGATAGGAATTTGGTTTTCTCCTAAGATGCTCATCGAAACCAAATTCCTAGGGGGGCATTTGTTAGGCATACTCGAAAATCATGTGACTCGAAAAGATTGATAGCGCTGCCTGAGAAGTAAAATCAACACATGATGAAATTATGGGACTCGAAAAAACAAGTGTTGCTCGAAAATAGTTGAAAAGTTGAGACTGTCAGAACATGGAGGTTAAGCCAAAACGGTTACTAAAAAATCAATCGAGAAAACAAGGAACGTGGGAAGAGCGGTTAAAGGAAGTTGAGTCAAGACCACGTAGCAAAGATAGTGGATAGCGGTTATGAGTCAAAAGCGTACATGTACAGAATCAACCGCCCTTGATTGCTCTATAAATACAAGGAGTACGGACCTTTAAGGAGGTCGAAAAACTCATACTAGAATTGGACTCTGAAGCACTCTCTGCCTACACACACATATGGCTTTCGTGCACAAGATCGTTTTTGGGTATGACTGACTCTCGGCCACTTTTTTCTCTTTTTAGGAGTAGAAGTAGAATAGTCTTCTTGTTCGTTGTTTAATTACGTAGTGTATTCATGTACTTGGATCAATATGTTCGCATGTGTAACGTAATTTGATCATTGTACGAAATGAACTATGATTTGCATTGCTAACATATATATTGTTCACTATGTTCATATTATTATTTGCGTGCATGAGCCACTACAACATTTTTTATATTAGGCAACGAGTTTTTAGGCAACGCCTAAAAATGTGTTCTCGAAATATGGAATAGGCAACAATTTTGTAAATTGTTGCCATTTCGTTTGACAACAATTATAAAACCGTTCCTAAAAACACAGATAGACAACACTTGATAAAAGCGTGCAGTATTCTCTTTTCAATATTAACATTTTGTTTGGCTCGCTACCCTTTCACTCGTGACGTAAACCCAGCCGCCTCCTCCCACTCCCACTCCCAATCCCTCTCCCCCATCCACCAAACCCTAAATCTCATACTCTCCTCTGGCCTCGCCCCATATGCCACCACTACCGACATCGTTGTCCTCCACCGCGAGGGCTTCAAGCCCGATTGCGTCGTGCGGCGGCTCCGAGACACGGACTCGTCAGTGTGATCCGCGTGCGTGAGTTCCATCACGGCATTGTCGCGCCACGTCAGCTAGCAGCCGTTAGGTTCGTTCGTGAAGCCGTTGGCAGAGGCGCTGTTCACGGAGCAGGACCAGAACGCGCAGGCCGGCGCGACGCTGTGTCTCGCCGCCACGATCGACGGAGCTCCGAATCCCTGCTTGGTGGTGTTGCTGAGCAGTCACGATTGGTCAACGCGAAAGGCCGCGACGGAGGCTCTCGTGGTTGTTGCCAATGTGGAGAGGGAGTTCCTGCTGGAGTTCAAGGCTGAGTGTATGAAGGTTTTCAAATAAATCATATATTCTGGGAAGCATACAAGCATCTTTTTTGTTTTTAGTTATCATATTGTTTCATTCATCAGTCTAAAATATGTATGAATTATACATTTTGCATAAGAATATTGTAACTTTCTTGAGTATATTCTAATCCATGTGCTTTTTACCAGAATATCTTCACGTGATACTGGAAAGACAATGGTAGATGCCTCTTTAGGTGAAATAATGACAACATGTGAGAAGATAAATTGGCTACTATCAGAGGGTGGAAGAGCAATGCTTCATAAAAGAGCCAGAGTAGAATTTCACCCTCTGGGTGTTATCGGTGCCATTGTGTGATGGAACTATCCTTTCCACAATATTTTTAACCCTATGTTGGCAGCAGTTTTTTCTGGAAATGGCATTGTGATTAAGGTAAAATGACATATATATGCTATCTGCCTATCTAGAATTGTTCATTCCATGAATGCACCACATTTTTTAAAGAATAGACATTGTTGACTGATATCTCTCATGGTATATTAACATTCATTGACAAACTTGTATCCAAACTGAGACGCTGCAAGGGTTAATACTGCTCTTACTATTTACTATAAATTTATGTTTGCAATTTAACAGAAATGTGATTCTAAATGTAGATTTCAGAAAATGCAAGTTGGTGTGGGTGCTTTTACTTCCGTATAATCCAATCAGCTCTTGCTGCCATAGGAGCTCCAGAAGACCTTGTTGAGGTTATAACAGGATATAGCCTTATTTTGCACCCATCCTTCTTCCCTTTGGTTTCATAGTTACATCTGTTCCTATAGCCTTAATTGGACTTTTCTTACCAGGTTTGCTGAAACAGGAGAAGCACTGGTAACTTCTGCTAACAAAGTCATTTTTGTAGGATCCCGTTGGGTTGGTAAGATGGTACGATCCTTTGGCCTACCAAATTGGTATATCATTTCCTCTCATCTCTAACTTCTGGTCTATATAATAATAATATAGTAATTTTGTTTCCAATTCTACAAAATATTTTTTTGAATTTCACAGTAAATGTTAAATAAATAAATTATACAGAACTCATTAAATGAGGATGTGTACTCTGTTACAGCAAGGATTGACTTGTTTTAAAATAAAAACTGGTACTGCATGTCAAACTATAAAATTCTAAAATTTTAATTATGAAAAGATTAGTGTCTTAGCTTTCTAAAAAAATTAACCCCATGCTATTTGGAGACCTAGAGCTCAAGTTATGCAGTAGTTACTCTTTGGTGTCTAAAAGAGGATGTGTACTCTGTTACAACAAGGATTGACTTGTTTTAAAATAAAAACTGGTACTGCATGTCAAACTATAAAATTCTAAAATTTTAATTATGAAAATATTAGTGTCTTAGCTTTCTAACAAAATTAACCCCATGCTATTTGGAGACCTAGAGCTCAAGTTATGCAGTAGTTACTCTTTGGTGTCTAAAAGAGGATGTGTACTCTGTTACAGCAAGGATTGACTTGTTTTAAAATAAAAACTGGTACTGCATGTCAAACTATAAAATTCTAAAATTTTAATTATGAAAATATTAGTGTCTTAGCTTTCTAACAAAATTAACCCCATGCTATTTGGAGACCTAGAGCTCAAGTTATGCAGTAGTTACTCTTTGGTGTCTAAAAGAGGATGTGTACTCTGTTACAGCAAGGATTGACTTGTTTTAAAATAAAAACTGGTACTGCATGTCAAACTATAAAATTCTAAAATTTTAATTATGAAAATATTAGTGTCTTAGCTTTCTAACAAAATTAACCCCATGCTATTTGGAGACCTAGAGCTCAAGTTATGTAGTAGTTAGTCTTTGGTGTCTAAGAGAGGATGTGTACTCTGTTACAGCAAGGATTGACTTGTTTTAAAATAAAAATTGGTACTGCATGTCAAACTATAAAATTCTAAAATTTTAATTATGAAAATCTTAGTGTCTTAGCTTTCTAACAAAATTAACCCCATGCTATTTGGAGACCTAGAGCTCAAGTTATGCAGTAGTTACTCTTTGGTGTCTAAGAGAGGATGTGTACTCTGTTACAGCAAGGATTGACTTGTTTTAAAATAAAAACTGGTACTGCATGTCAAAATATAAAATTCTCAAATTTTAATTATAAAAAGCTTAGTGTCTTAGCTTTCTAACAAAATTAACCCCATGTATTTGGAGATTTAAAGCTCAAGTTATGTAGTAGTTACTATTTGGTGTCTTAGAGAGGATGTCTAATAAGCCAGAAAAATGCTATCAATAGGGCAAAGCAGAAATACATTCAACGCATGGGTCCTACAAACTTTGCAAGGATTCGTGCAAAATTGGTATTATATTTATGTTTATATGTGCAAAACAATAAATTCTTGTACCTCTTGTGCATTTCTTATTATTCAATCTCTAATTTATGTAGCAAGAAAAGAAGAATGGAGATGATGTTTCTCAAGTAGTGAATCTGCTGAACAAGCTTTTCAATCAATCTTTGGCAAAGAAAAACCCGGTAGAGTTCGAGGTTTGGGAAGACTTGATAATGAAGATCAACCTTATGATGATGAAGAGACTGAATGATGTTATTTACATGGATGGATGACTAGCTATGTATAATATTCCTAGATGACACTTTATTTTGAAATTTAGAAATTTTATATAAACTTTGACATCTTTGGATGATTTTATTTGGAGTTTTATGCTTTTGAATTGTCATATACTTGGAACTAATTAATGCAAGTCAATTTTACATGTGTTTGGATTTCATTTTATAATTTATTTTATTATTTTTTGAGGATGAAATCAATTATTTATTATATATATATATGTATGATTTCACATGATATATATATATATATATATATATATATATATATATATATATTACATTCATAACCATTTAAAAATAGTATATGGTGAAGATTATTGCTTAAATAATGGTGTGTTATTACCAATATTATAAGTCAATATAAAAATAACCGTTGCACGTTTATTTAGACAACATTTACAAAATTGTAACTTAAATTTAGTCTAAATTGTTGTCTATATTATCTCATAGACAACCTTAAAATTTTTTTTCCTAATGTCACTAGCAATGGTCATAAAAGTGTTGCCTATAAAAAAAGCCTACATTTCTAAAACCGTTCTTTAAAAATTTATAGTGTTGCCTTAAATAAAAAAAAAACCGTTGCTAATGAAGACCATGAAAACCGTTCCAGGAAGTTTAGGTAACGGTTTTTTTTGACATCGTGGGCATAGTCCAAAAAACCGTTGCTTATTAGAATAGGCAACGGTTGATAAATCCACGCTTGACAAACCGTTGCCAAACCGTTCCCTAAACTTTCAGGAACGGTTTTTTAGCTTTCAACAACGATTTTTTATTGTTGTCATAGACAACAAATGTTGTAGTGAGCATTGCTTGTTAGTAGTAATAGAAGAACATTTCGAAACAAGTAGTTGCTAAGACTTTTTCATCCTACTCTCCATTCTCGGTAGCACGATAACACACAGTAAGGCACCTAAATTGAAATACGTTCGTATGCTAGTCTAAATAAAAAGAACCCAGGATTTGATGGTTAATTCCACCGTAAACACCCGTTTATAAATGGGGCAGGGGTGGGTATGATGATATTCATACCCGCGGGTACCCGTTTAATAATATTTCTTAAATATTCTAATTATCATTGTACCATATAACCCTAAAATTACACTTTTTCATCTTATTTTTTTACAAAAGTGAGGTTGATGAAGTTACCAACATGTGTTAAGCATGTTACAGAATTATGTTGGATATAATTTGATTAATTTTCTAGCTTTGATTTGACCAATAAAATTTATGTATTTTAAGTTGTTTACTTTCGTTTAGAATTATGAGATTGAATTATTGTAGCTTTGTGATGATACTTTAAACTTATTTGTGAGATTGATGTATTTTAAGTTATTGATTATCTTACATTTTTATTATTATTTCAACAAAATTAACGTTAAATACAAGTTTAAAATTAACATTAAATTTTTATTTTTAATATTTCAATGATATTAAATATAGACTTAAAATTATTTGAATATAATTTTTTTAATTTTTTAAAAATTTATAAATATCCATAGATATCCGTGGATATTCAAGAAATTCATGGATACCTGCTCAATGGATACCCGCGCAGATATGGGGTGGGTATGGAGACAATTTTCATCTAACAGGGCAAGGGCAGATTTACTATTACCCGCCCCCATGGAACCTCATTGCCATCCCTAGTTACGATAAGCACCACAACAGCAATATTATGTCATAATTATGGTTACAGACCGCAATTTAAAACCTTGTTCAAACAAATGGTGGAATGAACTTTTAACTTTTTCAAAATTGATCGGAAATTGTAAAATTTAATGGTCTGCTTATTTAATAAATTTCATTAATGATTTTTTAATTTTCAACTAATATATGAAACAAAGTGTAACGCTAGTTATCATCGTCTGTGAGAGTTGTAGTAACACAACACCGTTACATTCGGTGATAGCACTATTGTCAGCATTGTTGTTGATGTGGTAATTATGGTGGTATAGTATCATCACCTCTAATTAATTATGTGAAGCGATTCGTGCAGTCACCTTTCATTACTTATACTTAGATGAAAAATGGTGGACTTTCTAAAGGCACAAACAATGAATTATTGATTGAGGTCATTCATATTATAAGTTGTGGCTATGAAGAAAATTGAATGGAGCAAAGAGATTGGATGGGTTTATGGATCAGTCACAAAACATACTTTGACTAAATTTCATATGCATTACAGAGGATGGAAATCAGTATATTGCATACAACAAGCAACATTTAAAGGATCTGCTCCATTGCTCCAAGTTTTGAGGTGGACTCTTGGTTCTGATGAGATTTTCCTCGGTCACCGTTGTCGCTTGGGGTATGGCTATGGAGGAAAACTAAAGTACTTAGAGAGGTTGGCTTCCACTATCAACATTGTTTATCCATTCCCTTTCACCCATTTGTTTGCAGACTGCAAAATTTCAGCAATGGGTTTCTGAACTGGAAAATTCATCATTTTCACATTCACCAACCTTGCTAGCATTTGGTTTATGACTCTACTTATCTCCATCATTTTAATTGGTGCAATGGAGTGGAGTTACCTTTAAAGACTAGTAGCGCCATGAGCAGTTCTGGATGATTGGAGGGAAACAAAGTTAAAGAAGTCACTGCACTGTATGTTTTAATGAAAATTCAGGTTGTAGCTGCACAAACAACAAATGTGGCAGATGTTAATTGTATAACTTACACTTGTAAGACTTGCTTGTTTCTTTCAAGTATTTTAAGGACACTAACGACAAGGTCCAAGTAAAGCATAAGGAAATCATAGTTAAACCATGTAGATTAATAGAATGACATCAAAATATTATATAATTTATATTTTTATTCTCTAATTATTAGATAGTGACAGTTAGAGATAATCTTTATAACTATTAGATTATTATAAATAATATATTCTCTTAACTCGTGGGATATCAATGAAAATATTTAAGTTCATCATTATCTTTTCTGCAGTTTTTAAATGGTATATTTTAAGGTAGGACTAGTTATAACTTTTTAAGCTTCTTAACAGATCAATTAGAGGGACCAGCTAGAAAGAAAAAAAATTATGAAAATGATAACGAAACATAAAGAGTGTTAGTAACACACCTCTTAATATATATATATATTTTTATTAATTAAAATTTATTAAAAAATTATAAAATTAAAAGAAAGTCATTAAATAAGGTGTAATATTTACTAAATTTTATGATTTGTAATAAAATATTCAATTAATCAAAAAATATATTTAAATAAATGTGTTATAAAATATATATATTTAGCTTAAATTTTTTTAATATAAATACAGCATCATATTATATAACCAAATAACGTGGAAGAAAACAAAAAAAGAACGAAACATAAAGTATAGAAATTATGATATAAATCAGAATAAGTGTAAAAAAATATTTATATAAAAAAAATTGTTCAAAGCAAAGAGATATAAGAAGGGGAGAAAGTAGAATAATATTATTAATGCATATGACGGAATATCAGAACTCAGAAGCCGCCCAAGAAAAAAAAAATAATAAAACGGTCGACAAAAATGAATATTATAAAAATATAAGACCATACATGTTCTGTCTTCACAGTTCCCGAGAATACTAATCCCTGCCCAAAGGAAAGGAAAGGAAAAATGGCTCTTCTGCAATCACTTCAAGAGCAATGGCCGCCATATAAGCTAAGTTCAACTTCAACCCGTTACCTAACTGTTTTCTTCTGCTTCGTTACTTTCCTTGTGTTTATGGTTAAGCTAAGAAGAAGAAACAAGTTAAATCTGCCTCCATCGCCACCCAAGTTCCCCATAATTGGGAACCTCCATCAACTAGGAACACTCCCACACCGCTCCTTCCACGCACTCGCACACAAATATGGCCCTCTTATGATGCTGCAACTTGGCCAAGTTCCAACCCTCGTGGTCTCATCAGCTGACGTGGCCAATGAAATAATGAGAACGCACGATGTTGTTTTCTCCAACCGTCCACAACCTACGGCTGCAAGAATCTTTCTTTACGGATGCAACGATGTGGGGTTTGCGCCCTACGGCGAAGAGTGGCGACAGAAGAAGAAGACATGCGTGGTGGAGCTTTTCAGCGTGAAAAAGGTGCGGTCGTTTTGGTCCGTGAGGGAAGAGGTTGTGGCGGAGCTGGTGGAAGGCATACGCGAAGCGCGTGGCAGCGGTGAAAAGGCGCGTGTGAATCTGAGTGAGATGCTGATTGCGGCTTCGAACAACATCGTGTCTAGATGCGTTCTTGGACGGAAGTGTGATGATGCACAGGGTGGTGGGTTTGGAGTGCTTGGGAGAAAGATTATGAGACTCTTCACTGCTTTCAGCGTCGGTGATTTCTTCCCCTCGTTGGCTTGGGTTGATTCTCTCACTGGCCTCGTTCCGGAAATGAAGGCGACGTTTCTGGAAGTAGATGCTTTCTTTGATGAGGTGATTAAAGAACACGAGAGCAGAAAAACCAAGAACCATGAGTCCGATGCTGTGGACTTCGTGGGAACACTGCTTCAGCTTCAACAGAATGGGAGGCTTGATTTCCAGCTCAACCGAGACAACCTCAAAGCAATCCTAATGGTGCGTCTTTTTTTTTATGGCCAAAACTTACGTAGAGTTACTTATATTAGAATTTTATCTTAATATTATGCAATTATATTTAATATAAATCTCATTACTATATAATATTTATATTATAAAATTTTAAAAAATAACACCGACAACACCTATAATGTTGTAAGTAAGTTTTCTCGTTTCTTATTTTTGTTTTGGCAATTTTTTTTTACAAGTTTTGTTTAGGAGATACCAAAACTCTATTATATTTTTTAAGCATGTTTTAATATTTATTATTTAACCTTCATTAATTTATAATTTTTTAAATAATAGCCTTCAGCCTATTTAAATATGCTTTATTTCTTTACCGGTTTCATTTTCATTTTTTCTCTTTTTTTTGGTGCATCTCGGGTTCCAGTGCTCTAAAACCTATTCTCCCTACCAAAACTTCCATCAAAGACCGTAACTTTCTCGTGTACCCTATGTTCCTACCCGTTTCATTTTTATTTTTCCTTTTTTTTCTAGTGCATATCTGGCAAGTACCTCCCATTCTCTCCTCCGCTGCTGGACAATCAATTCTCCCAATGAAAAGTACTATTTGCTTCTTCTGTTTATTTCCAAGTTGCTGCATGGGTTAAAAAGGCTGCGTCTTTGACTTGGAATTGTGAATGGGGTTTCGGGTTATGTGAAGAGGAACAGATCGGCGACGTTTTTTCTTTTGGCATTTTAAGTGGGAATAAGAAGTGGATTTTGGTTTGTAGAGAGAGAAAGTGAAGAGAGAGTGAGAGAGGTTGAGGTTTATGATGTACGGAACTTTGTGTAGCAATCGCAGAGGGTGGTGGTGTTTCGGTGAATCTCTCACATGGAATAGTGCTTTTCGAAGTGGGTTTTGGTTTGCAGAGAGAGAAAGTGAAGAGAGAGTGAAAGAGATTGAGGTTTATGATGTACGAAACTTTGTGTAGCGATCGTAGAGAGTGGTGGCGTTTTGGTGAATGTCTCACATGGAATGGTGCTTTTCATAGGAAAAATAGATTGTCGAACAGTGGAGGAAAGAATGGGAGGTGTTTGCCAGAGATGTGTCATAGAGGAGGAAAAATGAAAATGAAACGGGTAGGGTGATGAAGAAGATAAATCATATTTAAATAGACTGGAGACTATTATTTAAAATGTTATAAATTAACGAGGATTAAATAATAAATATTAAAATATTCTTAAAAATATAAATTCTGACAAAATTAATACATGTCATCATTCATGTGATCTTAATCACAGAAAATTTTGGTACCCCTAAACAAAACTTGAAAAAAAAAAAAAGCCTTTCGTTTTATAATGTTATCATCTGGTGGAAATTTAAGTGTCCAGATAAACAAAGCTATATTTTAATGAAAGTCTGACCTACAACAGTATATTACTTAATTACAACAAAAACTTATTTATCTCATACAGATATTTATTGAATGTCAAAAATGTAGTCTAATTATTTTAAAATTCTATTTTGATGGTTTAATTTATATAAGTTCTATAGAAAGATAAAATAGACTTATGGGTTTATATAGACGATGTATCGAAGTATTAAAATATTATTATTAATAATTATATATTATATATAAATATTAGTTATAAATTGATAAAATATTATGATATGTAATATAGACTGACTTATCAGGTTTTTTTAAATGCTAAAAAATTGATTCTTTTAGTTAAATTTATTTTGGAAATATATATGTCTGATTTTCTTAATAAATATAGGTCACATTAGTCTATGTGTTAAATAGGTTAAACTGTCTGATTTCTTTCCACTCCAACTAATTAACAAGAAGTTAATTCTCTTAAACAAATTTAGAATACATTCTTTCAAACATATGTTTTGCACTTCTACTATTGGCGAAATTGATTAGAAATTGTAAAATTGGATGGTCTGCATTCATTTAATAAATTTCATTGATGATTCTGTAACTTTTAATTAACTAATAATAGTGAATTTATTACAAATAGTGTAATGTTAGTGTTATACATACATGCACACATATAGCAAAAGAGAAAATTTATCAAATGATAATGATTTTTTTAGGTGAGAATAAAAATTATCAATCTCATTGATCATTAGATTCAAATAGAAAATTAAAATTAAAAGAATCTCATAAAAATTCACTAATGTAGTGGTGGTGGTATCATCACTATCACCAACAACCTTATCGTTGATAACAACTAATAATAGTAAAGATAATTATGGTAGCAATAATAACAATGACAGTAGTAAAAACATGTGGTCTCTATTATCATCATCACTATCAATATTATTATCATCACCATTATCAATAAGGGTGCATTCTTAGTATCATTTACCACAACTATTATTACTTGCAAACTATTGTTGCAACCAGCATCACCATTATCTTTAGTGATACTAGTGACACATTATCATTATTGTTATTGTCGTTGTTATCACTAGTAACAATTGTATAATGCACTATTGTCATCATTGTTGGCAATGGTAGTGCTTGTGGTGATAGTACCACCACCTCCACTTATGATAATTTTTAAAAGGATTTTTTTTAATTTCAACCTTCCATTTGAATTTAAGGATTAAAATTAATCATTTGATTTAAAGAAGTCATTCTCAACCTTTCATTTGAATTTGAGGATCAAGATGAATTATTTTGATCTAAGGAAGTCATTCTCATATAATACGTGTATATATATATATATATTTGTGTGTGTGAAATTGCTAACCAGTACCTTAAAAAGCTCTAATTACGAAATTAAACTTTAATAATTTTTTTTTGTTAGGAAGTATAATAGAGCACACTCCCACGATATTTTCAATACAACATCAACATGGTCTTCAGTAAAACAAATGATTTTTTTACAAGTGGCTTAAGGACTCTAATTAGCAGGAGGATAGGACACACACATATGTGAGGACACTAATTAATGGGATACACATACAAATTTGTGTATTTGTAAGACATCATAATGGGTTCTCTATCACAATAGAATTAATTAAAAACAACTAACTCAATTACTTTTCTCATACTTGAAAATTTGTCTTATGTTGCTCATAATTAGAATCGGGAATAGTACTACTCAAATAATAAATTAATTGCATATCTAAAATTGATCAGTAAAAGAAAGATATATAAATATTTAACTTCAAATTCTATATTAATTTCAGGACATGATAATCGGTGGAAGCGACACTACTTCAACGAATCTAGAATGGGCTATTGCAGAGCTCCTTAAAAATCCAAATACCATGAAGAAAGCTCAAGAAGAGGTAAGAAGAGTTGTGGGAATCAATTCAAGAGTGGATGAAAATTGTGTGAATCAAATGAACTACTTAAAATGTGTAGTCAAAGAAACTATGAGATTACATCCACCCGTTCCACTTTTGCTTGCTCGAGAGACTGCATCTAGTGTGAAATTAAGAGAGTACGATATTCCCCCAAAAACAATGGTGTTTATCAATGCATGGTCAATCCAAAGGGATCCTAAATTATGGGACAATCCTGAAGAGTTCATTCCTGAGAGATTTGAAAATAGCCAAGTTGATCTAAAAGGACAAGATTTTCAATTCATCCCTTTTGGTAGTGGGAGAAGGGCATGCCCTGCAATTTCGTTTGGGCTTACTTCAAGTGAGTATATTCTTGCCAATCTCCTATATTGGTTCAACTGGAAGATTCCTGAGAATGGTGTATTGATGCAAAGCATTGACATGAGTGAGACGAATGGACTCACTGTTAGTAAGAAAATACCTCTTCATCTTGAGCCAGAAGCATATGACATGATCATGTGATATTACATGGTTTGCTCACACTAGATTTTAGCTAATGTTAGGTCGATATGATGAAATTACAATAAATTGTATGACTCGATCACCTAAAACGATAAACAATTTATTGTTGGATTCTTGAATATTGTGTCATTTTTGTGTTTTTGAATATGTTGTCACTATTAAAGTATCATCTTTGAATAAAATTTATTTTTTTAATGGAGTGTAACTTTTGCATGAAATTTCTCTTTTTCCGTGATTGATTATTCTTATTTTAATTTTTTTCCTTCTGTTCGATGTATATTAAATTAGTTACCCATATATACTACAAGTGATATGCTTAATGAAGATGTTTTTTGTTTGTCTTTAGTGACTTTTTCGCCAGTGAATTTTTGTCTTTAGTGATCATGTTTTTCCCTTATATTTCTAGGGGTTGATAGTTTTAGAAGAAAAGGGGAATTATTGAAGATTTTGCGGAAAGCTAGTAAATAATGTGAGATAGTTTCATTGTCTTGATGTGCATATTACAATCAAAGGCTTCAACCTATTTATAGACTATGCTACGCCTCATTGTTGTCAACTTACAGAAAACAACCACTTTCCAATTCTTATTCATTTTCATGCAATTCTATTTCCCAGTGGAACTCACCGACTTCTGAACCAGCACGAGAGACATTACTCAACCAACACAACTTGAGAAAGAATGTGTGGATCAGTGCCGATATATTTATGTTTTGTCAATAGTTCCGATATTAATTTTTTTATATAAAAAAAAAAAGTAAAAAACATGTGGTATTTTTATTGAGTTGGCCAAATTTGAGTAGAGCGAAAGGGAAAGAGACGTGATTACAATCCATTGCAACTATGCAGCCTATAACATTATATTATTATTCTGTAATAATCAAATTATATCTTGCTGTCAAAATTGGAAGGGGAAACCATCTATAGGCTCACCTTCAAGTCATATAAACCAAAAGGTGTTCCCGTATGTGCCCAGCATCGATGATAATTCAGGAGTCAAGTGTTCTGAATTATCTCTTGTGATCTTTCAGCAAATGTTCTTTGGGCACGAGGAGGAATCCTTGGGCAAACAGATCACATTAACTCAAAGACAGCGGTATTTTTGTCTTCCAAATTAATCTGCATGAAGATGATGATTCTTCCTTCTGCAGCGATTAACATACCAATATGCATGCTTCTGTAGGCCCATGCCAATGAGAACCTTGAGGCTTGTGAGCATAACATAGGTCATTGCTGAGAAAAGAAGCACCCAGAAAAGCCTCCATGGAAGGGGATTGGGAGGAAGGTTTGCAGCATATACTGGAGTAAGAACTCGAATAACCTAAGAATGAGTAATTAAAGGAAAACGTGCACAGCTGTTGAATCAGCAACCAAAAAACCAGAATTAACCAAATGGATATTTAAAATCTTATATGCTTACCACACATGCTGGAGCAAGGGGAACAAAAGTCAAGTTTTTCTTTGCACCCTCAGTTTGCATATTTAGAGTCTACAGAATGGAACAGTCAAATGTCAGGCCCATATTCTTCAGAAAGCTCCATCAAAGAAAAGGGACGAAATGTTGATGCAATTTGATTGTTATAATATAAAGATTCAGAATTATACATCATTCTTATCAAAGTAATAATAAGCTTTCTCAGGCATCAGGTAAACATCACATTGGGCCAGTTTTAAACAAACAGGCCCATTATTGCTTTTGACATACTACACTTCCATGCACAAATGCAAAAGAAACTGTTTCATAGTTAAAATGAATTCACTATGGAATCAAACTGTAAAGGCAAACAGATAAAATTGAAAAAATGAAATCAATTAATGAATTGTAAAGAAAAAAGACCAAAGTTGTTTTTATAGAGAAATTGAACTGTATTTCTGTAACAAAATAGGATATAAACTTTTTGCGTTATAGCTTATTCCAGCAAAGGATTTCAAAAGGCATCTCTGGTTGAATCGTGGAGACTCTTGGTGCATTCAGATATGTTGCTTGTAAAATCAATCAAGTTTTCAGCTTTAAATTGCAATTTAAATGGAGATATAACAATTTCTTGCCGAAGTGGTTCCAGTTGTCTACACCACTTTAATAGTAAACAATCAACGTAGTATAAATAATATCAACATGAAATCAGATGATAATACCTGTTTACATAGATCTTCAAGGAACTCAGAGTATGCGATGGGCTTAATGTCATTGAATTTAGCAATGAATGAATGCTTGATAATATCAATAATCATTTCGCATACATAAACCAAGAGGATATTCTGCACCATCCAAAATATGTCAGGAACAAGCTAAACCAAACTTCTCTGATTAATGATATTATGAGTTAAAATATTTCCGAATCTTACAACGAGAAAACTTTCAAACCAGGGACCCTCTGCCTCCAGAATATTTTGAGCCAAAACGAATAAGATGAATGATGAAATGTGGAATCTCTCCACGGAATCTGCTTGTCACCACAAATAAAGGGGGGAAATAAAAAGAATGTAACTGTCAAATGCAGAACAGATATCCCTATTAAACTCTTGCTCATTTCAATAAAAAAGAACCAGATAAAAAAGTATCAGGATCTAAGATTAGATATACATGTATTGTATCGAAGTTTGCCCTATCATAAATTTTACACAATTATTTTGCTAACGGGCTATTTCATTCAAAGGAGAGTAGGGAAGTGAAGGAAAACAAAATCCTCCAAACATTGGAAGGGAGGCAAAAAATGGTGGAGATGGATTTTCCCTTTCATTTTCGCATCTCTTCCCTCCATACTTCTGAACCATACATAGGTTTTTATCAAAATCTCTCTTCACTCCCTGTCCAACAGTTAATTTTTTTTGCAAAACCTATATACAAATAATAAATGGGATCAAGACAATGCATTTTACTTTTAATGTAAACTAGAGATTAGAAAATTTTAACCCATAGAATGCCTTAAAATTATGGATTCTAATATTATAGTTAAAAAAATTACTAAAGAAGTGTTTTAGTTTTATCACATTTTAAAGATAATTTCATACATTTTTTCCCACATCCAAGTATGATTTCAAACCAGGTAGTGTAAACATTTCAATCAAGTGTTAATTCATGTCTGAATTCAAACTATAAAGAATTCACAAGGCAGACAAACAAGTTTATGCAAAGACCATGTTTGGGTACACAGGAATGATAAACTCCAATTCAATTCTTCTCTGTGCAATTAAAAGTACATGTTTGGGTACACCGGAATGATAAAGACATATCCACAATTATCTAGCAACCAGGATTTAACTAATGATTTCAAGTACCACGTGTATAAATTATATGGAATAAAGTAAAATTTCCTTCCTGAATATACAATTTTTTTCATTTTAATTTAAAAACATTTCATTCTCATTCTGTCTATTAAAATACTCATACTGATTGAGTCAAACAATTAAAAGACATATCCACAATTATCTAGCAACCAGGATTTAACTAATGATTTCAAGTACCACGTGTATAAATTATATGGAATAAAGTAAAATTTCCTTCCTGAATATACAATTTTTTTCATTTTAATTTAAAAACATTTCATTCTCATTCTGTCTATTAAAATACTCATACTGATTGAGTCAAACAATTAAAAGCAAAATCTTTCTCCTGATCATATTTATGTTTTTTTGTGCCAAAAGGAGGCAAAAATGGCTACACCCTATATTCTAGATTGAAATAAGTGTTCAAAGTAAAAATCACTCAAGCTTTAAAGTTCAAACATCAAAAAACATATGACTTGGTAGACATCATTGATAAAGGCAGGCATATAACCCTAAACAAATACTGTTAACAAAACTAGCTCAAATAGTATACTGAAAATGAGACCATAAAATTTTATATACAGGTGGCTTCCATGTTTGAATGAAATAGTACAAAAAAGAATACCAAATAAATTGAAATTAAAGAAAGAAACCATTGTAGGAAGTATAACTTACCAAAGTAAACTAAACTGTGAACATTATCCTTGCTGTATCGCTTAAAGACATTGCTTTTGATCTCAGCAAAATTATTGGACACCAGCAAAGCTAACAATGCGTTGTTGTGAGCAACTATACAGGTTGATAAAGTGATTGCCTGAGCTAATAAGATAAAAGAATGAACAAGTACGGCTAGTTAAGGAATCAAATCAGCAGCCCTGTTGTTTATTCTTTTTCCGTCACAGAAGAAAACAGTTAAACAAACAACTGGGGGAAAAAACAAAGATGAAGGATATTTGAAGCAGCCACAGCTAAAGCTTGGTCAGAAACAAATCTCCAAATCCAGAATCTCATACTTTCTGGGGGGCAATTTGCAAGTCCTTCAGCAGAAAGAAATAATGTTTGCAACACATCCCCATTAAAACTTTGACATAATTTGTCAAATATCTGCAAGAAGTTGAAAAAATCAGTTCCAAATATACAGTATAAGTTTCATTTTTGGAGCATTATGATATACAACACTTCAGCAATCAAGAGGCAACTAAAAAAGCTATGGCTGCTTGGATTACAATTTCAATACTTGTGAACTAAACTGTTCAAAACTTCAAACACCAGAAGGCCGCTGAATACCCTATGCATGTTTCAAACAACTATTACAAAATCATTTACACAATATCCGTCCTGCTCCTTTGTCACATTTTCATTTTGAGCTGTCCCAAATCTCACCTAAAGCCAATACAAGTCTGCTATTTAAGGAGATAGCATATTGATACTAATAATTTCCAAATACAGCAATATTTTATCTCATCTCATGTAAGTTTCATGGTTTACAAATTCATTACAAATCAAAATTTTATTATTCCATATTGTTTGAAATTCCCTTACTTTGTCACCACCAGATCTCGTTCACATGAATCCCATATAAAACAATTATAATTTAATTAGAATGCAGTTAGGTTTTTACACTTTCATCCAATTATGGATTTCCATATATGGCAAGATTGTTGAGTTTTGTTATAATTACTTTAAAATCATATCCAGGGTGATTTTTAGTTGGTTAGCAGTGCAAAAATCTTTATTCTGACAATGTAACAAAATTAAACTCAAATATTCACTTTGATTGAAATTTGGAAACGTGGAGAGCTAATTATTCACCATAATCCAGACTAATAAACTTATGCTCACCTCTAAAACATTGTAGACCACATATAATTTTATTGTTCCCTGACCACGGATCATGTGATATATTAAGCTGATATCTGTTGCAGCACATTTGAAAAAGGAAAAATAAAACAAAATTAGCATAATATTAAACTTGAACAATATAAAATAAGGAAATGATATAACATATACTCATGGAAGCAGAACAACTGGACCTGTTCGCTGCAAAAGAACCACTCCAGAACTCATAATAAGAAAACAGCCAAAATCTGAAATTTCCATTGTTGACAGCCTCTTGAACTGCCTGTCATGAGCATTGTTAGGCCACATAGTAATACTGCCAACCATAATAGACTAGCACAAATTTTAAAATAGAACATGGATTGGACTAAAAAAGAGAATACAAAGTCAAACCAAAGAATGTGCATATTTTGTATCAGGGAGAGATTGGTCTCATTTATTCAGCTAATTGAGAATCAGGGACTAATAAAATCTAGATACAAATTAACAACCAAGACCTGTACCAATAGAAAGTCTAATTGAACCAGCTGCTTATTTGGAATGACGTGGTTCAAGAAAAACCACTTTGTTCTGTCATTCAAAGATTTATGGCGATATCTGAAGCACTCTAAGATTGCAGTACTAGATGGAAACTGCTTACATGACAAATTTAAATTAAGGAAACGTGCTGTATGGCTAATCTATCGCCTAAATCCTCACATCAACTTGCATGCACAACTAACATTTTATTACAAAAGGGGGATTGAGAAAATGTGGCAAACCTTGTCTTTAGAAGCCTCCAAATAGTCATCATGATCCTCGCTGGCATAACAGTTAATAATGAAAGAAATGAATCGAAGCAGACAAAGAAGCCAACATCTATAAGCTGCAATTGCATTCCACGTTTAAGATACAACACAAAATGTAGAATGCCTTAGTAGAAATATACAACTATAGGTTGGCTTTTAAACATTAGATGGAAGGTTTAGTTTTACACTTTTTCCCCAAAACCTGTGAACTTATTCTGATTATTTTGAATGTAAACACAAGCAGTTCAGCCTGGAGTGGAAGATCCATGGCTAACAACACAAAACTGTAACCAGGGTTCCTTTTTATTTCTTTTTGCTAATTAACAGAGAAAAGGAAGTATACCAATTCGCATCTCCACGGCAAGCGGAAGATAGTGTCATAAACTTTCTCTCGTTCTTTTTCATTCCCAAGGGTGGTTGTGCTCCGTAAAGAATTTCCATTGTGCATTTCCTCCAAAAAGTATGCTACAGGAGACTTGTCCACTGAAAACACATCTGACATCAAAACACACCACTGGGTAAGAAAATCAATCAACAAATCGCTTCAAGCGAAGAGGACCACACAAGACCATTTAACTATTTTTCATTCATAAATGAGCATCTGGAGAGCAAAATTAATAAGAAAACAGGCAAAATCTTGTATTCCTGTCTAAACCGCCTATCGTTTTTCACTGTCAAGCAAGATCTTAAAAAACGGTCCGACAGTGCAATTGCAGCCGCAACGTTATTGTTCCGCCACTTCAATAACGGCCACATTTCTCTGCAATTTTCTGTATTATTAATGTTTTTAGGGTCTTGACAACTGCAATTTTGCAATATCAAAATTTACGACCCAACAGTAATTTAAATGTTGTGATCATTCAGTCAATGTTTGTAATAGCCAATTAGCCATGCCACCAACATATTAGACGCATGGGGACACAGAGCCAACCCAACCTCCATTTATTCTGACATTGCACCTTAGAAGCCGGTGCATAACTTCTAATGTTGCAACAAATTAAGCTGCATTTTGATCATCTATTGAATTATAGCGTGAATTTTTAATCATTTCATGAGATGCAGTGTGAATCATGCAGAGCAAGGACCATTATAACACTCACAATTCGGATCATCCGCCATGAGACGCTTCCAGTCCAACGATTCCACCGTCTCCAATTTCGTAGCCACATTCCTATCAGGCTCGTTCGTCGCTTTCTCCACCGGACTCGCACTCGCACTCGCACTCGCACTCACACCACCATCCTCCTTCCCAGTCCCACCCTCGTCGTGCGCCACCGAAGCCGCCAAATCCTCAGAGGCACTACTCACGTTTCTCTGCCTCAATTCGCCAAAATTAAACCCCTCGATGCCGCCGCGCACGGCCGTCGGAGCCTCACGATCCTCCTCGCGCGCCGCCGCAACCGCGCACACGCTCTCTTCGCGCACCTCCTCGTACACGACGCTCCCCCCGCCGGCGCAGTACCTGCTAGCGTTGAGCTCGAATCCGTTGCAGGCTTCTCCGTTTCGGAAGGGCGCCGAATGCGGATCGAAGGATTGGGCGCGATCGAGAAGCTTCTTTTTCCTCTTGGAGGCGCGGTTCTTGCGCTTCTTGCGGCTGCGCTCGGTCGTTGGATCCGATTCGTCGTCGGCGGAGAGGCTCCGGCCCAGGACCTCGAAGGAGAGCTTTCTGGTGGCGCCGTTTCGCGACGCCATGCGCGAACGGAAAACGGAGTTTGAAATCGATTGCTAAAGAAACGGCGAAAGCGAAAAGAGAGTGATTGGTGTTTTGTTACATGTCGTGAATTGGAAGGTTGAATTGCGGTTTTGGCGTGGCTTGATTGATTCGTCTTTGCGGAAAGTGAGAACCACTGTCTCTGTTCGTTTCTTCTACAACTCTTGCTTTCCTTCGCGCTCTCATCCCACTGCTCCTCTTATTCCTCACCGTATCACTAGTATCAATATTTTTCAATCACCTTTTTTTTTACTATACTTAATACCAAAATGCTGCCATTTATGTTTCTATCACATTAAATAATATTAATTACTTTTTTTTATAACTTAAAAAGGAGTATATTTTTTTACAAATTTTATTTTTGGCTATAATTTTTACATTATCATCGGATTATATATTATCAACTCAATTGTCGTATAATTTATAAATGTATAAGAGTTTTAGATTTAAATTTTGGTGTTGTAATTATAATTCTGATGAATAAAAAAATTTCATTTATTATATGATTGAAGCATCCAATAATAACAGATTTTAACAAACGTTGTATAACTTAAAATATGGTGTAAACCGAGTAATATACAAAGGGTCTGTGTTCTAACTTTAATGTAATTTTAATAAATGAAAAAAAATTGTTGTATAACTTAAGTAACCTTAATTATTTTAAACATTATAAAAGGATCTGTTTTAATTTTTTTATGATCAACCACAGAACCTATAATTCTAGGATGGAGAGGATTTGGGGTATGCCTATTGAGAGCCAACCACCTTCGGAACATCCGGATGCGGGCGTTGGGGGTCTCAAGACGAGTCAGACATTGACCTTTAAGGAGAAGGTACTAGGTGCTCCGGCGAAGCGGCCAGCTGTTCGAGATCTTATTCAGGAGGGGGCGATGACGTTGAAATTTGAGGGTGGAGATCGGTTGCTACCTAAATTTAGCATTACGGCGCCCACCCTTAAACAGTTGTGTGAACCATGGGAACAGTGTCTAGTGATCAAGTTGCTAGGGAGAGAGGTGGGGTTCTTAACCTTGCGGGACCGGCTACCTGCTTTGTGGAAGATTCAAGGAGGTTTCGAGCTGCTGGACGTGTCAAATGGTTACTTCATGGTGAAGTTTGATCTGGAGGCGGATAGGGAAAGGGTCATGCACTGGGGCCCGTGGATGCTCTTTGACCACTATCTGATTGTGAGACCATGGTCCCTGGAGTTCGTTGCGTCAGCAACAAAAGTCGATAGTACTCTCGTATGGATCCGGTTTCCAGGTCTCGGAGTTATGTTCTATGATGAGAGTGTTCTCCTAACAATTGCTTCAGCTATAGGGAAACCAGTCAAGGTGGACCTTAACACCCTGAACATGACTCGAGGTAGGTTTGCACGGGCCTGTGTCGAGATTAATTTAGAGGAACCAGTTGTAGGAAGGTTTTTTCTCAATGGTGTGTGGTATAATGTGGAATATGAGGGATTACATTTGCTGTGCTCGTCGTGCGGTTGCTATGGACATGTGTTACAGAACTGCCCACACGCAGCTAGGTCGGAGTCAATGGCAACTGGCGTGGGTGAGAAGGAGACTACGGAACAGCCGCCAAGGGTTCCAACGCATAGTGAAGGTTCTGCTGCTCAAACGGGTGAGAAGTCTGATCCACATGTCAAGGGGGGAATCGCGCCTGATCCGCATGGCGATTGGATGATCGTGAAACAGAGGAATCGGAAGCATAATTTTGGGAAACCGCAAGGTAAGGGCCGATTTTCTTCTCATAATGGAAGTGAGGAAATCAAGGAGCAGAATCATGCGTTGCCAAGTTATTCTAAGAAGGGTGCCCACATTGTGGCGGAATCACGTGCAGGTATAAAAAATTCACGTGCTGCGAGAGAGCCTCCACGTGAACAAGCCCGTGTATTTGTTTCAAATATTGTTGATGGGGGCCACGGGATGATTGAGAATCAAAACAGCAAGGGCTCCACGCAAGATAGGAAGAAACGAAGTAAAGGAGAGGAGGTAGGTGCCCACTCACGGTCCACTCCAGCTAGCGAGACGGTCCCAGCGGTGATGAGCTGTCATATGCCCGTAAACCGAGCAGCATCCCTCATCTTAGCGAGCCATGTATTGTGATAGAAGGAGGGATGGGGGAACTACATATGAGTACGACATTTAATGTGCTTCATACTGGGTGCACTACTACCATACATAATGATTCCGAGGACAGTGTACAAGAGATTCTGGGAGATATCATGCAATACGACCAGCCATTGGAGACCATGTTGGCTTGAGTATATGCCGTAGTTGCTGTTCTTAATGACTACAAAATTTAACATTTTGAGTTGGAACATCAGAGGGGCTGTTAATGGCAAAGGTAAAAGGAGGGTCTCGGAGTTGGTAAGGCTCCACCACCCGTCTCTTTTTATTGTTTTGGAAACTCATTGCCAATTTTCCTCGGTGGAATCCTTTTGGAGGAAGTTGGATTATCAGTTGTGTTATAGCGTGGAGGCTACGGGGCATTCCGGGGGTATTTGGGTATTGATGGCGGGGTCTTGCACTGCTAACATATTTGCATTTGCCTCTCATCCGCAGGCTATCTCGTTTAAGGTTGTTGAAGGAAGTAAGAGCTGGGTGTGTACGGCCGTTTATCCTAACCCTCGGGTGGACCTCCGACAGCGAGTTTGGGCTCATCTTCGGGAATTGGGGGGTCGGGTTACGTTGCCATGGCTAGTACTTGGGGACTTCAACGAAATTTTGTTGTCAACTGAGTGTAGGGGTGGTCGTTTCTCGTTATCACGGGCTTCACAGTTTCTGGAGGTTGTGAATGATTGTAACCTGCTTGACATGGGGGCCAAGGGTCTCCGTTTTACGTGGTATCGTAATCAACGTGGGGTTGTGCTGGCTAAGCGGTTAGACCGTGCGATGTTTAATGTTGCGTGGCAAGCGCTGTTTCCGGAAGCTTATGTTGAGAATCTATGCAGGGTCTATTCTGATCATTGCCCTCTTCTACTGCCGTGGGAAGGCTCAAGGGATATTTCTCATGATAGACCTTTTCGGTTCCAAGCTGCATGGGCCACCCATAAAGACTTTGAGCGACTTGTTAAGGAGGCGTGGTGCCGGAGTACGCCGACCCTTGCTAGGGGTCTACAAGCTGTTCGCGTAGATGCCATACAGTTTAACCACGAGGTGTTTGGGAATATCACTACTAGAAAGAAGGCTCTACAGCGACGTCTCAGAGGGGTACAATTACAACTTGAGACAAGGGACTCAGAGAGCCTGTCGCGCCTGGAAAAGGCCATTCAAGCGGAGTTAGATGAAACGTGCCTTCAGGAGGAGTATTTATGGTTTCAAAAATCGAGAGAGAAGTGGGTCAGGTTTGGGGACCGTAATACGTCCTTCTTCCATGCTCAAACTCTTGCGAGGAGAAAGAGGAACAAAATTAAGGGATTGTTTCTACTAGATGGGTCTTGGAACACGGATCCTGGGGTGTTGAAAACTGAGGCAGTCCGATTCTATAGAGAGATTTTCTCAATTGATAACGAACAAGAGTCTCTAGATATGCATACTGGGGTTCCACCTGGCCTGGGAGTTGAGGCCCAATTGGCTTTAACTGCACCAGTCACGAATGAGGAGGTTCGTCGGGCGGTGATGAGTATGAAGTCGTACAAGGCACCAGGGCCGGACGGGTTTCAACCGTTCTTTTTCAAGCAGTATTGGCCTATTGTGGGCGATGAGTTATGGTTTACAGTGAAAGATGCTTTTCGGTTGGGGTTCTCGGAAGTCTCACTATTGGAGACTCAAATGGTGTTAATTCCGAAGGTGGATCATCCGGTTAGCCTTAAAGAGTTTCGCCCTATCAGCTTATGTAATGTTGCCTGGAAGGTTATTTCTAAAGTGTTAGTGGCTCGTCTAAGACCCTTCCTGCAGAATGTCATTGGCCCTTTCCAGGGCAGTTTTATCCCTGGGAGGAGGACTCGTGATCATAGTATTATTGCTCAAGAAGCCTTCCATTTCGTACGGAAGAAAGGCTCAGGTGTGGGGTCTTTGGCTGTAAAAATTGACCTTGAGAAGGCATATGACAGGGTCAGGTGGGATTTTTTGGAGTCTACGCTGGTGCAGTTTGGGTTTCCACCAGTCACAATCCAACTCATCATGTGGGGGTTGAGGAATTCGACAATCTCACTCCTTTGGAATGGAAACACATTACCGTCCTTTGTTCCGTCTCGTGGCCTTCGGCAGGGAGATCCATTATCACCATATTTGTTTGTCTTCTACATGGAGCGCCTAGCCCTTAGGATCTCGGAGCTGCTCCACGAGGGTCAGTGGAAACCGGTTCAGTTATCCCCTGGGGGGTTACCTCTTTCACACCTTCTCTTTGCTGATGATATTTTACTGTTTGGTCAAGCTTTAGAGGACCAAGCCCGTTTGATGGCGTCAGTCTTGGAAGAGTTTTCGCGTTCATCAGGCTTGAAAGTCAATTCGACTAAGTCTAAGTTTGTGAGCTCTAGAAGGGTTTCACAGAGGAGGATTGATACGTTGGAGGGATTGCTTGGGATTGGCCACACGGCTCGGATCGGGAAGTATTTGGGGATCCCCATGACTCATGGTCAGCCGAGGTGCGCATATTTTTTTGATGTGATGGATAAGATCCAGGGTAGACTTGCGGCTTGGAAGTCCAAGCTTCTTAATAAGGCTGGTAAGTTGTGTCTCGTGAAGTCCACCATCTCCTCTATTCCAGTTTATAGTATGCAAACCTTGTGGCTTCCTCAAGCAGTGTGCAATAGAATTGATCAGGCTTGTCGCCGTATGCTCTGGGCAAAACCTGACAGCACACGTTTTGGTCCCCAGTGAGGTGGGATGTTGTTACTAAACCCAAGACGTTGGGTGGCCTGGGGGTTAGGGAGGCGCGAAAGGTGAATGTATCGCTCCTTGGGAAGTTAATTTGGGACCTGCTTACGGCTCCACAGAAGCCTTGGGTTTATATCCTCAGTAATATATACCTACATGGAGATTCGATCCTGTGTGCGCAAAATAGGCGGGGTGCTTCTCCAATCTGGTCAAGTCTTGTTAAGGCCCTTCCTTCCCTTCGTGCGGGATTCGAGCCTCAGCTAGGATCGGGTGCCTCATCCCTTTGGTACACGGATTGGTCAGGCACTGGGCTTTGGTGCAGGAGAGTTCCTTTCGTTCATATTGCAGACACCAACAAAACGGTCGCCGACTGCTGGGTTAGCGAAGAGTGGGACTTCACTTCCTTATATACTGCTATTCCAGCGGAATTGATTCATTCGGTCCAAAGGTTGCGTGTCGCCAACTCCTTCTTGGGGCTGGATCATTTTGCGTGGAGGGGTGATAGCTCGGGTTGCTTTACAGCGGCGTCTGGGTATCGTTTCCTGTCTACGGGCTCGTCAACAGAAGGGGATGAAGTTTGGAAGAAGCTCTGGAAGTTAATGCTCCATGAGAAGGTTAAGTTCTTTCTGTGGCAATGCCTTCATTCAGCTCTTCCAACGAATCAGGTTCGGGCTGATAGGAGGTTGGCCGAGTCTTGTGCGTGTTCGCGTTGCTCTTGCCCTCAAGAAACTATTTTACATGCACTTCGTGATTGGCCGTATTCGCGGGAGGTGCTGATGTCTGGTGAGATAAGTGTGGGCTGGTCTTTCTCTGAAGTGGATTGTTTCCAGTGGCTGAAAGGGGTTATTTTGCATAAGGATGCTATTAAGCTTTCTATCACTTTGTGGTGGGTCTGGCGGTTTAGGAATAACATGCTGTTTAACGGCGAGCTTTGGACGATTTCGGCGGTCCGTCGGAAGGTGACAATGTCTACAGTGGAGAACAGTGTGTACAACACTAAGAGGCGTTTCTGGGTGGAGCAAACACTTTGGAGGCCTCCGGAGCATCCGTGGGTCAGACTGAACACGGACGGGAGTTGGTTGAGTGGGGTTTCTGCTATGGGGATGGGCGGAGTAATCCGCGATTGGGCAGGTATGTGGCGGGGTGGCTTCTCGCGGGGAGCTCTTCATGGCGATGCGTTACGTGGCGAGCTGTTGGCCTTGGAGGAGGGATTATCGTTTTGTTGGGAAGGTGGGTTCCGGAAGGTGAATTGCGATTGTGATTGCCTGGGTGCAGTTACGCTTTTTTAAGACCGGTCAACGGACCGGCATTATCTGCATAAGCACTATGATGTTATTCATCGTATCAAGTGCATCATAGCTAGGGAATGGGTTGTTTACGTAAGCCATATTCCTAGAGAGATGAATTCAGTAGCTCATACGCTGGCTAATTGGGGTGCACGGAACATAGGTTCCAATATATTTTGGAGGAGTCCTCCTGAATTTATCTTGTTACCATTAGGTAGAGACTCTATGTCTTGAGTTATCTGCTGTTTTAATTTTCATTCTTTACCAAAAGAAAACATTATAAAAGAAATTGTTGTATAACTTAAGTAACCTTAATTACTTTAAACATTATTCCAAATTTGTATTTCACCTATATTTATCAAGAGTGACACTTATGGATATGTAATCAATTCTGACTCAATTTTGATTAAAAAAATCATATAAATTTTCTTTAACTTGAAAAATTGAGTTCGAGTTTTAATATATAAGTCTTTGCTTTATTCTTGTCATGATATTTTCTCCTACTAAATTCTTCTACATTTTTCTTAAATATATATATATATATATATATAAAAGTTAAAGTTAACATAAAAATATTAAAATATAAACTAATTATTTTAATAATTATAATTTAAATTATAATAATCAAATAACAAATTTAAAATTATCAATTTAACTAAAAATATAATTTAATTATTAAATTTTTATTTATAAATTATTTCTTGATGACTTTATATATTATTTATATTACAATATAATTATTAATTTAAAATTTAATTTATTTAAATTGTATAAATAATAAAATTGTTGGAAAAAAAAGGTGATGAAATTCCGAGATTACTCACAAAGATGAAGGTGAATTTTAATAAGAGTTAATCACCTATACACTGTGAGTGTAAAGTTTTTTTTACTTTAGTAACCAACTATATCTTTTAATTGTGTCATGTCACTATAAATATATTTACTTTTAACAATGATATGACATAATTAAAAGATATAATTGGTTGATAGTATAAAATTTTTTTACATTGATAATATATAGGTGATTAAGTATCAAGATGATTAACTCTTTTAATAATATAATTTGTTTGTGTTTAAAATCTGAACCCGTCTCACATGCAGAGATGGAGAGAACAAAAGACGGTCTCAGTGATTGATACAATGTACTTGGTTGGTAAATCAGATGACAGAAGGATACACTTTGTCATAAGAATATTAGTTGATGATCTTATTTGGGTATGTATGATAAATCATGAATATTAATTACTAATTTTTTTAATCAATATCTAAGAATATTTACTCTATTTTTATCTACTTTAGGGAGATAAATTCGAGAGAAAAAAAAAATCTCAGTTGGATTTCTAAATGCTAAACAATATTCCAGGTTCTGGTATTTTCGCATCATTACTCCGAGAAAAAAAAAAAAAAAAAAAAAAAAAAAAATATATATATATATATATATATATATATATATATATATATATGTATAGCATTGAAGAAGTTAAAGAACTTTAAAGCAATAACTTACGTGTAAGGGAAACGTTCCACAAGTTTTTTTTCTTTTTAAAGTATAAACTTACAGAAGCTACAAGTTTATTGTTAGAAAAGAAAAAAAAATAGAGTACATAAAAAGAAGTAAGAAATAAAATAAAAATAAAAATGTGTAATTTAAAAAATACAAAATTTCTGTGAGTATTTTATCTCAGTTGATTTGTTAATCGTAATCGCAATACATTTATTGTAAAAATTACTGTATGATATAATTAGATATAGGTTTCACTTAAAATTTCTTCACTGAATATTAGTTAATAGCTAATATTAACTATTGTCTCAAAAAAAATATTAACTTATTAATGTTCGTCAATATTTTAATACTTATGTAAATAAAATTAATTCTATATGCATAAAAAAAATTAAAATAATTCTATATTTGTAAACTTTTTTCTCTCTCCACATTTACTCATTCATTCCCAGTTTTCAATTTTGAATTGAATGCTCTTCAATTTTCAATTTACACATTCACCGTCCTACCAGTGTCTTGTATATTTTTTTATATCACAGCTGTCAATAACTGCATTTAAATTAAAACATATATTTTATTTAAATATTATTTTTTAAAATTATTTCAATGTTTTGACCTTTTATATTTAAAAATATTATTTTATATTAATTTTTATATTTTGTAATTACGTATCTCGTTTAATATATTTTATTTTTATTTCAATGTTTTGTTTAAAAATATTATCATAATATAAATTATTTATAGTAAATCTAAAATATTTTTATATATTCAAAAATATTCATTAAAATTTTTAATTAAATTACAATATATAAATAATAAAATTATTTCTTTATTTTAACCTTATATATTAATAATATAAAAGGAAGAAGTTGAGTATTAATTCCCTTCCTTCCAAAAATTCCAACTGCCTTTCCTCCAAAACTTTTTCAAAATATTTTTATATAAAAAATAATTTATAAAAATAAAATAATATAATATAAAATATTATATATATATATATATATCAAAACTAAAGGAAAAAAAATTAGTAAATAAACTGCTACCAAATATAAATTAAAAAAATATACATATATAATCAAAATAAAAGGAAAAGAATCAATATATATAAAAATAAGGAAAATAATTGGATTAAAATACTTATTATGAATTATTATTTTGAATAATAATTTATAATGAATTATTATGCACCTGGACAGTTTCTAATTAATAATTTAATTTGTTATTTATCTGTAATTAATTACCAATTTTAAAATATTTATTATTAATTACTATATCAAATTCTATACCTTTTGAATATCTCACTAAACACTGATTCAATCCTTACTTCCACATGTTTCTTGAGATTCTCTTCAATTCATCATAGATTCATACCTTCACACCAGACATACATGTAGCATGGACAATTTCTGATTAATAATTTAATGCATTATTTGTTTGTAATTAATTACTAGATTTGTAAATATTTATTACTATTTACTATTAATAATTACTAAGTATTTATCATTCAAAAATTATTATTGTACATATTTAAACATTTCTGACGTTTAATGATAAAATAAAAATATGCTAAATTAATAATAAAAGAATAATAAAAAATGAGTAAACTGCTGTAATAATAAATATATTTTGATTAATAATTCGTTTTCAATGCCAAAAAAATAATAATGACTTTTTTTTTCTTCTAATTATGTCTAAAAAAATCATATAAAAATATTAATTATAAAAATGCTAATCATATTATATGAAAATATATGTCAAAATTAATATATATACATAAATATATTTTTTTCAATTTTTTTCATGGTGAACTATATATACATTTTTTAAAATTAACAGCGGCATTCCCGTGTGTCGGACAGCTAAACTTGAATGGCTCAATTTCATTGGTTTTAACGTCTCGCAATCCGCAAATATGTCTCTTTACCTGGCAGCATCAGCATTCAGCACAGTTTCTTTCGACTTAACAGACCATCTTCCTTGAACCAATTCCATTCCATTCATTTTGCTGCTTCTCTGTTTTCAACTACATAGATTGCCGTTTCAACATATATCTCCCCAACACCGGTTCGTCCCTCTAACCTCTCAGCCCCTTTATTTTATTGCCTCATTCTCTTTGAGCTGCTCTTAAGTCTGAGCTGAATGAAGCCAATTGTTTCTTACTTTGTTTGCAAACTCACTTATCTATTCCCTTTTGCCATTGCAAGCGAGGTCACTCATATTGGCTGTTTGATTTTCCCTTGTCTTTAGTGGGTTAGACCTAACTTGGTTTCTAGGTTCAGGATTATATATTTCTATTTTGGTCCTATTTATCTCCAACAACATTAGTTTCAAATTTAATTCTGGGTTCTATCCAATTTGGGGCCTCTTGGAAACTGAATTTGTAAACTGTGATGTGATGTGATGTGATGCCAAATTTAGGTTCTAATTAAGGTAAATATCGCATAAAAGATCTCATATTCATTAGAAATACGAAGAAAATATAAAATATAAGTAATCCTTACAATATTAACTGATTTAATTAGTAAGGTTGAGTCAGATTTATAATTTATAATATTAAGATAGTATTAGAGTATATCCTAAAGAGTCTTATTAAACTTTTCCAACCATCTATTATGATCTCACATGTTTAGTCCTTCAAATTTGTATGAAGTTTTGTAAGATTTAATTAGGCTTTGAATTGTAAAGTTCTCACTTTTTCATTTCTTTTCGATATGAGGCTTCGCTTATCCACATTTGAGTTCCTAATAATGTGTCCCATACGGAGCATAACCTAGACAAACAGAGTCTAGAGTCCAAATTGTCACATAAATATACTTCTAATAAATCTAAGTAGAAAGCAAAAAAATGGATCTAACAGTATGGCAAAACCATAAACCTAAAGGCAACATACGAAACATAGGTCCTTCTACTTACTCTGTCTTTTCTTTTTCAAGTAGTGACTTTGGTTAATTCATATGCGCGATTAGAATTCACACTGGAATTTTCAATACCATTAAATTCAAGTTTCCTCATCAGCTGATTTTAAGATGCTGTGAATAATTTAAAGTTGGGGTTGTGACTCATGATGTAGATTCATGAGGTGAACTGTGGGGGCGATGAAGCCTGATTATTTAAATTTAGCCGTTAACGTTCAATCATCTTCCCAAAAGAAAAGTAAGTTCCGAAACTCTCCTGCCTGATCCTCAACTTTGTAGCTACGCAGACAAAGCAACTTTCCAAATTGAAGAGAAAAAATAAAAGAGCTTGCTCATCTCAAATACCATAAAAAAACTTTGAATATCTCTAAGCATTGCCCTATGCAAGATAATTTTAACACAGGCCAAGTTAGCAACCAACATTTTGTTTGTTTTTGTTTTGCTCTGTGCATTTTCTCCCTCTGATTCTCTGAATAATTGCTGAGGTTGAGAATGAGATGATTGGTTTCTGTGTTTAAGATAAGATTGAGTACTACTTTGATGACTTCATAAATGTTAAATGTATGATAGGGACACGCAGTGAGAGACGTCATGGTTTCTTCTAATGGACTAGCAACTACGCAACCTATTTTTTCTTTTGGATTGATTTCTGATGTCCAATATGCTGACATTCCTGATGGTAGCTCGTTCCTTGGTGTTCCACGGTATTATAGGCATAGTATTCTTGTGTTGCGGAGAGCAATTAAAGAATGGAACACTCATCAGAAGCACAAGTTTGTGGTTAATTTTGGAGATATTGTTGATGGATTTTGTCCCAAAGATCAATCTCTTAGTACTGTAAAGAAAGTTCTGGACGAATTTGAGATGTTCAGGGGACCTGTGTATCATATGATTGGCAATCACTGCCTATACAATCTTCCTCGCCGCAAGTTACTTCCATTGTTGGAGATACAAACTCTTGATGGTCGTGCATACTATGATTTCTCACCAGTGCCTGAATATAGATTTATAGTTCTGGATGGCTATGACATCAGTGCCATTGGTTGGCCCCAAGATCATCCAAAAACATTGGAGGCCTTGAAAATTCTAAGGGAGAAGAACCCAAATGAAAATAAGAACAGTCCAACAAATTTGGAGGGGCTTGAAAGAAGGTTTCTCATGTTTAATGGAGCCATTGGAAAGCAACAGATGGAATGGTTAGATGGTGTTCTCATGGAGGCAACAAATTTGGAACAGAAGGTGATTGTGTGTTGCCATCTACCTCTAGATCCTGGTGCGGGAAGTGAGAAGGGACTGTTGTGGAATTATGATGAAGTAATGAATTTGATACACAGATACAATTGTGTTAAGGTATGTCTCGCTGGACATTATCATAAAGGAGGATACTCCATTGATTCTCATGGGATACACCATAGAGTTCTTGAAGCTGCTTTGGAATGTCCTCCAGGTACGGATGCATTTGGAAACATTGATGTATATGATGATCGGATATCTCTTGTGGGAACTGACAGAATGAAAAGTACAGACATGCATTTTAATCCCCCAAGTTAATTTGTATGACTGGATGTGTTGATGTTTAGAAGAAGAATTATAAATCTTCATACAACATCTTCATATTAATCCGCCTACTCTTTTGTTTTTGCTCAAGTATTGAATGCATTTTATAGACATTAAATGCATTTATTTTTTTCAATTTTTTTAATAAATATATATAGAGAGAGAGAGAGTTAATCACTTATACACTATTAGTAGTAAAGTTTTTTTTACACTGACAACCAATTATATTCTTTAATTGTCTCATGTCACTGTAAATACACAATTACTTTTAACAGTGACATGGCACAATTAAAGGATATAATTGGTTGTCAGTGTAAAAAAGACTTTACACTGGCAATGTATAAGTGATATAGAGTTAATCACCAATACACTGTCAGTGTAAAGTTTTTTTACACTAGTAATCAATCATATCTTTTAATATAGTGTCATGTCATCTGCTTATTTAATAAAATAAAAATAAAATAAAATAATTTTAAAAATATGATTAGTTGTCAGTATAAAAATTTTTACACAAATAATATATAAATGATTAACTCTTTATATTACCCGTCTGAAGATGAGTGCAAAATTTGAACTTTCTGTCTATATGTTGCGAGAACTGCTTTTTTGGCTTGATCAACCACGAGTTACTCTTTTATGTATTTGAAAAGACAACGTGCTTTAATCAAAAAAAAAAAAAAAAAAACAACGTGCTTTTTATTTATTTATATTTATAATCATATTATTAATATAAAATATTTATCAATTTTATTATGATTAATTTTTATCGAGATCATGATTGATTATCTTTAATAAATCTCTTTTGTTGTATTCTTTCATCCATGAGACTCGAACTAACTTTACATTTGTTATTTTTATTTTATTTCAATTTAAATTTCAGTTTTTTCTCTCTATTCCCCTTATTCATCTCTTTTTTCTAATTCCCAGCTTTTTTCATCCATGTTTGTGCTCTTTTATTTTAATTTCAATTTCAATTTTTTATCCTTATTTCTCTTATCATTCTTTATTTATTATATTCAATCAACTGCTTTCTTTATACTAATTATAATTATTGTCTTAATTGTCATGTTTACATTAACTTAATTTATTTTACTTTCAATTTTTTATATTATTTTATTTGAGTCTATCATCTGTTTTGTTTTAATAAACTCTGCCTTTTGTCAATACGTTAATATAAACATTTTTAAATTTTATTGTGCAATACAAGTTGCAGTACAAAAACACAATTTTGTGAAGAAAAAAAAAACGTATTTAACTTTTCAAAAGAGCTTGTTCGTTGTCGTTGTTTGGATAATTGAATTTATATTTTGTTTGTACTCGTTTTGAAAAATGATTTGTTTTCCATTTTATTTTCATAGTTATTATTTAAACTTGTATTTTATTTTTACTTATAAAATTAGATATCATGACAAGTGAATCATCTTCCGATTTTTCAAGAGTTGGTGACTTGTGTTAGGATTAATCCAAAATGGAAATATTGTTAAGCCAATAAAAATAAATCAAATACTGGAGATTAATACTGGTTTTGGCGGTGGATACGGGTACCATGTTTAAAAAAATTATATGCATGAATGATAAAATCACATAGAGTGTGATCCTTAAAGTGAAAACATATCGATAGAAAAGAAGGACGAGTTGCAACTTGTTTTAAACGACTATTTCCTACGACAACTTGTTTTAAGACTGATTCCAACGAAGAGTGCTCTTTAGAAAGCAACCCATACATAGTTCCAAAAGTAACTTAAATGATTAGAGAGCATCCCTAAAAGAGCAACTACAAGCATTAGTTGCAGAAAGGGGATTCTCAGTTGCACTTCAAATGTTTGTGGTTCCTATAACAATTGTTGAAAAGTGATTGTGTCTTGCTTTTCAACAATAAATATAAAAATGAAATAGATAGTGATATTTTTTTAAAATATTTCCGAAATTCAACCAAAATAAAAACCAATTAAAAGCAAGACCGATGATATATGAATATATATATATATATATATATATATTAATTAGGAGGTATATAACTTGAGGTATATAATTTCCCATTACATTAGCTAGTTTTAAGAGAGATTCAATGATATTTTTAATTGTGACTTCTCTTAGAGAATGCTATGAATAATTTATAATCCTCACTTTTAGATTTTTTTTTTTAAAAAAAGTTGTTTATGAAGTTAGAAACTTGAAGATTATGATTATTTTTTAATAGTTTTTTCTCTTTTAAGCTAATTAATTTTGTATAAAAACTTATTATTTCTTTGTATTTAAATGAAATTAAACATTTTAAAATTGATTTTCAACAACAACTTATCCAAACAAGATTTCGTTTTAATTATAATTGATTATAATTGTAATACAGTGAATTTTGTTTTGTAATTGTTGATTTTATTAATTTAATTAATATTATGATTAGTTGTTTAATTGTTATGAAACTCTACGAAATAAGGAATTTTTATAAGTATAACTATTTAAGAATTGTTTTGAGTCGAGATTAAATTTAGTCAAGTTTCAGAGTAATCATATAAGAATTTCCTTATGATTTAAACTTTATAAGTTTATTTTTTAAGAAAATGATAGGGGAGTTAGAGAGAAAATTTCTAGAGCCTAAGAGATTTCCTTTTTATTTTGAGTCCACTAGATAGTACTAGAGCCTTTCCCAAAGTGAGATTGAGTAGCTGTGTAGAAATTCAAAACCTCTAGAGTTGAAAATCAGAGAATTGAAGTTGTCATGCGAAGTTCTCAAAGGATTATATTCTTTCTTTCTTCCACCTCTTTACTAAACAATTTGAGGTAAAAGAAGGTTTTGTATGTTTTTTGTTGGATTATACATCTTCATGATTGTGTTGTTGTTAATTTGAGAAGTGGTTTTCTGGTTCTTGGGGTTTTGGTGTTTTTGGAGAAGAATTGGTGAATTTGAATTATGTAGTGATTGCATGTTGTATGTCTTAATGAAATTGAGTTGAGTAAGTTGCAATTTTGTAGAATTATGCATGTTGGTTGTGGTTGATTTCCAAGTGGTTTGGAGCAAAAACGTGATTCTGCCAAGTGAGAAATTCACCATTGTGTTGAGCACAACTTCATAGCATTGAGCATGATGTAGGTTAGAGGCTCTTTGACTCACTAATGCAAGGCATGAGATTAGTAGCGTTGAGCATGAGTTTGAAAAGAGTTTTCTAACTTGGTCATGTTGGGAGTGGGTTGAGGGGCATTAAGCATGGTTGCCTCAAGAGTCCTCTAACTTGGTGACGTTGGACCCTAGTTGAGTGGTGCTAAGCATCAATGCATGATCAAGACAGTAGCTCTTTACTTGGGAAACACCAGGAGTAGGTTGAATGATGCCTAGTATGAGTTAGGCAAACACATTTTGTCTAAATGAGGACAAACATAGGTTTGACTATGTCAGGTGTGATTGACATAGGGGTTCTCCGCCTCATTCATGTCAAACACATGTGGGTTGGTGCTCGCCGTGGATAACTAAAATAAAACTTGTTGTTTATTTGACTAAGTGTTGAGAATGAGTGTGGTATAGGTATTTCTCACGTGATTTATGTTGATGTATGGTTCTAGTTCATTATGCATGAATTTGGACTGATGTATAATGATGTTAAAGTTACTTAAAGTTGTAAGTTGATTATGAATAAAAGTTGAATTGTAGTAGAGTTGTATGAAGTGTAGTGTTGAAAGTAGTTATGTTGATTTTAAAAAAATGAAATATCCCATTGTGAAAATATGTTGTTGTGATACTCTATGAGCCCAGTTATTGAAAAACTTTCTTGATTGTAGTTTTTCTTGAGGTGAAGTATTGATTATTCTCTAAGTCCTTAGTTGATACAATATGGGATTAGGTTGAACCATACTAATTAAAAGTGACCAATGTAGAATCGTGTGAGGGTAAGGTCAAGCAATACACATATGAACTGATCAACCGAGTGAGGCACAAGGTCAACGGCTAAAATTCCTAAGTACTAGAAGAGGCACAATATTTTAAGGATAGTTGGCGGACTAATTCCATATAAACTTAGTTATGCATGCTAAGACTATAATAGATTCACACCCAAACTATCCTATCCCTAACAGGATTATTAGACTTTCCTAGTTTAAGTGACTAAATCTAAGAAACCATGATGTGTTGTGAATTAATATCCAAAAATTTTATTGATCTAACAAGCAAGTCCAAAAAGATTGTGTTGTTAAGTTAGCTCAATAAGGTTAAACTACTTAAATTGTTCACCTGTGTTGTAAGAGATCTCTTATTTGAAATGTGTAATGATACATATATAAAGTTGTTGTGTTGTGCATATGTTATGTTAATAAGTTGTGTTGCTCATATGCTAAGTAGATAAGTTGTGTTGTTCATATGTTAAGTTGATATGTTGATAAGTTGTATAGTTGTGTTGTAAGTTGAAATGTTGTTATGTTGTTAAGTTGTAAACTTGTATTGCTATGTTTATTTATGTTGTTAAGTTGAGTCTTAGGTTGTTGAATGTTAAGTTGATGAAGTTATTTTATAGCTAGTTAATTGGTTCTATGTTATGTTGATTTATTATTTACAAGCTTATCATTGCATGTTCCTTGTTATTGGACTATGATGATCATATTTTTTATGAGAGAAATGCAGGAATAATAAACTAGAGGATGAGCATGTTCCGAGAGCCACACTAAAAGATGACAGTGTTTGTATTAAGCTAATTCGATGTAGCTAGTTTAGTGTTGTTGTTTGATTGACAACTTAGAATTTATGTTTTCAATTAGATTAATATATATATATATATATATATATATATATATATATAATATTATTGTATGTATATCTAAGAACTATTTACATAAATTAGATTTATATTTCTTATTACTTAGTTTGTTGAGTTGTAGAATGTAAGACTTGACAGATTGTTCTAATAATAATTATTATTATTATTAATTATTAATATAATTAATTATTAAAATAATTTAATTCTTTAGACACACTTTAAATTTCCGATATTTGATTAAAGAACTACTTCCATTAACAATTTTTAGTAAGAAATTAAAATAATAAGATAAAAAATTATTATAAAATAAAAATGTGAGAAACTATATTATATAAAATATTTTTTATTTATTTGGATGAAATTTTCCAAAAGAGGCTAGAAAAAAATAATAAGATACTTGAATGATAAAAATAATAAGATAATGAAACACTAAAAGACGGGCCATGATTTTGATGATAACGATGAAACTCTTATCACTCGTACAATAATAATTTAGTAAAAGGAAGAGGATCTGAAGAGTCCTACTAGTCTCATTTTTTAAAGACGTGAAATTATATTGCACTTGAAAAAGATATTAAAAATAATAATAAAGGTATCAAACCATAACAAAAGCTCCTGTAAAAGTTTGTCGATACATATCAATCATAAAATAAAAATGTAAACTTTTGCAATATTTCTATTTAGTTAGATTTATGTACAATTAAAAGGAATATATATATATATATATATATATATATATATACGTTGTAAATTATAATGTTATTCAATTATAATTAAATAGTAATATATAAGTCTATTATTTTGATTTCTGTAAAAGAAAAAAGAGTCTATTATTTTGATAATTATTAGTTACCTTGAAAAATTACATTGAAACTGATTTTTAATAGATTAATTATACAAAAAAATTTCATACTAACAACATACATGCATTAAATTTATTATTTAAATATATTTAATTTAAATAAGAGTTTTATTTCAATAATCAACAAAAAAAATGAACATTTAACATTAATATTAACATTTTAAATTAATAAGACTCTAATTCTAAAAGAATAACACGAAGTTTTTTCCTTGCTTACCAACCTTTCTTTGGGATTTCGCATTCTTGCATCTCAAAATGAATTTCCATACCATTACCAACACCAAACACCCGTTCTTCACGGGAACTCGCTCACATGCAAGAGTTTTTGATTGGCAAATACAATAATCTATTGTCCATATTTATGCTATATATAAGCTTTGCATAACATACACCTCTGGTTGATATAAAAATTTAAAAAATATATATATACATATGCATATAGCTCGCTTCTCAAGATCAGATCGAGAGAGAGGAAAGAGAGAATCTCCAAAGCAGTATACGACAGGTGTAGATAGATCGATGTAGACGCATGGAGAATTATTGGGCATGTGTATGCAATTCAATCCGTTTTGTCCATTATGCGCCATTGTTCATCCCCAGCTGTAACCCCTCACCCTTCTCTTTCAAACATCACCATGCCATTCTATTTCATAACTTGGACCCTCAATTCTTTCTATTCACAAGTACCATCATCAAGCTAGTGAGAAATTAGTCCAATTTAATCTATTATATATAACTGTATCAAATAATATTTAGAAGAAAGCTAGCTTTATCATATATTCTTATTTAATTGGATACCTGCACAAATTATTAGCAATCAATTTTTACGTGAGGACCATAATTGAAACCATGTGATAATTTATCATTATATACATTTTTTTTTTATCAATCAATCTTCCAAGCATATAGAAACAAACAAAACTCGGATGACTCGGTGACACTAAAGCCCTCCAGTGAGCCAGAACTGCCGGTTTGAGTTGACAAGGGTGTGGACGACGATGATAAGGGTGGTGAAGACGATGAAAGTGAGTGTGATGATGACATAGAGAGAGATGATAAAACAGGCTTAAAGATGAACAAAGCATGTTTCAAACCAGGACTAAAGAGCCAATCGTGAACGTCCCAATACACCTCCACTCTCATTTTGTTGAGATGAATCGACTCGTTCCCTCTAAACTTCCACTGCAAGTGCTTCACGTGGATCACCACGTGCCCGTCAAATCTTATCTCCATCTCTGGCTGAACCTCAACATGAACCCCACTTGCGGAATCTCCTCCGATGTTGCTCTTGTTCTTGCACTCGATCGAGATCTCGTGGCACCTACCCTTCTCGTGGAACTTGGCCCTAGTGGAGAACTTTCTCTTCCCAAACATGTGTTCTTTTTTCCAAACCAATATTGGGTCGATAAGCGCTGGTCTGCACCCGGTTCTTCTGTACGCTTCTTTCTTCAAATCACCGATCAGCAACACAACCTCTTGGTCGCACACCACTGCTACATAGTACTCCGAGGTTGGTTCTGTCTCGCCTTTGAATTTCGCAGCCTTAAGGTCCCAGAAAATGTCAACGGCTTTGTTGTTACCATGCAGTGTCAAGCGCTTGGAACCTTGTTTTCTCCAAAAGTACCAGGGCTTCAGCTCCACCTTGCAGCTGTATTGGGCCTCTCCTTCTGGGCCTTCCACTGACACTGATAGCCCATGGAGCATCAAGTTTTTGCACCATGTGATGGTGATCAAGCGGCACTGATCAGCAATCTTGGTTCTGTACACTGACATGTGAAGGCTCTGGCCTGAGCGGGTCACCGTTGTGTGATCATCACTTGATTTCAATGCAGAAGAGAAGCAAGCTGGAATCCCAATTGAGTCTTGCATTGTTCTTGATGATCAAAATTTGTTGTAGACAAGACAGGGACAATCGACAAATATTGTCGATGATGAACTCTTTTTTCAGACAATTCTGTTCGAGTCAATAATAAATGTGTTGTTGATGATCAACTCTTGTACTCACAAGTCTGTTCGAGTCAATGTTCACAATCAATGACAAATGTTGTTGATGATGAACTCTGGCATAGACAATTATGTTCGAAACGATGACAAATGTTGGTGATGTGTGATGAACTTTAGTACACAATATGAGGAGTGATGAGTGGGTTGATTATGGTGAGAGTGGTGAGAATGGAGTGGGAGATGAATGAATGAATGAGTGTGAGGGAGATCTGTGTGAAAGCAAGGTGGTGCCAGGAGTGCTTAATGGGGTTTGGAATAGAAAATTATTTATATCTAAACTGGCTGGCAAATGGACTGGCAGTGAGTGACAGTTAATGAAGAACAACCCTTTTAATAATATATATGCACAACTGTCAATAATCTCTCTTACCAGTAGCCTCCTCAAATTTTATTTTACATTAAACTTTCCATCATCGTTTCCGGACAAATTAATATATGGCGGATATGCTAGATTTTGATAATTAAAATTTTCCACTTTGACCCTAAACACTATAAAGTAGATTAGTTTTTTTTTTTTAAAAGATACCGATGTGTATAGTACAGCTAAGTATTAATATAGCTGATATTAGTAGTTTTAGTGATTATATTTTTAAAAATACCAAAAGTTTACATATATATCCATAATCAAATTTGTTGTATGTAATGTATCCTTCATTAAAATAAAAATAAAAATACAACCAGACAGAGACAACTACTTAATTTAACTAATTTATGGGAGATCTCTTCAAAAAGTCCATTAAACAAAATTTTAGTGACATTATTTATAATTTTGTTAGGAGGGGAATATTAATATTATGGATATTTACGAGTTTTGCTGAAAATTAATGACTACTTCTGATTATTTCATATCAATATTATAATTATAAAAAATATAATAACATACATTTATATAATAAAAAAAATATAAGAGCTAAGTTTAAATCCTTAACTATTTAGAGTTTTTTTTTAATATAAGCAAGTATTTATTTAGAACTAAAAAGCTTGTAGCGTTATACATTAATTGCAATTTTTATTTTATTTTTGTTTAATTGACCTTTTAAATTTGAAGTTGAAATTATAAATGTCTCTTTTTCAGACTAGGTGTTTTTGATTGGGTATATTGAAAAGTGCGTAGTTGTAGGCAGAGTGAGAAACGGACTTGCCGTATTTTCACCAGATTTGGGGCATGGATCATGGATGTTTAACAACTTGGGACAGGAATCATCTATCGTCTACTCGTGACAGCACATGAAACGGTACTATATACATAACAAAATGTGAATGATAATCGGTCAAAACTTAGAAGGGAGAAAATCAAATTTGATAGTATAACACTGTTTTTTTTTTTTTTTTTAAGAAGCAAAAATTCTATCCATATTCATATTCTATTCTTTTTACTCACATGCAAATAAATAAAGAAGAAAAGAAAATTTGATGATGTGGGGGTTGTTTGCCGCTCACTTTAAATTAAAAAAAAAAACAAAACAAAACAAAAATGTATAACTTTACTTTGGAATGCAAATTATGTTTTTTTTAAAAAAATATATTCATACAATATCTTAAAATTGATAATTAAAAATTATAATCTAAATTTATAAATATATTTTTTACTAACCAAATATTATTTTAATATGGACAAAAATCAAACTTAACACCTTAAATTATAAGATATAACTTTAAAATACGAGATCATTTCAACAAATTACTTATAATATCAAAAGAAAGAATGTTCAAAACAAGACTATAACGTACATATGAGAGAGGTTGCATAGCCACTATAGAGCATATTAATTAGAATCTTTGAATCAATTTCAACCCAGAGATTTTTGTAGGATAGCGCACAACTCAAGTCATGCATGTTTGATAAAGATTTAAAAAAGATGAAAAATTTATTTACAAATTCTTTTCTAAAATAAAAATCAAGAATCAATTAATCAAATGATAAATACTATCAAAAAAATTATAGTGATACAATACTTATTATTAAAAATTACTTTTATCTATACTATAAATACAATATATGTTAATATATTTATTAAAATATATATATATATAAATTATAATAATAAATAATATATGTCGTTAAATTTTATTTAAAATTAATATTAAAATTATATAATTATATATTAAATAAATTTATACCTTATATAGTGTCATTTTTTGTATGTTAGTATGTGATATTTCTTATAATGATGTATTAAACCTTTTTAGAATTCTCTATTATCTAATTTTTAAAAATAAGAGAACGATTTCGTGGTAACTTACGGTTCAAAGCATTGTAAAAAGAAGGGAGTTTCGTCTTTCATGCTATATAATTTGTTGCCCACTCTTATTTTATGTTTTTTTTATAACAATAATAATAAGATTCAAATTTAAAATTCTCTATATATTATATATTTTAATCATCTATCACTATATACTCACTCTATTATTTGATGTCTTCACTATGTGATCTAATTAATATTTGAATTTTATTCATGATTAATATATTATAGAACAGAATGCATGATTGCATGCTCCAAGTATTCCATCACCCTTGTGCTGACATAATGCTAAGTCCTAGCCTTTTTTCTTTTTAATTTTTTATATGATCTCTTGAAACCTTCACCGCAAAGAAGAATGGTAACAGGATTCAAAGAATGCTAATCTTAGTGAAAGTCTGACGAATATGTTGATATCGTTGCAGTTGTAGATCTGATCTTAAATTGTGTATAGTCTAATTCAGCATTTTGCTTCAAGACAAGAGAGTCTTTGTTCATAGTCATCAACCCTCCTCAAATTAAGAAAGGGAGGGGTTTATATATTCTAGTGATTGAATTTGACATCAGCCTTAGCTTATGAACTGTCCACATGCAATTGGATAACATTCCAAACGTTTCAAACATATAAAATAGCCGCAACCAGTTTTCGCCCACAAAAGTTAAGGAGAAACAAAAGAAAACTCCACATAATAAGTAGTGAGGCACGTGTTAGTGTAACATCAGAATTATTTGTATATTTCTATATGAATTTTAGTCGAGTAAATTTCTTAATATTTATGTTCAACAAAATCCTCTATTTATAGGCAAGAGTTGAGTGATAACTATTGAAGTATTTATAAAATTAAATTTAATTGTAAGTTGGATATGGTTCTTTTGGAAGAGATTATTATGTAAAAATGATTAAAAAAAAAGTTATTTTTACAAGTTAAATCAAACTACACGATGACTGTTGGCTTGAGGAGGAATTAAGGAGAGCCAGAGTTAACAGAAGGTGAATTATAAAAGAAAAATATGAATAATCATCATTTGAGATATATTGTGGGTGTATATATGTACTTTAAATAAATATAATAGGCAATATATAATATTAAAAGAAATATAAAATATGAAAATTTATAACTTTTTAAAAAAATTGTGATCCCCGTAAACAAGATAAGACATGACTATGCCTTGGAATGGATATGTATATAGGTGAATTCTCTGATAGACCAGTAGTACAAGTGGTGTATGGGTGCACTATGAGTTTTGACCCTAAGATACATCTAAATTAATAGACCATTATACATCTTATCACACTGGATTTAAATTTCTAAATTTTTTGCTGAATTTTTTTTTTAAATTACAAAAAAAAAACACGTGTTACGATGCACTGACGCAGCTGCGATTCACTTTCGGAACGGACCGTTCTGAAATCAGAACGGCTCGTTCTAGATGAAAAAATAACACATGAATAATGCATCACAACGGGCCATTCCAGATAAAAAAAAATATGATGACTGGCTCAGAACGGGCCGTTCCGAAATCAGAACGGCCCGTTCCAGATTCAAAAATAACATATGAATAGTTAAACTAGAACGGGCCGTTCCGAATTCGGAACGGCCCGTTCTAACTACATATTTGTCATAAGCACTTTTTTTAAGCAAAATAATATTTTTTTTCATTCTACTAACTTACATTTAAAATTTATGTATAATTTTTCAATTGATAATGTTTTTCTATTAGAATTAGAGGTTTACATTAATTATATGCGTAAATTTTTAATTCTAATTAGAAAATAACACCAAACAAAATTTTCTATTATAAATATAATTTTCTCTCATTTAAATTATTGCAAAAATTTGTTAGTTTTAGTTTTATATCTCGACATTTTTCTCTTAAAAAAATGATGTTACCAAATATTTTTAAATTTGATTTACATTAGTTTAATTGCTTTTAAGGTGCATAGACTTTCGTGGTTTTGTTACCAATGCTACAAATATTAGGCGTTGATTAAATGTCACCTAATGTGAGGAGAGATACTCATTTTCTATTTGGATTTGCATTGGGTGCTAATGTATGTGGCGTTAAACATAAGTTAGACAAAGACCCTCTGCCTAATTAGTAGACACGAGAGAATAGGAGACTCTTTGCCTCAATGGCATTAGGTGCGGGTAGTTTGGTGCTAAGCGTGAGTGAGATATGAAGTCCCTTCCTCAATGACATCAAGCATCCTATGAATGAAGCCCAAAACTAGGCCTAATAAGCTTAAAACCCAAAAAGTCTTATACTAAGGCCCATAATACAAGACCAAACAATATAAACTCCTATACTACCAAATATATGAGAAAGGCGGTCATCCATGTAAAGCCCAAGTAAAGTGAACACTAGGCCCACCAAACCCATTGGGCTCACTAAGCTCAGAAGCAGTCAAAAGCTCAAAGGCCCATGAAGTCCAAAACTAGGCTCAATAAGCTTAAAACCCAAAAAGTCTTATACTAAGGCCCATAATACAAGACCAAACAATATAAACTCATATACTACCAAATATATGAGAAAGGCGGTCATCCATGTAAAGCCCAAGTAAAGTGAACACTAGGCCCACCAAACCCATTGGGCTCACTAAGCTCAGAAGCAGTCAAAAGCTCAAAGGCCCATGAAGTCCAAAACTAGGCTCAATAAGCTTAAAACCCAAAAAGTCTTATACTAAGGCCCATAATACAAGACCAAACAATATAAACTCCTATACTACCAAATATATGAGAAAGGTGGTCATCTATGTAAAGCCTAAGTAAAGAGAACCTTAAGCCTACCAAACCCATTGGGCTCATTAAGCTCATAAGCAATCAAAAGTCCAAAGGCCCATGAAGCCCAAAACTAGGCCCAATAAGCTTAAAACCCAAAAAGTCTTATACTAATGCCCATAATACAAGACCAAACAATATAAACTCCTATACTACCAAAAATATGAGAAAGATGGTCATCCATGTAAAGCTCAAGTAAAGAGAACCCTATGCTTACTAAGCTCAGAAGCAGTCAAAAGCCCAAAGGCCCATGAAGTCTAAAACTATAGACCATGATTCAGAAACAAAATATGTCATACTTGGAATCTGACCAAAAATAAAAGGCCATGGATCATCCTTGGGACCACTAATGTTATGGGCCACATCTTGATTTTGCACGTTTAGAGGGCTCATGGCTCTCCACGACACCAGCAAAACCACACATGCATGCATATATAGGTGATAGGTCACACATTGTCTCAGTAGATTCGTTTGGCGATCTTCCAAGTGTTGAACTCATGTGACTCGACTAATATATGTCTTTTCACTAAGGGACAAACTACCAAGTTTTCATAATAGTACCTTAACAAAGTTCTCATTCGTGGGTAATTTGTTCTTTTACTGATAAAACAGCGAAACAATAGACCATGGTTTTAAATTGCGATTGCGATCCCGATCGCGATCGCAATTGCGATCGCGATCGCGGTTGCGATTATTGAGGTTGCGAGTATTGCGGGTATTGCGATGCGCATTGTAGTCGTTGCGGTGTGAAATTATTAATTATTTTTATTAAATATAAAAAAATTATAATTATCAATATATATTTTATTTTTAAGAATTTATACATTTTAATACCTTTTTCTAAAAAATATTCTATTATTTTAAGAAATAATTTAATTTATTTTAAAATTATAGTATCAATTTGTTGTATTGCGATGCGTTGTAGATGTGTTACGAATGTAACACCTTTACGTTGTAGAAAAACATGTAATTTTCGGTCTCATTGCAATTGTAGTCCAATACGATTGCGGATAAGACTGCAATCACAATATTGCGATCGCAATACGTGATGCGGTCCGCAATTTAGAACACTGCAATAGACAATAGATGGAGTCCATGTTTACATGTTTATTAGCCATTGCTAGCAGTCCTAACAGGCTATCCTGACTAAATCATTCCACGCATGGTTCTAAATTACAGTCCAGTTAAAATTGTAATTGTAGTTGCAATTACCATCATTGCAGCAGTTATGATGTAAGTTGCGATTGTTGCAACGTAGATTGCGGCTATTCTGACAAAATTATTCTTGCTACAATCATTTATGAGGTACTTTATTTTTATTTTGTGTGTATTGAAACATAATAAACTCCATACAATATTTTATTTAATATCCTTGATCAAATATTATTGTTAATATAAAATAACAATTATACATTAATTATGATTAGTATGTGAGTAAACTAATAATTGTTTATTTTAAGTTATGAAAATGAGAAATTAATTCTTATATAGGATTAATGTAAAGATGTTTTAGAGTGACCCACTATTAGAAAACAATATAGAAAATTATGATAGTATCATAAGTAATTTTCACTATAATTCTTTCACGAAAAATTATATATTTTAATATTATCAAACGTTTCATGTAATAAAATGGTTATAAAGTTGATTATTCGATATAGAACAAATCATGAAGAGTAGTATAAGTGATCTAAATGAGATCTATCTCTCCTTCATAATATGAACTCTTTTAATAAAATAAAATATACATGATCATGTTTAATAAGTCAATATAATATATTAATCTTATATTTTTAATATCTTTTTAAGTATAAAATAAATAAAATTCAACTATATAATAATACTTTGCTCATTGTTTATAATATTAAATAAAATTTAATATTATAACCATTATAATGAGAACTTATTCACACACATGAAAAATTTTAAAAGAGAAAACGAAATGAATATTAAGCATAACTATAATGTTTCTTTTGGATTAGGCTTGTAATGTATGTGATCCATTTCAAAGGCAACTCATGGGTCATATTCTTAATTTAAGGGGCCAAAAATTGCTAGTTAAAGTGTCAAAACTTTTCTTATAAAAAGAAAGCGCCTAAGACATAACAGAGATGCACTTCGATAGCCATACAATATACTCACTATGCGTACAAAACCTTAATTGTCTAACTTGTAGCGCAATTAACATTATTGTCTTCTGGTCGTAGATTGACATGGAGGTTGTATGTGTGAACTTCATAGAGGTTCAACCATTTTTTGTTGGACTACGTAGTTTTACTGGTGCAAAGGTTACTCACGAAGAAATAGATTTTAAATTACAATTTTATATTCTTTCACAAGAATTCAATGATGAGAATTTTTCCATTGGGGTTGTTTTTGGTCCACAATTCCCAATATGAACATCAAGCCAAAGCCCAAAACAAGTTGTAAAAAGTGTAATACAATTTGGGAATGTTTGATACACGAGATGTTTTTTAATTCTTTAAAATTTTAAAGTAGGAATTTTAATTTTCTATGTTTGATAATTACTAAAAAAATTCTTAAAATATAATTTTTTGATAACTATTTTTATTCTACTTTCCCACAAAAGTATTCTTATGAGAGATAGAAATTCAATTTTCTTGAATTAGGAAAAAAATTTAATACATATAAAAAGATCACGGTATCCTTTTTTAAGATATTAAATTTTTCTTTCTTTCTTTCTCTCTTTCTATTTCTTTTTCTCTCTCACACTCCCTCTCAGTCTTCATATGAATATTTCCAGGAATCTTTAGGAATAATCAAACATATTTTAGATATTTCCAAGATTTATAATTTTCAAAAATCATGATTCTTATATATAAAAATCTTTTCCCTTATCAAACATTCTTGTATATAATCCTCCACTTGGTATTTTTTCACATAGGCAAACTTATTTCATTTATTCATGATAAGAGTGCAAACACAAGTAAAAACTGCTAAAAACGCAACTGCTAGCATATAATCATAATAACCTAATTAAAGTATGAGTAACATGATTTATTTGCCTCCTTACAGGTCGTGTACAAGACTAGGCCATTAAAATCATTGCCTTATACCTCACTTTTTTTTTTTAACATTTTATCATGCATGCTATAGGAAGATGATGATTAGTTCAATGTGATTTACAAATGATTTCAACTTTCAAAATATTTTTTTTTATGTTTTATTTTATACATAATATATGGCCTTTATTACTTTAATGTTACAATGTCATGTTTAATTAATTACTACCAGAGTTAATTAACCATTGAAAAATGAAAATGCAATTATGAAAAAGAAAATTGGTGTAGTAATTACTTCTAAAATTTTCAAGCGTTATTTTATCATTTATAGATTCTAAAATTTTAACATTTTTACTTTAAAATTTCTTATCTTTCTTATTTTGCTTTGCAAATCTCTTCATCTTAGCATTCTTTGGAGACTTCGAGTGAATTATCAAAGGATCAAAACACGAGAATTGATATTGTACTATCCGTACTGTGAAACCGAGCTCTGAGCTCGGCACCACAGCGCATGATGACCTCGGGCACGCGCCACATGACGTCAGCTCGGCATTTAAGTAGATCATAACTGATCTCAGGGGATCTCGCGCCAGACGAGATCCGTTATCTAATCATATTTTATCTCAGGCCCAAGGCCCAAAACAACCCTAATTCACACTAAGGTACGTGCATTACATATACAAGACTCATACTCATACAAACCCTAACTTTAGCATCGGAGTCTTTTTTGCAGGTACCACCCCCATATTGGAGCATCAAGCGTACCAGTGAAGGAGGCTCACCGATCTTACCTGGCGGATCAGCTCTACAGCAGATTTCCGGTAAGAACATTTGGCGTCCACCGTGGGGCCGATCAAGACAGCTCTTATCGGCCACGCTTGTGGTTTTCACCAGAAGCCATAGTAGACGCACAACAGACGACGCAAACCACTCAACTACCATGGATAACGAAGCAGCGTTGAGGAGACTAATCGATCAGGTCGAACAGATGCGGCAGCAGCACGCCGCCGACCTACAAAACATGCGTGCCAAGCACGACACTGACCTAGCGGCAATGCGTACCGCTAATGAGGCCGACCTGGCAGCGCGAATCCGCGCTCAACTCCCTCGACACCACTCCGATCATCCTCCTCATACGAGCAACCATAATGAGGAGGAGGAGCACTCAGTCTCCCAATCCCGGACTGCAACTAGGGTCCCAACCCCCAGACCTGCTTCACATCGGTCTCATGCACCGACGCACAAGCCGACCCATGAAGTCAGCAAGGCTCCTACTCATGCCGCGGGGGATTAGGCAACCTTCCACCGCCACCCTTTTGTGGATGGCATTATGGAGACACCACTCCCTCATGGGTGGAAGCCTCTCCACCTCGACCGCTACGATGGCACGACGGACCCAGACGAACACATCGACCTGTATACAACACAGGTAAATCTCTACACCAACAACGATGCTATCTTGTGTAGGGTGTTTCCGACCTCGCTCAAAGGGGTCGCGCTCAACTGGTACACCCAGATACCTGGCGAGTCAATTGACAGCTTCGGCACCCTGGTCAGACGGTTCAAATCACAGTATGCGACGAGCCGACCTCATCACATAACATCAGCTGCCCTGGCTAGTCTCAGACAGAGTGACGACAAGCCACTCCGGACGTTCATGGAACGATTCGCCGCCATCTCGGTAAAGATCTGAAATCTGAATCCCGAGGTCGCACTGCACTCCATGTTCATGGCGTTGAAGACAGGACCTTTCGTCGATAGCCTTTGTTGACAACCTCCTCCCGACATGGACGAGCTCCGAGCTCGCGCTGCTGGGTACATCCAGATGGAGGAGCATGCCGAGTTCCGCAAGGCAATTCGCGACAAACCACAAGGAAAGCAAGACCAAGGTCAGGCCACGAACATTTAAAGTTGGCGACCTTGTTTGGCGATTACGGGGAGAAGCAAGAACAGACCCCTCCAAAGAAAAATTTGGAACTTGGAATTCCACCCACCTCAAATTTTATTTCTCTTAACTTGTAAATTCAGGTGATGTACTCTTTTTTCCTCCTCAACCTTTCTTCCCACTAAAGAAAAGAGTTTTTGGCCAAGGAAGGTTTTAACGAGGCACACCTCAGAAATAAATCAACAAAGCAACTCCATTCCCATACATTTTCGGTATTGGCACATCAACCATGACGACTTGCCAAGGTCGAGTTCGAACCTTGAGATCACATTTTCTTAACCAAGGTCGAGTTCGAACCTTGATATGCCAAGGTCGAGTCCGAACCTTGAGATCACATTTTCTTAACCAAGGTCGAGTTCGAACCTTGATATGCCAAGGTCGAGTTCGAACCTTGATATGCCAAGGTTGAGTCCGAACCTCGAGATCACATCTACTTAACAAGGTCGAGTTCGAACCTTGATATGCCAAGGTCGAGTCCGAACCTTGAGATCACATTTTCTTAACCAAGGTCGAGTTCGAACCTTGATATGCCAAGGTCGAGTATGAACCTTGAGATCACATTTTCTTAACCAAGGTCGAGTTCGAACCTTGATATGCCAAGGTCGAGTCCGAACCTTGAGATCACATCTACTTAACAAGGTCGAGTTCGAACCTTGATATGCCAAGATCGAGTCCGAACCTTGAGATCACATTTTCTTAACCAAGGTCGAGTTCGAACCTTGATATGCCAAGGTCGAGTCCGAACCTTGAGATCACATTTTCTTAACCAAGGTCGAGTTCGAACCTTGATATGCCAAGGTCGAGTCCGAACCTTGAGATCACATTTTCTTAACCAAGGTCAAGTTCGAACCTTGATATGCCAAGGTCGAGTCCAAACCCTGAGATCACATTTTCTTAACCAAGGTCGAGTTCGAACCTTGATATGCCAAGGTCGGGTTCGAACCTTGAGATCACATTTTCTTAACCAAGGTCGAGTTCGAACCTTGATATGCCAAGGTCGAGTTCGAACCTCGATATGCCAAGGTCGAGTCCGAACCTTGAGATCACATTTTCTTAACCAAGGTCGAGTTCGAACCTTGATATGCCAAGGTCGAGTCCGAACCTTGAGATCACATCTACTTAACAAGGTCGAGTTTGAACCTTGATATGCCAAGGTCGAGTCCGAACTTTGAGATCACATTTTCTTAACCAAGGTCGAGTTCGAACCTTGATATGCCAAGGTCGAGTCCGAACCTTGAGATCACATTTTCTTAACCAAGGTCGAGTTCGAACCTTGATATGCCAAGGTCGGGTTCGAACCTTGAGATCACATTTTCTTAACCAAGGTCGAGTTCGAACCTTGATATGCCAAGGTCGGGTCTGAACCTTGAGATCACACTTTCTTAACCAAGGTCGAGTTCGAACCTTGATATGCCAAGGTCGAGTCCGAACCTTGAGATCACATTTTCTTAACCAAGGTCAAGTTCGAACCTTGATATGCCAAGGTCGAGTCCGAACCTTGAGATCACATTTTCTTAACCAAGGTCGAGTTCGAACCTTGATATGCCAAGGTCGGGTCTGAACCTTGAGATCACATTTTCTTAACCAAGGTCGAGTTCGAACCTTGATATGTCAAGGTCGAGTCCGAACCTTGAGATCACATTTTCTTAACCAAGGTCGAGTTCGAACCTTGATATGCCAAGGTCGGGTCTGAACCTTGAGATCACATTTTCTTAACCAAGGTCGAGTTCGAATCTTGATATGCCAAGGTCGGGTTCGAACCTTGAGATCACATTTTCTTAACTAAGGTCGAGTTCGAACCTTGATATGCCAAGGTCGGGTCCGAACCGTGAGATCACATTTTCTTAACCAAGGTCGAGTTCGAACCTTGAAATCACATTTTCTTAACCAAGGTCAAGTTCGAACCTTGATATGCCAAGGTCGAGTCCGAACCTTGAGATCACATCTACTTAACAAGGTCGAGTTCGAACCTTGATATGCCAAGGTCGAGTCCGAACCTTGAGATCACATTTTCTTAACCAAGGTCGAGTTCGAACCTTGATATGCAAAGGTCGGGTCCGAATCTTGAGATCACATTTTCTTAACCAAGGTCGAGTTCGAACCTTGATATGCCAAGGTCGAGTCCGAACCTTGAAATCACATTTTCTTAACCAAGGTCGAGTTCGAACCTTGATATGTCAAGGTCAAGTCCGAACCTTGAGATCACATCTACTTAACAAGGTCGAATTTGAACCTTCAAACAACAAATTTGGAAATTCCTCAGAAGTCCCTTTGCTCTTACATCACTCGGTGCTTGGGGGGCAAGTGTACTGGCCAGCCGAGTTGCCGACTTGTCCCTCACCAATCTACTGACTCGGTCAAAGGTTTACCAGCCTAACCAAGCAGTAAGCTCATTATTGCCGAGCTCCTCAGCCCGACCATGAAACATGGACATCGGAACACCACATCGACCCAAAGAGGCCACGTCATCAAACAAATAAAAATACAATCTTGTCACCGTGCCGCCCACGCGTTATGGGAACGAGGTAACGATTATGACACATGGCATCATGACAAATAGGTGTACGCGAAAAGTCACGACCCCTTTTCGAGCTTGGTCTTAACTCCTCAACCTACGGTCTTCGGAGCTCGGGGGGCTAGTGTACTATCGGTACTGCGAAACCGAGCTCCGAGCTCGGCACCACAGCGCATGATGACCTCGGGCACGCGCCACACGACGTCAGCTCGACATTTAAGTAGATCATAACTGATCTCAGGGGATCTCGCGCCAGACGAGATCCGTTATCTAATCATATTTTATCTCAGGCCCAAGGCCCAAAACAACCCTAATTCACACTAAGGTACGTGCATTACATATACGAGACTCATACTCATACAAACCCTAACTTTAGCATCAGAGTCTCTTTTGCAGGTACCACCCCATATTGGAGCATCAAGCGTACTAGTGAAGGAGGCTCACCGATCTTACCTGGCGGATCAGCTCTACAGCAGATTTCCGGTAAGAACAGATATCAAATTGTTACATATGCAGTAGTACTACTAGACAATATCAACGTGCAATTTTTTCCATATTCAGGTTATATCGGTTCATTTTTTTATTTATTTGAAAAATTATAGTTTACTAATATATCTTTTTTTTTCTTGTAATTTTGTAGTAATAGAAAATATGAATGTATTTTAAAAAAAAATAAAGAAAAAAGGTTTAAAAATAAATTCAATCTCAACCATTGTTAATTATCATTCATTAAAAAAAATAAGTTCAATTACTGAACAAGTGGTAGAACAATCACATCTAAATAATAATCATCTTGATTTATTTTCATAATTAAATGTATTGAGATAAGTGTTAAAAGACTCTAATAGAAGTATTAAATTATATTTAAACATTATATTATTTTTCAAATGTATGTATTTCTTATAGAATATTATTGATAGTATATATTACAATTATTATTAGTGAAATGAGTTTTTTAAAATTAAAATTAATTATTTTAATTTTTTCTAATATCAACATTGTTATAAGATAAATTAAATAAATTATCTGTCTTATATATATCGAAGGTGAAATATTAAAATTGCTTGAATATAAAAATGTGATATATAAATGATTTTCCACCTCAAAGAGTAAGAAAATTAATGTCAAAATTGATAATTTATATAATATTAAGGCTTCAAAATTCCTTTACACTCACCAAAGAGTTTGAGAAAAAAGGAAAGACATGCTCTACATTAAATAAAAGGACATGCAAATTTAAACAACTAAGTGAAGATCTTAAGATACCATTCACTATAGCTTTCTAATCCACCTCGATGACAACACTCTGAATCACAAGTTCTACTAACCAATGCAATACTCAGAGAAGACCCCATGCCTCAGCCTCAATCGGATCTCAAATATCACTCATAAGAACGGTTTTTACTTTGAGAAAGTGTACATGCTCATTATGAATTATCATACCAGCTCTAAATAAATTATTTTCTTTAAATATTGTTGCATCACCATTACATTTAAGTAGGCCTGTTGGAGGTGCCATATATCATCCATTGGTGTAAAGGACAAGGTGTCTCTTGATTAACATGGCTGAAATTTCTTCTTGTTGTACATTGTAAAGCTGAATTATCAAACACATTTGATCAACCAAGTCATTTTTACTCCTCCAAATTGCCCAAAGAATAATGGCCAAATTACTTCAAACAAAGAAAGTAGAAGCTCTGAAACACCCTCCACACTTCTACATGGTCACAAATTAAATGTCACATTTAAGAAGAAACTCACATATTTTTTTGCGTGTTCACAACTTAAAAATGTGTCATTCATTTTCCGTAAGTGAATTGCAAAACCCACATAAAGTTGGACATGTAACACACACACACACACACAAAAAATCCTTTAGCTCCACGAGATATTAAACACTTGAAACACGTTAATATATAATAAGGTCCAACCAGATTTTGGAGAGTCATACATTTTTATTCGAACATTTTTCCTCTTTACGCTCCTAAATTTTTGTTTACACATATATAACGCGAATTACTAATTTTTATGAAGGAAAATAATTCAATTTGACTAGTTAGTTAAGAATCTAATATATTAGGATTATTGTTTCAAAGTATACCATTTTTGGTTTTTACTAATTGTGAAATAGTGGATTTTATTTTTAGTTTATGGTTTTACGTTCCTACAGAAAATAACAATTTCTATTTTTAGTATTTATTGTCATGACAAAGACCAAGAAAAACAAGTGACGATGAAAATTTCACAGATTAAAAGCTCAAAAACAGAAAAACACTGTATTTATGGGATGCAAAATATATTGAAGGTTGAGTTGAATATGCACTTGTTAAATATGATCCTAACTAATTCAATTGGGTTAATATATATTCAATTTGATATAAAAAAATTGTGAAGCCAACTTAACCCAAAAGATTTTTTTAAGGTTAAGTCAAGTTAGTTGAATCAAGTTTACCAATAATAATAATAATAATAATAAATATATAAATTAAAAATTTTGAGAGAAAGTTTATATTCTATTTGAAAAGTAAGAATTATTCTACAAAGCATATGTGCTATTTTCATTTTATTTTTGTAGTAAATATTACACTTTTTTTTTAATACAATTATGTTGAGTCAAGCATGTGTACCCAACCAACCTAATCAACCGGGTTAGTACAAATTAAACTTGATCAAAAATCATAAACTCAACACATTATTTTTTTTTTCTTGGGTCATATTGGGTTTAAGTGGGTCAGGTATACTCATAACCACTTGTATATGTACACACTTAAAATAAGATATTGTGAGCGTGTATGCCAAGTCCCAAGTCCATAATCCAACCTAACCAAAAGGTAATTTGAGCGAACATTTAGAAAAGCTTACAGAAACCTTATTTGAATTTATAAAAACGACTCATGATTCTCATAAGGTTTTTTTTTTAAAGCTTATTTCAATATAACTTATCAAGATAAGTTCTTTAATCTAATATGTTTTATGATCAAACTTTTGACATTAGCTCTACGTTTATTACACACGATAAATGTATGAGTTTTATAAATTACTAGTAGAAATAAAAATACTCTATTAGAATTATATGTGTGGGTATTTAAGTTCATATAGAATTATTAAGAGTAAAATAAGTAGAGGAAGATATTGTGCACCGGGGGCTATACACATCTAAACAAAGGATAAGATACACATGTCTCCACATTGATAAGATATTGTTCACTTTGGACATATCCTTCACGATTTTGTTTTTAGATACCACCTAAAAAGCCTCTTAATTAATGGAGACAATTGTAATATATAAACTTATGTCTATCCTCATATTTGAATGATGTAAGATTTTATTTGCATCATAACAAAAGATATACAAACTTTAGTTATTAACTATCAATTTTGAAATATTGCATGAAACATGTTCAAACACAACAAAAATAAAATATTATCTATAACATATAAATGTATTTTTAATATAATTTATTTCCAATGGGCTGAGTCATTTTGGTCAAGAAAGTCCAAAGAAAAGGAATGTAGGCAAGTCCAAACCCACCAATAACAAAAAAAAAAAATAGAGTAGCCAACTAACTTGTCTTGGACGCCATAAAAGATAGTATTTGACTTGCTTGGCCTAGGATAATAATAACACGTTAGTTGCGTCTCGTGGCGCCTACACAGCTCCTCGTTGAACAATAAGAAAATCCTAAGAAATCAAAGCGACAACCAAAACCCACCGTTTTAATGGAAACCATTTGAATTCAAGCATTGACCCTTGACCCTGCCAGGAAGGACAACCCCCTTGGTACTGCTGCAACGTTCTTTCATCCTTTTCTTCCCAATTGCTATATCAATAATTTTCATTCCTTTTTTCTCTTCCTAATCCACCATTTCGTTCTTCCTAGCTAGGGTTTCCTACAATGCCGCAGGATTCCTCCGAGCCGGACCTCGACGATCCCGACATCGAGTTCGTCGAGGTTGATCCAACCGGTCGCTATGGTCGGGTTAGTTTTGTGTCCTTCTCTTCAATTATTGTTGTTCAGCGTTTCAGCTTTCAAATTAAACGCTCAATGTCGATTCTTCATGCGTTCCGTTACGCCCTTTTCTTTACCTCGTTGCTTAATTTTATTAATTGTTGATTGGTTTTTGCAATGTATTGTAAATCGGTTCGGTTTATCTGATTTTGTTTGCTGGATTCTGCAGTACAAGGAAGTTTTAGGGAAAGGGGCTTTCAAGAAAGTGTATCCTTTTTATTGTAAAACGCTTAGTCGATAAATATATATTTTTTTATAAAGAATAGTAATAAATAATTTTTTGTTGTTGTTATGTCTAAAGCTTAAGCTTTAACGATCTTACATTCTTACGCTTTATGCTGGCCAGCTAATATGTATAGGTAACGGATTCGTTTTGGGGGATTTTTTTTTTTTTGCTCCTTAACATGGCAATGTAGATATCGAGGGTTTGATGAGTTGGAAGGGATTGAAGTGGCTTGGAATCAGATTAAGGTGGCGGATCTGTTGCGTAACTCTGAAGATTTGGAGCGACTTTATTCAGAGGTTCATTTGCTCAAGACTTTGAAGCATAAGAATATAATTAAGTTTTACAATTCATGGGTTGATGCCAGTAATGAGAACATCAACTTCATTACCGAAATTTTCACCTCAGGAACGTTGCGCCAGTGAGTCTCTTTTGCCTAGGTGTTCGGTTTTATTTGCAAATTTGGTGGGTTTTTGTGTTTAAGTTTTAGTTTCTTAATTTAGATACCGGAAGAAACATAAGCATGTTGATTTGAGAGCTTTGAAGAAATGGTCTAGGCAGATTTTGGAAGGCCTTTTTTATCTTCATAGTCATAATCCACCTGTTATTCACCGGGACCTCAAGTGTGACAACATTTTTGTCAATGGGAATCAAGGGGAGGTGAAAATTGGTGATTTAGGATTGGCGGCAATCCTTCAACAGGCAAATTCAGCTCACAGTGTCATTGGTAACATTTCCTGTGAAATTGTTATATTTATTATCCTTTTCTTATGTGGATTACTGTGGGAATCTTGTTACTGAAAGCGCCTGTAATTCTTATTATGAACCTAGGTACCCCTGAGTTCATGGCACCAGAACTTTATGAAGAGGAATACAATGAACTTGTTGACATCTATGCTTTTGGCATGTGCTTGCTTGAATTGGTAACTGTTGAGTACCCTTATGTTGAATGTACCAATGCTGCTCAAATATACAAGAAAGTGACGTGTGTAAGTTAAATGCTTTGTTTTCAAAATGTTGGGACTATTTTGCTTAACATGTGATGAAACAAAGTTATTAGAATTATCCATTTCATCTCAATGTTGATGGATATAGTATTCAATGCGCTATGAAAGCTCTGTAAATGTTTATAGGCTGTTGTGTTTGCCAAACCCTTTGGATGATACAACAATGTATGCTTCAACTTGTTAAGATCATAAGATCACTTCTGCTCTTACTACTGTAACTAAGATGTAACATCATCACATTTCTGTGATTTGAATCTTCTATTCTTCTTGAACTAATCATTAATCAATCATACAGTCCAAATTATAGTTCTTATTAGCCCCATTGCTTGTTTTCACCTGTCAGCTTGTCAAAAGTATGGGATGGTTAACGAGTCTGTGAAGATGTTAATTGTAGTGGGAATTTCATAGAATTTGAATGGGATGGGAGGGGTAAAAAGATAAAACTGGTGAAATTGCGAAGATCAGACTTAAAAACGAAAAAATGAATCCCAGAATATCTGAATTGGTGCTTTTTCTTCTTCTCAAGTTACTGAACCTGAATCTTAACAGGCTTCCAGGGAATGAAAATGCTTGCAACATGCTTTACTATTAGCTAAAATTTATTAGAAATCACAAAATTTTGTGAGTCTCACAGTCTCACTCAGTTTTGTAGTCTCCAATAAAATTTAACCAATAGTAGAAAGTGCGTTAGGAGTGTGTTGCTATCACACCTATCTAGGGAATAATGTTTAACATATCCTCTTCAATAAGAATCATGTAAGGTTTTAGCTTTTCTTATTCATGAAATTGCTTGAGATCTGATCTAGAGTTTTTAAGTGGACTTTAGAAGTGGTTGGATTACATCCTTTTAAGAGTTGTGAAGCTTCTGGGAAAAGAGCATTGTTCAGGAAATTTTTTAACTCAACGCTGAAAAATATTTGTCTGCCTCCATGATCTTATTGATATGCATTGCAGAGAATCAAATAACTGACAGAAGTCTTTGGTTGATTGGTACACCTGGTATTTAGGGGTTTGCTTCGTTCAAGGGAACAGTTCCCACCACTTCTATTTTCCATTTTCACAGATAATTTTAAAAATGTCCAGTTGTTTTCATCTTCCCTTCTCCAAATTAGGAAACTAAGCAAATTTTTTTTTTTTTTTTTTAAATTATTAGTGACAACAGAAAACATTTTCTAAAATCAAATGGGTCCTTATTGTCCTTTATGTTCTTTATGTTTATTATTGCTGTTTCCTTTCCTGGTAGGGAATAAGGCCAGCTTCATTGGCAAAAGTTGCAGATCTTGAAGTTAGAGCATTTATCGAAAAGTGTATTGCTCATGTATCTGAACGGTTGTCTGCGAAGGACCTCTTGATGCATCCCTTCCTTCAGTCAGATAATGATGAAAGTGTAGGTCGATCTTTAAGATCCCATGCCCATCATTCAGGTAAATATACTTGGCATCTAAATTCCTCAATTAACTATCTTATATTGTTTACCGTCTGATGTATCAAATGCAGGAAATAATTGGCATAATCAAGTTACTGGAGAAAATGCTGAGGATAACTTAGCCGAGACAAGGTTCACAGTGGAAGGTCAGAGGAGGGATAATAATACAATATTTTTAAAATTGCGAATTGCAGATTCCTCAGGTCTTCTCTCTCAATTTTCTTTCTTTTTGCTTTTTATTTTTTATCCAAAGAGACTGTCTGTCTCTTTGCTTTTTCATTGGTTCTGATGTTCATTTCCGTGTAGGTCATATTCGAAATATCCATTTTCCTTTTGATATTGAAGCAGACACTTCAACCGCCGTAGCTAGTGAAATGGTTGAGGAGTTGGAACTTACTGATCAAGATGTTACAACTATTGCTAGTATGATTGATTCTGAAATTCAATATCACATTCCTAGTTGGAATGCCAGTGAAACTCCTGTTGACGGTTTTTGTCTAGATTCATGCTGTACCCCTGAAACTAGAGCATTGGCCTCTCCTATGGCACATGATTCCGCAGCTTCTCCTAGCAGTCTTGCATTAGAAATATTACCTTCAGGTCGTAAGTACTGGTCAGACTCACCAAAGGCACTTGGAGCAAACTCTCCATCTCGAAACATTGCTTCATTCTTGTCTCATGAAGTAGATGCAAATGCTGACAAAGGCAGCAGCCCGGGTACAAATGGTGATATTTCAGCTGATGATTGTAGTGCTGAGAAGGAATGTAATGAAACTGCTGATTCCCCTTCTAGTGAGAGAAGTATTACATCAGGAGCATCTGGTGAAAAATCTTCCGAGAAAGAATTATCTGAAAGTTTGGAAGATACTGAAACAGAATACATAAATCAAATTGCAACAAATCTGGAGAATTTGTTGGTTAAACAAAAAATGGAGCTAGATGAACTAAAGAGAAAGCACAAATTAGCTGTTTCAGATCTTCTGAAGGAACTTTCACCAGAAATGTGCCAGAAGGTCCTAAATATATGCAACCTGCAGATGCCTGACGGTGAAATGTAGGGCGAGGGTTGCCCTACATTCATCTAAATGCCCCTTTGCGAGGTTTAGGGTAGTCCTGGGCACTTCTTCGTCATTTAGAAAGCTTATTTATGGAGTGGAATTCTGAAGTTGAGATATCCTTGTTTGTTGTTTGGAACTTACGCACTGTTAATATTTTGGGTTTCATAATTCATGCTCAAGAGAGGGTAATTTTTTAAAGGCACAAGTGTTCTTGGTATTTGATGTCAAGAGGAAATCCAGCTGGGTGATAAAGTCCTAAGAGCTTGAAGGACTCGATGCTGTTGCTGCATTTATCCAAGAAGCATGGGTGATGAAGTGAGAAATTACCTTTGATAAAGGTCATAAGACCGGATTTCATTTTCTATCTGTAAATAGTTTGATACAACTCATTAAACTACAGAAAATGTATACTTGTACATATATCACTGGCTGTCGTTTCAGTATACACGAAGGTCTTCCCAACTAGTATATCTGGGCTTGGAGGTCGACTACTGGTGCATGAAATTGGTTCTCCTCGATAATTTTTCAGTACGCTTCCAAATTATTCTTATAATTTTGGACTTTTGGTATTACTGACTTTGGTTCGGGCCAGTATTTGTAACATTTTAACAGATAAATTTGATTTTAGTTTCTCAAATGTAAAATTAAGTATTTAAGTTTCTGTAATATGTAAAAAAAAAAAAAATCCCATTTTAGTCTATTGATATAAACAATATATCCTGTCTAAAAAGTATCCTTTTATCCTTCATTTTTCCTTTTATTTATTTTTTGATCCATTTAATAAATTACAAAAACGATGAAGATCACACATAAATTTTCATTTTCTACTATATTTGATATAATAGAAAATGGTAGACGTAAGAAAATGCTATTTCTTGTGGTGGATCTAACTGCCAGCAAGTCGACTTAACATGGAGACATGAATCAAATACCCGTCGCAATCAGGGACTATGGAACAACGCTGGAAGAGGGCCACGTGGAAGTTGTGCCTCTCCAATGCTTAAATAAGGATTCGCCTCAAATTATCGGACCAAAATGAGCAAAAGTATGTGGTTAGGCTTCTATATGTACGTGTGAAAATTGGTTTTCATATGTTGAAGTTGTTGACAGTGATGTTTTTTCCTCTTCTTTCCTTATGCCTAGAGATACAAATAAACCCGTAATTTAAGATAATATTTAAAACTATCTTGATTTTGACAGATATATCAAATTGGTATTAAAATCTGATATATCAAATTGGTATTACCCATCCCTATTTCATCCCCATCCCGATTTAATACTCATTCTCAATTTAATTATATTAAAAAAATTTAATATTTTATTATATGTAATTATTTATTATAATGTGAAACATTTATAATTGTTTAATTATTAAGAAGTCTTTTAATTAAAATGAGATAGAAAAACAACCTAATTATAATTATATATAATGAAAAAATAATTTAAAAATATTGTATATTTTTTTTTGGCAAAAAAATAAATAATTTTTAACAGAGATGGAGATGGGAACGAAAGTTATATATCTGACAGGTATACGTACAGGGATGGAGATGAGTTTGAGTCATGGGAACGGAAACAGGTATCATGAAACTCGTACTCAACCCATCCCTACTTATGTCCTCATTTATAAATTCATTTTGATTTATAAAAAAAATTTAAGAAGTGTATAGAAAAGTTAATTCAAACAAATTTTTTGCCATAACTTCTACAATGAGCAAAATTGATATTATAATTTCTGTTATGAATTGTTTATCATTATTTAATTAATTAATAATTAATACTTTAACCGATCTTTATTATATTTAATTTGAAACAACCTCATTGTATGTGTTCAATAATATTTCAAGTAATTTAGAGTATATAAAATATTTCAAAGCAAATTTCGTTTTTCAAATAAAGTCAAAATAAATATTTTTCAATATTTAAAACAAATAATTATATATAAAAAATCATTTATTTTAAAAAATACATTATAATTTAAATTTTTATCAAAAGATGTATCAACATTTTTTGATGAGCAAGTACAACAGGCAAGCAAGAAAAAGTAACATCCCCGTAACATCATATAACAACAAGAAGTTAGTAAGATGGACAATGGTTCCAATATTAAAAGAAATATCATTACTAACACCATATTTTGCACGTGGGTCAACATATGAATTAGCTTCACAAAGTGTGTTACTAGGTAATGCTCCAACGTAATTACAACAACTTCCTAATTGCAATGACCAAAGAAAAGTAAGGATAAAAGGAATCGCTATTGATATGAACTAACTCCTAGATCATGGTAAAATTTGTATCATAGAAAATAATACGATAACCTTCTTTCTAAGCTTTTGTATAAGCATGGAAGAGATAAAACTATTCAATCTTGATACTAGTTAAATTTCCACATGAATAAAAAAACCAATAATGCAGTTCCCCATATGGTATTAAAAAAAATCTCCAAAACTTGCTCTTTCTAAGATATTAAATGACCTACCATCAATATTGATTTTAATTACAGGAGATGCAAGTGATTCCCATTTGACTTGACAACTTTGTTGTTAATGACTTTGATAGTTAAACACATTCACAATATCCATAAAAAAAAAATAAAAAAAAAAAACTTGAATTTGACTAAAGATACACTAAAGGTCCCAAGATTGATCTCGGAATATAGATACATTCCTAACTTTCCATAGAATCTTGATGGTTGTCGCAAAAAAAAAAAAAAAAAACATTTGGTCCTTTGAAATTGTTGATCTACCAATTCTAAACATTTGTTGTATAAAACTTTGAATATTTGTCCAACTTCAAGTGTTGCCAAACAAGATTGAATGAGCATAGTCACAAAGAAGATGACAAATGATCTCCTATTTACCTCTACACTTGCTACAAAAAGCATTAGTAGGCATATGCCTAAAAACACAAAATACATTAGTAGGAAGACTACCGTGATGGGTAAGCCATACAAATGTATAATATTCTTTAGTAATTTTAATCTCTAGATCCAAGACTAGTTCCCTCATTGGAGTAAAGACAATGGACTCTCAATAATAAGCCAATGGAAAGCGAATTTTGAAGAATAAACACCAATAGTAACAAGTCCCCAAATGATCACATCATAAATAATAACATGATTTTGAAGCTATGCATTCACCTCCTCAGGGACAATGGTAACCAACATGTTGAAACACCAAGTACCATCATGAAAAATGTCACACAGGAGGAAGGTAGTGTCTTGAATATTTGCAGAAGGAACTAAGTGACTAAGATAGTCATCTTGTAACCATTTATCATACCAAATAGATATTGCCCCATACCAATTTGAACTTGGAAAACCATCTTGAGATAATCAACTTTAACAATTGAATTTCAAGTACATGAAGCCCCTTCAATAACTGGCACATGAAAGATAACATCCTCCCTCAAGTATTTACTTCCAGAATTTGTACCCACCACTTATGTTTCTCTTAAACATGTGCCAAACATGTTTTCCAAAAAGAGAAATGTTGACGTCTCTAGCTAGACAAATGCCTAACCCTCCACTGGCTTTGGGTAGAGTTATAGTATTCAAATCCATGCAATGACAATGGTCATTCCCCAAAAGAATTTACAGATAGTAGCATCAAGCTTGCCACAAACACCCTCAAGTATCCACAAGTTATGCACAAACAAGTAAGGTAACATCAGATCTCCTTGTCTAAGACTCCTATTAAGCTTAAAACTATCCATCTTCTTCCCATTCCATTTTAAAGACATAGTGGAAGTTGTGCAATTTATGATGAAGGCAATAATCTTTTGAGGGAATCCAAAATCTATGAGAGTGGTTCTTAGAAAGTTCCAATCCACTTATCGTAAGCTTTTTCAAAATCAATTTTGAGCATGACATACTCTTTTTCCCTTTCTTTTTATGTATTTGATGAACAATATTTGACAATTTTTTTACCTAAAAAATACACATATATGTGATAATTAAAGGAATGTTTTAAAATACTTCCTTAAATCACAATAAAAGATATATAAAAATTAATTATATCAATTTATATGCAATTAAAATACAATATTAATTTTATACTATAGTGTTGATTGTTTTCACACAAAAAAAAATCCATTACCATAACAATAAATTAAAAGGATTTAATGTAAGAGTTTGATTTATTTTTTTTATGCATTACAAGTGTAAATATTAATCACTTAGAAACTTTATACTACCTTCATTCCATTCATAATATTTAATGTATTAATTATTTTTAGACTAAAATATTTTTAATTAAAACATTTTCTCTTTATTTGATGGAATAAATTAATATATGCATTTTAATAGATTAGGAGAATAAATAATATTGATTATGAGAGACAAGTAGTATAAAATATACACTCTATTTAATTAAGAGATGGGTGAGTATTAATCAAGAGAGAAAAATAATATAAGGTTCATTTTGAAGAAAAAAAAAACAAAAAACAAGATAAATTTATTATTATCAACTAAATTAATCATTTTTTTATAATATTGATGAATTAGGTATTTGGATGAACAAAAGTAGTATATTTTTTAAAATAATTATTATAAATTCAATAAATTTGTCTCGGGACTAGACAAGAATTATGTAAATATAACCCTTTGAAACCTTGTAAATTATTTTATATAAATCCCTATGGTTTTGACTTGGGTCAGCAGAGGAGAGAGACAGAGAGATGTGAATATGTGATCCTATGCGTCCCTCCAAAGTTGAGGCAGAAAGAGGATAGAACACAACATATGTGAGGCCCTCTTTTATCCAACCACAAACCACCACCCGATAACACAACAACCTTACATAATTTACACTACTCAGAGTAACACTATCCTCTTCTTCTCCATCCCAATCCTCCAACCAACCATGGCAGTTTCTTCAGCCACAGCCACAGCCTCTTCCAAACTCATCCTCTTCCCCCATGCATCATCCTCATCCTCCTCCTCTTCCCTCACCCCTTTCCGCTCCACCACCACCCACAAACTAGCCCCTCTCTCCTCCTCCTTCCTCCACCCCTCCACCGTCCTCCGCCGCACCCCTGCCTCCACCCCCACCCACCGCCGCCCCCTCACCGTCCGCGCCGCCCGCGGCAAGTTCGAGCGCAAGAAGCCCCACGTGAACATCGGCACCATCGGCCACGTGGACCACGGGAAGACGACGCTGACGGCCGCCCTCACGATGGCCCTGGCCGCCCTCGGCAACAGCGCCCCCAAAAAGTACGACGAGATCGACGCCGCCCCGGAGGAGCGGGCGCGCGGCATCACCATCAACACGGCGACCGTGGAGTACGAGACCGAGAACCGGCACTACGCCCACGTGGACTGCCCGGGGCACGCGGACTACGTGAAGAACATGATCACCGGCGCCGCCCAGATGGACGGCGCCATCCTGGTGGTCTCCGGCGCCGACGGGCCCATGCCGCAGACGAAGGAACACATCCTCTTGGCGAAGCAAGTCGGAGTCCCGAACATGGTGGTGTTCCTCAACAAACAAGACCAAGTGGACGACGAGGAGCTTCTCCAATTAGTCGAACTGGAAGTCCGCGAGCTTCTCTCCTCCTACGAATTCCCCGGCGACGACATCCCAATCGTCTCGGGGTCCGCGCTCTTAGCCCTCGAAGCCCTCATGGCAAACCCTAGCATCAAACGCGGCGATAACGAGTGGGTTGACAAAATCTACCAACTCATGGACGAAGTGGACAATTACATCCCTATCCCTCAGCGCCAAACCGATCTCCCCTTCCTCCTGGCCGTGGAGGACGTTTTCTCCATCACCGGGCGTGGCACCGTCGCCACGGGCCGCGTGGAGCGCGGCACGGTTAAAGTGGGCGAGACGGTGGACCTGGTAGGGCTGCGCGAGACGCGGAACACGACCGTGACGGGAGTGGAAATGTTCCAGAAGATTCTGGACGAAGCGATGGCTGGCGATAACGTGGGGCTTCTGCTTCGGGGGGTTCAGAAGGTGGATATTCAGCGAGGGATGGTGTTGGCGAAGCCTGGGACGATTACTCCCCACACCAAGTTCGTTGCCATTGTTTATGTTTTGAAGAAGGAGGAGGGTGGCAGGCACTCCCCCTTCTTCGCTGGGTATAGGCCTCAGTTTTATATGAGGACTACCGATGTGACCGGTAAGGTTACCTCTATCATGAATGATAAGGATGAGGAGTCCAAGATGGTCATGCCTGGTGACCGGGTCAAGATGGTGGTCCAGCTTATCGTCCCTGTCGCCTGTGAACAGGGGATGAGGTTTGCTATTAGAGAAGGAGGCAAGACTGTGGGTGCTGGTGTTATTCAGTCTATTATTGAGTGATATTCATATTCAACCGCTTCCTTCTTTTTTCTTAATTTATTATTTTTTCTCTTCTCTCCTTTCTTTGCCTTTTCTTATACTTTCTACTTTCTACTTTCTAGGATCCTTGGATGGATAATTATATTATTTTTCTGTTGCAAATTCAATGCCTTTCTTACTTCTTCTTCTATTCCATCTGCACTGTCTCCAAAAACACAAATATTTGATGTAAAATATATCATAAATAATTTCAAATACTCAATAATGCATGCCTGCAAAACGAGGCAACCATCCAATTTTATCACTATCCAATGTTTAGAACAGCTATTCTAAAGTCTAAACTCATGCACCGCAATAAAACTCGGTTAATTTTCTACCAGCATCAAGGCTATCTGAATGCCGACTGTCTATAAATTCTAAGACGCAAATTTCCTAGATTAAAGTTGATAATACCAACTCTTGAACAAAAGTTGCTGTCAACCTTCTCTCTTCAGCATCCTTCTCATCACCAGAATCCGGGGATGAATCTGTCACAGCGCTGCAAACAAAACCACCAGCACTGAGTTTATTTAAGTAGAGAATTTTGCATATATTTTATTTCTATTTGAAGACAGTATACAACCATTTATACTAAGTGTATGCAACATCAAATGCATGATCTACACAAAACCTTTATAATATGCAAAATCTCCTCACAAATCAATGGAACAAATTAAATATTTTTAATTAACAAATTTTTGGAACGTATTAAAGGGAAAATGACAGTTATTATTTCAGATATTGCTACTTGTCACAAATCTTAACTAACAAAATTCAACAAGATTAGTAAGATAGATTCGCTTTTCAGGAGAGCATACTTGTAAACAAATGCAGGAGATATTAATGAGGGTGTCACATTTCATTGACATTTAGGTATTCGGGCTAAAAGAGTATTACCATACAACTCAACAAATTCAAGGTTCAGAAAGACAGGAAGAACTTCTAAAATTACTGCACAAACCTCACTATGCAGTCCTATAAATTGTGCCAATTTAATATAATCACCAACATAATAGGTTCATGCAAAGCTAAGGTTGGAGCAAGAGCTTCAGAGAAACAATATGAATTGTATCTCAACAAATGCAAGCTACTTAAGTGGGAGTCAGTACATGTGCATATTGGCATGAATTCATACAACTCTGTACATTTTTTTAAGACTTGTGCATTACACTCGAAAACATTCAAATCATTTCCATATAGACTGAGATACTTGAAAACTATAACCAAAACGTGCGATACAGAAGATCATTATCTTTTCTGAAAAGTGAAATCAACCTCCTGGTACAATTACTAATTAGGACTAGCTAAACTTGTTTCAAAGGAAGATAAGGTAAGTGTAAGCAGTATTCAACATCTAGTTAAACCAGAAAAAAGATCAGAAAGGACATTTAATTTTAACAGTGGTGATGGAACTAACATGAGAATGTCCAAGTCATTTTACTGGCTTCATGAGCATACTCTACATGATCATTTATAGAAATTTGTTTTATATATGTAATGTCATGTCATGAATAGAATGTAGATTATTGTCAACCAACTAATGAATAAACTTCAACTGATTGATATATCTTGTAAATCCACAGCACACAAATAATTTAAAAATGTACTATAAAATGTCATACTTTGGAAACTATATAATGTATCAGCATAAGCCATACAATTCCCCACATCATACGAAGCATTACTATTACTATTTTTTATGCATAGAACAATGAATGAGTTACAATAGTATTAAATTCAGATAGACTTCAGAACTTATGCGTTTAGCTGATACTAGTGAATTTATTTATATTTCTATTTTCTACATTTATAACATTTCCTAGAACAGGAGATTAGCAATGACTTCAAAGGAAAAAACAATTGATTTTTGCCTACATTCTTTTAATGCTTTGCACTTTGAACTATCAATTTCTCATCATTGCACTTTTTCATTTTATACAAACATACCGCCAATACAAAATACAGATGGAAAGAAGGATCATACCCTTCTGCTTTGGTAATGTCTGAGGCCTTGCAGGAGGAACCTTCACTAGTATGGATACCACCAGATTTTGGAACAGACACATTGCCAAGTGACAAAAGTGGATCAGGCACTGGTTCATGTTTGGTTCCCCTGACAGGAAGTTTCTCATCAAGATCTAATGAATCAACCGAGGAGACGCTAGATGTGTCAGACTTCCAAGTTCTCTATAGAAAAGTATAGATCAGTTTATTAACATATTGAATTGAGTTGGGCAAGAATCAAATTCTCCTAAAACCAAAAGTGAGCAAGGTTACATTTAGAACACAAAGATTCCAAGATAGGCAGTATATACCTTTTGTGAGATTGAATTCCAGATAACCCTGATTGCTTCATCCCCTAATTTTTCGTCACACACCGGACAAAGCTGATATAGGAACATTGAAGCAGTCAATCAGATTTCAAAATTCAACTATAACTTAATTAGCTGAATGAAATGTTCAGAAACACTGTTTCATTCTTTCTTAGCTTTTAGCTAAAATGCTTGCTAGTTAATTTATCTTTATCCTTTTTTTTTTCAAGAACAGAACAGTGCACCATAACAAGCAGATACATAAAAGTTTTGTTCCATGCCATATACAACTGCACTTAAGCGAAGAACTATTGTTTATAAATCATAATAAAGTCAATGGACAGTAACAATTAATCAAAGAAATTAGGAAATGAAAACAAAAATCTAACAAAAGCGTGAAACATATCATTATGTACATTGGACAGTAGTACCAATAACTTATGCTAATCATAGAAGTTTAAAATTCAGAACCATCATACCATATTATCCGGGTCATAGCCTTCCAAACAGTTACAGACCGCAGAAAAATCAATCATAAAATCACAGAAGGTACATTGAATAAGAGATTGAGAATCATCATCCTCATCTGTGTCATTGTACACTGAATACTTTCCTGTATGGTTTAAAAGGAATCCACATCAATAAGTTGTTTCTAGCTCGAGAATTCCATTTTGAAAACATAAAATGGCACATCTCAAAAGAAAAGAGCAATAGGAAAAATAAATGAAATATATGTCATGCACTGCTACAAATTCACAAGCTTATAAAACACTAACAAAAAGGAAAAGGCATGGTGCTAAGGTTCCCTTATGCTCTTTATGGTATGTTTGGGTGTTAGGAGAGGAAGATTGAGGGAAGAGAATAGCAAGTTAAGAAATAAATTTCCTTTCCCTTATTTGGATGTTTAAAATCATCCAAGTTTCTCTAAATTTGGGTAACTTTATGTTTGTAAGAGACACAAGCAAAAAAAAATGGGAGGGTTTGGTGGGTTACATGACCATCCCCCTCATTCTAAAAAAATCCTCTAACAAGAAGAAGGTTAAATTATTTACCACCCTTCCCCCTTTTCTTCCCTTCTCCATTTAAACATACTAGGAACTTCCAGGGCACAACCATAACTTAGGAAAAAGGTAAAACAGTAAGATCAAATCTATCCAGCAAAATACCAAATGTGAAGGCATTCATGCCCAAGAAAATCGAAAGATCGGAACCTTTACAGGCTTTAAGTCTGAGGCACCAACATTTTTTTCTATTAATTCCGGTATGCCCCCAAAAAAATCACAAACACAATCTAAATTTAATATTTTTTTTCAATTTCACCTCCATCAAACACAGGATCACCCACTTCTGTTTTGTCATCATCTTCATCCCCAATAAGATATCTTGGAGGCCCCCTAGGTACATCAATTCTCTGTCCCATTATATAAGTCCGAATCCCTTGATTAATGCTGCCCAAGTCCAACTTGAGCTTCTCCAGGTTCTTCCTAAAGGCAACAGATTCAGGCTGTTCATTTGGCGGATCGCTCTCCTTCGTCATCACTCTCCAATTCAATCAACCTTCTCCACCAAAGAACCTTTTTTTTCTATGGCTTTGAAAGCCCCTAGGAAGTACTACTTGTATACAAAATCATCTCACACTGAGTGAAGGAATTTGTATGGTAAGAGCAACATATATGGTATTAGTAGAACCCCCAGGGTAGCTTTTTCTTATTAGTCTAATTAAGGCCAACTTCCCATAAACACAAAATCATTACTGACATTAAATTAAGGAAAAATATTTTGATCACAATTAAAGACAGACTATATCTTCGCTGTCCATTGAATCAACCGTGAAATGCACAACTTCAAACGAAACGGTTACTTGCAAATGATTCCCACTTGGGACATAATCAATGGCAAAGATAAAACATTGAAAACAGTAATAATTTCCAAAACCGTTTCTGATAAATACAGAGACTTTGGGAGCAAAACAGCTTTCAAGTGGAAGCATACTGACAAGAAAATTAAAATATAAACTAAACTCTGCGTCCTGAGATAACCAAAGTCAATCCTAGCAAAAGGGAAAATGGGCTTTTATTCAGTCCACCAAAAAGTCCAATGCAAATGCAAATTTGCAACGCAACCCAAAAGCCTTCTTTCTCTATTTTCCCAACCCACCAGGTAAAAGACAAACCTATATGATTTCATTTGCACATCATAAGGAAAGATAAACACAAAAATCATAGCTAAATGGAAAATAGGGGAAACAAAACACACACATACAATTGAGAAACAATAAGTGAAAAACGGTATAGAAGGAATACCAGTGTGAAGGCGTTGGAGAGAAGAGAAGTCCTAGTCCATGATGATAGGAGGGAAGGAACAAGAAAGACATGGATGTGAGTGAGTTATCAAAGGAGAATTCTCGATTCAAGGGAAGAAAAAAAAAAGACAAATATTATCATCTGTTCCGATTGGGGTGGTCGTGTTTTGCTTACTCATTTCATTGCCTTCTGACACGTTATTGATCACTCACACGTGCCACTTAGCCTCTTGTTCTACGGGAAAATATGTTACCCAATTAAACCACGTTTGCAATAGCGTTTCCGTATTAGTAATAATTAATATTTTTATTTTTAGTATATTATTAAATAAGAAATTTACTGCTTTAAAAAATGGAATATAGACACGTTTTAGATATTATTGAAGTGACTTTTATTTAGTTTCAAAAATTACTAATTCTATTAACCAATATAATATAAAGTATAATAACATCTTATTTGTTTCTATTTTAATTTTTAAACTAATTATTAACAAAATATTTTTTTATAAAATAAATTTCGGATTTTCTATGAAACATTATTAGTATTTTTAATTAACGTTATTAAAAAATTATAACACGTTATTAATTTAGTTATATAAAATAAATTATGATATTTCATATTTTTTTTATAAAGTTATATATATATATATATAATCAGACATTTCTTGTCAATTTTATTTGCATTCATTGGTTATATATAATAAGTATATTATATAAAAAAATATTTTTAAAAGTAGTTAATTAAGAATCATTTATCACCTCTCCAGTAGTTAATTAGTTATAAATAATTGAGTAATAAAAATACTTTGGTAACTTTTTTTATAAAATAATCCCATGCTTAATTAATCTTTTACATATATGTGAAGGAAATTGTATGTGTATATAATACAATATTATTTCAAAATCAAAGATTTTATGGATTTTGTTACGAAGAGAAGTCATAGTCATTTTATTTTCGATTTTTGTGCCTTTGTACTCGGGGTGAAGAATGAAAAGAGACAAACGAGGGTAATTAATAAAGACTTAATTATTCATATAATGTTAGTGTAAATTTTACACTAATAATTAATTATATTTTTTAAATTATTTTTATTTTATTAAAAAAATAACTGATATGATATTATTAAAAAATATAATTAATTATTAATGTGAAAAAATTTTACACTGATAATATATCATTAATAAAAGGGAGAAAGATCAAATGGGTCGTGCAAATACCTTTAACAGCAAAAGAAAATGATTTGGCTGATGATATATACATCTCCATTTTTTTATATATACACCTCCTTTTTTAAAAAAAATATTAAATTCCTAAATTTTTCTTAATATTATTTGGAAAAAAAAAATATTTTGAAAAATATTTTTCGGAGGAGGTGTGTTGTACATAATTATGAAAAGTACTTTTCGGAATACTAAAATTACTATTCTGGAAAGAACTTTCCGGCGGAATAATTTCGAAAAGTACTTTCCATAATACTAAAATTGTTATTCCGGAAATAACTTTTCGTCGGAATAATTCTGGAAAGTACTTTCCATAATACTAAAATTACTATTGCGAAAAGTTCTTTCCGGAATTATTATAACAAATACACACACCGTTAATATTCCATAAAAAAGTTTCCAAAATTATGTAAGAAACTCACTTTAAAAAAGTTATTTCCGGAATAAAAATTTTCTAATTCCAAAAGACTCATGATATATACACCTCTTTTTTTTTTTTTTAATAAGTACACCTCCTTTATTTTTTTAAAAAATTATAAAATATTGTAGTTTTTTTCTTTCTAAATTTTTAAATTTTACACCTCCAACTTTCAATTTGCTACTTTCTTCTTCTTTTTCACACACTTTTTTTTCTCTCTTTTATATGCACCCCCTTATCTTTCATTCATCCACCTATTTTGGTAGCATGTGAAAACTAAAAGAGAAAAAAAAAAGTGTGAAAAAGAAGAAGAAAGTAACAAATCGAAATTTGGAGGTGTAAAATTAGAAAATTTAGAAAGAAAAAAACTACAATATTTTATAATTTTTTAAAAAAATAAAGGAAGTGTACTTATTAAAAAAAAAAAAAAGAGGTGTATATATCATGAGTCTTTTGGAATTAGAAAATTTTTATTCCGGAAATAACTTTTTTAAAGTGAGTTTCTTACATAATTTTGAAAATTTTTTTCTGGAATATTAACAGTATGTGTATTTGTTATAATAATTTCATAAAGAACTTTCCGAAATAGTAATTTTAGTGTTATGGAAAGTACTTTCCAAAATTATTTCGACGGAAAGTTATTTCCGGAATAGTAATTTTAGTATTATGGAAAGTACTTTTCGGAATTATTTCGCCGGAAAGTTCTTTCCAGAATAATAATTTTAGTATTCCGGAAAGTACTTTATATAATTATGTACAACACACCTCCTCCGAAAAATATTTTTCAAAATAAAATTTTTTTCCAAATAATATTAAAGATAATTTAGGAATTTAATATTTTTTTTAGGCTTAATTACAGTTTTGATCCCTCAAGTATTGCAATTGTGCAATTTTGATCCCTAAGATTTTAATTGGGTAATTTTAGTCCCTAAAAGATTGAAGTTGTGCAATTTTAGTCCTTTAATTTTTAATTGAACAATTTTAGTCCCTCAAATATCATAATTGTGCGATTTTAACCTCTCCTATTAAAAATTTAATAATTTTAAAATTTTAATATATATATATATATATAATATTTTAAAATTATACAATTATTTGCTTATTTAAGTTAACACATATTATAAATTTTTGTTAATGTAGCAAATAATATATATCTATTATTACTAAATAAATAAAATTTATATATTATTAATATTTTAATATTGCTAATAAATTAATATCAATAATATTTTTAGTATATTTATAGATAAACTAATAATTTGATAAATATAACTTAGTATATATTAATATACTTTTATAAAAATATAAATATATTAGATAAGATATGTATATTTCTAATTAATATATTTATATTTTTGTAAAAGTATAGTAATATATAATAAGTTATATTTATCAAATTATTAGTTTATCTATAAATATATTAATAATATTATTGATATTTATTTATTAGTAATATTATAAAAATAATAATATATAAATTTTATTTATTTAGTAATAATAAATATATATCATTTGATACATTAATGAAAATTATAATATATGTTAACTTGAATAGACAAATAATTGTATAATTTTAAAATATTGTATATATATATATTAAAATTATTAAATTTTTAATGAGAGAGACTAAAATCGCACAATTATGATATTTGAGGGACTAAAATTGTTTAATTAAAAATTAAAGGACTAAAATTGCACAATTACAATTTTTTAAGGACTAAAATTACCCAATTAAAACCTTAAGGATCAAAATTGCACAATTACAATACTTGAGGGATCAAAACTATAATTAAGCTTTTTTAAAAATAAAAAAATAGGGTGTATATATAAAAAAATGGAGGTGTATATATCATCCGCCAAATGATTTTAGTGGAACTACCCTCTACGTGAACTCTGGCTAAAAGGGGTTATTGTGATATTTTTATTCTTCAGTTCTTTCGCTTTCTCCAAAAAGCCCACTTTAGTTTTTTCTATAAATATCTTGGCATAATGGTGATATATGGTTCAAACAGCAAAAGCCCATACAACACATCATAATAAAAAATATTCTCTTTTGTTTTTATTTTAAATAAAAATAAATTTTATTATAATATGAGAGCTAATTTAGATTCTCATTTCTGAATTTTAATTTTTTAAAATTTTCAAATTTAATATTACTTTTTAGTCAACGGACAATTGACTATAATCAACATTCCAAAGAGTAGATTTTAGATTTATGTCATGAACAAAACTAATATAAAATTACATTAGAACTATATCAATCCTCATAATATTAAGTTTTTAATAAATAAAAAAAAGGTTTTTCCCAACAAACCAATTTAAACTTATTTTTGTATGTCATCGTAGGTTGATACAAGTAATACAGAACATGATCCAAACTTATTTTCTTTATAACGTCAGTTCAACATTTCATGTAACCATAAAATCCAATTTTGGTTGATATAACTATTTAAAGAGATCCTTTGGCATTAAAAGTGAAATTCTTTGACAAATAAAATCTTGCATATCATTGACTTTTTGTTCGATAGTCATGGGTGTATTATCCTTTATCTACTATTTTTAGCATAAAAAAAATTATTTTTGGCTAGTTTTATCTGATTTACCTAGTGTGCCTTTTTATGTTGTTTATTTACAAGAACAATTTTTGAGGTTAAATAAATTAGTTCATGATTTTCAAATACTGACTAACTTTATAAAAAATATAAATCTGACTATGACGAAGGAATGAGATGTGTACGATTTTCAATATCTTTATCATTGTCCTTGTACTTGTATCATATACTCATCTTCATCCCTATTCTCTATACCCTAAACTCTAAACCCTAAACCCCAAATGAATATGAAATTTGTGTCTAATCCCTATGCTTGTCGAGTATTAAGTATATTAGTACTCGTCTTGTACCTATTCAAAAAATAATTGAACTTTTTTTTTTGTAAAAAAAAACTGAACATAAAGTAACAAAACAAAATTATATTAAGTTTGATTTGAAATCAATTTAAAATAGAGTAAGAAATACTGAAATTAATGTCAAGTAAATTCTAACAAAAATAAATTGTTTCTAGGAATTTAAAGTGAGTACGGGTATGGATACAACACATATATGAATATAACCATCCTTGTCCCTATACTTAATTCAATAAATTGAGTATTACCCATATTTGTACCTGCCCTTGATTAAACCAAGTATTCACATTAAATTCAGAACATGTTCAGACAATATCTAGATGTATGGGTTTACTTATCATTTCTATTTATTTACTTCATATAAATTTGTAAGGTTTACTTTGAATTTTTAAAAGTTTAATCTAACTGAAAACCTATATTTAAATATATATATATATATATATATATATTTCGCAATAAAATATTTTAATAACAAAAAATACTCAATTAGTTAAGTAAATCCTTTAATAAAATCGTTTAATAAGTCAAAAAAACATCTAAGTTAATGTGTCCAAACTACAACAGGCTTAAGATTTTCAATATACTAATAACTATATATAATTTCAAAATATTATGATAAAAAATTATGATACATCCCTCCCTTCCCATGATTAACAGGAGTTTTTAGGAAAATAGATTCTCTATTTTCTTTTATTTCTATTTTTAAAATTTTGATAAAATCGATAAAATAAAGTTGATATATATATATTTCAAAGAGTCACATTTGTATTTTTAAAATTTTAGTAATAAAAGAAATGGAGAATATCTTTATTCAAGTTTTTGTGCTATAAATCTCAACCCAATTTGTTGCACATTAGAAATTGGAACTTGTCTCATGTACACTCTATCTAGCCCTTTGGGCCAGAAATTTTGGGCTTACATATGTTTTTTTTTTAAACCATGGTTTTTAGTAATATAGCAGAAACAAAATCGTTTTTGACCCAAAATGAAAAAAAGGGAAAATTCGTTGGGGGCAGCTTATAGTACTCATTGTACCATTGCATAATTGACAACTCTGGTCGAATCTAATAATTATGCACATAAAATGAAAATGTGGTCCCATATGATAGTTGTTGTGGCTTCCATAATATTTTTTTTACAATAATAACAATAAAATTTGAGCTTTAAGTCTTTATGTAAATATCTAAACCCTTTTATCAGTATTAGTGGGTTAGTCAGTTTTTTGGAATTTACATATACCATCGTAATTATCTCCAGCTAATAGTTATATATAGCTGGAAAAATATTTCTTTATCGCCATCAAGTTGCATGGATTTCATTAATGTCCAGGACATGTCTGCATCAATTATATATAGAACCAAAAATATTATTTGGAATAAAACAGAAATCATCGATGAATAATTTATGTAGAATGAAATGAGTAATCCAAGTTTTACATTCCGTACATATAAACACTAACAAATAAATAAATAAAGCCGCATGAAAACGTTGCGCCAAATATAGAGACAGGTTTCCCATTTATTTTGAATAGCGAGCCCAAATTGACACACTATATAGTTTCTAGAGTTATCATTAAGGTAATAGAAAAGCATAAGAAAACAAAAACCAAAGACACAAATGATTACAATGTTAAAAATTAGCTTTATCATGTTTTGAGTATAGGATATGCATCTCGTAGGTGGAGCCTGCTCAGGATTCTGTAGGCACACATATCCATAGTCAACCAAAACATTCCATGATTAAAGAAAAGCAAAAGTTCCTTTAAACTCATTTTGTACACCGATCCACACTGAAAAAGCCAGTTGTAGTTAAAATTTATTCAAATTAAGTGTTTGGCAATAAGTTGATTAGAAGGCAAGAGTCAACACAGATCATGAAGTACGTCTATATTGGGATCAATACCTAGAACTAGAAGACTAGAAAATAAGGCAAATTAATCAGCTATAAGTATATAGTGCCTAACTTTTATGCCAAACTGTTTTCATACTACTGCAACTAATTATTTTCTTTTTCTTTGGTTTCATTCCTAAAGCTTAGGTCGTATACTATGAAGCATCGTCTCTGACATAGACACTTGACATGACACGTACACGAAGAGGGAGACCCGGCTACACCATTAACTTAATTGTACCGTTCAGATTCTTTTATTTTGGCTCATAACATGGAGTGAAAATTGTATACATATCTCTGCAGTTTCTTTACCTTAGAAACAACGAAAGAGTAAGTGTAAAGTGCTCGATCACTGCTTCATTTCCCATGCATATTCTCATTTAAATATAAACACAAGAAATAATCATATATATGTGGAAAATAGGTAGCTTATTAGCTATTTTTGTTGAAGTCTTACATTCTCTTGGATACAATAATCTGAAGAAGTGAACACTACATCTCATGTAAATTCAAGCTTTCATTTAGTTTCTTGCACTGCGTATCATGAGGATTTTATTTAATTTTTTGTATTCACAAAATGAGATCTACATAGCTTGTAGAGGAGCTACTCATTTTAATTCATTACCAGTTATTATGGATATAAACAAACTATCAATAGCCATACAAAAAAAAGGATAATCATAACTACGTCTTTTTATTTTGTGGTATGACTATGAGCAAACGGTATCAAGTTTTAATGGCTGTAAATTTACTGAAAACTAATAAAAATAGTCATTACATTATGGAATAATTGTACACAGAAGGAGATCAACGCAGCAAGAAAAGAAAAAACTACAGAAAATATAGAAATATTATTAAACAAAAAATCAATAGCAAGCGATGCTTTTATATTAATCTCATACCTTACTCAAGGTATGGTAAAGGTAACACTTCAACTCAACACAAACCATTATTCAGAACTACCTAGTCATCTATTCACTCATCTGCAACTTAAGCTGTAGCCTAACAGTAAAGGTACAACAACAAAAAAAAAAAAAAACCTGAATGAACTTGACAACATGCATGGCACCAAGCTACAGCACTAGGTACTAAGTTGTAGGCATGGTTGCACTTGCACACTCTTCAAAACACCACGAAAAGAAATAAAAAAAAAAATGAAGTGGAAAAGAGAAAACCATATACTAAGAAGAAGTAAAAAAAGGGTTCGGACCAGGAGTGCATAATTCCCCATGGATGAAGTTTAGGCCTTCCATTTCATTAGCTAAAAGAGACCTCTAGATTAAGGAAATGTCTTCTGCAGACTCTTCCCATGTCAAACTAGGCATGCTGCAGTGCCACTTTATAATATCATGCTCAAGAGAAAGATGATGAATACATGAATTGTCATAGTGGTGAAGATGAAGATGTTGAGAGAGTGTATAGAAGACATTATTGAACTTTAACAAAACAAATAGGTTAAGAAAAAGGATGAAGAGAGAGAGAGGCATGTGGTGGAAACAAATAGAATAGAGAGACATGTTTGATCTGTGTGAGCATATAAATAAATAACAAGACACAGATGATGTTTGTATATATATGTGTAGATGGAGAAAAGCGGCTATGTGAGGCAGTGTACTGAAATATTGTGATACACGCATAGTGGCTATGTTATATTCCCGCATGCAAACGTTTTCTCTTTAATGTACAGTGAGGGCACGTTTCCACAAGGGAGAAAAAGGGATATAGACAGTGAAGGGTGTTGAAGATTGAAGCATTCTTTTTGTTGGCAAAGTTAACAAGTTGTCTCAAAGCCTGCACCACTCCCCGAACGGGTCTTTGTCTATGGTGCTTCAAGTTTTGGCTTTTCTTTCCTTTTTCTTTTGGTCGGAAGTGTCCAAAAAAGTATTATAATTTTCTTGAAACCACTTTGCTTATTATAAGTGCTTCCTGCAGCATGTGGGGCTTGTCTGAAAACTTTTTAAAGAGATTTTTGCACATAGTGATCTTCACCAACCTGCTGTGCATATGGAATTGGTGAATACTTTGTGGGGGAGAATGATGTTTCTGCACATGTCAGTGATAACCCTCTTGTGGAGTTGGGAAATAACACAAAACTATTGTGAAAAAGGAAGCTCCTGCACATGGTACAAGTCAATAATCAATAACCAGAGCATTTTTTTAAGTATAGTCTTGCAGTTAAATAATTGTATTTTAAATATTGAAGAATCATTTGCGCCAACCATATGCTTTTGATGAAATCTTTACAACATAAGTGGCCCGGTGTTCAAATTTCATTTATGTACGATTCCAAGTTTGATGCATCGATCAAATTGAAGAATGTTCTTTTTGAATTAAGAATATGGAAGCGCAAATAGTGGTGTGAAAGCATATTTGGAAAGGGGATCTCGATCAATATATAACATGAATCTTCATGTGACATAATGAATACTTCGCAGTCTGATCCGATCATTAGTATTTATCTACTCAGGTTACATATGATGACATATTTATTATTCAAGATTCATAGAAAGCGTGTGCTATTTCCTTTTGTGGAGTGAATTTTATCTAATTCTTTACGAGATGCTAGATATTGGTAGCTATTAACAAGTGAAAAAATTGCACTGTACTATGTGTAGCCAATATGGATAATTGGTTATTGAGCTAAGGGATCTAAAAACTTCTCTTCTAAAGCTTAGATTTTAAATCCCCTTACCAATGATTTCTCATTGTAGGCGATATGTAAAACTATCATTTGTGTTTTGGACTGAAAAAAGGTTTTAAAAATGCAGTTTGCGATTACGATTTTAGATTAAACATCAAAGTTTTGAGATTGTCTGCAACTACAACGTATCCGTAATTGTGACAGTATCAATATCTAAACTTCTGTTTTAATTAATGGTTAGATTTTAAATCCTCTTACACTATCTCATACACTTAGGAAATACAAACTTTCGATATGTTTGGATGAAGAATTTTATAAATTTAAAAAAATTTAAATTTTTTATATTTGAATTATTTTAAATTTTAAATTATTAGGTTGAATATGATAATTTGATTTCACCATAATAAAATTGATTTTAAAAATATATTTATATGTTGAGATTTTTAAATTAAATTTTAAAAAAATAAATATTAGCTAATTTTTAAATATTTAATAATTTTAAAAATTAATATTAGATAATATTTAATAGTTTTAAAAATTAATATTAAATAATATTTAATAATTTTAAAAATATTTTTAAATATTCAATAGTTAAAAACTTGAGAGATAAGATAAAATATATAAGTGAATAAAAAAAATATGACGAATTTCAAATTCTTGCTTTTTTGAAAAAATTTGAAATTTTACTATTTTAAGAAATTTTCAAATGTTTGAATTTTAAATTCTTTATAAGTTTTCCATCCAAACAAGATACTTCACTTTAAAAAATTTGAAAATTTTCAACTAATTAAATTACTCCATTTAAATCTTCCTTCCAAACACACTATTAATGTATTTACTATTACCATCAGTCATTCATATAAGAAGAAAAAAAATTAGTTTTTATCCTAATTATTAAGAAATATAGATTTACTTACTAATATATTAATTACTAATTCTATTTTATACCATTAATTATTGAGTCATCTACTTTTTTATATGAAAGTAAACATATTAATTAAGCTATTCACAATATAAGTCACAATTGAAAAAAGAAATGAATAACGAGTAATATTATTAAATATAACTATAATTTAATTTTATGAATATTTCTAAAATAACATTTAAATTTATGATATTATTAATTAAAATTAGCTACTTAACTATTTTTATTTGTATTGTTCTTATATTTAAGATGGAAGTAGTATTTAGCTTACATTAAAACTAGGGTTACTACTGCCACAAGTTCGGATCCTTTTCAGGGGAAAATGGCTATCATATCAAAACTTAGCGTGAAAGACAATTTTGATTCTGGAATCTGGAGGCACAAAATACAAAATGAAACCCAATAGTAGCCATGGCATTGCCAACCGCACAAGGTGTTCTTCCACTTTCTCTTTTTGGTAGCACGAGAAACCACATCAACCTAACGTTCCCACTGTAGGGTTTGACGGTTAGTTCAACAAAATTTTTATACAATTAGTCATTTGGGACACATGTAGACCAGAGAATGTTTGATCACTCAATCATTTATTGGATATAATTTTATTGAAAGGAAAACTATTTATACAATATATATATTTTGTATATTTTTTACATCTAAGAAAGAAATAAAAAGAGAAGAGAGATGCATGAGATAACATAACTGATGAAAAAGGAAGAGATATTTATATAAAGAAAAATAATAAATTATAGAAAAATATCATGAAAAATGTGTAGAAATAATATTATTCAACTGTATCGGGTATGGCCAAATAATAAATGGAATATAAGGTAACATTTTATCATATTTAATTATTAATAATAATGGATAAATATCTTCATTATGACTCTTGCTAATGTGTAACACGTGTCATTTGTAAATAAAATGAGAAGACTTAATTATAAGGTAAACATGGGTTACACCTTTACACTACTTATTTTCAACATTATTATCCCTCTAAGAGGTTTGGATTGCAGTTACCCCACCCTACTTAAAGGATCTCAAAACTTATAAAAGAAAGGGAAAAGCGAAAGTTATTGACTTTTGACAAAAGTTTGAAAAGCACCAAATTTTTAGTAAATACATTTGGTGTCCACTGTGGGACCGTAGAAAACTTTCCTATAATCTCTTACATTAAGGAATAATAATATTGATAAACAATGAAAAGATCTCATCTTAGTAAACGCTTTTGGATGGAAGTTCAAACTCAAGTATAAAATATTGGTAAAAAATGTCTCATTTGAGTAATTGTTATTGAATTAAACTTAAAATCCAAGTATAAATTAATTTTGGTAGAGAAGAACTCATGCGAATAAATGCACTCGAATGAAAGTTAAAACCCAAGTATAAAATTTTGGAAGATAAGATCTCAATTGAGAAAACGTTCTTGGATGGAAGTTCAAACCCAAGTATAAAATTTTGGTAAAGAAGATCTCATCCGAGTAAATACTCTTGGATAAAAGTTAAAACTCAATTATAAAATATTGGTAGAAAATACCTTATCCGAATAAATTCTCTCAAATGGAACTTAAAGTCTAAGTATAAAATCTTGATAAAGAAGATCTCATCAGAGTAAACATTCTCAAGTGAAAGTTTAAAACCTAAGTATAAAATCTTGATAAAAAAAGATCTTGTCTGAGTAAATGTTAACTCTCATTTCTACTTACATTTTGATACAAATTATTGAGCAATTTCAACTTCTTCATTCAATATTGCAATATAATTGTTCTCTTTTGATTTAATTTTTGTGCATATATAACTAACCCAAAAATCATTTATCAATACCCTGATACACCTCATTTTTTGTGCAGGTATTGAGTAGAAGAGTTGATATTGAGGACCCATGGGATTGGAATTTGAAAGAGCAAAAGAAAGTAAGAGCCAAGGAGTAGGAGAAAGCAACTCACGTCGGGCACACAAGTACCTGCGTTGGGCGTGGTCAAGGTAGAGAGCAACATTTTTTATATTACATTATTACGCCGGGCGCATAAGCATCTGCACCTGGCTCGATTCGAGGTAGAGAACAACTGCTCTCTAGAAGACACTGCATCAGGCGTGAAGTATAATGCGCTAGGCACGTAAACCCTATCCAAACTCATCCAACTCATATTTGAACATATTTTCGATGTTTTATTCCTCATTCACATATAGGGAAACTACTGGGAGCTGTGGAAGAGATTCATGGTGCTTGGGATCGTGCTGTGTATGGGTCTTTCTTTCGATTCTTCCATCTTCTCTTCCATCTCTATTTTTGATTTGCCCTCATTATTTTGAGTGGTTGTACCCATTTTTTGTGGGTTAGATGTAACCAACTAAACTCTTATGTATTACTTATCCTATCAATGATAAATGCTTGTTTCATTCAGTGTTGCATTATGTTTCTATTCTTAATACTTGCTTTGGATTGATCTCTCATTGCTTGATATAGGGTCCATTGGGTATTGGAAAATATCCCTTGAAACTAGCTCTGAAACAAAATACCTAGTGAAAAATGTATCTAGGAATGGAGCTTGGCCCATTAGTAGTCTCAAACCCTAGCCATTAATGTGGGTTCATATATTGGGTACTCAAGGGATTGATATTCAATATATGTTCCTAGGCTCTTTCTCTAAGGGATTAGGTTTGAGTATATTTGTGGGTTGACTAAAAAATGTATGCAATAAGAGAACAATTAATTCATAAGAGTGTAGTTTGGTGACATCTAACCCTCACAATTTCACAATTCCTCAATATCATTTCTTATCCCTTCCACACACACAAACTATCTTCTAAATTTAGTTTTGCAGTAGTTTATAACATTTACTTTTACATGCATCACAAATTAAAATATGGAATTATTCTTTAGTCAATAATAGTCACTAAATGCTTATTTTACCTTATATAGTCTCTGTGGATACAATCTTTAATATATTACTTGTACGACCGGTATACTTGCCATGTTTTGAATTTGTGGTTAGAATTATAATTACATTTAACAAGAAGATAAACAGAACTTCAACAAGTTTTTGACACTGTTGTCAAGGACTAGTTAAGGCAATTTAGTATTTATAGCTATTTATGACTTGTTCTTTTACTGTTATTGTCACTTTTACTTTAGCAAATAATTATTTGAGCTGACTTGTGCACTCTAGTCTCTTGTTTTCTCTTGTATGCAAGGTACCATCCAGATTAGGGGGACCAATTCTTTTGAGCCATTGTTGAGTGATCCTGAGATTGAACGCACAGCAAGGAGGAATAATAGCAACAGGAGGAGAAGGAGAAACAGAGTAAATCAAGCTAGTCAACCAAGCACTCATATTCTTAAAGCTACTATTTCTGCTACTCTTGAATCCACTATGGAAGATGGAGGTGAAGGTGGTGCTCACAACAACAATGCAAACCAGAGGTGAGCGATAGGTGATGCTTTCACTTATACTAGCCCAAGGGAGTTTTCTAGCATTGTGAAGCCCACCATGAATGAGAGGCTTGCAAAAATGAAGCCAACACTTCTACAACTTATTAGCTCTCATCAATTTTCTGGCTTGGATCATGAAGAGCCACACACTCATCTCTATACCTTCTATGAGTTGTGTGGTTCAGTTGGAGTTTATGGGGTTGATGAGGAGGCACTTTTTATGAGGTTGTTTCCTTTATCTTTGAATGAGGAGGCTAAGGCTTGGCTTCACTCTTAACCAAACCAAAGCCTAACCACTTGGAGGGATGTGGAGACTAAATTCTTAGGTAGGTTCTTTCCCCCATCCAAGAACATTGAAGCCAGAACCTTCATTACTACTTTTGCTCAAGGTGTGGATGAGACTTTATGTGAAGCATGGGAGAGGTGCAAATCATTGTTGAGGAGATGCCTTAACCATGGATTTGAGGTGGAGTTGCAAGTTCAGACTTTTTGTAATGGTTTACAGTCTCAAACCAAGATGATACTGGATGCTTCCTTTGGAGGATCAGTTATGTTTAGAACCGTTGAAGAGGCTATTACCATCATTGAGTCTATGGCATCCACGGATTTCAGAAGCCAGCATGGTAGAAGTATAAAATATTGGTAGATTAGTTTCCATCCAAGAAGCCAACATGTTCTTATCCGTGTAAAAATTCTCTTAGATGGATTTAGCAAGTATAAAATCTTGGACGACATGTTCTCATCCAAGTAAAACATTGTCGAATAAATGTTTTCAAGTATAAAATCTTGGTTGATAATTTTTCATCCGAGAAGCAAACATATTATCGTGCAAGTAAAATTTCTCTCAAATTGATTTATCAAGTATAAAATCTTGACCAACAAGTTCTCATCCAAGAAACCAACATGTTTTCATCCGAGTAAATTCTTTTGGATGAATTTTCCAATTAAATTTTTTTTGCTGACAAGTTCCCTTCTAAGAAGCCAACATGTTCTCATCTATATAAAAATTCTCTCAAATAGATTTATCAAATATAAAAACTTGGTTGATATGTTCTCACATAAATAAAACATTCTCGGATGGATATTTTCAAGAATAAAATTGGTTGACAAGCTTCCATTTGAAGCCAACATGTTCTCATCCAAGTAAAAAAAACTCAGATGGATTTTCCAAAGTATAAAATTTTGGCTAAGAAGCTCCCATCTAAGCTATAGACTTGTTCTCATCCTAGTAAATGCTCTTGGATGAATGTTTTAAAGTATAAAATATTGGCCAACAAGCCATCCGAAAAGCCAACATGTTTTCATTTGAGTAAATGTTTTCAAATAAATGTTACCAAAGTATAAAATCATGCACAACAAGTTTCCACCCAAGAAACCGACATATCCTCCAATGGATACAAGTATAAAATCTTGACCAACATGATCGTATTCGAGTAAAACATTCTCAAATGGATGTTTCTAAGTATAAAATTTTTGTTGGGAAGTTCTCATCCAATAAGTTAACATGTTCTCATTTGAGTAAAAACTCCCATAAATTTTTCTAAGTATAAAATCTTGACCAACATATTTTCATCCAAGTAAAAATTCTTTCAAATGGATTTACCAAGTATAAAATCTTGGCCTCATGTTCTCATCCAAATAAAACATTCTCGGATGGATGTTTCCGAGCACAAAATCTTAGTCAACAAGTTCTCATTTGAGAAGTCAAAATGTTTTCAACCAAGTAAAAAAAACTCAAATGGATTTTTTCAGGTATAACATCTTGGCCAACATGTTTTTATCCAAATAAAATATTCTCAAATGTTTCCAAGTATAAAATTTTAGTCGATAAGTTCCCATTTGAAAAGTCGGCATGTTCTCATCCGAATAAAAAAAACTCAAATGAATTTTTTCAATTATAAAATATTGGTCGAGAAGATCCCACCAAAGATGCCAACTTGTTAGTAAATGCTTTTGGATGGATGTTTCCAGGTGTAAAATCTTGGCCGACAAGCCAGCCAAGAAGCCGAAACATTGTCATCCAAGTAAACATTCTTGAATGGATTTTACCAAGTACAAAATCTTGGACGACAAGTTTTTATCCAAGAAGTTGACATGTTCTTGGATGGATACACAAGTATAAAATCTTGGCCAACATGTTCTCATCTAGGTAAAACATTCTCGGATGGATGTTTCTAAGTATAAAATCCTGGTCGAGAAGTTCTCATCCAAGAAGCCAAAATGTTCTCCTCCAAGTAAAATTTTTTAAATGAATTTTTCTAAGTATAAAATCTTGGTCGAGAAGCTTTCATTTGATATATCAACATGTTCTCATCTTAGTAAATGCTCTCATATGGGTGTTTCCAAGCATAAAATCTTAGCCGAAAAGTTATCATCTGAGATGCCAACATGTTCTCATCTAAGTAAAAGTTCTTTGATAGATATTACCAAGTATAAAATCTTGGCTAGTAAGTTTCCCTCGAGCAAGTTCTCATCCGAGTAAACACTCTTATATGGAAGTTAAAATTTAAGTATAAAATCTTGGTAAATAAGATCTCATCTAGGTAAACATTCTCATATGGAGATTTCCATGTATAAAATCCAATCGTAAAATCTTGGTCAAATTGACGATATAAAATTTTCATTTGATAAATTTCAGTTAATTATTTTTGACAATTCATTCCAATAAGAAAATTTCATTCAATCAAGAAGGTGTCTACTACTTATATTAATAGAGTTTAATCATTCACGACATGTTAAACAAAAGTTACAAGATTTTGATTAAAATGTTTGTGGATGTGCTTTAAACAATTAAATATCTTCTTCCATGGATTCAAGGCGTGTGGGCTTATGTACCATATATGGTCGAATAATTAATGGAATATGAGATAACATCTTATATAATTATTAATAATAATTGATAAATGTCACCGTTATGACTCTTAATGATGTGTAATGTATTCTTTGCAAATAAAAAGAGAAGACTTAATCATCATGTAGACATTGATTACACATTTACACTACTTACCTAAAACATTATTATTCATCTAACAAGGGTGTCAAAGTGTCGTTGTATATATCCCATTCACCTAGAGGATCTCGGAGCTTGTAAAAGAAAGGGAAAAAGAAAGTTTTCGACTTTTGACAGAAGTTTAAAAGACACTCGATTTTCTTTAAGTACAATTACTATTTCATACTATTATCCTCTTAAAAGTCACCATGCTGAAGATTACTACAGGATTGTTGAAAAAATTGGATAATCAATGGATCTAATTTCACTTGTCAAATCAAAAATTCATTAACGTAGAGTTTGATATGAAGAAAAGGGGAGGATAAGAAAAGGAAATGGTTTTTATAATTTTTTTATTCAATTTTTTGGATAAGGGGGAAAGGGTACAGAGGAGAGCAAAATCCCCCCTCTTCTAATTTTAACTTCCCTCCAAGGGGTTTTAAAACATTTTAAGCATAATGTATAAATATCCTTACTTATATTTTTAATTTTAAAATTATAACGTTACAAACGTAAATTAGTTTTTAAAATTTCATTCTTCTCTTCTGAACCAAATAAAAAAAAAAGTTCTCTCTTCTCTCGTTCATTAAAATTCTTCCCTTCCTCTCCTTTTATTCAAACATAATTTTTAATCTCTCTCCTCCTTTCTCCTTCCATTAAAATTTCTAGTCTTTCCTCTGCTTCTTCAAACCAAATAGATTATTAATTAAGCAAGTAAATAGAGTATAATTTGCGACTGAAACAACACAAACTAGTCATTGAGTGAGTTGTCTACTTAAATCAAAAGCAACATATTTTCCTTATTAATAATTTTTCTATGTTAAAACTATTGTTCTTTAACATTAGTAAAAACAAAATTAAAAAATATTCATTAACCAATTATAACAAGAAATTAACTAAAGTTGAAATATGAAAACAAATGCTTAATCGGCATTAGTGTCAACATTACATTCATCAATTATCTAAGGTTACAGGGTTTAAATGTTAAGCAATCGCATCCATGTTTTGGTTGACTAAAATATGGATACTTAAAAATTAAAAGTCGGACAAAAAAAATTAGTCAAACATTATATTTAACATCTATATAATGAATACTAAGTCAAGTGTCATTACTTAAACCATCAATCCAACTCGAATCATTTTGCCTCCGCTAACCATTCTCCAATCGTCATCTTTGGAAAAAAAATAAATAAATAACATGACAGCTAACAACTTGTAGTTGAACAAAATAAAAGAAAAAAAATAGAGAAGAAAGTAATAAACATTTGTAATAGCTTTGATTTTGTTATTTAATAAATTGAAGTCTTATCTATAAATGCTTGTGAAAACAAAGTGCTAAAGTTATCTTAGCTGCTTTACACACACACACATATATATATATATATATATATGTAAGTTAATTACCTATACACTGTCAGTGTAAAGTTTTTTTACAGTAGCAACCAATCATATCTTTTAATAGTATCATGTCAGTTGCTTATTTAATAAAATAAAAATAAAATAAAATAATTTAAAAGATATAATTAGTTGGCAGTATAAAAAACTTTACACTGACAATGTATGGATGATTAACTATATATATATATATATATATATATATATATATATATATATATATATATATATATATGACAATAGAAGGAAAAAATACTTATCAAAATGATTTTGTGTAATGTGAAGTCAGCCAAACAAACCTCAGCAACCAGAATGACAAGAACATCCTATGCTCTATACGGCTCTCATTCTTCCTAAAATACCTCATCCATGGAGTATCGGCTACCCTTTGCCAAAGACTTGAAAAACAATCTAAACAGCACAATTGGAACTTTTATATCCTCCAACGTTATAATTATCTCTCCCAATGAAATAAAATAAATGGTTGAAATTAAAATTAACATAATTCATAACACAATTAATGCCATATATCAAACACTATCCTTAGAAATTGTAAGGGGTTTTAAAAATTTATGAAATGTCGTATCCTTTTATAAAATTAAGTTTATCAATGACAAGCTGAGACGTGACACTAAGAATAATAAAATATGACTCTTCATTGAGAGTCATAAGACTAATTCTTCATCAAAAATCATAAGATGTAAAAAGTCACAAGATGCTTTTTTTTAAGAGACTATTTTTTCCATAAAATTATTGGAGAAAAAGTCATGTATATTTATCTCTTAATTTTGATTATTTATTTTAAACTATGATTAAAATTTGCCGTTCCCATTAATATATAACAGATCTATTGCTTTTCCAAACAAGATGCTATTCTCTCTAGGATCAGCCATTTTTAGTACTGCGACTATGTACTAAGCCATGATAATTGCTTATAATAAATAATCATTGCTGCTGCATCAACATTTATCACTAAAATGCAGTAGAAGCAATCCTTACACTTTTGATTTACACATTTTAAAATGAATTTTTAGTTATTTTAGTCAGGAAGCTCAGAACGCTCCCTCTTAGCTGTTTCTACCATTGTACATAAGAACTTAATAGGGTCGCAATCAAAAGGATTTGCAAGTGCAGCATGTGCCAAAAACGGAAGCTTTCTCAAAGACCTTCCACTCATTCCCTGTAAACAGATCAAACACATCAGCTAAGACTAAAGGTCAACCAAAGATCGATGTTCAACATCCACAAGATATATTCATTTCCTACCTCACATGCTTCGGCAGTTTCAAGTAGTTGCTTGCACAGTTGCATTAATGTAGCACCCTCATGAAAAGCGGGAGCGTTCAACCTATCCTTTGCACTAGCATAATTTGGAAGCATGACATTCTTACAATCCTAACCAAGTCAGTATGATTGATTAGCCACAAGACTAACAAGCCAAAATGTCTGAATCTGAATAAAGTTTTTTGTCTGAATCGGAATAAATATTAGAATATTAAAGCCTTGTTTGTAAAGATAGCTGGACAAGACTGAAAACTCTCTGCACCTGTAAACTAGTCAAGATCCCCGAACGCATCAGTTCCTGCAAGCAGGACCTTAATATTTCATACCGAGCTTGAAGAGTTGGGGGACCAACATATGCTTTAATATCAGCTCGGTCTACAAAAGCAATATCTGCAATAAAATTGATAAATCTGTATGATTTGCAACATGTGAAATCATGCGTGTTAAATGAAATTTGAAGTGGATACTAATAAACTATTTATCAAGACATTTGAGAGGAGTGATGTTCCCACCTAGTGCGAAAAGGATTTTGTTGTGATGTGTTTTATATTGGGGTGATGCTAATTTCAGATCTGGGTATTAGTGATGATGCTAGCAACAAAAGTCTGCTTTATTTTATAGCAATTTAACTTTGATGCCGCCAAACAGGTGCTTGGCGAGGGAAAAAGAATTATACATAGTACTGGCTACCAATTTCACCGTGAATTATGACAATAAAATAAATTCACAACATATACATACTGGGAAGTTAAATCTACAGTTTTTCGCCTGTAAAGTAGATTGACTTATTATTTATAAGCTAAACTGATCTGACTATTCAAATTTATGGAACAGGGCAGGCCATAGCTTACAAGGGAAGAAGCCACAGAATTGAATAAATAAGAAATTAAGGCTTACCTATAGCAGCAGTTATGTTGGACGTGGTTAAAATTATCACATTTGGAGATGATTTTAACTTGTCCATCTGAGTTAGTAATGCATTGACAACCTGAAATTCCGTATTCAGATTAAACTTGTATTAACACACAAACGCCCAAAAATAAAAGCCAATACCTCTGAATTACATTTTTACATGTTTTTGCAACAATATAAAACATTTTCAGATAATAGTGAGGGAGTTTATTCCTGCAAATAGAAATGGGAGTAGATTTTACCCGAATAGAATCAGAAGGTTCGGAACCAGATAAAGCAGCTTTTCTAGCAGCAGCAAGGCTTTCCACTTCATCTGCAGATCATAAGCACATATACTGAAGCAGATTTACGACAATAATACATCAGCAATAAGTTAAATTTTATCCTGTTATGCCTCACCAATCAATACAAATACTAGATTGCTTGCTTCCTCTACCATTTCTTGAATCTTTTGGAAAAGTTTTGCTACCTGGTAGAACAAAGAAACACAATTACCCATTCGATAACTATACAAAAACAGCTCATGCAAAGTTAGTATACGGAATTGTTATGGTTGGCAATTTCACAATTTGACTAATTAACCTCTTGATTCAAAATTCTATAAAGTCCTATAGTTGAACCTATTTTCACTAAATACCCTCCCAAGGAAAGTCAGAACTATGACTCATCATCACACAAACAATAATACCGAGTCCAGGTGAAAGATGAGAAAAAGGATATTTATAATTAAGTATGCTTTCCAGATTCATACTGCTCTAGTGAATATGTCAAGTAGAAAATCCATATCCATCATGTGAAGGTATGATTATACGAATAATTTTGTTTAGTGATATAAGAAAATATCTTTTAAGACTATCCAAACTCGAAGTCATATTGACTCTTGCCCCCTATCCTTAGGGATAAATAAAGAAAGTTCAAATCTCCTGAATACAATTTTATGCAACCAAATAGTGGGTGTTCCTAGCATGAGTCAAAGTATACTTTGATCCCACTTGATATCAACTTGAAGGTGGCAATGATAAATATAAGGAATCAATGTCTCGAGCATATTATTTAGCACCCTAAACCCTAAACTTGATTGTCAAACCCACGAATGAAAGCAAAATGTGATAAGAGTATGAAATGTGAATTATAGAAAAGCAAATAAGCCAATATATGATAGACAGAAGAATCAGAAGCATAAAGGCATATATGCATACCAGCTTTCCACTTTCGGAGAACCATTTGCTGAACAAAGAATGTGCATTCACTTCAACAAGCTGGGACTGTGGGTATCTGAGTGGGGAAAAAGAAAGTTAACTTTTGTTCTCATTATTTACTTGTTTCCATAGACTATTGAAAAGGTATTGATAATATAGATCAATGCACCTCGAATTGAATCGAATTGATAATTTCTGGGCTAATGCTTTACATAAAGATGTCTTTCCAGTCCCAGGAGGTCCATGTAACAGAATTATGCTGCAAATATTTAAGTCTAAAAAATATCAAAATATGTTCATAGTTCAATCATCTCACTCAAGTTTAAAGATAAACTTCCCATTATTGTTTCTCTAAACAATTTTACTTAAACTGCACTAAAATTAGATCAAAAAGAAGATAAGAAACATGCTTTTTTTTTATAATTTTCTATATAGAAAATAGCCTACTGATATTATTTAGTTGTAAATTGTTCACTTTCAGCAGAGTCAGATTCTAAAGAGTGCAAGAAGAATTATAGGCCCACCATCAGAATGTTCTTGTTCACCTTCCTTGGTTATAATATTTCAGTTCTTCTGTCAATTTCTAAGGTTTGCAAAGAATTCAATAGATTTTGAAAATAATTCTTTGTTTATCATGGTTCCATACACTGTAAACTTTTTCTCTTCGAGGATTTTAAAGCAAGTCTATAAACAAATGTCAAGCTCGATCAGTAGTTATATTGAGTTACTCTTCAGATGTCCAGAATTTGCTTAGTATATCATGAAGAACCGTTATGCATATTGTCTACCAGGCAAGATCATGCATGCAATTGTAAAACAAATATATCCAGTTCTTACCGATTCCATGAAACAAGGAATGGATCAACACCTTTTTCAGTAAAGAGCAAAGCACTTGCTGCATAACGTAATAACCGTTGCTTTAGACCAGACTCATATATTAGGCTGCAAAGAAAATGGTTAATAGTGCAGGGCAAATGATTTAGCATTTTATAATTAATCATAAAAAAAAAACAATAGTATAGAATTAGTCAAGGAAAAGCATAAACTACTACAAAGTAGTAACCTTTCCCACATGCCATCAAACTCTTTTGCAGGAAGCATCCATTCATTGAAGCTGGAAGACTGGCCATCAGAGCTTATATCCTCACATGGTCCCTCCTCATTAAGCTGACAAAGAAATATTCGCAGACATCAGAGATGCACTTTAGAATAATTACAACTGTGGTTTTTTAAATGCACCCTCTCCTCACTTTAAAGGAGCTAAATCTATCTTTTCTCATACTCATAAGATCACATATTAGTCAAACAAGCATATGGAAACCAAGTAAAACTGAGACTGAGACTGAGACTGAGACTAAGACCAACACATAGGCAATAAAATCAAGTAAGCAGTATCACCTGAAAGACATGTACAACAGGCTTGACTTGCCAGAACAAAAGGACATTACCATTGTGCATCCTTTCATCTACAAAAGAAATACAGTTCACCAGAATCAGAAAAGCAGATGTAAATCTTTCTCTCTCGGAGATATCCATAATCTGCTATTTTGTCATGCTAATTACTAAAACACTCAGTTCAACTAACTATGAGGCCAAAATTCTTTATGCAATTTCAGATTAAAAAATAAAAAAATAAGTCAATCAAATTTCATATTTCGCCACTGCTAAACCCTAAACCAACAAATCACGCACCAGTATCACATCCACAAACGCAAATCCTTTGCACGTTGTCTGCAAGAAACGCGTCATCAATAGGCACCGGAATGGGCCCATCGATGTAGCTCAAACTCCTCTTCTCAAGCATCCTGAAAAAACATCAACAATAGCGATAATCAATAACACGCCATATAAAAGTAATGAATTTCGATTAGGTAAATTTCGGAAAAGCATAATCCCCGAACGAGAATAGCGATAATCACAATTTGGCAAAAAAAAAACACAAAAACATTTAATTTGCAATTCAGCGAAGAAAGGAAAGGGGTTACCTCTCAATGGCGGAACGCACATCTTGAATTCTAGCTGTGCTTGAAGGTTTTAGGGATACCTCGACTAGAAGCAAAATAAGAGAGAATTAAGAAAGAGTAAGGTGGGAAATGGGAATGCGTAGGGTAAAGAGAGTAAGAGGGAGCGTACCAGGGACAAGTACTTTGTCCTCGGGAAGAGAGTGTTGGGAAGCACTAGCAGTGCCATTTTCGTGGGTTGTGAGCTCCGTCTCCATGGGAGCACTCATTGTGTTGCTTGCAATTGCAATTGCGACTGACTTTTGTGAGAAATGGAAGCCAGGGTTTCCTTTCAAAATGGGCGGCAAAATTCCAATATCTACGCTGCTACAGTCTTTAAATCAACTTCAAAATTTTGGACACCCCAAAAATGTCTCAACCTAGAAAAATGGCAAGACACCACATAAATATATCAAGGTAACTAGTTTAGTTGGTTGAACCAGTTGCTGTAAATTCTCTCTCTAAGTAGATTGATAAAATAAAAAAACAAAAAATAATTCATAAGTAGATTGATAAAATAAAGTCTCTAAAGATAGGCTTGATACACATTTACGTATGGAACAAAAAGAATAGGTAAACATGGAATAATTATTTAGGTTATTAGACAATATTTTTTATATTTACATTGTTTGCTGAAAATAATAGATAATATAAATAAAATAATGATAACTAAAATTATGTTGACTACAATAATATTGGTACTATTAATATAAGTAGTAGTAACATATACAACCATGATGACAGAGATCAGGTTATGTGAGTGACAACATCGATAGTGATAGATTACAACAACCGTGATAATTGACAATAGTGATAAAGGTCTTGAACAATAATGATAAGAGTTGGGATCATATTAGTACAATATTATATTAATAAGTGTTTCCATACTTTGAGAAAAAGTTGTCTTATGATTTATTCAATTACAAAAAATTAAATTTTTGTCTTGTTTTTTTTCTATCTTATATGTTTTGTTCCATATAAATCAAATACAAAATAATTATATTTGTTTATTTTCATGAATAAAAAAAGTTATATGACAAATTAATATAATTAATGATGTGTATAGTCTATTACACACAAAAAGGGAGAAAGAGAAAAATTAAAAGTGTTTCAATTATTTAAATGTCTAAATATCATTATTTTTTTGTTGAATAATATATATATATATATATATATATATATATATATACGAGCTTAATTGCATTTTTGATCCCTTAAGTATAAAAATTGTGCAATTTTGGTCCCCAAGATTTTAATTTAGTAATTTTAGTCCTTAATGCTTTATTTGGATTTGAGGATGGAAAAGGGGGAGTGGAAAAGGAGGGATTTGAAGGGAAAGTGAGTGGAAAGTGGGGTTGTTTGGATTAAGGGAAAGTGAGTGGAAAGTGTAGAGAAAGTTTGTGAAAGTTTGTGAGTGAATTGATTGATGTGATAGATAAAAATAAATTTTTTAATTGATAATTGTGTAAGATTACTATTTTGCTCTTAGGTTATAAAAAGTTTATAATTATTATAATTAAAAGATAAATATATAAATTTTAATTAAAAAAATTATAAAATATTAATTTAAAAATAATTTAATTTAAATATTTACTTTAAATTTAATGATAGATAAAAATTAAAAATTTAATAGATGAATATATAATTTACACTTTTACCCTTGGATTAAAAATGAGTATAATATTATTTATTGTAAATAATAATAATTACAATAAAATTATATTAATAGGTATAATTTATTAAAAAATAATAAATAATGATAAGAATAATAATAAATATTAGAAAAATAATAAGAATCATAATAAATAATAATGATACTAATTATAATAAATAATATTAATATTAATACAAATGAAAATAATAATATTTATAATAATAAATAATAATAACAAAATATATTATGATAATTATATTTTTTAACATTATTTTATTAATGTTTATGAAAGTGTTATTATTTTAATTTTATAAACATGTATTACTTTATTTTTTTTTATATTTTCACTTTTTGATGTCAATATTTAAATAATAGAATTTTCTTAATATAAAAAAATGTACAATAAACCCTAAAAATAGATAACCGAACTTTAATATATATAAATGTGAGAAGATAGAAATATTAATATTTAATTTTCATATTTAATTTATATATATAAATTAAATAAATATTTAATTTATATATATATATAAATTAAATATTAAATATTAAATAAATATATATATATATTTAATATTTAATATTTAATATATATATATATAAATTAAATATTAATATTAAATAATTATATTTAATTTAAGGTATTATATATTAAATATTAATATTATATATATATATATATATGAAAAAGAGTATTAAATAATCATTATTTATTAAGTAATTAATGTGGCCAGAACGGCCCGTTTCGAATCTGGAACGGCCGTTCTGGACTCATTTCTCATCCCAAAATTTGCTACCCAGAGCGGCCCGTTCCAAAAATGGAACGGCCCGTTCCCAAAGTGGAACGGCTCGTTCTGAGTTCGCATATTGCTCAAAAAATTCATTTTTAGAACGGATCGTTCTGGGTTCCACTACAAGTGAAAATACCCCAGCATAATCGATTATGTTTGGCCACATAATCGATTATGCAAGGCCATAATTGATTATGTGACCAACCACAATCGATTATGCTTCCTCTGCTGCATGGCATAGGGGCATTTCTGGGTAAGCGAAAATCCTACGTGGCTTTCTTCTCTTTTCTTCGCTTTTATGCGAGGACGGCCACGACGCCCCTCCTCCCTTTTCTTCGCCTTTCCGTCGTTGCAAATCACTGGAAACGAACACCCCTTTTCTTCGTCTTTCCTTCGTCGTGAATAGTAAATTCGTGGAAGCAAACAGGGGCTAAAAGATTGTAATTGTATGATTTTAGTCCCTCAATTTTTAATTGAACAATTTTAGTCCCTCAAATATCATAATTATGCGATTTTAATATTTTTCATTAAAAATTTAATAATTTAAAATATATATATATATATATATATAATGTTTTAAAATTATACAATTTTTTGCTTATTTAAGTTAACGTATATTATAATTTTTTTTAATGTATCAAATGGTATATATTTATTATTACTAAATAAATAAAATTTATATATTATTAATATTTTAATATTATTGATAAATTAATATCAATAATATTTTTAGTATATTTATAGATAAATTAATATTTTGATAAATATAGCTTAGTATATATTAATATATTTTTACAAAAATATAAATATATAAGATAAGATATATATTTCTAATTAATATACTTATATTTTTGTAAGAGTATATTAATATATAATAATTTATATTTATCAAATTATTAGTTTATCTATAAATATACTAATAATATTATTGATATTAATTTATCAGTAATATTATAAAAATAACAATATATAAATTTTATTTATTTAATAATAATAAATATATATCATTTAATACAATAATGAAAATTATAATATACGTTAACTTGAATAGATAAATAATTGTATAATTTCAAAACATTGTATGTATATATATTAAAATTATTAAATTTTTAATGAAAGAGACTAAAATGACACAATTATGATATTTGAGAGACTAAAATTGTTCAATTAAAAATTAAAAGACTAAAATTGTACAACTATAATCTTTAAGAAACTAAAATAACTCAATTAAAATTTTAGAGATCAAAATTGCACAATTACAATACGTGAGAGATTAAAAATGCAATTAAGCCATATATATATATATATATATATATATATATATATATATATATATATATATATATATATATATATATATATATATATTATCATTACTCTCGGCAAAATCAATCTGTAAAGTTGATAGTAGTACGGAGCAATGATGCTCTAGTATATGTTTGTAAAGGTCCCAAAATTACATAATTTTACACGGGGAATGATACAGCCTCCGATTCAATGTTCAAAAAATGATCCAAAATATTAAAGTACTAATATTTTATAATAAATTTATTATAAAATAAATATTTAATTTAATATTTTATAATTTAAATTAATATTTTATACATTCAGAAATATTTTTAGATAGTCCTTTCGGACTGTCTATCATTTTTCTTTTACATGTGTTTGGGTCCTATTATGGATTCTTCTCAACGAACTAGAATAGAAAAACCTCATTCACTATATTGCGTTTGTGGTTGACATGACGAGTTTCATGTGCATTTTTTTAAAAATTATATGTATCTTCTACTCAAAGTAATATTATTCAAGTCAAATAAAATCATTACAGAACAATCCGTTTCTCCTTCCAAATATTTAATAAATCTCCATAATTAGGACTTTAATTAATTCGAAACTATTAATTAAAATGAAATATATATCATTAGTCGATTTGTGCTCAATGAAGAATTATTTTGCTAAGATATTATTTTATTTTATTTATATAAAAAACAATTTTTAAACAATAAATCACAAGGGAGAAGTATATATGAATCTAGAAAAAAAATTGTTGAAAATTGTGAAGATAATTTGTTAATAATGTTTTTTAGGGGAAAAGTTGTTAGAAAATAATTAAAAGTTTTGAACTTTCATATGCATAAAAAATATTTATTTTCAAACAAGATTTCTTTTTATATAAATTTTAGCTTATGTGCCAAACTCATTTTTTTATGGTGTATTTGGTAAAATTAACGTATAACTTAGCTAAAACTTGCACATTAGTTGAAACTTATAAATCATAAGTCAAAAGTTGAATGCTTTTAAGGTGGTTGATTAAATTGGAAAAGTGTTTAATAAGGTTAACTAATAAGTTAAATGATAAATACAAAATGATAAAATAAATATTTCGTTATTTAGGGTAAAAAGAGATTTCAAATAAATCAACGAATGTAAAAAAGATGATAGCTTATAAGCTAATTTATTTTTTATAAATCAATTAAAGTAGCTTATGAAAAACAGCAACAAAAGTTATTAAAATAAACTTTATACCAAACAATGTTATTAGCATGTTAGGGCTGATGTTTAGCGGCAAGCTTTGAAAAATTTTCAAAATTACATTATAATTTTTAATTTTAATTTTAATTTTTTCCTTAGTTTCAAAATAAATTCACTTTAAAAGTTATTTATACTATTAAAATTAATTTAAGAGTGCATTTAAGAATGGCAACGGGGTGGGGTGGGGGCGGGTTTTATATACTCCGTCTCGGCAGATTTAAATCGTCCTTGATATCTGTTGGGAGTAAAATCTAGGTACCCATCCCCGTTCTCGGTAGGTTTCGGGTTTCCCCGCTCTGCCCTCTCGGTCCCGCTCCTGAACTTTTATTTTTTCTTTTTTCTGTTTCTAATAAATATGAAAAAATTAAAAAAAAATTAAAAGAAAAATAAGATAATATAATTTTTTACGTGTGAATATTTCTAATTTTTGTTTATATATATATATATATATAAATAAATTTTTAATTATATTATTAAGCGGGGCAGGGGCAAGGACCAGGTAAGACAGGTATTAACATCCTCGTCCTTGCCCCGTCCCCGATTTTATCAATCAGAGAAAACTCAAACCCGAACTCGATAAATACGAGTTTTTTCCGTCCAAATCGAGGCGAGTTTAGATGGGTACTCACGGGGATGGGTTAGATTGCGATGCCTAGGTGCATTTGTGGGATTGTGATAATGACAATGATAATAATAATGGTGATTGTAATAAAATTGATAATAATAATAATAAGAAGACAATATTTATAATACTAGGAAAGATAATGATGATAATAATATCATAAATATCATTGATAATTCAATGATAATAATAATAGTAGTGATTATAATATCTTCCACCCTTTTAAAATTGATATAATAAATAAATATTTTTTTTTTATAAAAAAAAAGGCGAAATTTTCAAAACTATTAGCAATGAAAATTTTTTTACATTTGAAAAACTAGTCGAATGTCTAATTAAATACTAACATAGAATGTAAGACATTACTTCAAAATTTAAAGGTTGAGACTCCAAAAATCATATTTTATTTTTAAAAACAAGGTTTAATTTTATTTTTTCTATCAAGTGTTATAATTTTGCGATTTTTTGATTCCTGATATTTTAATTGAATAATTTTAGTTTTTAAGTATTATAGTTATACAATTTTGATTTCCAAAATTTTAATGAAATAATTTAAGTCTTTTAAATATCACAATTATATAATTTTAGTTTTCTCATTAAAAATATAATATATATATATATATATAATTTAAAAAATTATATAATTATTAACCTATTTAATTTAAGTTACACATATTATTCATATATTAAATATATATTTATTATTATTGAATGAATAAAATTGATATGTTATTAATATTATAATATTATTGATAAGTAATATAAACTACATTTATATTTTTAACCTTTTCATTGGCATTTGTAATTAAAAAAAAATAAAATTAACTGCTCCACGTTCCAGACTGTGTTTCAAATCCTTAACTCCCGTTGAATTTTTTGTATTAAACAACGACATTCGAAAAATATAAAAATAGAAGTGCTTTGAAATTTTTAAAGATGGATTTTATAATAAGTTATATCCGCTTTATAAGTGTAATGCAACGGGGAAAAAAACTGCACACAATAAAATCTAAGCTAAATATTTTTTAAGAAACTGATTTGAAAATAAAAAGTACACTATACCTTCTCTAAATTTCATGTAACAGTGAAAAAGACACAACAGATATTGGAATTATTCGATTTCCAAAATTTCTTCCGACAAATAAAACAAATATTTTATCAATAATAAAGGATGACAAGAGAGTTGATCGAAGAAAAAAATCATATATTCTTTTTAAAAAATTTGTTAAAACTATATTATGCACTTAATGTAATAAGACATATAATTTTTTCTACTTTCTCTGTTCCATAATAATTTACATATTTGAAGAAAAATCTAAAACAAGTGCTATATTATCTTTTTAATTTGATATATATATATATATACTTTTTTTTTTCATTTATACTTCAAATAATATTCTTTAGAAATGTTATTTTGTTACTTTATTTTTAGCACAGAAGAATAATTATAAAGTCAATTTTATAAAATTATTATTGTCTTATATTTATTTATTAGTTTTTCTTGGCTGGTACAAAATAATATATGTAGGACACTTATTATAAGACGAAAAGAATAATAAAATTACATGTTTATATTTTATATATATATATAAATATACATTTTATATTTAATAGTTATAATTATGTATAGGAAGTCTTAATATATTGTTTCGCTTAAGATCTAAAAAAAGTAAAGACCGATCCTAAATTAGTATAGTCTAGAGTACATGTATATATATGGAAACCTCACCGAGATATTTGACACCAAGCAATCTCAATTAGAGAAAAATCCACTAATAACTTATCGGGGTTACAAAAATGTTCTAGATCCACCCATCCCTTATCTTGAGCTAAATAAGGTTCTCAAACCAAGTAGACCATGAAGTCTAGAATTGAACATCCTTAATGTGAGCTCCTTGACATAGAATTCCAAACTAATACCTCAAAAATCAAATTTTATGCTAATGATGCATGTCTTATACAACTAAATATCTCACTTTATCATCATTGCGTTTCACATGCATTATCTCATACCTCATGTTTTTAGTCTTAAAGCTCGGGACTCGTCTCAATTTTTCTCATGTTTCAATTGTTCTTAAAAGAATAAAGCTCACTTTGTTACACTCTCAATTCTCACAACTCTCTTTTCCGAGGGACTCGTGCTTAACGTGGAAAATCTGATGTTTATCCCTAAGTACAAAGCATATATATTGATCAATCTTTTATGGCCCTTATGCATAGCGTAAAGAACATTGTTACTCAAAATTCGTTGAAATTTAGCATCAAAATAATGATGCTTAGAGTGATTAGTCGAACTTAACTTTTAAATGGAAATTACTCTGTCTAGCTTTGGTGGTTAATCATGTGAACACGTCCACATTTTGGTTTAATATAAGATATATCTTAGATATATAATAAAAATATAAAAACAAATTATTATAATAATTTTAAAAAATATATATTTATACAAATTAACATTTTAATATATATGCTCAATACACATAATAAAAATTTATTTTATATAAATGTAATTCATAATAAATAATTATATTTTAACATATAAATTATATTTTAAATTTATAATAAATAATTTATTTTGTAATATAAGGTTATTTTTAATTATTGATATTTTTAATAATATTGAAATTTAATTTAAAACCAAAATTAAAAGGTTAAATTGAAAGAAGAGAGAGATTGAAAAAAAAACTCTAATTTTTTTTCAAAGAAAATCAGTTAAAATGTGATTGATAAAGAATAATCTTTCAAAACCTTTTTCATTTAAAATAAGTATTCTAATTGTTATATATAGAGTGATATGATTGTTATAATAATTTAACAAAGTTACACTTGCTTATAAATTTGGTTTAGTTTAAACTAATTCGATTTTTAAAATTGCATCCAAAATATAATTTAATTTAATAAAAAAATTTATCAAATTTTTATTATTTACATTAAATATTCTACTATGTTGAGTCGATATTTGTAAAGTGAGTTAGTCTTGTCAACCATTTATTTTGTGGTTTGATTTAATTCATTGATGTATTAAGTCAAGTCAAATTATACCATTTTATTTTTTTATTTTTATTTATATTTTACGGTTTAAAATTTAGGAATCTCTCCTCTTTATAAAAAAAAATATATCAGGTTAAATATATACGCGAAAAAGTGTTGGGCTTGAAAAATAGACACACCAAACATACACTAAAGATATAATAACATAGCTTTATCGATATATATGATTTATATATGACATAACAGCTAGCTAAGCAGGAATTTATTTAATAGAAACACACACGTGATTTTTTTTATTTTATTTTTTATATATACTACGTACATAGCATCTGCTTAGCAAAATAGAAATTCAACCTTTGCATGCATGCATGCATGGAATTCAAGGCCACACTGTCCTATTATCTTCGTAGACAACAACTTCATCAACGCGCCTCTCAGGCACTTGCTCATACTCTACCACTTTAACACTCTCACGAGTCTCTGGGTGGTGATGCCTATGGAAGAGGTGGTGGCGGTGAGGGTGGGATCCCTCAATCTCTGTCTCCTCGTAAACGACCTTCTTGTTGAAGGAAAGATCAGCATTGGGGTATTCAACGCTAGACTCCCTCTCAACTTCTGAAATGTGGGTGTGGTAGTCACCGGATCTCAACATGGTGTTGTTCTTTGTGTTGAATAAACTCACAAGTAATTATTTGCTTAAGCACAGGATTGAAAATGGAGGGTGAGAATTGAGATATATATAGGCATATAGATATGTATGATGTTCTTTTTTCTCAACATTTCAAATTGACAAAAGTTATGAATCTAGTTCCCTAGCTTTTGATAATGTCAAATCATATTAAAACACTAGATTCGTCCTATGTATCAAAAAAGAAGAAAAGAAAATAGATTCGTCCTAAACTTTAGATCCATCGTTCTTTCAATAAGACCAATAATTAACATGTGAATAATTTATTTTTTTTTTTAAAGAAAGAAAGAAAGAAAGAATAGTAGTAATTCTTAAGGAGTGGCTATTAAAAAGCTCAAAATAATATTTGATATATAAAGATTTTTTAGAGATAAATATAAGTTTTTTCAAACAATTAACATAAGAGATTTTAACTTTATAAGTAGACCTTCCCTATTTAATATTTTTTTTTCTTGAATGAATAGGTACAATTATTTGAGCGCATAACTAAAACATTAAAGTTACTTTATTCTCTACGCCCTAAGTTCCCAAATTCTTCACGCATTTTTCTTGGAATAATAAATATCATGGGGCCAACTAGAACATAAGATTCTACAAAGCCTAGCTAATTCAAAAACTGTTGTCATTGATGCCTTACACGACAAGAAATGATAGCACACAGGTTGATATACCATTTTTTCAAGTTTTTTTTTATGAAGTTGAGTTCACATCTATTTATTTCCCATTCAAAGTTTAAGACTTCAAATTTATGGTTCAATATTATATTCTTGCATTATATACATATATGAGGCATAGAGAGCTGTATTTAATTCTTGTTATATCATGAAGAGTAACAAAATATCCTCTCAGATATTTTGTTACGATGCAATTTAAAAATGATTTGTAATTTTTATGATCATTAGTTTGTATTGTTTTATCAGTGACAGACCTAAATTCACTAGTAATTATTGTCAATAAAAATAATATTAAATAAATATAATATCATAATTTTATATTATTAAAAATTAAAATAAAATATTATTTATAAATTCTTAACATATAATATAACATAATATTTAAATTATAAATTAAATATAATATAATATTTAAATTTAAATTTTAATAAAATATAAAATATTTTATTATTAATAATAAAATTTATTTTTTAAATAAAAGATATCAAATTGATTTGATATAAATTATAAAAAATAAAGATATTGAAAATCACAAACTAACGAATGATAGAATTATATTATACGATAAGTATTGAAAATAAATTATTCTAATTTATAAATTTTAAATATATTTTTTTATCAAAAATATTTTAAATTAAATTTTAAAAAATTAATTGAACCGACTTGACCGATTTTTTTACTAGTTTAATTAACTGATTCTATCGGCTTTTCATTTTTTAGGATCAATTAAATTGATTAAAAAGTGGTTCTCGATTGAACCAAATCATCGACCACTTTAGTAGTCAAGTTTTAAAACTATGATATTTATGAATTAGGTGAGCTTAATTATCATTTGCCTAACATCTAATAAAAATAGGTATATTTATATCCAACTTTACATTCCACCCAAGTCCACCACAAGGCACAAAAAGAATCAGGGAAAAGGAAAATTAAAGCATGAGGAATGAAGAGGAAATGTGCGGGAAAGATAAATAAAGGAAGGAATTGAGAATAAAAATAAAGAGGAAATGTGCGGGAAAGTTAAATGAAAGAACGAATTGAGAATAAAAATAAGAAATCATGAATTCATGATAAAGAAATTGGCATGTTATATGAAATTATATAGAGATGTCCTTATTAGTTTTAAATCTTAATTAATATTGATTTTAATGATATATAATATTTAATGCATATAATTTCAATCAAATGTAAATGATTAAATATTTTTAATTTCTATAATTAATTATAATCATAACTGTCAATATTTCTCTTTTATAAATATTGACAATTAGCATAAGTTAGATGCACAAACTTTTCTTCTCACTTTTTATATGTTTTTTGTTTTTTAAGTGAATAATTTGTCATATCTTCAATCTATCACTAAGAAGATAATTTTGTATCCTGAGAAATTGTGTGAGAATTTGTGGATAAGTTATTAAAAATAGTACATTACACATCTTAAGAATTCATATTAGTTTGTATCTCAAAGAATTTGTGTGAAAATTTATAGATAGATCATTAAAAACAGTGAGTTACACATTTGAAAAATTCAAATTAGTTTGTACTATGAGTATGTATAGGCAACAAACTAAAGGACTTATGTCCTTGTCCATAAAAACTAGCATATCATCCAAAACTTCCAAAGGTGTAGGTGTTAATGATAAAGCCTTCCAAAAAGATAGGGGATGCTAAAGAAGAGGCAGATATAGAAACTCTAGTCGAGGACATCACGCGGTTCGCCATCCGGCTTTCCACACTTGCTATGAATGCTAGGCGATAAGAGTTCACACATTCGAAAATGGGAATGCATGGTTGCATCCTTCCAAAAAGTAAATTGCTAAAGAAGATTGTTGTACATTGAGAAGAACAAATCATTAATATATGTTTTCATAAATGACATAAGACTCATTTTAGAATCAATATAAGTAAATAAATAAATATGAAGATTTTAGTGTACATAAATTTATCTGGTGATGAACATTTTTGCTTTGTATTTTTGGAGAAATTAGTTTTTAAATTTCCTCTTTTTTTTTTTGTTACCCTATAATTAGTAATTATATATTTTATTTATTTTTTTATAAAATAATATGTTGTTCTATATAATATTACATGAGAGATAATTAGTGTTATTTAAGTATTCTAATTATATGTGTAATAATATTATAATGTTGATACCTTTGTGGTATTAGTGATGTGAATTTTTTGAGTTTAATTGTTAAAAATTATTGTCACTTATGACATTGGTTAGTAGCGGCGAAGTTGTGAAATTGTTAACAATTCCAAATAATATGATTGGTTATAGTGTCAAATATGATGTTATCCATATTACAAAATAATTGAGGTGTTATACAAAGGTACCATAAATTATGGCATTTAACATTGTTGATTTTTCATTATATTAAAAAATACAATCAATTTTAATTGAATCTTGGGTCTATATATATGAGATAAAATTCAATAATATCGTGTTATTACACCTTGTTATAATGAAATTATTTTGATATCAATCAAATATAATTGTTGAATTGGAGTTTGTTACTCTAGGGATGGTTGATCATAAGACTTAGTGATTAGAAACCTCTTAGCTAATATTTCATTGGGAATATTAAATTAAGATATGATGTAATATAGTAATTAATTAAGATGATTAGAAATTATTATGTGTAGCCAATAATATATTCAGTTTGTAACGTAAAAAAAAATCTGGCTGATTTAGTAGCCAGAACGGGCTGTTCCCAATTTGGAACGGGCCGTTCCAAGCTATTGAATTAGCCTGTGAAACGTAGTTGAGAATGGGCCGTTCTGGTTGGAGAACGAGCCGTTCTGGATGGAGAATGAGCCGTTCTAGATGGAGTACGGGCCGTTCTGGAGGGGAGTACGGGCCGTTCTGGATGGAGAATGGGCCGTTCTGGATGAGTTCCAGAACGGGCCGTTCTGCATGAAAATTTTGTACGTGATGAGGGGGTGCAGAACGGGCCGTTCCGGATTCGGTACATGCCGTTCTGGCCACTCTGGAAAGTCTATAAATAGGGATTAGAAGCCTTCAGGAAAATGTGAGTTTTTAGAGAGAAGTTTTAGAGAGAAGGTCTTTGGGTCAGTAAGCTCCTTTCTCTCCCAAATTTCTCTGTTTGACTCCTTTTCTCCTCTAGACCACTAATACCTTCTGGCTTTTCCTGAAATTCAGATTAGAAAGCTTGCTTTGGGAGGATTGAAGTTTCGGGTTGAGCTTTGGAAGGGAATTCTATTTCATCACAGTTGTTGGCTATTTTGAGCCAATCTTCAGGTGAGGGAAGCTAGAGTGTAGAATGATTAAGTTGTTGGATGTGGATTGGTGAAGCTAGCCAAGACCGTGGTAGGCTCACACCCAAACCCTTCTGTCCTGACAGTAGTACTGGACCTCCGAGTCTAAGTGGCACACCTGAGCAATCGCCTATTGTTGTCTATACCTGGTTCTCTTCGGAGTTCCTAACGTTGTACTATACCTGACCTGGTGGAGATAGGTCAAACGTTGGATTCGGTAGGGTTTATGCCACCTAGATTGCTCAACCTCAGTTGTTGGAGATCTCCTAGTTGTATATGCGTGACGACGCATTAAATATTAAGTTGTATATTGTTGTTGTTGTTGTTATATTAAAGTTGCTTCTAAGTTGTATGAATGAGTTGGGTTTTTATGTTGAATTGTATAGTTGTTTGTGGTGATGATTGTTATACATTTATTGCATGATTGTTAATATGATGAAATGTGTGGTGTCTTGCTTCATGATTGATTTTGAACTCTAGCTTACCCTCTTGTTTCCATGTGGATGGACTGCGATGATCATACTTTGTAAGGGAGCAGGTCAGGGCTAGCTTGGAGTTGATGTGACCGCTGCGAGACGGGGAGTTTTGATCCTCGTGTTAGAGTTATCACCTTGGGTAGCCGTTTGTGCTTGACCGGCACTAGGAGATAGTATTTTTGGATAACTGTATAAATACCTAATACTTAAAAATTTAATGATTCATATATATTTTTCATGTTTATGTATTTATAAGCTATCCAACTTTATTATTTATCTTAGTTCACTATTTTTAGTGCGATTCCACTAAGTGTAGGGACCACGGTGGGTCGTTACACTTTTATGGTATCAGAGCCGGTCGATTCTTTTGGGATACTCTGTGGGGAGTGATCTTTCTAGGTTTCTGTTGTGTCATATCTCTGATATGTGTTAGTATTGGTGAGTTGTAGTGGTGAAGTGTTAGTAAAAGAATGTTTGAATTCTTTTAGTATGGTGAGGCCTCAATTTGATCAGATCGCTAGGGCTACGGAGATGATGGCCATGGTGATGTAGCAGCAAAGTGCTCACTTTGCTCAGATGGAGGCGGGTATGACTGCGGTTGAGGCAGTTAGACCGGTGGTCTCTCAGGATGAGAGAAATTTAGCAGAGTTTAGGAGATGTTAGCCTCCTCAGTTCAAGGGGTCGATGTGATGTATTTGTGGTTGTGTGAGATGAGAAGATCTTCAGTGTTTTGGGATTTTTTGAGGAGAGGAAGTCGGCCTATGCATTATACATGCTGGTGGGCGAGATTGTGTACTGGTGGAGAGGCACCAAGCAGATGATAGAGAGCAGAGGTGTGGTTGTAGATTGGAATTGCTTAAAGAGAGTTTTATTAGAGAAGTATTTCTCGGACAGTGTTAGATATGCTAAGGAGGCTGAGTTCATGAGACTGCAGCAGGGGAGCATGTCTGTTCCAGATTATGCTACGAGGTTTGAGCATCTGGCTCGTTTCTACTCTCAGGCCGTATCTGAGGCTTGGAGATGTAGGGAGTTGCAGAGGGGTTGAGGCATGAGTTGAAGAGGCTCATAGTCCCTATGTTCATAGTGGAGTTTCTTGCCTTGGTTGAGAAGGTAAAGACTGTTGAGAGATTGGAGGGTGGTGGTAGCAGCGGTAAGGTTGCTAGAGTTCAGGAGGGATCATCCGGATCTAAGAGGGGAGGTCAGTAGAGGGGATCCTATGACAGGCCTGTTCAGTCTCAAAGAGGTGCTGTTAGTAGGGGACCTCATCCTATTACTCCTCGGAGTGGAGCACAGTCAGTGCAGTGTTACAGATGTGGAGAAGCCCACATGGTTAGAGATTGTTCCCATCCGGGGAATGTTTGCTTCAGATGTGGTAGGCCAGGCCACATCTCTAGAGATTGTCAGACACTGCCGACTTCATCTAGAATGCCCCGAGGCTAGTCAATCCTACAGTTGCGAGGAAAGTGTTTGCTTTATCAAGTGTAGAGACTTCCACTTCATCAAATTTGGTGAAGAGGGAGGGGAAAGCAACAGGTGAGGATGTTTTGTTCCTGTTTGATTTTGGTGCACATATTCATTTATTTCTGTTGATTGTGTGGGAAGATTGGGTTGTCAGTGTCTGCATGACACGTTGATTTGTATGTAACTACTATGGCTTCAATTTTCTTTGGTGACATCGGAGATGTATGTGAGATGCCCGATAGGTGTGTTTGGTAGGAGGTTCTGAGTGAACCTGATTGTGTTGCTCAGGGTAGATATTGACATAATCTTAGGGATGGATTGGTTATTTGCCCATCACATCCTTATAGATTGTACTCGAAGAGAGTTGGTATTTCCTCAGTTAGAGGATGAGGTGTTGTCAGCGGGTCAGGCTGAGTAGTTGATGAGAGATGGAGCTGAGTACTTCATGTTGTTTGTCATTTTGAGTGTTGAGGCGAAGAGGGCCATCATTGGGATTGGGTTGTCAGTGAGTTTTCTGAGGTGTTCCTAGATGATGTGTCGGGATTGCCACTTATGGGTGATGTTGTGTTTAGCATTGACTTGGTACTGGGTGCAAGACCAGTATTAGTGGCTTCTTATAGGATGGTTTAAGCTGAGTTGGTAGAGCTGAAGAAATAGATTGAGGATTTGTTGAAGAAATAGATGGTGAGGTCCTGTGTTTCTCCTTGAGGTGCCCTGGTATTGTTAGTGAAGAAGAAGGGTGGTGGGGCCATTTGTGTGTTGATTATTGGCAACTGAATGAGTTGACGATAAGGAATAAGTATCCACTTTCGAGGATTGATGATTTGATGGATCAGCTGAGGGGAGCTTCGGTGTTTTGATGATTGATTTGAGATCTGGATACCATCAGATTAGGGTAAAGGAGAGTGACATACCAAAGACTATTTTCAGGACTAGGTATGGTCACTGTGAGTACGTAGTGATGCGTTTCGGTGTCACTAATGCTCCAACAGTGTTTATGGATTACATGAACAAGATTTTCAGGTCATTCTTGGACAGGTTTGTGGTGGTCTTCATTGATGATATATTGGTGTATTCTAGATCTTTGGAGGATCACCGTGAGCATCTGAGGTTGGTTCAGAGGTGCTAAGGGAGATGTAGTTGTATGTAAGCTGTCCAAGTGTGAGTTTTGGTTGTCTGAGGTGAGGTTTTTGGGGTATGTGATATTGATAGAGGGGATTGTAGTGGATCCAGCCAAGGTGGAGGATGTGATTCAGTGGGAGCGTCTGAGGACTGTTACGGAGATTAGGAGTTTTGTTGGGTTAACAGGTTACTATCAGAGATTCATAGAGAGTTTCTCTCGAATAGTAATGCCTTTTGACTTAACTGACTCGGAAGGATAAGTTTTTTTATTTGGATGGACGCTTGTGAGCAGAGTTTTCAGGAATTGAAGGGATGATTGACTACTTTTCCAATTTTAGTGTTACCTGACACTGGTGAGTATTTTGATGTGTTCTGTGATGTTTCTCACCAGGGGTTGGGCTGTGGGTTGATGCAGGAAGGGAGAGTAGTAGCATATGTTTCAAGGAAACTTAAGACTTATGAGAGGAATTATCCTACCCATTATTTGGAGCTTGCAGTTGTGGTGTTTGCTTTGAATTCGTGGAAGCACTATCTATATGGTGCGAGATTCAGTGTATTCAGTGATCACAAGAGTTGAAGTACCTGTTTGATTAAAAGGATCTGAATAAGGCATAGGAGGTAGATGGAATTCCTAAAGGACTTTGATTTCCAGTTGATGTATCATCCTGGGAAGGCGAGTGTGGTAGCAGATGTGTTGATTAAGAAATCCATTCATATGTCGACTATGATGATTAGGGAGTTGGAACTGATTGAATAGTTTAGAGATTCGAGACTTGAGGTGGAGGTTGTTCAAGATCACATTAGTTGTGGTATGATCACCATAACTAATGAGTTCTTGAGACAGGTGGGAACTAAGCAATTACAGGATCTAGAGTTGTTGAGAATTTTTGGGATTGCTTGGTACTAAGAGGGCAACTGATTTTGAGCTTAGTGCTTTGAGCTTAGTGCTGATGGAGATTCTCGAGTGGAAGTGTGATAGTGTCACTAAGGACTTTGTGGTTGGGTTGCCTAGGACAGCTAGGAATAGTGACTCTATCTGGGTGATTGTTGATAGGTTGACAAAGTGTGCGCACTTTCTTCCTGTCAAGAGGTGGTCCTTGGAGAGGCTTGCACAATTGTATATTAGAGAGATAGTACGGTTGCATGGAGTGCCTTCTAGTATTATCTCTGACAGAGATCCAAGGTTTACTTCCAGGTTGGCAAACTCTGTATCAGGCTTTAGGGACGAGGTTGAGGTTGAGCTCCGCTTATCATCCTCAGATAGATGGTCAGTCGTAGAGGATAATTCAGTCATTGGAGGATCTCTTGAGATCTTGTGTGTTAGATCATCTGGGTAGCTGGGAGGAGGTGTTACCATTGGTAGAATTTACTTATAATAACAGTTATCATTTGAGTATTGGCATGGCGCCTTTTGAGGTTTTGTATGGCGGAGGTGTAGGACTCCATTATGTTGGTATCAGGAAAGTGAGTCAGTAGTGGTTGGTCTAGAGTTAGTTCTTTAGACTACTGAGATGGTGAGATAGATTCAGGAAAGGTTGAGGGCTACCCAGAGTTGATGAAAGTCATATGTTGATAGGAGGAGGAGACCTCTAGAATTTAAAGAGGGAGAGCATGTGATTCACGTTTCACAGTTGAGGAACTACATCAGAGACCCGAGTCAGGTGGTAGAGTTGGATGAGGTGCAAGTTAGAGAGAACTTTACCTATGAGAAGAGACCGGTAGCTGTGGTTAATCACAAGTTGAAGAAGCTTCGTGGCAAGTCCATCAGCTTGGTGAAGATTCTTTAGGATGCAGCTACTGGTGAGGCTATCTGGGAGGTGGAGAGTCAGTTCAACGAAGAGTATCCAGTTCTCTTTTCAGGTAAGCCTATTTTCAAGGATGAAAATTCCTATTTGTTGGGGAGTATTGTAACGTAAAAAAAAATGTGGTTGATTTAGTAGCCAGAACGGGCTGTTCCCAATTTGGAACGGGCCGTTCCAAGCTATTGAATTAGCCTGTGAAACGTAGTTGAGAACGGGCTGTTCTGGTTGGAGAACGAGCCGTTCTGGTTGGAGAATGAGCCGTTCTAGATGGAGTACGGGCCGTTCTGGAGGGGAGTACGGGCCGTTCTAGATGGAGAACGGGCCGTTCTGGATGAGTTCCAGAACGGGCCGTTCCAGATTCGGTACAGGCCGTTCTGGCCACTCTGGAAAGTCTATAAATAGGGATTAGGGGCCCTCAGGAAAATGTGAGTTTTTAGAGAGAAGTTTTAGAGAGAAGGTCTCTGGGTCAGTAAGCTCCCTTCTCTCCCAAATTTCTCTGTTTGACTCCTTTTCTCCTCTAGACCACTAATACCTTCTGGCTTTTCTTGAAATTCAGATTAGAAAGCTTACTTTGGGAGGATTGAAGTTTCGGGTTGAGCTTTGGAAGGGAATTCTATTTCATCACAGTTGTTGGCTATTCTGAGCCAATCTTCAGGTGAGGGAAGCTAGAGTGTAGAATGATTAAGTTGTTGGATGTGGATTGGTGAAGCTAGCCAAGGCCGTGGTAGGCTCACACCCAAACCCTTCTATCCTGACAGTAGTACTGGACCTCCGAGTCTAAGTGGCACACCTGAGCAATCGCCTATTGTTGTCTATACCTGGTTCTCTTCAGAGTTCCTAACGTTGTACTATACCTGACCTGGTGGAGATAGGTCAAACGTTGGATTCGGTAGGGTTTATGCCACCTAGACTGCTCAACCTCAGTTGTTGGAGATCTCCTAGTTGTATATGCGTGACGACGCATTAAATATTAAGTTGTATATTGTTGTTGTTGTTGTTATATTAAAGTTGCTTCTAAGTTGTATGAATGAGTTGGGTTTTTATGTTGAATTGTATAGTTGTTTGTGGTGATGATTGTTATACATTTATTGCATGATTGTTAATATGATGAAATGTGTGGTGTCTTGCTTCATGATTGATTTTGAACTCTAGCTTACCCTCTTGTTTCCATGTGGATGGACTACGATGATCATACTTTGTAAGGGAGCAGGTCAGGGCTAGCTTGGAGTTGATGTGACCGCTGCGAGACGGGGAGTTTTGATCCTCGTGTTAGAGTTATCACCTTGGGTAGCCGTTTGTGCTTGACCGGCACTAGGAGATAGTATTTTTGGATAACTGTATAAATACCTAATACTTAAAAATTTAATGATTCATATATATTTTTCATGTTTATGTATTTATAAGCTATCCAACTTTATTATTTATCTTAGTTCACTATTTTTAGTGCGATTCCACTAAGTGTAGGGACTACGGTGGGTCGTTACATAGTTGATCCTTTAACTTTAAACCCTGAAAAAATATTATTTATAAAACATTGTGAGTTATTTATAAATATCTAGGGGAATGTAATTTTATTAAAGTCACATGAGACAAAATAGTGATGATAACTTAACATTTGTAATCGAAGACGATTCAATGAAAAAAATAAATCACTTATTAATTTTGTTGAAAATTAATTTTCAATAAATTTTAATTTTTGAATCTCTTTTTATGATGTAAAAAAGTGCTAAAATTATATTAATGAGAGAATAATCTTTATAGTTATAAGTAATATTGACATCTTATAATTATTGAATCTCTTCCGTGGTTCTTGTTTGTTTTTTTCCTCTTTTTTAGCTTTCCCATTCATCAAAAATATTTCCGTGATAATTAGGGATGACAAATATACCCGTACTCGCGGTAATACCCGAACCCGTCCCGACTTTGACGGGAAATACCTGGTTTGACCGGGTACGGGTACGGGTACGAGTAAAACCCGATATATTAAATCGGGTACGGGTACGAGTACGAGTATGTACTTATCTGTCCCGTATCCGTACCTGTCCCCGTTCTCATTTTTAATTTAATATTCACTTTCAATTTAATTATATTAAAAAATTTAATATTTTTTATGTGTGATTATTTATTATAATATGAGATAAAGAAATAACCTAATTATAATTATAATATAATGAAAAAAATAATTTAAAAATATCATTTTTTTACAAAAAATAAAAAATAAAAAAATTGTCGGGTACGGGTATACGCGATACCCGACAAGGACAGGGATGGAGATGAAAATCTATACCCGACGGGTATGGGGACGGGGATGGGGATGAGTTTAACTTGCGGGGACGGGAACGGGTATCATGAAACCCGTACCCGCCCCGCCTCGTTGCCATCCCTAGTGATAATGTTACCCCGTCTTATCAACACATCCTGTTACGATTTGTATTACATTTTTCATTTTTAAGTCTATTAAATTTAAGATAAATTTAAAATTAATATTTTTAATTATTATAACTTTTAAGAAAATTTATTAAATATTATCGTATAAAATTTACTTATTAGTATCATTAATAATAAAAATATTTCATTAAACTAAGCTAATAGTATATAATTATCTCAATCTATTACTTTTAAATATATTATTAGTGATATGAGAAATTAAAATAAAATTTTTAAAAACTATAACTTAAAAATAATAATTTTATATTTGAGAGAAAAAATAAATTTATCCTAAATTTGAAAATTTTAAAATATGTGTAATCCTTTTATATATATATTTTTTATATATTTTTTGTATATAGCTATGAAAGATGATTTATATAACATTACAAAAGATCCCTTTCATACAACAACGTACTAGCCATATAAAATCACATTCAAATAACGCATGGATATAACTAAAATGAAAGGTCAGTCAATAATACTTTTTCCTTATATTCTGTCTTGCTATGGGAATGACATTTAAACATGTGAAGTTTTCTAACCAATACATATCTACTCAAATGGCAATGATAAGATTTAGAGTAGTAGAGCCATATATAATGATGTACCAATTAACCAATTCTTGAAAAGAAAAACCTTTTTATGAAAAGGAGAAAAAAAATGCAAATACATAACAAGATACAAATACAGAATAACTCATACAGATGAATTCCAGAATACAATGTTAAACTGACATTTAAAGAGACAAATATCCGGATAGAAACGTATAGAAAAAATCACAGCTCATCGAAACAAATAAACAATGTGATCAGCCTTTTGTTTAAACAGAATAAATTACCTTTTGGATTTGGACTCATTTACAAATATTCTCTGATAGCTAGGTCATATAAAATAACAGTATTGACCAGCATAAAACTTGCAAGAACACGGATTTTAATTAAAAGCTCATTAAACTTTGTCAGAAACAAAATAAGGTGATTAAGTAAATCTTTTATTCAATTAGTTTAGTCCCGAGGTTTCTGGTATTCGATCTATCCGGTATAATATATACCGTACGTAGATGACCTACGTTTAGGTGATACTGAAAAAAAATTCTAAATCTTACATTAATTAGAGATTAAGTAATTAAAAGTATACAAGTGAAAAATAATTTTTATTTTATAAGTTAATTTTGTAGAGTCGAGTTAGGCTCAAATGCACCATTCTAAGATGATATCATATTTATTCTTAAAAGGGTCAATTATCCTAGATTATTAAAAAAGGTTCACCCACCATTTATCTATATACCAAGTCCAAACTCAAGTATTGGACATGAGGGAGTGTATTGAGAAAAATCTAAATCCAACATCGACTCGAGATTATACAATTAAATAAGAGTTAATCATCCATACACTGTTAGTGTAAAATTTTTTACACTGGCAACCAATCATATCTTTTAAATTATTTTATTTTATTTTTATTTTATTAAATAAGCAAGTGACATGACACTATTAAAAGATATGATTGGTTGCCAGTGTAAAAAAACTTTATACTAACAGTGTATAGGTGATTAACTCATTAAATAATATATAAGTGAAAAATAATTCTCACCTTACAAGCCAGTTTTGTAGGATTGAGATATTCTAAGATGGTATTAGATCTATCCTAGATCTTTTAGAAAAGGCTACCTATCCTAGATCATTAAAAAAGATCACCCACCATTTATTTACTTACCAAACTCAATAGTCTTAGACATGAGAGGATGTATTGAAAAAAACTCAATTAAATAGTATAGAAATAAAAAATAACTATCACCTTATAAGTCAATTTTGTAAGGATGAGACTAAAAGTCTCTCTTGATATTTGATATTTGAAGGATCTATGATCCTTATTTCCCCCAACAAAAGGTAATTAAATTTAAGCACACACAATAGATACATTAACATAGCTTTATTTAAAAGTGATACATGATTCATAACATGATGGCTGGCCAAGCAGTAATTTATTTAATACAAGCACAGCTAGCAGAGTGGTGCTTTTGACATAACCTGCCTAACAATAGCCACATGCAGTTGCATTTGTGGAATTATACATTAATTCAGTAGTAGCCTGGCCTAGAGTAGCATGGGTTGGTTCCATAATCAAACGTAGTCTCTTCGTAGACGACACGCTTCTCAGGTACATTATCGTACTCAACCACCTTAACCCTCTCAATCTCTGAAGGGTGATGCCTGTGCCCGTGGTGGTGGTTGGAACCACCAATCACATCCTCATAGACAATCTTCTCGTTGAAGCCACGATGATCACTGTGGTGGTGGTGCCCCAACCCACCTAACACTGGACTTTCTCTTGAGTACTCGATTATTGGCTCTCCTGAAACGCGGTTGTAGTTGTGGTATGCCATCTTGTTCAATCTCTCTCTTTATCACACCTCACACAAGCACATGTTTTAAACTGGTAGCTGGGGATATATATATACACCCAATTTGCCATGTTGTGCCCTTCTTTAATTTCGATGTTAACCTTGAATCTGATTCCCTAACTTCAAATCAAAACAGTAGTAGTATATTCGTCCTAAAATTTTGGTCCACAGTTCTTTCATGTTATGGCCACCACGTTAATAGTTCAAAAAAAAACACTAAAGAAATAAGTTCTATATTTTCGATAAAGTTTCCAATAAATACTAAGACAGAAATAAGTAAATAAAGATTTTCTCATGAATTAAAATTAGTTTGTGTGTAAATTAATTTTTATCATTTAATTTCTCAAAAACTGATTTTGTTTTTTGGTAGATATAACACAACACAACAAACGCAAACCAAAAATATTACAGCCGAAAAAAAGCATGGCATGAAGCGGAACTTGCAAAAAAAAAAAAAAAAAACTGATTTTTGTTTTTGCAGTTCGAATTATATAATAACTTATGCATATATAAATTAATTTTTATTTATAACAGAAGTTTAATTTATTTTATTCTTCTATTTTTCTAATATAAACATAAATCCATTCAAATATACGTTAATATTCTTAAGGAGTGATTATTAAAAAAATTTAGAATAGTGAATTTGAGTCTAACTCAACCTTACAAAATCGGTTTTTTAATTACCTATTTACCTTATCTCTGGTCATGTGGGACTTTGATTTTTTCCAATACACCCCCTCACGTCTAGCACTATTAGACTTGATATATGATTAAATGGCAGATGATCCATTTTTTAATGATCTAGAATTTGTGGGACTTGAGTTTTTTTTTTTCAATACACCCCTTTATGTTCATGGTGCATATATCAATAGTAAGTGACTCATTTAGGGTGGATCTAGATGACTCTGATACCATCTTACAATAATGGATTTGAATCTAACTCAATTATATAAAATCAACTTTTTAATTGTCTACTAGATGTGAGATTTGAGTTTTTTCCAATGAAAATACTCAAAATATATTTATATATATATATAAAGTTTATTTTTAGAGATAAGATGCATTTTTAAGTTAGAACGTAATTAAAATGAGAATTTTTTTAAAGATTTTTTTTGTTGAAAGGAGAGGTACAATTATTTGGCGTATTTATTCTCTAAATGGTAAATGCCAGTATATATGCAAATTCTTTCCAAATTCCTGACGCGTATTGATTGCAATAATATCATGGGGACATCTACAGAATGGAATTCTAGGCACGTGCCTGTCACGAGTGGCCATGAGTGGCACAATGTATATACTATATACACAACCAAAAATAAAATTCACACAAGTTTGATACATTTTTAAGGATTTTACAAAATCGAATTGCCATCTACAAAACTATAATCCCCAGGCAAAGTTTATATAAGATATGTCACATAGCATTTAAGGTTCAATTAATATTGTGCATTGATTAGTTAATTATGTATTATACACGTAAATAGACCTCTATTTAATTATATGTTATAACATGAAGCGGGACAAATTAAATATTTTTATATGTTTCAATTAAATAAATTTTTTTAGCAATTTCAGTGACTACCATCATCATATTATTCACGTGTCACGTGTGGTTTGGCACATGAAATATTAGACTGAGTTAGAAATGATGACTCTAATTACAATTATTTGTTTGATTTGCACATTAGAAAAAAAAGGTTTAATTTTATGGAATTAAAAATAACTAAATTATATTATAATTAATGACTATATTTAAACTCCATGAATTAAAATTTGTTTACTCAATATAAAATTCAAAATTAATATTTTCTATTTTATTGTTATTATATTTGTTGCGTTGCTTAGTCTTGACAAATATATCTCAACTAGGGATGGATGTAAAAACTAGAAAATAAATAAGGGAGGGGAAAACATTAAAGTACACTAGCTAGCAATTAAGTTTCTAATGCATTATAAAAGTATTTTAAAAATAGATAACAAATATATAATATAACAAATATATAATTGTCAAACAGTTAAGGAAAAATAAATATAATAAGCGATATTGTAAGTATGAAAAATGAATGTTATGGTTTATTATATGAAAATAAATTAAAGAGGTCATACATTTTAAAGTGAATAGTTAAATAAAACAAATTATAAATAAACTATTAATTTAATATGGTTTGTCACAATTTAAATTTATAAATTACAAATTTATAGATATAGAAAGTTTGGTATTCATTAATAACTATACGAGGATTACCTAAATCTAGGCAATAAAATAAAATAATAAAAATAAGAGGCTTAATATATATATATATAAGAAATTATGTGATGTATTAAGAAAGAGAATATTGAGAGAAGTCTTTAATCTCACGAGTGGAGAGTTAAGACACAAATTCAATATATAAGAATTGATAATTAGGTTAATAAACTGTAAAATTATGTATTTTATATCGTGTTAAATTTATACCCATATGTTTTAAAAGTAATTTTTTAGCTTCCACTCTTATCATCCCTTATCTCTTATTTCAATGGTCATATTATAGCAATCCATTTAGTTGCTATCAATAATTGTCATTAATAAATTAGGTTATATTTTTAATTTTTTTATATTTAGTTTTATTTTTATTTTTAGTCCTCAATTATGTAAAGTTCATAATTCTGATTTCTCTTGTTAAATATCTATTTATTAATAACTATAAAATTATAACATCAATTATGAATTGACATTAAATAGAAAATACGATAACTAAATTAAATACTATTCAACATAATTTTGAAAAGTAGATTGATTTGGCCATTTCGATTGATTTAAAAAGTCGTTTTGAAATGGATCGATAAAAAATTAATAGTATTGGTCCAAAATTATAAAAAAAAAATTTAGTCAAATTGATCTGAATAAGTCTAATTAAAAATATTTTCAAAATTTTAAATTTAATTTAAAATAATTTTAATAAAAATATATATTTAATAAAAAATATATAAATTAGATAAATACTTTCCTTATAAATTTAATTCAATCATTTATGTTATTTTATAATTTTAATATCTTTATTTTTTATAACTTGTATTATATTAATTTGATATTTTTTAATTTAGATGTAAATTTGTTATTATTAATGAACATTATTATATTTATTAAAATTTAAATTTAAAAATAATATTATATTTAATTTAGAATTTTATATATATATTAAATGTTAAATATATAAATAATATTTTATTCTAATTGGTGTAAAAAATAATATATTAGTTTTTATTTTTATAAATTTATGATATTATATTTATTTAATATTATTTTTATATTGATAATAATAATAATAATAATAATAATAATAATTATTATTATTATTATTACTATTAACATTATTATATCAATAATGATTTGATCACAATTTAACTACGATTGAATTATTGAGTCTTAAATCAGTATTTAGACCGATTCAATGATCTGATTTTAAAAATATTAATATTTTAGCTAAATTTTACTTTTAAATATTATTTTATTTTATTTTATCACTTTTAATTATTATATAAAAATGAAAATTAATAATAAAATTTGACCTAAATATTATTAAATATTAAATAGTATATCATTTATTTAATATGAAGTCATAATTAATGTTATAAATTTAATTATTAATGAATAGATAATAAAAAAACTAAAATTACAAAATTAAAAGTTTAAGTATCAAAATTATGAATGAAATATTATAAAAAAACTAAAAATAAAATTTAACCAACAGAATCGACATAGTTGTTATCAATTAATAATTGTCTTTAGAATAAAATATATTCCTAATTTCTTTCAAAGATATACATTTAATTACACTTTATTCTCTTCATATTTCAAAAAATATATATTTCATTTCCCGTAAAGATTATTATGTGTTAACAAGTACCATCAAAAAAAAAAAAAATTATGTGTTAACAAGTAGTTTAGAGATTTTTTTTCTTCTTATAAAGTGATTTCAACATGATTAGTAGTTAGTTTTTAATATAATTAATTCTATTAACTTAGAAGATAATATTAAATTTCTTAATGAAATTTCAAAGCCAGTAGTTAAAAAATTTGAAATTTTATTTTACCACTAAATTCTAAAATTAACAGTAAGGATTCAAAATTAATTATTGGTAATATCAAATGTTATAGAAAAGAACAAAATATCATTAAAAGACATTTTGCAATTATGCACTATTTAGGTTGTTTGTGTTGAAAATAATTAAAGTATGACTCATATTCATCTCTTTGGTGATTAATTATTATTACTAGCATAATCTATCATTTTTCATTGATAGATATCCTCGGATCACTGTTGCTGCTAATTTCTCCTCACAATTGCTGCTTTGGCCTAACCTTGGATCAAAATTTTCATAGGAATATCTTTAAGAAATAGTTGGCTCGAATAATATTAAAAATAATTTTTTAAGTAAGATTTATATTCAAATTTCACTACTTTTATACTTGAAAAATAAACGTATTGAAAAAGACAAATTTTATTAAAAACCACCAATATTTAAAATACAAATTTCACTAAAAATAACCTGCTAAATTTTTCCATAAAAATTAATCATAATTCAAAATTTTCATTAGCATCATTCAAGCCACTAATGATATACCATCTTCGATCACAACAATTGGTGTGTTCCAATCACATTCATCTCTGGCACTGTCACCATTAGCTAGCATCTTCAATCACTGTCTCCAGTGGCATCTTCCACTCACTATTACTTTGTCGACATCCTCCACCCATCTATGTCCTCAAATTCAATTTTAAATTCTGATTCTATATCTTTATTGTTCATTTCTTTTCATACATAAAAATCAGGATTTTTTTAAACAATGAATTTCTAAAATGAAATTTCATTTTTATAAATTATCCAACAAAAACTTGAAAGTATTTAGTTAAATGTCTTTCATCGTCATATAATATTTTGTTTAAAACAAAATTTTTATTTATGAGAAAGAAAATTCTATGAATAAAACTTAACGACACAGAAATTGAAAGATATGTAAAATCTATATGGAGAAATAAACAGATATAGATTACATTTTGAACGGACTAATTATCTTTAGTTTTATTCCTTTCCCGATCACCGATAATAACTAAGCATTTTAAAATAGTATACTACAGCTCCTTCCATTATAGATCATAAAATTTTGAGTAAATTATTCACTGGTCTCTTTATATTTAATTAGTTGAATTTAGTTTTATTAAAGAATTCAATTTAATTTCTTAATTTTCAAAAATAATGCAATGTCTTTTTCATTTAATAGAGAGAAACGACGTTAACTATTTGTATGTATAACATATGCACAAAATTGATACCTACCCGTCATGTGTATAAATAGAAAGTTTTATTTCTTTCAATTGGATGGAAATTAAACATTATATATTGTTTTTAAATTATTTGTAACAAAAAAATTGGATTAAGGTAAGATATAACTTTATTATAAGATTAGAATCAACTACCAATCTTTTTAAATTTTTTTAAAGGAATTACAGATCGTCTATTTTATCTCTAATGCAAATTCGTATGAAATGATATAAAATATGAGAGATTAGATACTCTTTTTGAATATTAAAAATACTAAATTAAAATTTTCATAATAAAAAAAATTAGATAAAGATTTAATATATTTTTAGTCCCTACAATTACATAAAGTTTTCATTTTTTGTCCCTATCACTAGAAATAGTACGTTTTAGTCTCTCTCGTTATTTTTTGTCAAATAGTGTTTGTTAATAGTTGAGATAACTATAAATTTCATTATTTTTTTCTATTGAAGTTGTTGAGTGATTGTGGTAGTTTATCAAGCAAAATCTCAACAAGTTTTGTAAAATTTGTTCAAAACAACACAAAATGAAGCTAACTTGTTTTGACACAGTCAAATTGCTTTAAACCCACTTGAGGGAACTTTTCATTCAAAAGAGAAACAGGGGTCTTGGAGTCACCAAGGAAGAAAGCTATGAAGGTAGCTCTTAAGGTCTTTGCACCATTTTGAGTACCATTTATCACATCCAAGACAAGTCTAATTAAAAGTTCATTTTGATAGTTAGTGGAGCATGTGATAGTTAGTGAAATATCTAATGATGAATTTTGAGAAAATATCATTCAATTAAAAATTATTGAATTATGTAATAATTGTAAAAATTATATCGGTGTAATTTGAATCATTTTCTATAATAAGAATATGACTTGATAGTGACTTTCACAAGAGTTCGTTTAGCGAGACATAGTACATTCAACAAAAAAAACTCACAAAATTTTTTGCTCAATTAGAGAGTTATGGTTGCTTGACAAAAGAACCCACTACAAATATTGGTAAGAACAATACTTAAGTTGTATTGTCCAAATCTAATAACCAACAATTCTTACTCGTAATTTTATTTTTATAACAAGTAAAAACTTATCTCCTTTTTATTTACCATAAACTAAGGTGTTTCTAAAAATATTTAAGAACAATTTTATAATTATTGCATATATCATCACAAACGACAGAGAAAAATTGTTTCATATAGATAAGATTTATTATCTATTAATGTCGGCCTAATTGTGAGAGGTTTGTATAAAAAAGTTCTAGGTTTTTGCAATTACTAGCATTATACACACAAAAAATAGATAAAGTTTATTAAATGTTAAAAATGTTTGCTCATACTAATCACCAACTCAAAAAAGTTTTTTTTATTAAATATATTTTCAATCCCTTAACTTTTGTCAATTTTTGATTTTAGTTCTTGAAAATCTTTTTTTTATTGATTTTAGTCCCTAAATTTTTGTTTATTTTCACTTTTAGTTCTCAAACTTTTTCTTTTGTTAAGATTTTGGTCAATGGCTTCAATTTTTTTTTGTTTAAGGAGAAAACTTATAAAGACTAAACTAGTGCAAAAAAAAAAAACCTTTTAATTACACAAATTTCATGTCGTATGTAATCCATATGACATAGAAAGTGATGCAATGACAAAAATGTAAATATGACAAAAAAATTATGTTGGATATTATTTCATCTGTCATACAATATCTTAGTGAGTGTCAACTTTGTAGTTGACCTCAACCTTTTTATGATCGGTATAATGACATTCGTCATAGAAATAACTTTCTATAATGAGTGAAACAATACTCAACATAAAAAGTGTTCTATAATTTTGGATAATGCAATTTGCATTTTTCAACTCTAGATTCATATTTTTGTTTGTTTTCTTTACCTTTTGTTCGTAGTCCTCCTCCTCTTCACACATCAAGGTAAATTATTTTTCTCTTTTGCTTTCATTTATTTATTTTGTGTTTTTTCTATTGCATTTGATTAAATGTTGATAATGTGGTGGTTTAGAAGCAAATATGATGGAAGTGATGAACATGGTAGTGGAAGACGACGTGAAGATGATGTTATGGAAATGAAGAGATATGATAATGAGAGGAAAAATGGTGACGTTGAAATGTGAAATGTAGTGGCAATGAAATGTGAAGATGCAAGAGTGAGGAGAAAATAGCATAGAGGTAGAACATAAAGAGATGTGAGAACCAGAGGGAAAGAGGGTGGTGATGAAAAGCCAAGAAATATAATGAGTCGGAAAGAGTGTAACAATAGACCACAAAGAAATATGACAACAAAAAGAAAAAAATGCAACAATGGAATGCAAAAAGAGTGACAAAAAATATAATTGAGAGCCCAAAAATAAGACTTTGATAACATTTTTTTATAATTGACATAAAAATTTAAAATCTTTTATGTCGTTGGAATCTATGATATGTCTAAAATTGACATAAAATTTATTTTTACTTCATTAATTGAAATAAGATTTGGCCAAGAACTAAAAAAAATTAAAAAAAATTGGAGATACTAAAAATATATTTAATCAATTTTTTTTATATGCAAAATTTGAATTGATTGTCAAAAATTGAGTTCATATTTTATCTAAAACCTATTTTAAAGTTTAAAATAAGAATCTGAAACAGATACTGTTTGACAATTTATATGACTTTTAACCTATTTTAAAGTTTAAATTTCTTTGTTTAAAACCTATTTTAAAGTTTAAAATAAGAATCTGAAGCAGATACTGTTTGACAATTTATATGTCTTTTAACTTAAAAGGTTTCTTTTTAAGTTGAAAGTTATTTGTATTGTCTAATAGAAAAATATATTTATAAAATATATAATTATTTAATTAAATAAATATTTTTTAACATAATTACATAAATATATTTTAATGATAACAAAAATAAATAAAAACATTAAAATAGATATATTTAAAACTTTTAATTTAAAAATACAAATCATTTTAATTAATAAAAAATTATTTTAATGATGATTTACAAGTAATTTATTATATATTCAAATTAATAAAAGAACAGTTGTTATAACCTTTTTTATACTGTGTTTGATTCTTATGGATAATTGTTTTAATTAAATGACTATAAAAGTACATAAAATGAATTTAGTTTTATGATGATCTGCTTGTGTAACGCTATGGGCTCACTTGTTACTAAGCATAGGCCCAACAAAAAGAACTAAATGAAAAACAATGGGGCCTCACCCTTCTCTTCTGCATTAATCTTATAAATTACCTGTGAGGATATTTAAATTTTTAGGCTAAAAATCTATTTTGGTCTTTTATAATAATTATTTATTTTAAATTAGTCTCACTTTTATTTTTTTATCTCAATTTGGTCTCTAATAAATTAATTGGTTGCAATGTTAGACATCCGTCCAAATTATTTAGACGGAGTTAACTGTTAGCCACATGGATGCTACGTGGATGTCACGTGGAAGCTACATAGATGCCACGTTTATGTCAAATTTTTGTCATGCATCTGGAACCAGAACGACCTGTTCTGAAACCGGGTTCCGGTTCTGGTTTCACTCTTGGTGTGTTAATTTTGCATCTGGAACGGGCCACTCCGGATGCAAAATTAACACACCAGGAGTGAAACCAGAACGGGCCGTTCTGGTTTCAGAACGGGCCGTTTTGGTTCCAAAATGCCACACATCCGGTTGATGATTATACGCGAGGACAATACTTATTCATATATTTTTAATATTAAAAATTTTATATATAATTTTTAAAAGTATAAATATATATTATAGTTATTTTTTTACAAGTTTTTATATCTACAATTATGATTAAGGATGAAAATAAACTAGGTCAGATTATGTTATATTATAATTTAACAGATTTAAACTTAATTTTTGTTAAAAATACATGTTATAAATATTATATATTTATCTATCATAGACATTTTTTAAATTGTTTGGTTACATAACAATCTTAAAAACCTACTTAATAATAATTTAACACTAATAAAAATATATAAATAAATATGTTAAATCTTATAAAAATTAAGTTTAATTTATTTATCATATAAAGATGTTTTTAATATGTGATATAAATTTTTACAATTTTAATTTATTTTTATCAACATAAACGATAAATAGAAAGTACAAAAGTTTGACAAATATCAGATAAATGAATAATTTCTCGAATTTATATTTTATACATACGATAATTTAAATATATATATATATATATATATATTAGAATATAATTTTTATTTTTTAAAATATATTATTTTTTAGATAAAAAAAATTGTGTATGTGTAAATGGTTTGTTTTCGATTTCTGAACCACACTAGTGCACTATGTTGGTTGGCGTTCTGGAACGGTCCGTTCTGAATCCATAACGGCCCGTGACTGAATCTAGAACGGCTCGTTCTGATTTTAAAATGACTCGTTCTTCTGCACGCTTTGGTGTTAAATAATGCATCTGGAACGGGTTCCAGATGCAAAATTTACACACCATGAGTGCAACCGGAATAGACCGTTCCTGTTTCAGAACGGGCCATTCTAGTTCCAGATGCATGACAAAATTTGACATCCACGTGGCCTTCACGTAGCATCCACATAACTAACTGTCGCAACCCGAAAATTTCCGATCTTGCGACCTATGATTTAAACATCCTTTTAAAAGTCTCATTAATTAAGGAATGCCTGAACACCAAACTAATCCTTAATTAATGGTTTTGAAAATAGGTTCATGGAGTTGCCACCAATATTTTACTTAAAACATTGGAAAAAGAAAAGGTTTTTAAAGATCCAATAATGACCTTGATAACCAGAATTGGGTTCGGGGGTCAGTTACGTGTAGGGAAGGTATTAAGCACCCCTACAGCGTCCTCAATCGGTACCCTATGATGAAGTTAATATGATAAGAATTAATAAATTAAATATTGAATCCCCTTTATTAATATTTATTTACATATTAAAAATTTAAATTATACGACTAACCTTAAAATATCTACGTGATTGCGTTTGTTATAACAATGAATATTAAAAATAAGAAAATAAGAAGATTAAATGAAATACCTCGTAGCAAGCTTTGTTGGATCTTCAGATGGAAAATTTAGGTGCTTTGTGGCAACCTTTCACACTACAATGCCTCACAAAATATCAAGAAATACAAAACAGAGAGAGAGAAAAAGAGAGAAATTTCGAGCTCTAAGGAGTGTTGGACGAAATTTTTGGGATCCTTTGAACTGTGGCTGAGATTTCTATTTATAGGCATCAGATGTGGGCCGGAACGGCCCATTCTGAATTTGAACGTTATGTACTATTTTTGCACCCTAGAATGGCCCGTTCTGAAATCAGAACGGTCCGTTTCGGGAAACCAGAACGGCCCGTTCTGAAATGAGAACGGCCCGTTCTGGGGTACAAATTTTGGCCCTTTTGATTGGTTTGGAACGACCCGTTCTGGTCTAGAACAGCTCGTTCCAATTTTGGAACAGTCCGTTCCGGACTACTGAAAATGATTTGGACTTTTGGGTCTTCTGATGTCCTATCTTATTGTTTGTATGCCCCCGGACGAAATTGGGTCTCTACCCTAACAGTTAACTCCGTCTAAATAATTTGGACGAAAGTCTAATATTGCAACCAATTAATTTATTAAAGACTAAATTGAGACAAAAAATAAAATAAATAATTATTATAAGAGATCAAAATAAGTTTTTAGCCTTAATTCTAATAATTATAGAGTGATAGATAAAGGAAATTGAGTATTTATCGAGGTGGGGACCAAAAAAAATGGATATAAGGAGAGCTAAAAAATGGTGGATAAGATAATAAAAGAGTGAAGGCTAAGGTGGAAGAAGAAGAGATGGAAATTCCAGCATCTGTGAAAAAAAGTGGACACGTGGTGGGCATTCCATACCCAAGTCGAGGACACGTGAACTCCATGTTGAACCTCTGCAAACTACTCGCAAGTGAAAATCCTCTCCTCAAAATCACCTTCGTCGTCACACAAGAGTGGCTCGGCTTCATCCGCTCCGACCCTAAGCCCACCAACATTCGCTTCGCCACCGTCCCCAATGTTATCCCTCTCCAATCCCAGATAGCCTCTGACATCCCCGCTTTCTTCCAAGCCGTTACCACCGAAATGGAACCTCCCTTTCGCCGCCTCCTCCACCGCCTTAACCCTCCTGCCACCGCCCTCGTTGCCGACGTCGAGCTGCGCTTTCCGGTCGCCGTTGCTCGCCGCCAAAATATTCCGGTGGCGCTGCTTTGGACCATGTCGGGGTCCTTTCACCTCAGCTTGCATCGACTACAAAGCTTGGTTCGTAACCACTCTTTGAAGGTTGACCTTTTAGGTAAACTTTCTAACGTCACTGCAAAATGTAATGATTTTTTTAGTAATTAGTGGTTACGTTTATTTATTTTTTTATGTATTAATTGTTCAAACTTTGAGCAGTTAGCAATTCATAATGGCTTTCAATAATTTAGATGATTATGAAGAGCACATACCGGGAATTTCCCCGGCACAATTAGCTGATCTTCGAGTAGTGCTTCGTGAAAATGACTTGAGGTTTTTGCAGCTTGAGTTGGAATGCATTTCTATAGTGCCTAAAGCAGATTGTCTTATTGTTAATACTGTTCAAGAGTTGGAAGCTGAAGTGATTGATTATTTGAGAGCTATGTTCCACTTTCCAATTTATCCCATTGCCTTTCCTTACTTCAAACCCGACGCAAGTCATTTAGGGGCCAACAGCGATCACAACGTTGACTACATAAAGTGGCTACATTCTCAGCCAGCTATGTCAGTATTGTATATTTCTCTTGGTAGTTTCCTTTCTGTGTCTTGTGCCCAAATGAATGAAATCGTTTCAGCTTTAAACACGAGTGGTGTTTCTTACTTTTGGGTGGTTCGTGGAGAAGTTTCCTGGTTAAAAGAGAAATGTGGTGACAGGGGTTTAGTGGTGCCTTGGTGTGACCAATTGAAGGTTTTGTCACATCCTTCTATAGGTGGGTTTTGGAGCCATTGTGGGTGGAATTCCACTCTAGAAGCTGTTTTTGCTGGTGTTCCAATGCTCACGTTCCCTCTTTTCTTTGACCAAGTCCCAAATAGTAGGCAAATTTTGGAAGTGTGGAAGAACGGGTGGGAGTTAAAAAGATCAGAGTTGCGAAGTGAAGAATTGGTAACACAAGAGGAAATAGTGAAAGTGATTAGAGAGTTTATGGATGTTGGAAGTACTAAGGGTAAAGAAGTTCGAGATAGGGCCCTACAACTTAATGGCATATGTGACCGAGCAGTTGCAGAAGGTGGATCCTCCAATATGAACCTAAAAGCATTTATAAAAGAAGTTTTGTGTGTTCAAGATCATTTAGTGTGATAAGTATAAAATAGGCAAATAAAAGATGTCATGCACGTTTACTTGTTTGAGCTTAAATTAGGCAGAGAAAAACTAGAGAGGAGAAAGTTGTGAACAAAATTATATTGCTCTTATTTGTTTTTTAGTTCATGAGGATGAGGGTGAAGGATAATGATAGTGAAACTCATTTGTACTTCAATTAAAGCAAACTTGATCCTCCTCCATTGGACTTTGATTCCATACATGTAAACTATGGAACAATTCCTTGATCAGTGATAGGTTTCTTAGGTATATCATTTTTTTAGCTTGCACCAGATGCAACCTGAGGCTGGAAATCTGAATTTAGAATAGATTGTACCATTTAAAATGCAATCAACAAGAGTAAGCAACCACCAGACAAGAGGATGAATGTAGCTTTGGTAACAAAGTCGAGATAAATTAGAAAGCGAGTCTAGTAATGGGACTCAGACAGTATATGGCATCAACATCTGGACATTTCCAAATAAGTCATCAAAATGTAAGATTGTCTTCAATGAAAGACACCAGTGGTCTAAAAAAAAAATTTGCCAAAAGTTATTTTATGTGATTTTTTCAATTTTTTTCATAATGTTCCTATTTTTATTTTATTTTTCTGTTTTCACCACCTTCCTTCCTGCCAAACATATGCTAAGTTTACGAGCGAAATGAATAAAATTGAACAATTATTTGCCATTGGATCAACAAACAAATTAGCAGCTAGATAAGCTCCAAAGCATGAACAGTGTTAAAAAAATTATTGTCCAAGCAAAATATAATATAGATATAGACCACTAGGATGCGAAGTTATTGCCGCTTATTGTGCTAAAACAAGACTTTATTCTTGATAGTACTAAAAAAATATTTCGTTACGAATAACCATTTAAATTTCTGAGAAATTCATCTGATTTCATTTACATTTTACTAAAAACCTAAATCTCCGTTGATTTGGCTTTAAAGACACCACCTTTACCAAAAGAAAGAAATATTAAGTTTAATTTCACTTCAACGCATCTTAAACAATTGGAAAACTGGAATCCAATATCATTTCATTTTATTTCATTCCATCCCTTTCACCGAGTGGAAGCAGGAGTGCTAAAAAGACATTTTCCAACACTCGAGTCCTTTCATTTCTATTATAGTTGAAATTCATTTAGTTCACACTAATTTAATGAAACCCACATATTTAGTAAAATCAACATAAATTTCACCTAATTCAAAAATTTGTGAGAAAGAGTGTTACAAAGTGTATTAGTAACATTTCTCATCCAGATAATATCTAAGCAAAACAAAAATATCTGTAAGCAAAGCAACCCACGCTATTTTGGGTGGGGCAGAGACCCAAACGAGGGAGTAGCAGGGAATTATTGCTCAGAACATAGTAATCTACAACATTCCTCTAAAATACAAGTCTTAGAGGCCAAATGTGTTGGACCTTCACCTCATAGCTGCTGATCGAGGTATGCATCTCTGGGAGATTTGGGTGTCATAGGAGATGCAACGGTAGTTCCGATGTACCCCATTACATTTCCAGAAACATTCTTCAACCAGGAGGTGCTTCGTGTTAACCAACCACCCTGTTCTTGTTCTTGCATTTCTTGGTTGCTTTTCCTTTCTTCCTCCAACAATATCTCAATCCACCTCTTGGCCATGAAAGTCTTAATGGCTTCAACCCCTTGATTTACAATATCCAATGGAGGCAATTCAAGAGGATTCTGCTCCAAGTTTAACTTGGTCAAGTTATCAAGGCGACCAAATGTATCAGGAAGTGCATGAATCTGATTGTTGCTTAAGTCCAATTCCCTGAGGTTAGTCAAATCACCAAATGTCTCAGGAAGTTCTCTGAGGTCACTGAAATTACTGCTCAGGTTGAGAACTTCAAGACTAGTCAGTCTTCCAATTGCAATGGGAAGCCCATGTAGCTCGTTAAAGTGAGCATCCAAATAGCGCAAGGACTTCAACTCACAAATAGATGAGGGAAGAGATCGTATCTTGTTCAACTGAATCATGAGTTTCTGTAAGTTCGGTAATTCATATCCAATGTTTGTGGGCAAATATGACAGATTGTTAAAGCTTACGTCCAACTCCACCAATGATCTGATCATTCAATACAGTAAGAGTTCAATCAATCATAGTTAACATGATTTGAAAAATGAGATGATATAAGTATAAATAGAACATAGAATTCTCAGTTAGATACTATACAGTGTTTGAACATGGTGAAAGACAAATAAAAGTATAAAACCATAAAATATGATATAACCTTGACATAAGACATACTTCAAAACAAATTTGAATAAAAAGCATGCATAAAAACTGCTCCCACTTTCACTACTCCAGTAGTCTACAAATATGTCTCACAAAACACTCATGTAGCTCTCAACTAAAGTTAAACATTCATTCTCAAAATAAATGGATGTTAGTGTACAAAATAAATTTTGCTGGGATCCCATATCAGAAGGCATAGTAATTACTCAAATTGGCTACCATGACAATGATATAAAAAACTGTTGTCTTATGAATTTCTCACTCACCTGCACTGACAGATGGGATCAGGAAGCGCAGTCAGCTTATTTCCAGAGACACTTAGCAATTTCAACCTTTGTAACAACCCAATGGAATCTGGCAGTGATTCCAAAAGATTTGAAGAGAGATTAAGCTCCTCAAGGTTTTGCAATCCAGCTATCGAGTCAGGAATTGCCTAATGCGATGCACAAAATATATTAGTATACATGTGAAGCAATAAAAAGAAATGTCAAAGTCCTGTTTGGAAAAAGCTTTTAAGTACTTGAAGGAAAAAAAATGAAGTAAAATGAATCATGTTTCTCTCATAAGTTAAATGAGAAAAATTCTATTAAAATTGAATTATATAAGTTGATTTTAACTAAAAAAAATGATTCATTTTAACATCTTATTTTCTTCTCCAAAAAGTAAGTATGGAAAAGTTTATTTATTTAATCTGGGCTTAAATCATTGAAGCAAACTAGTACTGCAACATGATTTAATACATATCAATGGAAAACCAAGAAGCATACACACACTCGCAATCATAAATAAAAGCTAACATTAACTATAAATTTCTGTCTCGGGTAAGATATAGATGTCTAGAATAACTGTGGTACATGCTTATTTGTCAATTTTTTGCATAAAGACACGTGTCAGTATCAACTTAAACGAAAAACAATTTGGGCCATCTTTGTATAGCCGTCTTGAGAAAATCATTTAGCTTCTCTTCCATAAGTTAAAATCAACTTATACACCTTGGCTTACACACGAGTCAATATCAGCTTAAATGAAAACAACTTATACACCTTAGCTTATACATGTGTCAATATCAGCTTAAATGAAAATAATTTCTTTGAAAGTTAAGTGCATATGGGTTTATTTTGACAAATTTCTTCATAAACACTTTTTAATTAAATAAGCTTCTCCAACAGATAAAATTAGTTTCTCCGTACACTAATTTATATAAGTTCTCACATATTAATATATCTAAACATTAGTTTTTCACTTATGAAAAAATTAATTTAAGCAGAAAATTTTATTTTATTTTTTTGAAATACTTATGGAGAAATTTATCCATACAGAGTCCAATTCACTTTTCATTTCTTTTCCTATGAGTAATCAGATAAGTTTATTCAGCTTAATTGATTGATTATGTTCGACAAAAACAATTTCAGGTTAAATCCAACAAGTATCAACAAAAAAAAAGGAAATTACCGATAGTTGATTGCTTGAAAGATCAAGCACGAGCAAGCCAGGGATTCGACCAAAAGCTTCAGGCAAGAGCCTCAATTGGCGTCCAGAAAGGTTGACACGCTCCATTCCTTTGCCATAAGCCTCTTGCAGAATCCCCACAACCTCTTCGTTCACTTCCTCACCAACCCCATCACCATCGCCATCGCCAACGCCAACATCCCTATCCTCGTACATTTTCACCAACCGTTTCTCAGCCTCCCTCACAACCTTCTCGTACGCCTCGTGCATCTCGTCCAGCTGCAGCACCGACTTCCAGACCCGCTTCTCCCTCTCGGCCCACTCCCTGCGCTCCCTCTCCTTCTCGGCCTGCTGGGCCCGCCACCCGTGGATCTCCACTTCCGCGGGCCGGGCCTGCAGCACGATCTCCTCCAGCTCGCGGGAGAGCTGGGCCTCGATCTCCGCCACTCTGGCCCGGGCATTGTCCACCTCCTCATGCGTGGGCCGCTCCCCGATCAGCTTCAGGACGGAGCGGGCCTGGTCCACCTGGGACACGGCCCGGCCCATCGACGCCACCAGGTCCGGGTCCGCCAGGTGCGGCATTTGCCCCACGATCTCCGGCGCGCGTGGCTGCTCGATGTCGAAGTGGTCGGAATCGGAATTGGCGGCGGCGGCGGGTTTGGGAGTGAGCGAAGGGAGACGCGACATGACGTAGGAGAGGAGAGGGAAGGTTCCGGGGTTTGGATCCATGGCGTCGGAATTGGAATTGGATAGAGAAAGGGTTGGGTTAAGGGTTTGTGATGAGAAATTGGGATAACATGGAATGAATGCTCTGAGAATATCGCTTTTGATTTATTGTTTGCTTTGGGAAGTAGACAGTGACTTTAGATGCTGCGAGGTGGTACAAGAAAAAGTGACCAAATCCAATGGCAACACATTTTTCTTTTGTCAACTCCAGTCAACAGTCACTTCATTCATCTGATATTAGTAACGACTTCTAGAAAACTCTCTCCATTATATCCTTCTTTTAAAAAATATTCTATTTTTTAATAAATAAATAAAATATAAATTAAGATTTATGTTATCAAAAGTTAGATAATAGAAGGAAGGAATGAAGAGAAAAGGAAATGTGGAGGATCTTTTCTCTTAGAGACTAGTAATTTAGCAAGTATTTATTAGAATGAAAAATTTGTCATGCCCAAAATCATATCTATTCAAAATCATAAATTTCAGAATCATACATTTCGAAATTATGATTCTTATATCTGATTAAAATTTATTTAATTGGCTATAAATATTTTAAATATATTTATGAATGTTATTTGTAAATTAAAAAAATGTATTGGATTAAAATATTTTTTTTAGTCTTTATAATTTCACTTATTTTACTTTTTAATTTTTATATAACCTAAAAGTAAAAGATTTGAGCAATATACAGAATCTTAAGTTCATACTTTATTGTCATTATTGTAATTCTCATGAAAAATATAAATAAATCTTGATTAATTTTATCATATTTAATATTACTATCTTAAATTTAATTAAAATTCTATTTTCAATGACTATTTTAATTCATAATATCAAATCTCAAGGAAGAGTAGAATAGGAAAAAAATTAATTTTAATTGAATTTAACAAAACTAAATGATATTAATTAATTTTCTTAATAACCGAACAAATTAGTTAGTTTTGCTGATAATTGACTTTGGAGGTAGTATGGCGCTACCCCCATCCACTTTAGTCTCTTGAAGCATGAAAATAAAAAATAAAATAAAATAAAAGGTCTTTGAACGTTTCAATTATTTCATTTAGGATTTAGTTGAAAAAATTGTGAAAAATTATTTATCCAAATAATTATTTATATGAATAATCAATTATTATTATAATCAAAATAAATTTTTGTTTAAGTAAGTTGACTGAAAAATGATTTTTAAGTTGTTTAATTATATATGGATATAATGAAAATAAATGAATTTTTATATAGTAAATCAACTTAAAAGGAAAAATGTTGTTGAGAAAAAAGTTTCCAGAGAAAAAACATTGTTTACAAATTTTTTCTATTATCTTAAACAAATACTTTCTTTTTTACAAACAACATTTCCCAAAAAAAAAAACATTGAATTTTCAAACACTCTTAAATTCTTAAACTTAACTTCAGTCAAAAAATAATAATCTTAAACTTAACTATTCATTATCATTTTAGTCTATAAACATACTAATCTTTCAAGAAGTTGGTGTATCTAAATATTGTTAATGTTATCATTTAAATCATACATTTTTTTTTTATAAATTTGAACTAAAGTGGGTAACATTTTATACTTTCAGAAACATTTATTGAAGGATTAAATGTGTTATTAATTTTTATAAAATAAAATGTTTTTATTTAAGTCATATATATTTTTTAAAATCTCTATCATTATGCAACTACTTTTAACTATTTATTTATTAGAAAATTAAGTAAATTTCAAATCGTACTCATAATTGATTGTGATACTGTAATAATGCGTAACACCACTAACAAATTTTATAAATCTTCAAAATAAATATTATTTATCTACCTTAATGTAATTTGTAATTTTAGAGACAAAAATAAAGACTTTAAATTTTAAAAAAAAATTTAAGGACCAAAACAAAAATTTGCTTATAAGGATATAAAACTATGATTCCTAATTTTTGAAAAATGAAATCTTTATATAGTAACTAAAATCAAAATTTATTAATTTTATAAAAATTGAATATATATATTTAAATTTTATTAAATTATTATATTTTTAAAAATAAATTTACTTTTAAAGTTAGAGAGACCTAAGCCAGCCCAATTCTTTAAGCCGGCGAAATAGTTGGACTAAATGGGTTGATATATCTGACCAGCCTGATTTATTTATGGACTGTGTGCGAACTAAAATTTTCGACATATAATATTAATTAAATATTTAAAAAAAATTAACAATATTATTAAAAATTATTAATTTCATAAAACTCGTAAATATCACATCATAATAAAAATTTATATCGATTATTTAAATAAAATTGTGATAATTTTAAGAACATTCATTACAAATACTATAGATATATTTATTATATCATTTTCTTATTTAGTTTGAATTATTTAAAAAAATCATTACTAAAGTTGTCTAGAAACTATGACATTTAATTTGTATTATTGGAAATGAGAAAATGAAATATTAATATTCTTAGTGACCAATATTTATTTTAATGCAAACTAAATATTAATTTGCTAGAGTCATATGAACTTGAGTTGTCTTGAATGGCGTGATATTTGGTGCATTCTTTGGGTTTTGACTTTTTTTTTTTGTTGATAAACATGGATTAATATTTTAAAACTGAGATTAAAGATTTTTTTAATTCATATATATATGCTTTACGTAGTGTCTGAATGTTATAATTAATGAATAGTTATGAAATGTGATCAAATATTATTTTAATATAGATTAGAATTGAATTTAAGAGTTCTAAATTGTTTTTCAGACAAGTCATACAACCAGGGTAAGCTTGGTTTTGAGTTGTTTGTGAAGTGGGTTTGATGACAAATGATCAAAGATTCATTCGAGTAATGTTTTGTGCCTTTCTCTAAAGTGTGTCGTATACGTCAGTGCAACAACTAGCTAGTATACGTCAGTACAACTGTACAACTACTAGCTAGCTACTGACTAGGTTAATGCTTATCATATAATTTGCATGTTTTCTTATTTTTATTTACGGCTTCTGATGCGTGATTCAGTTGTGAACTGCAATCCTACATTTGGCACAGCCTTGAGGGTAGTAGAATTGAATCGAATGTGTTGCCCAAATATCAAACATGATATGCATGTCTTTCTGTGATAAAGAGAGTTAATTGTCATCAACTCTCTCCTTCATGCACCTCTTGAATCTATATGCTTTTCTGCATCAAACCTCCTACGTGGCATTCTTATTCGATTTCCTCACAAGTTATGATAAGATGTGAAAGTTTATTTATTTGTTTGTATAAGATAATTTTTTTATCCTTTGGATACAAGACTATATTTAATTTTTGATAAATAAGTTAAATGACTATTATCTCTTTGAAATTTTTCAGAAAGCTAATTGCTGTATAGAAAATGCATTTGTCATTTGCCTTATAAACATAGTCCTCATCACATTAACCTTATCCATGTGAGTTCTGAGACATTAACAAAATCTCTTTTTATTTGTCTAATACATTTAACATGGTCCTCATCAAATTAACCTTGTCCATTTGAGTTATGAGACATTAACAAAATCTCTTTCTGAAGCAGTTCAAATATTTCCTTCAATCGAAGCTTAAACTTGGCTGTTATGTTCCTGTTTATCCTTTGCTGAAACTTGGTGCTCTTAAGCCAAGTAATACCAATGTATGCATCACACTTGCAAGCACATTCACCAAGAGACGATTTCCCAATTTCGTACTTAAAATGAATCTGCAGACACAGAATATCACAATCATATACCCTTATATGGGAACAAGATGAACTAAATTAATTTATCACTAAAAAAGCAGTTCAGTTTAGCATACATGAAAGTGATCAGCAAATGGAACACCGTGAAGAGCCATAACTTCAATCACAGTCCAACCTCCGGTGCTTGGATTCAAAAACTTTTGTTGTGTGCATGTGACTTCACCACCAAAAGCTGACACCTGTCGATTGAATCGGTAAGAAACGTGCCTTTCAAAGACATCAGGCTTTACTTTTTCCCATGATGTAGTTTCATAGTTCACACATCCTGATCTCCGCATAATTTTATGCTCCAGATTTTCTCCCTCAAAAATTCCCATCACTGATCTCACCTGAGCAAGAGAAACACAACACATCAAAGCTACAGAAAGTTAATACCATACATGAAATAATATCAATTCTTAAAGAGGCTAATTGCTAATTCATCCACCAAGGTAATTTCCTTTTCAGTGTCTCCCAAATACCATAAATGTTAAATTGTAAATGGAAACTGCAAGACAACTAGCCTCTACTATCTTTTGGAAGTAAGAATTGTACAACATCAAAGAAGAGATCACAACATCCTTGGTAGTAGAGGAGTTAGACTACCAAGGATGTTGTGAAGTTCTGCAGTTTATTGCTGACCTTAATTGGAAGTTCTGCAGAGAAAATTCTGGACATTTTTTCTTCATCCTCTAAAATAGTTGCAGAGTCTTCTGGAATTACAAGGCCTTCTTGATCTTCATGGTCATCAGTAATTTGTTCTTTCTGATAGGGGTTCAGTATTCTTGTTCTCCACAAGGCCTTTATTGTTCTTTTATGAAAACAAAATGTGATGTTAGCTGAAAGTGAAAACATGGAATCAATTATAAGATTAGAAATGAGCATGCCAGACTCATACCTGGAGGCAGCACTAAATGAAACAAATGATTGAAAATGAAACCTAAGTCTCCCTTCTTCATCTTGAGTCTTTGCACCGTGCCTTGCATCAAGCCCTCGACCTCTTTGCAGAATTATGACCAATGTAGGGCTCCCTAATGTGGCCAATGTTGGAGGAAGCACTTGTATCTCTTCAATATCTTCCCAAAGGAAGAAGAATTTGGTTTTATGTCCAAGCAAACTGGCATAAAACCCCAGAATCCTTGCTGAAAGAAACAACCGACCCTACAGCAGGAATGCATCCATTATTTAGTATATGGAGTTTATTACTTAAACATCACCTGGTAAATTAGTTCAACATCACATATTATTCAAACAACTCTCCTCTTTGATGTCTCATAGTTAGAGAGTAAGAACTTGTTTTGATACAAGTTTAGAAGAATTTTTTATCCCTTCTTTATTGGAAAAAAAGGTTCTTTTATTTTTAGTAGATAATTTCTAGTAGAGAATTTTTCAAAAGATCTTCAAAATTTATATCCAAACAGACTCAAATATAAAAAATGTGTTTAAATATGTCAACCACATGTAGTACCTGTAAAGGCATTTTTCTCTTCAGGTAACAAGTGAAATCTTTGATTAGAAATTCTTCTGGAGGCAACCCAAACATTTTCTGGAATGTAGAATTCCTTTGAGGTGATCTAAGATTCAACTGTCATTAAGCTATTTATAGTCACATACAATAAATAGTTCTAAATATTTTATGCAAACAGAAAAATAAAAGTTGGTTGAACTGTATAATACCAAAGCAGATACATGGGGTCAGATTCCTAATACTTACTTTTTTGCCCACTTCCTTTTCCATCTTCTCCAAATATTCCTTGATTGTTTCAACACCTTTGTTGTTGTCCAAAAAAATTCTCAATCGCAACTTTGACTGAGAAGATTGAGCAAGCTTTCCTTCAAGCATGAGCCACATGTCTGCCAATTCTGTTGATGTGTGCTTTAGAAAATTGATCTCAACATGTCCAAGTAAAACATCCTGGTCAAATGGACCACCAAAATCAAAAACTTCCACATCTAGAACTGATGGTGGTTCTTCCATAGCATCAAACTCTAATACCTCTGCATACAAGTATAAATACCAATACAGGATTCAAGTAAATATATATCCATATCAAGCAAAGTTATTGCAAATAAGATAATTATTATCAAGTTAGAATGCCAAACCATTCCATTGAGGATTGGACGTTTGAAGCTTGACAGAGCTAGACCTTGTTTGCCCATTACAGGTGAACACTACATAGGGATCTGACAACTCTTCTGACTCCAAGTCCAAGGAAGCCAGATCAACCCCCTGAATTAAAGCCACAGTAAGAACCCATCCATCACCATGAGCTTTGAGGCCATGGTCAGTTCCTATTAGAGGAAAAGGATGCAAAAAGTAAACCCTCATAAAGTCATCTGACAGTTGACGATGATAACAAGCATAATAGTGTGTTCAAATAATATGCTTACCCATTTGAAATCTAGCTTGCACAAAGTGAGACACCATATCATAAACACGCTGAAACTGGATGACTAAAATTCCACTTGTAATGAGTTCTCCAAAACTATCTGGTAATTCAAGCCCCATAAATTCCAAGCCCTGAGGTAGACTTGGACCACACCTTAAAATATGCACTAACACATACAAAAACATGAAAATGGTGGAAACCACAGTGAAATTCCAAAAGTACGCAATTGCCTGCCACCAATTCCACTGGTCTTCTGTTTGCAAAGTAGCCAACAAATGCTCCTTATCTGGTAAATCTGCTTTATCTAGCACCTTAAAATGCAGGGCAAGTTGGTTGGAGAATTGTTTGAAATTCTCCTTCAATCCTTCCCTTACCCTACCTTCAATCATGCTTTTCATCATTGTGCTCTGGAGGAAGACAATGCCCCATGACACAATAATATGTGAGGATTCCTCTCCAGAAGATACCTTTCCTGGCATTATCTTATAAAGAATTTCAATCCTAAATGCATTACCATATGGAACCTCAGGTGTGCTTATACTGACAAGTATAGCAAACTCTTTTCTGCTCACTCTAATGTAGGTTTGCTCCTCGATGGCATTAACTGCTTTAATGAATTTTGTAGCTGCCTTTGTATAGGTAACACCTCGTGTTAAACATGACATGTCTCCATGTTTCCATGTCCAAGGTCCCTCATGCACATTTGTTGTTCCCTGCAGTTCAGCCATATCTTTCCAAAACTGTGAATTCGGTACAAAAAGAAACACATTAAGGTCATTTGAAGAGACTAAATAATTCTCATCTACTAGAACACCACCAGCTAAATTTTCTGGCATTTCTGGTTTGTTATCTCCAGACTCCATTATTGCAATGGCTTCTTCAAAACTACAGGGAGATGAATTTTCCTGTACACTATCTTCATAATCAGATAATGAAGTAGTTCGTTCTGAAGAATCCCCAGGTTTTGAGCTTCCTTCTTTCTTATTGAAAACCCTATGCAAACGATTAGCAATAACCTTCAACATTTGTTTGCCTACACCTATTCTATCAAACGAGCGTGACATAAAACGCAAAGACCTTTCAAATCTGGAGTCTTCTAGTGCAACTGTTGAATTTGGAGAATGCTTGTGACTGAAAAAAGAGGCACGACCTTTACCATGAAGAGAAACTGTAAGGAGAATTTTTCCTGATCATACAAGACATTGAACTAAAATTCAGTTACATATGTTGCATAACAGTTTCAAAATTGCTTCTTTGAATAGTGGATTAAGCCTAACTCAACCCTACAAAACTGGTTTATAAGGTGAGGGTAATGGTTTATAAGGTGAGGGTTGCTTTCCACTTATATACTATTCAATTGTCTAATCTCTAGTCGATGTGGGACTTGGGTTTTTCCCAATATTGCTAAAGAAACAAAGAAGAAATGGTTAAACCAGTAGGAGTCATTAGAACACAAAATGCAACATTTGTTCATGATTTTATTCTGTGAATTCATTTTATTATAAACACACTCAACCCTTATATTTAAAGATTACATAATGAACAGGAACCCTAAGTAGTTTATAAACACAATAGACATGATGTAAAAAAGTAGAAAGCGCGAGATTAAGCATGCAAGTAACACTTCGTGAGGGAAACAAACCAGAATATTTATCAAAAAATTTGCCACTTTTGGAGCTTTCAAGAGAGAACCACAAGGGGAGTAACGTATGCTTATCCTCAAAAGCAAGTGAGGCTAGCGGAATGCGTACCTCACCCACGAAATCCACGTAACCCTTGGTCACTTTGCACTCCTTAGCAACAACAGACACAACAAGCACGTCCTCTGCATCATGCACCCTGAAACTAAACTCCTCGTTCCAAACGGGGTGCACGTGTTCCTCAACACCCTTGTCTTGGATTTGAACTTCCCGAGCCTAAGCTTCACGTAAGAATCCTTCACGGGTAGGACCTTGGCTTCCAATACACACACGTAAAGCTTCAACATAGCTTATAATAAAGTCAGTTCTTTACAACTTGTGACGCATAAAGCAAAAGCATGGTATCATGTTATGTTAGTTTGAAAGGATTTTTAGTACTCTAAAAGAAAAAAAATTTGATTCGGTGGTGGAGGTGGTGGAATGAATAAGGGAAGTCACGTGTTAGAAGAATACGTGGACAGTGAAGGGAAATGACACTTGGTGTATGGTGTGAATAGAATGTGCGGTTGTTTATGAATGGAAACTCGTTAGTTGTTAGTCATTACTTATGGAAGATGGTTTCCTTTGAGTATCCATGATTCATTCACGTCAGTTACTTGTCAGCTTTTGTTGTTGTTATTTTGAGATTAAAGTTTCCTTAAATTTTGTTTTTTATGTGTTTGTCTGTGTGTTGTGCTAGCGGTGCCAATACAGTTTTTTATTGGGAACAGGAAATTAAGTAGCAATTATATAGGATAAGTATTGTTGGAAAGGATTCTATATTATATATATATATATATATATATATATATATATATATATATATATATATTAACGTATTTTTATATTTTATTAAAAAATTTAAAAAATATATATTAACTAATGAAAATAATTAAATAAATAATTAATATTTATTGATCCAATTAATATTATAATCAATTCTCAAATTTTAAAAAAGTTTTGTTTTTAATGAAAATATTAAATTTATATATATATATTTTTAATAATAAAAAAATATAAAATTTTATCAAATATGAAAATCAAGTAATTATTTAAAGGAGTATTTTTTTATATTAATATAAATATTTTCTTTTATTTTCTAAATTTTGAGAAAATAATACATAATTTATTTGATTCATTTTGAAAAAATAATACATAGTTTATTTGGTTCAAACAAAACTTAGGTAAGACATTTGCAATAATTCGTGCCGTGCACGAGTGTGTTAATTTATAATATGTCACATTTTTATGATTTTATATTTAATTATTTTTTGAATTTGATTATATTATAAATTTAAATAATAATATATATCTATATTATCAATTAATTTAATAAAAATTTATTTATAATATTAATTGTTAATTTTAATATTTATTTATCAAAATTATAATAATTTTGATCATATATAGAATTAATATAAATGTTTATAAATAATCTTAAATTATAGAGGCTGACTTCAAGATAATTTGAATTTAATTATAAAGATCAAAGTCTTCTATTACCTTAATTACGTCAATCCATTTATAAAACTAGTAAAATAATTATTAAAATTATAAATATTTTTATTTTTCTAGAAAATTGTCAGATTTCATAAATAAAAATTATCATAATTATTTAATTGTAAATAATTAGTACCGTGATTAATATTGTAATTAATTTTTTGAGTTAAATTTTCTCCCAAATATAAAAAAAAAGTGATAAAACACAATAGAGAAAGAATTGAATTTTTTAAATATTTTTTCTTATTTCTCCAATCTTTTTTCTCATTTTCTCTTGTAACAAAACATCTTAGGTTTAAAAAAAATGTATTTGATCTAAAAATAAAAATAAAAAACCTCCCATGAATTTTGAAATGAGGAACGTTAGGAAACAAAATTACTAATATAAGTATTGTAATCTAAATTTAATTAAATTTAAATGGATTTTACTTTTTATATGTAATGTATATAAATGTTTAATTAAATTTAAATGTATTTTACTTTTTATATGTAATGTATATAAAATTCTGATCAATTATTTAAAAAATAACTGTTAAAAATATCAATATACTTTTGCATTACAAGCTAACTTTTAAATTCATCCTATTCATATAAAAGAGATGAGAATCAGCAAGTGCATTTGCAGGATTGGTATTCTCTACATCACATTTTCATGAACATGTTGAATATATAAGACTTAGGTTTATCTTCAACTGTTAAAAAAAAGGATTTCTTGTGTAAGACGTTGAATGGAAACTTTTTAAGGAGGACAAAATTATGCATAGATCACAAAGAAAATTTATAAAAATAAAATATAACTTCTTAAACAACTTACACACATTTAAAATGGTTTCAGAAAAATTGAGCACAATTAAAATTTGTTAAACGTGCATATAGTATACTCATATAACGTAAACCAATTTTTCATACTGAAATAATGAGATTTATGATAAGCATAATTCAACACAAAATTTAAATAAACATGAAAGTCCACCGATAGAAAGTTAAGAAGTTATAACTACTTCTATACTAAAATCTACTATTAAAAAATTATAATAAATAAGATAAAGATTAAGATATTTTCATTTATTTATCTAAAAGTTAGGAAATATTTAATAACTACAAAGATGATCTTAAAGATGATGACAACATAATTATTTTTATTATCATTGTTATTGTTATTGTTATTGTTATTATTATCACTATCATCGTTATTATTGTTGTTGTTGTTGTAAATCTTCACAAAAAGTTTGTGATGAATATATTTGTAGAAGTTTTAAAAACTCGACAGATTAATTTGTAGAGGATAAAAATCCTCGTCAATCGAAATAAAAACCTCCACAAACTAATTTTTTTTTCTTGTAGTGAATGATGGTGACTATGATGACAATGACAGTAGGGATAAAACTAGAAAAAAATTATTAAGGGAGCAAAATTCTCTGCATAATAAAAGTAAACATGATTAATATATAGTTAATAATGATTTAAAATTATTATATACTTTATGAGTACATTTCATGAAAATAATCCATATAAATAATCTTTAATTACATTTTTATTTCTCAAGTATTGTAATCATGTGATTTTGGTGCTAAAGGTTCTAATTGAACAATTTTAGTCATTCAAGTACTGCAATTGTGTAATTTTATTACCAAATTTTAATTAAGTCATTTTTTTTTGTTCGTCCTTGAAGTATCCACCGTCTAGTAGTGACTAATCTCCTCGCTACGAGGGAGGCACCTCAAAGGGTGGGATAGCTGACCCCAAGATTTAACGCGGCTGTATACACAAGGCAGGATTTGAACCCCTGACCTTACTTAAGCGTGGATCAACCCCTACCGCTGAACCACACGCTTGAAGTTTAATTAAGTCATTTTGATCTTTGAAATATCACAACTATATAATTTTAGTTTCTCCCATAAAAAATATAATAATTTTTTAAAATAATATTATATATATTATTTAAAATTATATAATTGTTGACCTATTTAATTTATAAATATTATAATTAAATTTTTATTCATGTATCAAATGATATAAGTTTATCATTACTAAACAAAAAAAATTTATATATGTTATTAGGATTATAATATTATTGATAAATTAATATAAATAATATTATTAATATATTTATAGAAAAAATAATAGGTCTATAAATATAAATTTACATATATTAATATATTCTTACAAAAATGTAAATATATCAGAAGAAAATTAATTAAAAATATTGATACATCCCTATTAATGTTGTATCAACAAAAAATATTATATTTTTAATAGAAAGGATAAAACTAAATAGCATAGATACAATGCTTGACGGAATAAAATTTCCTTAATTAAAAATTGAAAGACAGGAACTAAAATCACATACTTTATTTTATAAACTAACTTTTAAATTCACCCTATTTAAAATGATTTAATATATCATTTTAATAAAATAAACTTAACGTAATATATACATTTTAAAATATATTAAAATATGAACACTTTAATTATCTTTAAATTATTGTTCAATTTTAACAAAATTTGATATACACATACAAGATAATATAAAGTTATAATTCAGGGGTTGGATCATCAAAATCCACATTAAATTAAAAGTTATTAAACATTTTAATATTTAGTAAAAGTTACATCGATATTATTTCAATTTTCCTTATATATGTGTATATGATAATAGATATGTGTTGATACTATTCTCTAATTAAAATTAAAATTTTATTATAATGATATATAAAATTTTAAATTTGATTGAGATATAATAATAATTACATAATTAAAAAAATAGACTTTAAATTTATTTTTTTAAAAATAATATTGGGACCTATTTTTCTGTTGAAGAATCCTTTTCCTACCTTAAGGATTCTTTCAAACCATCTATATGGATGATTAGTTGTATTTTTTATGTTACTTTTATCTCGTCCTTTTTCCTATTTATTTTTATGAGTTTATTAGAAAATTTTATGAAAACTTTATATTAGGAATTAGAACTTACACATATAATTGTGAAAGACTAAATTATACTTTTAATTTGTATTTTAATTTTAAAACTAATTTTGGTTTTTAATTTTTTAAAATATTTATTTTACTCTTTTAATTTATTTAATTTTTTAAAATAATAATTATTTTTAATTTTATGATATGATTTGAAATTATTATCTTAGTGATTTAAGATGAAAAATTTCTCCTATTAGATTCACCTACATAAAAAAAATTATAAAATTCAATTGATGTTGAAATCCAAAAAGATTATAAATATGAAAAAATTACATAAAAATAATATTTCACTAGGAAATAATAATTAAAATATAATCTAAATTATTATTTTTTAAATTTCTATTTATTCATTAAACTCATTTTCACAATTTTTTTTTATCATATTTAAACCTATTTTTAGTTTAAATATGTTACATTCATCAATAATTTTCATTTGAAGAAATATGATAAGACAAATTTTATTTCTTGAATCAGTAAAAACAATTCAAAACTATATATCAAAATTTAAAACAATCATTCTTTCCCAATAACCAAATTGACCTCAAATTCAAAATATAAAGAATTAAAATAAATATTTTAAACATTAAAACATTAAAATAAAATTAAAATTAAAATAAAATAAAAGAACGAAGATGTGATCCTACTACATAAAAAAAAATATAGCATATATTTTTATAAATTTTTATAGGTTATTAACAGAATTCTAATCCTGCATATTATAAAATATAAAATAATTCAATTATAATTATTAAAAAATTTAAAGAAATTCAAAGATGAAAGATTGAAAATATAAAATGACTAAGGAGAGTGAGTGTGTAAGAGTAAGAAGAAGATTGTTAAATCAGTGAGACAGAGAAAGGAAACGGAGAAAAGAGAAAAGAGATGTTACAGTTTCCGGCGTATATGACACAGTACCCATTGTCGACGAGGACCATTCCGACGTCGTTTCTGTTACCCTCTCAGTGGCCTCAGCCCCAAAACGAAGAACTCCTTCTCGCCATGGAGGAGTCTGATTTCGAAGAAAAGGTCCTTTCATCTTCTCTTTGTCCTAAATTATTCATTCAAAACGCTATCTTTTACCTTCTGGTTCATTTCGCAAATTAAATTAAAACCTTGTTCATTTTCTACCCATTTTTGCACACACTTATTTGTCTAGGTTTATAGTGTATCAGATGATTGGGAATTTCGGATTGTGGGATATGGTACTTCTTATGGTTAAATATTTCACTTTTTCCTTCCATTAATTTCTCTAACACTATTTGAAGATAGTGAACCATAGTAGAATCAACAGAACAATATGAAACATTGGAGTGTGAATGATCATAACCGGGAATTCACAAATGAGAGATGTTACATTTATAAGCTATGAGCTGCACTGTTTTCTAGAAATAAGCTCAGCTAGAATTCTCTTTTTGTTGAAATTTATTGGAAAGATTAATTATTATATTTAATATAATTTTATAATTTTCAATAAATTTCAATTGATTACGATGTGTTAGTGTTAAAGAGTAGTATGTTCTCAGCACACCTTTTTTTTTTTTATGTGCACGTAATTATGTTGTCATCTTTATGTTAAAATCTCAAATCTGTAGGAAAATTAAGGTTTGGGCATCATATAATGATGAAATTGGCACAGAGATAGTTGCATCCCTTAAGCATGCTAACCTGAATACGGATTCTTAATTGTGTATGTGAAAAAACCTTTGTTAAAGGAGACAAATCTACTTTAATGATCTGTGTCTTAAAGGAGTTAATCTTAAACTTTGAGTTAGTGGATATCCTTGGTGTATACTAAATTCACTCCCAACACAAATAAAATCTCCGGAAAGGAAAATTATCATTTTGCCACATTAGCATCTAGTGTTTGCTTGAACTTTTCTGTATGGCTTTGGTTATTTTGAACTAGTTGTCAGATATGCAAAGTAGTCATTCACATATACTTAGTAGTATTAAAAAAATGCTTGGATTATCTATGAAGTTAGTGTTCAGTGCAGAGGATAATAGGCTTCAAGATGTAAGCTAGTGTTCTTTGAATCTCTCTTTTTTGTTGTTCCTTCCCTCTTATTCATCCCTGTCATTGTTGGCACAAATTGTTGCAGTGCAATGAAATCAGGAAGATGAACAGCAACCTTGTTGTGATAGGGAAAACCACTAATGAAAATGATAAGGAAGACTTTGACAATGAGGCAGATGACGATGATGCTGACAATGCAGAGGAATCTGAGGGTGAAGATTTTGAGCAAGAAACTGGTTGAGGAAGCTGCACATCAGTAGCCAACTATTTTCATTTTGTATGTTTTTTGGACTGCTAGGCCAAATCTTTGTATTGAGTTTTGCTTCTATTCATTTTTTGGACCTAGTATTGTGTATTGATTTCTCATTCATATCAAACTTTATATTATATATGCTCTTTTTTGTGCTTAATTAAATATTTATTACTCCCAATGCTTCAACAATAGCATGTTAAATTCGGATGAGATAGAGCAGGAACCTAAGAACTAAATTGTCTGCCCATTCCCCTTTTCTGAGTTTTAACCTCATTTTGGCCTATGTTCAGGAAGAAGAGAACAGCTAAAACTTCAACCTATTAAAGGGCTTAAACAAAAACAGAGACAGTGATTCCCATTCCATATTTCTTAATGATGATCCCTTCCTTGTCTTTTTTAACTTTTTCCTTGTCAGCACCCTCTTGATCCTGTTTTATATTATATCTATCTTAATTTCATGAGCAACATCATGGATGTAAATAATTTTTTCATTGCCGATTGTTTTCGAATCATTCAAAGACAAAACCAAAATTGGCTTCGTAACAAAACCAGAATATCCCTCCTCACAGTGTTATTTCTAACCCAATGAAGTCATGGCTGCAAATTGCATTCGCTGCCCACGATTCCACGAGTAGATGCTTCACATCAGTCGTGTTTTAGAGAATTTAAAATGTTGAATACTTGTCTAAAACTCTTGGAAATGTTTAGTCCAAGTTAATTAGATGTATAAGTTTTTTTTTGTTTTTTGTTTTTCTTATTTTATTCGTTTGAAAGATTACAAAATTAGCAATGTTGGACTATTTTTTTAAAAAATTTAAAAACACAAGTATTCTTGTGTGTTTAAATGTTCTAAAAGAGATGTTATGTCTTTATATGTTATGTAAACACATATAACATGGAGTATTATTTAATATATGACATTTATTTGGAATGAACTGTGCATGTAAAAATCATCTTATTGTTATATGGAGATAAAAGAAAATTGTTGGTCCAATATTAAGATAAAAAGTTATTTTGAACTATTAATATTTTAACTTAAATTTACTTTTAGTTTTTGTAATATATTGTATTTTTTTTGTCTTTATAAAATTATTTTTAAAATAGTATTTGTAATATATTTCTTTTTTATGTTAGTCCTTGTTATTTTATTTTTAGTCTTCGTAATATACTCTTTATTTCATTTTTTCTGTATAATATGTGAAAATTTTATTTTTAATCTTTACCAACTTTTTTCAAAGTAATTAACTCAAAATAAATAAAATAATATAGAGACCAAAGTAAAAAAAAATAAATTATAAGGACCCTTTAAAAACAATTTCAAGGACTAAAATAAAAAATATTAAAAGGGTAAAAAATATATCTAACCTATTTTTTAAAAAACGTCGAAACTTAATTTAAAAATAAAGATGAAAAGACAAATTAAAATAAATTTAAAAAAATTTAAGAAATCTGAAAATTATCTTACTAAAAAATAATTCCTAAAAATGTTCCTATTCAACTATTTTAATTAATATGGAGAGAATATTAATTGATCTTAATTAAAGTTTACTTTACAAAACTTAAATTTTGGCATGAAATACTAAATTTATATAGATGTGATGTGTCTTGATTAAATAGTCTATTTTTTTTTAATTGATTCTTATTAATAAAACAGAATATTTATCGCTAACAATAAAAAGAACTCTTAATAAATGTACCAAAAAAAAGTAACTCTTACTATATTGACTCTTTTGAAAGATACTTGATTTTACTATTATTTCATAATAATCATTTTATTTTTAATTTAATTTTTACTTAAATTTTTTTTTTACACAACTTTACTTTAAGTTAGAAAAATTATAATATATGAAAACATGTTATTACTAACATAGAAAACACGTTTGTTATCCTTCCTATCTAGGGATGACAACGGGGCGGGGCAGGTACGGGTTTCATGATACTCGTCCCCGTCTCCACGAGCTAAATCCATACCCGTTCCCGTACCCGTACCTGTCGGGTATGTGATTTTCATCCTCATCTCCGTCCCGTCGGGTATCGGGTATACCCGTACCCGTACCCGTACCCGTCAAATTTTTTATTTTATTATTTTTTTTAAATATAATATTTTTAAATTATTATTTTTAATTATATTATAATTATAATTAGATTATTTCTCTATCTCATATTATAATAAATAATTACACATAAAAAATACTAAAATTCTTTAATATAATTAAATTAAAAGTGAGTATTTAATTAAAAATGAGAATGGAGACGAGTATGGGTACGGGTACGGGGTGGGTAAGTACATACCCGTACCCGTACCCGATTTAATATATCGGGTTTTACCCGTACCCGTACCCGTACCCGGTCAAACCGGGTATTCCCCGTCAAAGTCGGGACGGGTTCGAGTATTACCCGCGGGTACGGGTATATTTGCCATCCCTATTCCTATCACAAAATAAACTAAAAATATATATATACGAACTGCCTTATCCAAAAACATTATGCACATATCAATTAGTTATTCTCATAAATGAAAAAAATTACTCTTTTTTATTTAATTTACAACAGTTAACTTCCGCTTAATTTAAACTTCTCATGTATAATAATTAAGTTCACGTTTTGTTAATTTCATATACTAAATAATATATTTATATTGACTCGACAATTTAGAAAATTATTAAATTGTGAACTTTAATGAATTTTATTTCCGCCAGTTTTGACTCCATTCGTATTATGTGTGAACCAAAACACGTGTCATTGGTCCCTTGGAGAATTCTGAACACTTATGCACACGCATTAATTTTGCAAACTTTGATATCAAGCAATTGGAGTTCCGTAAGCATTATGTTGTTATTCTCAAAGACTTGCTCTTCCATTATTAGAGCAACTCCTTTCACATGCAACTCTAAAATTTCATCTTCGCACAAATGATATTCTCATCCTATCCTAAAAACAATAGCCTCAAGAATCAAGATGAATATATGATATCCATTCGACTCCAAGCCTCTCTTGTAAGGGTTTTTCTTTTATAATTATTTTTTAAAATAAAATAAAATCAAAATATCCTTTAGAAGTTACATGTTAATCCACGAGGTGTTAAGAATTATTTAAGAAATTGATTTCTAAACAATTTTTTTTAATATAATCACGTGTTTAAGAGATAAAATTATCTATCAACTATGTTAACCTTGTTTGTCAAACATTTTCAAAGATTAAACTTATGATTCATTGACTTTAAATTTTAATATTTACTAAATTGATGGTAAAATCAATATTAGAAACCATGTTAAGTAGAGGTGGAAATAAACTAGGTTAAATTTAACTTTAGTAGACCTAAATCTAGCATTGAATGAAAATACATAACCTAAGTTTAGTTTATTTACTTATGGTATGTATTTTTTAAAATATTTGGTTTAACATACATTAAAGTTTGATCTAGCCTACCTTACAAGCTTATTTGAAATCTTAACTTTTTAATAATTTAACTTAGATAAATAGTGAAAGTAAATATGTTAGATCTTATAAAAATTGAATCTAACTTCTTCTTTATTTTATTAGTGAGAAAATAGAAATAACAAAAAAAAAACTAATTGTCTTTTAAATAAAAAGTCTCCATCATACTCCAAATAACAATGAAGACATATGAGTAGGACAATAAAGCCATATGACTAAAGTGTCAGACAAGGTATTTTCAATTTTAGCAAGAGAGTCTGTTATTCTATTCCTTTTGTGGTAAACATGATGGAAATAAAGACTCATGACAAACCTGAGAAAGCTCTAAGAGCATAACTTGTTTATATAATATAACATGTTTTTAAGCTTGAATAATTCAAGGCGATACCTTTTTTTTTATTTAACAATAAAACAAAATCAATATTAAATCATACACAATAGAGTTCAAGATGTATCCATATAAAGTATCAACTATACAAGGATTGTGTAGTAGCACAAATCTCATGCATTGAAACACACCTAAACATAAAAAACATGCCTCAAAACATGTAATGGCCTGTTAGATCACTACATTTAATTAGTATAACACAATTACTATGCAACGAAAATACTAATTGTATTCAACTACCCTAGGGTTATCATACAACAACTCCTAGTCATTCATGCAATTCAATACATGTATAGAGGCAAAAAACATAAAAAGGTTCCTACATATATGACCGAAAACATAAATCCTCCTATGGAGTTACATGTATACCTTATACATATTTACAATCTACATAAACTACACAGTTGCATACAAAATATCCCTAATGTCTAGCCAAGCTCCATACACCAAGCATGCTACATTAGAGTAGCATCACCAAAATTGAGTCTCCACCAACATGACCCTCCACTAGCTAACCAAGTTATCATATTAATCCTATCATATTCTCATACCAAATATGATTATTGCGATTCCAATTACAAGGAAAAGAAAGAGTAAGTTTGTAAAAGAATCAACATAACATTCAATAACATAAGATTATAACAATACACTATAGGCAACATAATCAACATTCAATGCAACACGACTTGGCAACTTTCAACTTATGAACAACATCATCGTATAAACAACGTAGCAACTTACAACACAACAATGTTATCATCATAAACACCTTTAAACAATTAATGTGTTGCCACACATATCAATTATGGAGATCTCTTACAACAAAGGTCAGCAATATAAGTAGCTAGACCTTATTGAACCACAATGTCTGACCTATTACAACCAAGTCAAGCATAGACAATGTTAGGCCTCTCAGAGTGCAGGTAAACAACTTAAACTAATTTCTCAAATTTTACGACTTAAACTAAGAAATTCTAGTACTATTGTCAAGATAGAACAACTTGGGTATGAGCCTACTATGAACTTAACATACATATCTAAGTCTCATATGAGATTAATCTGTCAACTACCCTCTAAATACTATGCACTTTTCCAATAATCAATTAAGGATTTTACCCCTTGACTTTCTACTTTACTCTGTTGGTCACTTTATACATGTATGACTCGACCTAACCTCCATATGGATTTCACATAAAACCTAGAGGAAAGAACTTAAAATAGTTACCTACTTTGAAGCCAACTTATTGAAAAGTTCTCAACTTGGGCTCTCGAAGTACCACAACTTATATCCACATAATAGAATATTTTTATTTTTAAAATGACTTTACTCTCATCTAGTTTTTATGTATATTGATGAGGATTTTAGATCACTCCACTTGGCAAGCGAACCAAGTTTCGTTGTAGAAATACAGTATCATCCTCAGGGATTTGAGAGTTTAGTAATTCTTACTCTAATGATTTATAAAGAGACATTAACATGATTGCAAGTGAGTTAATATGATGTAAAATAGAACGATAATATAAAATTTGTAAGAATAATTGTGAGAAGAAATGATTGGACTCAGGAGCACTTGCTAATTCTTAAATCTTCTTAAAATAAATATGAGTTCAATTTCATTACCTCCACGTTCATTTAGTAATTCAACAAGATTCTTCAAGGTTGAATCCTAAAGTTATTAATCTAAAGCATGATTCCTCTATGCTTTGAGATTAACACTTTGCATTAAAAACAATAACTTGAACAGGGGTGACTAACCAAATCAAGTCTATTCCTAGAACAAGAGATGGTTAGGTGCAAGAATCAGTTCGAGTTTTCAAAAATGTTTTCCAACTGGATTCAAAAACCAAAATCATACAACGGGTGATCAAACTGATATAAGCATTAAGGGAAAAATCAAGCACAAATAATGAAAATGAAGTACATATATATTTAGGAAGAAAAAGAGTTAGTAGTTACATCCTGACCAATCCTTAAAGGTTTCAGCTACTCATGGCCATTACAAGACCAAAGGAATGGAAGAAGAAATTACAAAGCAAGTGATGAAGAAATGGAGTTGATCTTCGTTCCCAAATGATCCAGCTTCCAAATCTTGTTCCCTCTTTGTTCTTCCCACTTCGTGTGCTTCACTCTGTTCTTTTCCTCTATTTTGTGATGATCCTCTCTTCTCTCTTTCGTTTCCCTTTTATATTAGCTTCAAAACAGGGGAGAAATTGCAATTTTTAAGCCCACCGCTGCAGCTGTAGTTTCACAGCTATAACTTTGGAGAGCTCTTCAAGGTGAAGTAAGCTTCACCGCTATAGCTGTGGTTTCACAGCCATAGTTATGGAAACTCCTTCAAGCTTAAGGAACCTCCAAGGCTGTAGCTGTGAATTTCACAGTTATGGTTGTGACTCCCTGGTGCTCTCTCTTGATCCTTAGTGCTCCATGGCTCTAGCTGTTAGTCCACAACTTTAGCTTCAAATCTCTGGACCCTTAAATTTTGCATTCCAGATTTCCACAGCCATGGCTGCAACTTTCTGTTCTCTTGATGGTTTCCCAGATTCTCACAACTATAGCTCCATAACCACAACTATGGTTGTGGAACTTTGTCTTCCTAAATTTTTCTGCAAAAAGGAGGAAAATCATTATTAATTTTCTACTACTCTTGTATCTTTTAGTATAAACTTGATTTTTCCTATTTAAGGGTAAATTATCATAAACATTTACAATTTATCCAAAAAAAGTGTCAAAAGTTGAGTGAAATTTATGAATAAAAGGCACTCAACATATATCAACAAAGACATGTATCATCACCACATGCCTAACAACTTAACAACTTAGTCAACTATAACCATCATACAACTTTACACATAAATCAACATTCATCCAACTATCATCTTACTACTTTAGCAACTTGAAACATCATCATACATCATAATTCAAATAAAGGAATCATCATACTTCAATGCTTAAACAACTTAGAACATCAGATTTTATTTCAACACATCACGCATGACGTCATCTTTCCTACGCCCATCGTTAATTGAGGTAGAGAGCCTCTGACCCGCCCACACTTGATGCCAATCTACCTATGCCCTATGTGGATGAGGCAGAAGCCTTTGAGTCAATCACGTCTGGTGTGGCCAAACCCACATCAGGCCTCGTTTAGGTAGAGTCTCTACCTAACTCATGCCCAACGTCACAACATTGGCACTCGACATCGTCTAGGCAGAGAACCTCTATCTTAGGGCTTGACATCACCAAGTTAGAGAGCTTCTCAAGTTCTCACGCCCGACGTCAACCATTTCACACATGGCGTGACTAAGTTAGAGAGCTCCTCATTGGTCCACACCCAACGATATCGATCTTGCGTCCAACATGATCAGGGTAGATAAACACTAATTTAAGCCACACTCAATGACAAGAATGCATGCCCGATGTGATGCGAATTTTCGCACTTGGTAGAATCTCATTTTGACTTAATCCACCTAAAACTCATAAAATATCAGTATGCAATACATAATCCAACATCTAGGCATCATAAACACCTCAAAACCAATGTGATAAGCAACATGCAACCATTATATTTCATAGATCATCAAATTCTCCACCAAGACACCTTTCATTCCTTTTTAATTCAATCAAAACAATCAACATTCTATGCATTCAATCAACATACAAGCAATACAATACAACAAATTAATCAATCAAAAACTCATATTACTTCTAGCTACTCCAAAAGAAAAGAATTGAGGTAGAGGGAAGTGAAACTTCGTACATCTCGGCCTCCAAGCTCTGAATTTGACAACCTACTGTTGCTGCCTAGCTAAGGAAGAATTTTCTAAAATTCCAAAAGAATAAAAGGAAGTGAGAATCTTTTTTGACTCGAAAGCTTATCTCATTAACTTCTCTCTAGCTTTTCTTGAGAACTGAACTTATGAGATTCACGTCTTATGAAAAATCTTATATACCATTCCTTAAGCTAAACTAACTTAATTATGATTCAAACTATCTCAGAGACAACTTAACACTCAAGGATACCTTAACCTTCAAAGTTCTTAAAATAACAACAATAGCAACAAAACAACAATTTAATCATATAATTAAGTAAAACACCTAAAACATAAAGTGTTACAAAATGCATGATAGTATCACAAAAAGTGTTTTATCTAATGATATAAATCAAATATGTACTTTATTCCAAAATTGAGAGATCCTTTTCAATTGCAATGCCCATACTATCACACCATGTCAACACTCACCAAACTACTTTGCACATCCAGTGAACCCATTTAACCAAATATAGTTTATAATAAGATCTCTAGATAGAACACAAATTATCTTTCAATAAATTTATAAGTTTCATTTTTTATATAAGTCAACATGTTTAATATTTAAAAAGATAAATAGATGTATGATTTTAATAATTGTAATAAATTATATAATAATAATAATAATAATAATAAATATTCATCTTTATTTAAATAAGTCAACTTGTTAAACTTGATAAACTTTTTAAATGGCCTAAAGGTTGACTTGACTTAAACCTAATGTAAGTTACACTATAATTTTTTTGTTGAAAGACCTAGTCTATTTTCATTTCTATTGTTTTGTGCAGTGTAGGATACTAATTTTTTCTTTTGATCTATCAAAATTGCAATAATGACAATAGTGTTTCAACCTATAACTTTGTATACATGATCTTAACTTCAACCATTAGGTCCACTCTCATCTTCAGAATTTGAATTGATCTCATTCAATCAAAATACAATTTATCTTTTATGAGTACAATAAACTCCAATCACACTCTAGCTTCAACTTAACTTTAAATATTGAGTTTTAATCTTATTAATGTAATAATTTTATTATAAAAATTTACTGTAATTAATAGTTTTAGAAAGAAAAAAATAATAATTTTGTGACAAACAAATAGGGTTCAAACTGAAGCTAATAATAACTAAAAAATTGTAGAAACTCCAAATAATTTTATTTAAATAATGTATTACTATATTATAAAATTGTCATATTGAATGAGTTGGTTTTTATTTTCTTTTAAAAGATACTTAATTTGAATTTGAATTTAATTAGTAATTTTCGTTTCTTTTAAATATAAATCTTAATTTTAATTTTAAATTTAATTTATATAATTGATCTAAAGATATTTCTTTATGTGTCATTTAAAATTACTATAGTTTTATCTATTTATTTAATTTTCTTAGGGCTAACTATCCCACTTTTTGAGGTGCCTCCAACATAGCAAGGAGATTAGTCTTCTTTAGCTTTTTGGTCCCTTCTTCGGATTTCAAATGGTAGTCCAAAATATTATTTTCATTTCTGAAACTATGCTTCCAAAGTAGAGGTTACCACACATATACACATATACACACGTCTCCACATTGGTGAGATATTATCCACTTTGGACCTGAGCCCTCACGGATTTGCTTTTGGACATCATCCAAAAGGCCTCTCAACCAATGGAACAAGTGTATGTATATAAACTCATGTCCATCCTCTTATTTGAATGATGTGAAACTTTGCTTGCATCCCAACAATCCTCCCCTCAAACAAAGGACCACGGTTTGCCCCCTCCCCTACAGCGAAAACTACGAGTATTATCCGATGGTGGATACTCTAGGGACGAACAAAAGAAAAATTGTTTTTCAACAAGAACATTTTAAGAGCTATCTTTGAATTTACTATTTTTTTTTTCTGAGAGAATTTTCTTGACCTCTTGTCTCTTTCAATTTTTCATGTTGTTAATTTTAAATTAAATTTTATTATTTAAAGAATTGTCAAAAATTAAAAATAATTTTATATAACAATATTAATTATTTATCATATATTTTAGATATAATTTATATGATAAAATATTTATTTATTGCAAAATTTCAATTAATAATATATTTTATATATTATAAATTTTAGTTATATAAAATAAAACATATCATATACATGGTAAAATATTAATTGTAAATCTAAAATATAATTTATATTTAAAATATTTATTTATTATAAAAATAAATATTTTTTCTTTAAGTTGCAAAATTGTAAGTATATATGCTTTTGATGTTCAAATTTGAAGGCATTTATCTTCCATCAAGTTTTTAGGTTTTTGTTTTACCTCAACAAATTTTTATATGCTCAACTTTTTTAGTCACCCTTCATGATTATTAGCCTTGAACTGTAGTATTCTTTTTATCTTTTGTTGTTCATCTATATTTTTCCACTAAAATTAGATCTTCTTCAGCATTCTAATGGTGGGGCCTATGCCTTCTAATTTCTGTGAATTTTTCTATTTATTCCTCAACTATGGAATCAGATAAAGTTGAGCTGTTGAACCCACCAAAAGGCTACCAGAAATATGCCTCATCATGTCATCGTCAAGAAACCAACTTGCCGACTTGCTCCACCATGCCTATCTTTCTGTTTCCCTCATCAATATCATTATTGGAGTTTTTATGCCATTCATTGTATTTTTATTTGAACCCTTTATTATTATTGGACCTCTAGTTTTCTAAGATAGATTTTTTAAATTAATATTTTTATTTATAGTTCTATTTTATGTCTAAGTCATTTCGTTCTCCTTTGCTAGCCACCACATTCAACCATTCATTCAAATTCATGCCGTGTTTCTTTCTTTAAAGATTCAATTTCCTTAACCCATTTAGCCTGCAACCCAATCTCAAGAAGCTTCAAACGGTTTGTCCTCTTCTCCAATTCCCGTTATTCACGGTACTATGTCCCCGTCCCTTTTTGTTGACCTGCAAATTGAAAAAATCAACACACCACAAGTCATATAAATAACTTATACAATACAAATCAATAAAATAATTTCATTAATTTTACAAAAACAAAATATATTAACAAAAACATACATACCACTTAATATTATGGAGTTGCACAAAAATATGATTTGTTTGATTAGCGAAACGGCATCCGACTTTGTGGACGGAATCTAAGCCACCAACCGCGGCACGCAAAGAACACGTCACAAAAATCGTGTTCCCATCTCAAACGGCGGTTAATGGAACCCTAACTGTTAAAAAAGAGAGTCCAGGTAGCCACCATGTCCAACAAAAAATTCAGGCTCAATTCAAAAACTTAGAACCTCAACTCAGAAATCCATATCTAAAATTTTATCAAATATTCAGCCTCATCTTTGGTTTTTTTTTTTTTGTCCTTGGTGTTTTTCGCCATTATATATATCAAATATTGGAATCAACTTTAACTTGTATTCGCGATTTCTCTTGAAATTTTCTATTTACTGTGAATAAATTGATTCTGATTCGGCTCAGTGACAGTAATTATTGCAGTGTGGTCCACGACACAGAAACCTAGGGCTTCCATCATACTGCGTGTAGCAACGAGCCTTTGTGAAACCGTTCCGGAAAGTATACGCTACCGGCGCCGGCGGCGACCGATTGTGCCTGCCGATGCGGTACGCCACCGTGTACGGCAGCGATTCGGCAGAGGTGTGAGGCGATCTGGCCGGAGAGTGACTCGCGCTGGACGACGCCGACGACGGCGCAGGAGAAGCCTTCTTCACCGACTTCGGCGGCGAGAGAACGGCGCGGATCTTCAACGGATGCGCGAGCTTGGACGAGGCGCGATCGTATTCTTCGATGACGTTGGCGAGATCTTCGTCGTTGGTGACGGAGATCAAGGTCTCCAAGTCTCCCTCGGGTAACTGACACCTCAAGATCACAGACGAACCACAAAACTCGCCGAGCTTCACTATCAATTCTGCAAACACAACACCGAACCGGTTAACGAACGAAACAGAGGAAGATTAAAACGCGAGAGTGAAAACGGAGGCTAAGGAGAAAGCAACGAACCAGAAAAGGTAACGGAACGGTGGACGGTGAGGACTCTGGTGTGGCCGCCGACGTAACGGAGCTCGCCGTCGGTGGCGCGTGGGAGTATCTTGCCGCCGTAGCTGCAGAGGAGCTTGATTGTTTGACCGGGTTTGGATTCCATGACTCGTTCTCGCTCTCAACTCAGTGAGTTAGTTGTGTGGAAGGTTGAAAAATGGAAGATTCTAGAAAGGGAGAACTGAGGAGAAGGAGAAAACTTAGGAACTATAGATTGCTCCTCCTGCGTTGGAGGCTTAGAGCTTGAAAACTCTGGGCTGTGAGTTTGGGGTTTATTTATAGGCTCAGTTCGAAGAACAGGCCCACGCGTTATCACTCTCTCTTTTCTAATAACGCACTAATAGGAGCGTTCATAATCATAATCTATACCATTCAACATAGGATTCCCTTAAAGTGAAATATACAAATAAGTAATATGATATTTTCTTTTTCTCGTCGTTAGAATATCCATATAACTAATTGCATACATAAGGTAGAATTCAAATTTCTAATCTTGTTTAAAGGTGGATAAACACGAATCACACGCTTAGAATTAAATAAATAATATGATTAAACTTATAAATTATATATATATAATATAAATTATAAAACAAATAATTTATATCGCTACATAAAATTATTTTTAATTAATGATAATTTATTTTAAAAATATTTTATTATAAATAAAAAATTATATTAGATAAAAAGCAAAAAAAAATCTAGAAATACATTTCTGGCAAATAATAATTATTAAAAACATTCTTACAAAAACAATCATGTTTAGAATATAAGAATTATTTACTAAAACTTAAAAAATTTAAGTAATTTGTATATTTAATATAATATTATTTTATTAAATATTTTTCATATTCTTTTCCATAACTAATATGTTAGATTAGGAATATTTGTGTGTCAAATATTTTCTTATGGAAAAAGATGAGTTATACATTTTTCATTAATCATTCATTAATTATTATGCTTGCCAAATTTATTAATTTTTATAATATTTATGTTGAAAATTATACTAATAATAATTTTTTATACTTTTTCATTAGGCTCTTTTTTATACAGTTTTTTTACACCACTTCATAGTAATATGATTATAATTTTTCATGACTATAAATAATTATAATTATAATTATATCTACTAAACATATGATTAATGATTTGATTTTAAATTTATATGAAATTACGGATAAAATTTAATTTCTTAAATAAATTTGAAGATCTTGAAAAATGAATAGGTGAGGACATATTCTATATTAAACTTAAAATAATAGTTAGGTAATTAATAATTAATAGCAATTATAGAAGCAAAATAAAAAAGAAAAGTAGGAAACGACTTGGAGTGTTTGTTAAGTGATTAATAACGACAGTCAATTCGGAGTATTCCAATATATGCGGATATTCCTTTCTTTTGCTTTTCCCGAAGGAAAGTCGAAGTTCAGATTGAAAATAAATCAAACAAGAAGTTATTTTAGATTCCAAAAATATTATATATGAAAAAAACGTGGATACCCAATTAAGTTAGGATGGGTGGCCCATTTTTGTGACCCAGAAGATTCTAAAAATTAGAGCGAATACTAACCTATTGTTCAAGTGTGGACTAACATGGATATTGGATACAATTGATTTTGAAAGCATTGAGAGAAATTATCTTGAAATGTGTTTTTATAAAATGTTTGAAAAATAATTTTTCACGCCAAATACACCACTTTAATGATTAACTTGTTTAAGATATAAAATTTATTTTAGAATATCATATTCGTGTAATTTTAATATTTATATTTCATTTGAATAAATTAAGTGTCTCAAATACTCTCACTATCACAAGTATTTTAATATGTGTAATATACTGGTTAAATATATATTATATAATTAAAATTTATAATAAATTATATATAAATTATATTTTAGATTTATGATAAATAATTTATATTATATGATTTTAAAATATAATTTATATATAATTTATTATAAATTTTAAACATGTAAATTATATTTTAGATTTATGATAAATAATTTATATTATAATATAATTTTTTATTTATTATATTTTATTTTAAAATATTAAAATTTAATTAATAAATAATTATGATAAATAAAATTTTAATAAGATAAAAGTTAAAAAAAAATTCTTTCATAAAAAAAATCATGTGGTACAAGATAAAAGTTGGTATTTGATATATATAAGGAATTCATTGTTTAATCTTTTATCAGTATTTCGTTAAAAATTTAATAAATCACATGTAAAAAATAAGAAAAAATTTGAATCACCCGGTCTTAATTCTAAAAACATTTAACTATTAAACAACTCATGCTTTTTATACAGAAATGAGGTGATATATATATATATATATATATATATATATATATATATATATATATATATATATGTGTGTGTGTGTGTGTGTTAAATCAAAATTAAAGCTGCACATATAGTTACTAAAAAAAATTGTATGTATTATATTATATATATACACTAAATAAAAAAATTATATATATAATTACTATGAGTAATATTATTAGTATATTTTTAAATAAACTAATAATTATATAACAAAAATGTTAATGTTACTTAGGCCCCCCAAAAGGCAACACACCCGTTCATTTTCTTTTGTAGTCATAAGTGACTCTGACTTGGAAATAAAGGTAAAAATGACTTAAAAATTATAAATAAAAGAGGTGTTGCATGATGACAAACATAGTTGGTTGCTACATTACGAAAAGAAAGAGGAAGAGAGGTGAAAAAAATGGTTAAGAAAGGAAATAAAGAGAGACAAAACAAGAAGGACTTAGAGTCATAGTAAGAACTCAACGACTATTGGACCAAAAGAAAGTAAGAAAATTAAACATACATTTATAAATTATAACTTGATCACGAATTTATGTTGAATGCTTAAAAAATAAGTGTCTAGCTAACTCCAAGAGGAGAATATGAGAAAAATTAGCCTAAATTGAGTTTAGATTTATTTGGAGATGACATAAGTAACCAAGAATTAGCAATCACGCTGTCTCTTTTGTCTTTTATTTTCTTTCAGCTCCTTCTATTCTTTTTCCTTTTTCTTTTAAGTTTTGAAGATTCCACATAGCAGAAGACCAATGACTGTCGACAGATTCTTTAATCTTTACAAAGATGTCGTGTTAAGTGTTAAGCAATGTCCTTTTTCCCTTTCGGTATCTTGTTAAGCAATATTCTGCTAGCGCGTCAGAGGAAAAGGATCCATAAAATAAAATTAAAAAATGTCTTTGTTCATATATATGACTTGTTACAAGCACCCACCACAATATACAAAATTACCAATTTATTTTTGTACAACTAGACGCCACATAAATTTGCTTATGAAAAAAGACTGGGAATTATATTTATTGGATACGTTTTCTTCCAACGCAACCTTTTTTTTTAATTTATTTATGATAACATATTAACTTTTGAGAAATTATTGGTGTGGTTGTATTTCAGAAGAATTTTAATACCTTCACTTCCTTGACCAATTAAATAGAGACATCCCATTTAATGATATCACGTCATATTTATTAATATATATTTTTTATTATTTTAATTATGTTTTTATTATTTGTTAATTAGACCTTATAAATCACTCTCTTTTTTTTTTTTTTTTTTTTTTTTTTAATTTCAACTTCTTGCATTGTCTTGTAAGAGAGTTCTCTTTGGGTGAATGTGGGACATTGGTGGTTTGTCTTTCCTTGCTTGTGTTTGAATATGAGTGGGATGGAAGAAACAATGAAGTTTTCGTTTTAGTGCGTTGTGTGCGTTATTCTTGACTTGACTGGTGTTGTGTGACTCACAAGCCTTGTCTGTAATAATTTGTCTTATTATTATATTTAATAATTCAACTATTAATAATTAAAAATAGAAATATAACTATCTAAAATTAACATATTTATAGTATTTATTTATTTATTTATATATGAGGAAAGATTCATCTATTTTAGAAATAAATTTATCTAAATTTACTATGTTCAATAACTCGTGTTCTACACAAAATTTCAACAATTCAATTTAATTTAAAGTTTTAATGCATAGATCAAGTCTAGAAATTTTTTAAAAGTTTAAAAATCATTTGATACTTCGTTTCATTAATTCAAATGGACAGATAATCATAAAATTATTTGATACATTGATTTGAATTAATGAAACAAAATATCAAATGATTTTCATTTTTTTTTCATATTTGATCTTTTGTATTAGGAACTTTAAATTCAATGGTTGAATCGTTAAAATGTAATATAGAACATGAGTTATTGAATGAAGTAAGTCTAGGTAGATTTAGGGGGGTGTATTGGATTAAGATTTTAAAGGACTTTTTTAGTTGAAAAAAGTCCTGTGAATTTTAAAAGACTTTGCAAGATTTTTATGACTTTTAAGATTTTGTAGGATTCCACAAGACTTTCAATCAGGATTTTAATGGATTATGCAAGACTTTTAAGTTAGGATTTTAATGGATTCTGCGGGAATTTGTGAACTTTGCAGAATTTCATAATTTTTTTACATAAGATAAGAATTCAAGATTCTTTTCATACATTCAAATTTAAAAAGAGTCAAATATAAAAATAAAAAAAATAATAATAATGTCTGGATAAATAATAATAATTTTTTGTAATATTATGTCGTTCTAAATAGAATTCACTCACATATTCATAGCTATACTAGTCTTCCAAACATTAGTATATTTTCGCTCTTGCTCCTGTGTTTTAATAATAGACTCAAAATTATGATTTTCATTAACCAGTAATGTTGAAGATGAAAGTTTGTCCATCACTTCAATTGAAAATTCATCATAATGACATTCTTTATGAAGAAAGTTATGTAGTCTCACACATGCTAAAAATTATTCTAAACAACATTTCAAACTTTTTATTATTTGTGGTTTAAAATATTTTATTTATAATTTTATAACGGATTAAAAAAGTGGGACAACTACCATACTCTCTTATAACTAAATATATCTCTTCATTTTATATCGATATTAAAGTAGATATTTACAAACATCAATTGGGAGAAAAAAAAATATCTGAAATTTGTTACAGATACAAAATATTTTTTTTATTATTTTTAATTACTTTCAATTATTCACTCGTGAAGAAATATTTTTAGTATTGAATTATAAGATACCGTAATGTCTTATGTTAATTTTATTTTTTAAAATATAAAAATATCAATTTCATAATATAAAAATTAAAAAAAATAGAATTCATAGTAAAAAAAAAGATAAAATAATTGTTGAGTCATAAAAGGGAAATGATAACAATAACAAATTCAAGAGAGGGAGAGAGATCCAGTTTTTATGTTGAGAGGGTTCTTCCCCCAACTAAGATCCATTCTTATCTCATTCTATTTACAGAAACCCTAACTCAAATTCATCTTTTACATATATATATATATATATATATATATATATATATATATATATATATATATATATATTGTTCTAATAAATCTAAATTGATTACAAGGTCTTGAAGATGTATAGTTGATTATAGAGATAATGATATTAATTTTAGCTTTCACCTTCTCTTTTCTTGACGCATGTTATAAAAAAAATTACTACTTAAAAGTTAAAATTTCACGTGTTTTCTGTGTTATATAACTAAGGAACAATCTCAATTAAATACACCAAAATAGAGCAAGTCAATTAAAGAGAACGGAGAGAAAAATAGAGCAAGTTAATGACACTATCATTTACATATAGAAATTTCACCAAATAGGAGAATGGAATGAGAACAGTAATATAATATTATATATAAGTAGTAGTGTAGTATTATTAACAAGAGAAACAAAATGGAGAAGACATGAGCATAGAAAAAAAAAAGTAGATAAAAAACCCACTTGGAAATTCTTTAAGCACTTTAAAAGTCACTTCAAACAATCTTCCAAAATCTTATGGGTTTGGATGTGATTGTTTTATGAATTTGGTATTTATAAATACCACTAAAAAGTCCATCTAAATCCTTCTAATACAACAATCCTTTAAAATATCCCTATATTTTTGAATACCAATAGATTATTTTTAAGTTGTAAAAAGTCTCAAATGAATACCAATATATTTTAATGGTCTCTTTAAAAAATCTTAAAAATCTTGATTGAATACCACTGGATTGTTTTTGAGCGACATAAAGTCTTGATTGAATACCAACGGACTTTTTTACTCAAAAAAAGTCTTTTAAAATCCTATGAAATCTTAAACCAATACACCCCTTTACTCTTAGAGTAAACAGATTCCTCTTCTCTCTCTATATATACATATATATATATATATATATATATATATATATATATATATATATACATATACATATATATACTCACACACACACAAAATCTTAATTATCAATCAAACAATATTGCTAACATCCAACTACACTAAGGTAGCTCAAAAGATCTACACTACCATCACTAGCATGGCCTTAAACAAGTCCCACCTCCAACATATATTTACTCTACTCATATATTAGGTATGATCATTACAGTCCAACCACATGAAGAACATGTAAGGGTAAGTTAGTATTCAAAATAATCGACCAATCAATATAGGAGTGAAACTATGATAAGTGTCTAATTAGTTTGATTTAGATTCACTTGAGACACTTATCTAGTAGAATTTGTGTTTTTATTAATGTTATTCTGTTATATATATGCTTGGAATCAAAGAGGTATGTTTGATAATGGTGAGCACAGAGAACATGAAGTTTTTGATCTAATTCGGTGCTTATTTGATAGGATTTGAAACCTGGAGAAGAATGGCTCAGCCATTCCCAAGCGCTCAGCGGATTGGCCCTTGGAAGAGAAGGAGTACTTGTTGCCTCCAATCTGCTCAGCCATTCCCATCCACTCAGCGGATTACATCCAGAAACAAGGGATGCTCTCTGCCTCCAATCCGCTCAGCGGATACAAGGCGCTTAGCGGATTACATCCAGAAACAAGGGGGTGCTTTCTGCCTCTAATCCGCTCAGCGGATACAAGGCGCTCAGCGCCTAGGTTCCTTCATGGTGAAGAATTCAGATTTCTTCATGTTGAAGAATTCTCAATCCGCTCAGCCGTTTCAAGGCGCTGAGCGGATTCATCTCTCTCATGCTCACTCTGTTTTAAAATATAAGGGAAAAAGAGAGAGAAAGGAGCAGTTTTTAGTACGAGACAGAAACAGAACAGAAAAAAAGAGGAAAAATAGGGTATTCTGGAGCTCGTGGGAACGCAAATCTCTAAGGATCTTCTCCATCTTCTACCTTTCAACTTGTAATTTGGTGATTTCTTGTACTATGGAGAGCTAAAAGCTCTAAGTTTGGGATTAATGTAGTCATCAAACTCCTTTGTATTTCTCTTTGATTCAGATATATATGTATCATTCATTACTCTTTGTTAGTGATTTGTATTCCATTCTTAATGCTTAGATAACTTGATCACTTATCTTTGATCTTAGATTTAGATTTTAGTTGGAAAACATTTTCTAGATCTAGACTTGAGACAAATCACCTATTAGTTTTGAGAGCCAGGGATGGTCTTGAAATTAATAGTTGTAACAAGTTTTGATTCTTAAATCGGGATATTGAACTAAATGAAGTGAGGAATCATTCATTGAGTTGAATATCTCAGAATTTCTTATGTCAAGGGATTGGGTTTGAATGAAAATAGAAAACTCAATGACAATGAGTAATGGAATTTTTAGAAAGAATCAATAGGAATACATAGGAGGGAGATTGATGAATTTAATCCTAAACTGTTTCTCATATTAGTATTTTCCAAAAGTAAATTATCTTTGGGTACTTAATTTTGATCAATCCTTTACAACCAGTTTTGGATCTATGTATTCACTAAATTTTCAGTTCATAAAGTTTCAACTAGTATAATGAAAATCATAGAGTATTTCACAATTCCCTGTGGATCGACAACCTTTTAAATCATACTACAGAGTCTTGGGTGTATAAAAGATCCAACAAACTACTATACTATCAACATAAAAACCATAATATATTAACCTACAACTTATCAATATTATACCACAAGATATTCAACTAGAATAACACAACAATGCAACTCATCATGATTCACCATTGCATGTGAACAACATAAATATCAACACATCACATGCACAACACATTATTCAATTTGAACAACACTACAACATGACATATACGTCACACAACTCAACAAATCATTCACATATACACAAAAAATCAACTATATGTGTCGTTGCATATTTCAACTAAGAGGTATACTACAACAAAGGTAACTAGTCTAAGTGACTTGATCAAACAAACCCAACAACATGATCTTTTCAATTCAGTTAAATCAACAATCTAGTATTCCTATCAAAGTATAATAACTTAGGTGTGGACCTACCATGATATTAGCTTGCATAACTAAGCCACCTATAAGATTAGTTCATTGACTATCCTCCAAATACTACACCCTTTTAGTAGTTAGAAATTTTGGCTCTCGACCATGTACCTTACTCGATTAGTCACTTTATACACATAGGCATTAACCTTGCCCACATACGAATCAACATTGGTCACTTTATAATTGGTATAGCTTGACCTAACCCTTATATTGTGGTCACTTATAGTTGGTATGCTCAATCTTACCCACACAACCTATAAACTAAGGTCCTAAAAGATACTTAACTATCTACTTCAAAAGTTAACTACTCAACAAATCAATAACTTTATATATATATATATATATATATATATATATATATATATATATATATATAGAGAGAGAGAGAGAGAGAGAGAGAGAGAGAGAGAGAGAAAGAGAGAGAGGAGGGTTCAAATGATACCAGTGTAACTTTTACTAAGTGTTACATCACTTAATAATTTTATATTAAATGTGAATTTTGTAAATTCAACCGTTAGATTGAAAGTTCTTTACTTTCAGATTATATATACAAAATTTTATACAAAGTTGTTCGATTTTAACAAAATTTGATATACACATATAAAGTTATATGAATTTTCAATCTAACGGTTGAATTTACAAAATTCACAATTAGTATAAAGTTATTGAACAGTGTAACACTTGATAAAAGTTACACTAATATCATTTAAACCATCTTCATATATATATATATATATATATATATATATATATATATATATATATATATATATATATATACACACACATTTGTTTCTTATTTATCCAAATCAATTAAAAATTAATCATTCATTTGGCTAGTTCTTGTAAAGACAAACTTACTTATCACTGTCATAAATGAATTCTAATTCAGTTACTACAAGATCAACAATACACTACATAATAATATTATAATCATATCATATAAGATAAAACATGTAGTTAATATTTATCTCTGGTAGTCAATTGACATCTCTTATGAATCTCGGTCAAACAACTATCCTAAACATATAGGTCTGTTGATTGACTTCAATTCACAGAATTAGTTGATTAGCCATAAACCTGTACATTTTTATTTTAAATAAAACAATCCCTTAATATAAAGTTATTATATGAAGATGAAAAAATTAAAGAAATTTATGTAACTATAATTATTGGATATGACCTAAGAGGGTAAACAATCTTTCCATCACAAGTTTTTATATAATGATAATAAAATTGAATTAATTTATATACCTAGGTTAATCGAATCACAACCTAAGAAGAATAAACAACTACTAAATTTCAAATTTTTTTTTATATGAAAATGAAAAATTAGAACAATTCATTCAATTTGATTGGTCGGATCATAACCTAAAAAGATACAAAACTCATAAATTTCAATTCCTCGTATGAAAATAAGGAAACTGGAATAATTTATTCAACTAGTTCGGTCTGGTCACGACCTAAAAGGATACGAATTTGAAAATTATTTTAAAAAACAATTAATTAATTTTTAAAATAATAAATAGTATCTAATAGGATGATATGGACCGTTAGACATTACAATTATACATAATCAAAGTAAAAGTGATAAATCCTCTTAATTTGATCTCCAAACCAACCTCTAAACTATCAAAATTTTAAAAAAGTTCAGATACGTAAGTTGATTTACATCAACTTTTAAGCATGAGAAAAAATTTTCAATCGATTATTTGAGAGTAAATAGCATTACTCAAAGTATTAGGATGTGTTTAAATAAAAAATTTTAGAAATTTTAAAAATTTTAAATTTAAATTATTTTAATTTTAATTTTATCGTACATAAAAATAGAGATTAATATTTTTTACACGCATTCATACACATGCGTGCACGCATATATATGTATATATAAAGATAAAAATTTGAATAACTTTTAAATATTTAATAATTTTTAAAATTAATATTTGTTAAAAGAACTTAAAATTTAAAATTTAGATTTTTATAAATACTTAAATTTTAATTTATTTATAAATATTTAATCTAAATAAAATAATTCATCTCATTTAAATATTTTTAAAATATAAATTATTTCATTTAAATTTTGTATCAATACACAATATTTTTCTATTGAGTATAGTTATAAGAAAATTTAGCTAAATAATCATTCAAAAATTAAAATATTAATATATTTTTTAATAAATTGACTATAAAATAATTATTTTAGTTTAATATTTTATAATTTAAATTACTATTTTATTAAATTTTGAATACTAATTTCAAAGTATCAATCATTTTTCTTCTCTATTATGATGGTAATAATTATGAATTGATTCAGGATATAACAGGGTTTGGCATGATCTTCTACGTCTCCACTGTGTAAGCGTATCACTACTTCTTAATTTGACAACAATAACAATACTTTTTCTGATCATGATTTTTTTTATCCCAATGTGTGTAATACCGCTTTAATTACCCACCACTTCACATATGCTTCAATTCCCAAAGACTTAATCAAATAAACCAAAAATTCAAATTAATTTATATTCTCCATATAGCTCCTCACATCTAATATTATTAGATTTAGTATGTAGATAAATAATAATTCTTTTTAATAATCTAAATGAAATTTGAGTTTTTATTAATACATCTTCTCATATTCTTGGTACATATATTAATAATAGATTACACATTTTAAAAATTTAGAATAATTCTGATACTATTTTAAAATAATAAATTTAAGTCTAACTTAATTTTATCAAAGTTAATTTTATAAGGTTGAGTTAGACTTAATTTATTATTTAAAAAAAATTATAATAGGATGAGCAAGAAAGTGTTATAATCATCTTCCTCAAATTTCCATCAGGTGCTGGCCACAATTGCCATTACTATATCCCTATTGAAAGGACACTCACAATCTCACGTTATGTGTTATGTTGCTATCTAGCAATAGGTTCTGAGATTTTGAATGCTTATCCAAAAACTATCCTAAAATTTCTAGTTTTTTTATCCAATAAAATAATAACCAGAGAGGTTAAGTCCTTGTGGTCCTTCTTATTGAAGGATTTTGTGGTCCTTATTGGAGGATTTTCATTGCTTGTATCTAATATAACATAGATATTTATTTATGGCATACTTTCAGGATTTTGTTTTATATCCGTTATGGTTGATAATGCATTCAGTGTATATATGTTCAATGATTTGAGATACTCTGCACTAACACACACATAACGTAATTCAGTCTCGGTGTAAGCTTAGTTGATGAATAGAAAAGATATATATAACTAAGTCGGTCGACAATTGAGATACTGTACACTGAATTTCACAGAATTTAAATTATAGGATTTAATTAGGGTTCAGCATTTAGAATTTTAACATATTTATTATAAAATTTAATCAGTTTATTATCATTATTAATTTGTAGATAGATGATATTATAAAAATATTAATGTACTATGCATGTTCTTTCTTCTGTATATGATATGGAGGAGGAAAAACAACTATAGCATGGTCTTTTATTATGTTTTATCTTAATCAGAAGGAGGAAAAATAACCATAGCTGAAAGTCTTAAAACTTAATTGTATTTTGATGAGAAATTTTATAAATTTAAAAAATTTTAAAATTTTGATATTTTAATTATTTTGATTTCAATTTCTATCATTCTCAAAATATTTTGTTTGGATAAATTAATTTAAATTTTTCAAATTTTAAATTGTTAGGTTGAATATGATAATTTGATTTCATCATGATAAAATTAATTTTAAAAATACATTTATATGCTGAAAATTTTAAATTAAATTTTATAAAAATAAATATTAGCTGATTTTTTAACATTTAATAATTTTAAATATTAATATTAAATAATATTCAATAATTTTGAATATGTTTTTAAATATTCAATAATTAAAAACATGAACAGATAAGAGATAAGATAAAATATATAAGTGAAATAAAAAAAAAATATGAGTAATTTTAGGTTCTTACTCTTTTAAGAAAATTTAGAATTTTTCAAATAAATAAATTACTCCAAAATTATTGATTGAATCTCCAAAATTGAATTTAAGCTTCAGTGTGATGTGAGAGTCAATTGTATTAAATTCTATATATATGATTTTGATTTTGAATTTTATCATAAATTTACTTAAATTTCTACATATAATTTACTTTACTTTGATTTATTTTTAACTAAAATTAATTTTACAAAATAACATCATTTAAAATAAGTTTGCACACAATAAAGTTGCTAAATAAAATTACTTTTAGAATCTGAGAATGGTTTCACTGAACCCATCGAGAGAGATTAAAAAAGAGAGAGAAAAATTATAATAAGAATATTTTATCAATTTTGAAAAATTAAACTACACTAATATTTTATATTGAATTAATTGAAATAGAAAATGAGTAATTTTGTTATTATAAAATTTTAGTATATTAATAACGTATTCTAATTTAAAATAATAACTAAAAAAATAGGTGAAATATGTTAGTAAGATTAATGCTATTTAGAGGTTAGAATTTATAATTGATATATAGCAGCTATAGTGTATAGAATACGGATATTCAAATTTAAGACGCAAATCACCTATTTTTTTAGTTATTATTTTAACTTGATTGTCTTGGTCACCATAGAGAAACCTCAATTGAAAAAGACTCTTCTTTTATACTCTCTAGTTTCTTCATCTAAGGAAAAAAAAAACTTTTAAATTCGTATTTAAATTTAAACACACTTTGATATAAATTCAGTTGTTATTGTTAAACATATATTACTCGGTGGGTTAAAAAAAGTGGAATATCTTCACAACGTGGAAATATTTTCATAATATTAATCAGGGTTCTTTTTAACAAAAAGGATAATTTAAGAAAATTCAAAATCAGTAAATGTTTTTGTTGACAATTTGTTGCTGTTTGTGCTGGAGTATAAGACATTTAGAGGAATAAGATGAAACTATGTGGTTAGAAACTATTTGGTTCACAAGTGAAAAATAATAGTATTAAAAAATTTAAAATAAAATTATTTTAATACATTACAAATTTAAATTGAAATAGAAAACAAACATAACATATATGTAGTAAAGAGCAATATTGTTTCTTACATGGAAGCTTATGTATCTAAGTAATTGTCAAACTTGTTAGCATTTTTTGTTTAAATTTAAATGACATGTTAAAAGATAAATTAACATTACTTAATTTTAAAAAATTTAAGGAATAAAATTTACTATAAAAAAGCTTTAGAAACTAGAATTGTATATTTACAAAATAATAGAGAAAAAAATATAGATTGAAGCTTTTTTTTTTTTTCCATAAATTAGCGAACTACATTTTTCAGCCCAAATATCATAAGTGGGCTATCCTGTCTGGCACTGTTTGGCAGATGAGGGAAGCAGGAAGAAGCCCAATTTGTGTGTTTTCTATTGGTATCTAATTTTAACATTCGGGTGTTCACTAAACAAAGTATACGCGTGTTTCTAATGTTGTGCGCTATAACTATAACCATTAACATATTAATAGTTGTCAAAACTCTAAATTTTAAATTCTAAATTTTAAGCTTGGTGCTCAAGAATGAGATCAGTAAAGACTTTGCTTTATATTTTCATTCAAAATATATTTCATATTAATATTTATATACTTTTAAAAAAAAAATATAATTTAAAAGTTATTTTTTTTACATTTTTTAAAATTGTTTTTAAAAGATTTATCTATGAAAGATATATAAATATAATTATTTTTTTAAGTCATCTCTAAAATATTTATATTTTTTATCAAAAAATATCATTATTAACTTAAAAAAATTATACTTTAGAATTTGTTTCAGATCTAATAATATGTTAGATTGACCGCGAGTAAGTTTACCTAAACTTATTTTAGTCAATAATTTATGTTTTACATATTAAATTTTAACTAATTCAACTATTTAAATTAAAAATCTTTAATATATATATTAAATTTATAAATTTATAAAATATTTAAAAAATTATTTGGTTACGCTTCCAAATAAAAACGTAAAGGCAGCACACAATAGAGAAAGAATTGAATTTTTCAATTTTTTTTTCTTATTTGACCAATTTTTTCTCTCTCTCATTTTCTCTTGTAACAAAACATCTTAGGATTAGAAAAATGTATTTGATCTATAAAAAAAAAATCTCCCATGAATTTTGAAATGAGGAACGTTAGAAATTTTTTTTTACTAATATAAGTATTGTAATCCAAATTTAATTAATTGTAAATGGGTTTTACTTTTTATATGTAGTGTATATAAATAAATGTTTAATTAAATTTAAATGAATTTTACTTTTTATATGTAATGTATATAAAGTTCTGATCGATTTTTTAAAAAATAACTAATAAAATGTCAATATACTTTTGCATTACAAACTAACTTTAAAATTCATCCTATTCATATAAAAGAGATGAGTAATTGCATTTGAATGATTGGTATTCTCTGCATCACATTTTCATGAACATGTTGAATATAAGACTTAGTTTCATCTCTTAACCTATTTAATCATTATTATAATCTAATAAAAAGGGTCTCCAAATACCACTAAAACACCTACTTAGGTGTTTTAGTGGTATTTGGAGACCCTTTTTTGTTAGATTATATATATATTTTTTTATTTTATTTATATATTTTATCTTATCTCTTAATTTTTCATATTTTTATTTATTAAATATTTCAAAATATATTTAAAATTATTATATATTATTAATATTAATTTTAAAATTATTAAATAATTAAAATTAGTTAATATTTATTTTTATAAATTTAATTTAAAATTTTCAATATATAAATATATTTTTTAAAATCAATTTTATATTATATTTAATATAATAATTTAAAGAATAAAATATTTTAAAAATAATAAAAATTAAAATTAAAATAATTTAAAAATAAAAAATTTAAAATTTTTTAATTTATAAAATCCTTCATCCAACTAACAAGAAATCCTAAAAGAAAAAAGATTTTGAATAACGGAAGTCATGTGCTAGAACAATAAGTGGAGAGTAAAGGGAAATGACACCTGATATATGGTGTGAATAGAATGTTGTTGTTGGTGCCAATACAGTTTTTATCGGGGATCGAGAAATAGAGAAATAGCAATTATATAAGATAAGTATTGTTGGAAAGGATTATATATATATATATATATATATATATATATATATATATATATTTGTATTTAATTAAAAATTAAAAAAAATATTAACTAATGAAAGTAGTTAAATAAATAATTAATATTTATTAATCTAATTAGTATTATAGTTGATTATCAGAAAGTCTTAAATTTCATAAAAATATTAATCTTTTTTATTTTTAAATAATAAAAAGTATAAAATTCTATTAATATGAATATTAAAATAATAATTTTAAGGAGTATTTTGTTATATTAATATAAATATTCTTTTATTTTTTAAATTTTGAAAAAATAATACATAATTTATTTGGTTCATTTAGAAAATAATATATAATTTTTATTAGTGCAATAATTCGTGTCTTCATAATATATCACATTTTTATAATTTTTTATTTAATTATTTTTGTATTTAATTATATTATAAATTTAAATTATAATATATATCTATATTATCAATTAATTTAAACAAAAATATTTACAATAATAATCAATAATTATAATATTTATTTGTCAAAATTATATTAATTTTAATTATATATAGAATTAATACGCCCTCAAGCATGTCCACCTTCCTAACTTAATAATAGGAACAACAAAATAAAACACTAAACAAAATATGCAAAATATTTTCCTACAATTAAATTAAATGAGTTTTAAAAAAAAACATTTTTCTTGTAGAGGAAGTTTCGTATCTCAATGGCCTTGTTGTTGTTGGTAATGCTAGCATTGATGGGAAAGTGAGCGTAGACGATCCTCATCTTGTAGTGGTAGTCCTTGGTGACGCGATTCTCAACATCGCTGAGGGCGGTGCAGATGGCTGCGGAGGTTTTCCGGGAGCCAAACCAGGCGTCGATCTTGAGCTTCCTCTTTCTATTATCATTGGTAGATCAAAATCGAGGTTCAAATGCTTGAAGTCTCGAACGAGCTTTCTGCGGGGACCTTGACATGAATGACCTTGGCGTGAACCTTGATGCTGACGCCGTCTGGGATGTTCATGGTTTCGGAAGAGAGAATGGTTTTCATTATTTTTAAAGGTTTGAGTCATACATTATAAAATGTGTAAATGGGCCAAGCCCAGGCCTCTTACTCAATCTTCTTTATACACTACAGTATGTAACTTTACTTAAATCTAAATGGATAAGTAACCTGATTCTTTTTTTATTATTTGGAAATTTTATAATAATGTAATTCAGTTTTGTTTAATTTTTTTTAAAAATAAAATAAAATCATAAATAGATTAGATACTAATTACCTATATGGTCCTTCTATTATCATCATCACTCTATTTTAAAATAAAAATATTTAATTTTTTAATTTTAAAAATATAAAATTTTAATCTTCCAATTAAATTTACATTTACTAATTATTAAATTTTAATATTTATTTATACTTAAGTGATATGACATTTTATAACATGAGATTTTATAAATAAAAGATATATAAATAAAAATTTTATTAATAAAATAAATATCAATTATTGTATAAATAGATACAAATAAAGATTTTTTATGTTATTTTTTATTTTTATTTTTATATGTCACATAATTAAATATCACATTACTTAAGTGGTAATAGATTATCAAATAACGTCAAAATTTAATAATCAACGAATATCAAATTATTGAGAGAATTAAAATTATCTTATTAAAATAATATATACATGAAAACAAACATTTAAGTGGACCATTGCTAGTTTGATTGATGAGAGGTGTAAGTGAGCAACTCGATCCATTATAGGTTGAACCCAAATGGGTCAACAGCAACCTGGGTTGAGTTTTATGACCAATTATAATTTTTTTTTTTTTTTTGCATAGGCCAACTTGTTTTTAATGTGGGTCAAGTTGGTTCACGAGTTGAAATCCACTTTGACAATTCTAGGGGAACCCTAAGGATTAAATACAAAGAAAATTATTAGATAACTAATTATGAATAAGAAACCCTTATGAGTATAACAATTTCCTTATTTTATATATACCTTTTTTTAAAAATAAATTTGTGTAAAAGTTTGTGGGACATATTATATGTACAACTCGTACACTCACATTTCTTTTATTTTTTTGAGATTGTACTCAATATTCTTATGTTATTAGTTGAAAAATGTTACACTCACACACTCGAGTTCTCCTTCCTTTGGTGAAACCTCTTAAAAATTATAAAGATGTTACATTTACATCCTCTAACTTTTCCTTCCTCATCGAGTCTTTCTTGAGCTCCAACGTCATCACCTCCTCCTCCTCCCAATCTATCACCTTACTCATACATCAACTACCCTAAAAAATTTAGCCATGTTTGCTTCTAGCCCATACTCAAGAAAAGGATGATTGGTGACTTTCATATCACCTTATTAAGGCTTAAACATATTTTTAGTCCCTCAAATTTAAGATAAATTTGTTTTTGGTCCCTCAAATTTAAAATTAATTTTTAATCCATGTAATTTTTAAAAATATTGTTTTAGTCCCTTACATTACCAATAACATATTTGAAAGTAGCTAATTAAGACAATTATGTTATATCAATTAGATTTAACGTGATATTTTCACTAATAGAGATACTAATAGGTAGATTTTATGTAATAATATTTGATAAATTTCTTAATAAAATTTGAATATAAGGACTAAAATAAGATTTTTTGAAATTACATAGACTAAAAATAACAATTTTAAATCTGAGGGACCAAAAATAGATTTATCCTAAATTTGAGAGATTAGAAACATATTTAAGCCCTTTATTAATGTTGTATCAACAAAAATTATCATATTTTAAATAAAAGAGATAAAATTAAATAGCATAGAAAAAATGTTTGATGAACTAAAATTTCCTTAATTAAAAATTGACGAATCGGGATTAAAATTATATATTTTACAAACTAACTTTTAAATTTATCATTCTTATAAAATAAAATTAATATAATATATATTTTTAAAATATATTAAAATATAAATATTTTAATTATATTTAAATTATTATTTAATATATATGAAGTTATAATTAAGGGTCATCAAAATTTATATTTAATTAAAAGTTATTAATATTTTAAAATTAAAAGTATAAAATGAGGAAGGAGAGTGAGTGTGAGAAAATGTCCTTTCATCTTCTCTTTCCGTTAAATTATTCATTCAAAACGCTATTTGTTCCTGCGTAGAAACACTCCTCTTGTCGCTTCTTCTTCGTGGTCTTCTAAATTTTTGGTGCCGACCGAATAGTGGCTCCAAAGGGTGGGGAATGTACCTGCAAAGGCACTCCGAGGATCAATTAAGTGTTCGGTATAAAGCAATAAAGGCTTTTATACTAGATAAAGTGTACCTCTTTTCTGTCCCATCACTTGTGTATTTATAGTGACGTATTTGGGCCTGGTGGGCCTTCTGTCTTGGGAGATGGGTAATACCTTGGTTAACCATAATCTCCCTCAATTAAGCATGATAAACGTTGTGTAGAAGATATTCTAATCTATCATATTTTCCACGTGGGTTGATGCACTTTGGGTCTTCGGCCATGCTTTTAGCCGAAGAGGTGTTCGGTTGTTCGTATGGCCGAGGGGGTGTTCGGTCGAGCTTGAGACCAAAGTGATGCTCGGCTATGCTCGAGGCTCAAGGGGGGTCTCGGTCATGCTTGAGGCCGAAGGGGGTCTCGGTCATGCTTAAGGTTGAAGGGGGTCGCGGTCATGCTTGAGGCCGAAGGGTTTTTGGCCATGTCTTCCCTTGATGCTTTTTTGCCTTACTTGGGAACATTTGGGGGTGTTCGGTCAAGCTCAAGGCCGAAAGGGGGTTCGGCCGTCTTTAAAGCCGAAGGGGTGAGCCGTGTGAGGGCTTCTTCGGTTTGGGTGTTTGTTTCGGCCCCTTCAATGGCCGAAGGGTGGTCGGCCCAGGGTTTGGCTGAAGGAGGTATTCTCAGTACACTGTTTCCCCAAGCTCGAGGGTGAAAGCTGAAGGGGTTTAAGTGGGATGTGACTTTTGATGGACTTAGGGTTTCTGTACGTGTCTCGGGCATCGTGTCTCTTGCTGCATGATTGTGACCGTTGCATGCTTGGCTGCCCTAGGGTTTCGAGCCTTGGCGTGGTGTCTTTTAGTTTCCAAAAGCATTTATAAGGGGCTTTTGGGATGCCGGGGGTTTTCCTATATATAGGTTGGTATGGTCATAACTCATCTCGCGCTTTCTTCATAGTAAACACTCTGCCCCGACACCCTCATTGCTCGTAAGCCGAATACTCATTCTCAAAGGTCGGTTCAATCTAGCTTTCGGTCGGGTTGCTGGGTTTAATGATAGCTGAAAGGGTAACTTTATCATCTGGGTCTTCGTCTGGTGTGAGGGTCTCAGCACATGATGTCGAGGTCGAGGTGTTAGAGGGTTCTCCTAGGAGTTTGGGGTTAAGTAGTACCAGTTTATCTGGGAGTTCCTCGTCCGGCTCGGACCTTCCTGATGCCGAGATGAGCCCTCGGGATTATAGGCAAAAATATCCCCCATGAGAGATCCCGGGGTATGACTAGGTTGATGGTGAGGTGGCGGCGTACTTCTCGCGTTTTTATGAGAGATCTGGCGTGGAACGACTCCTTAGTGTCTGTACATTGGCCTTGTGGGAGGATTCGGATCCCTACCCGGTTATGTTGCTTCGGTGCTAGGTCGAAGGCCCTGAGGGGGCCGACCTGGTGTTTCTTGCGAAGCAGGAAGGTCAGGAGGATTTCTTTTACATGTGCGAGTGTTTCTTTCGAGAGCTCGGCATGTCCCTCCCTTTGGACCATTTCCAAATGGGAGTACTTAGCGTGTTGAACGTTGCGCCGACTCAGTTACATCTGAATGGGTGGGCTTATATGCAAGCGTTCCGAGTCCTTTGTAAATATCATTATAAAGAGCCGAGCGTAGGTCTTTTTCTGCATTTTTTATGTACTCGTCCGTCAAATAAAATAGTTAAGTGGCTTTCCTTAATTAGGCATGCCGACCGACCACTATTGATATCCACGTCGTTATGGAAATCAAATAATTCCAGGTCCTCCGAATTAAAATGTAATGTAGTGAGCTAACCTAGGTCGAATCTCAAAGACAGAAATCAATTTGTTTGAAGATTTTATCAGTTCAATTAGCAAGGGGATTGAAGAACAGTTTAATGAATATTAGATCATAAATTCGAATCAATTGAAACAAGATGGAAATCTAATCAAATGAAAATACCAATTCAAATCTCAGATTTATACGGTAATAAGGAATTAATCCGAATTCCACTGTTTATCATTCAATTCGAATTGGAGAACGAAGAACACAATCGTGTTCTATGGAAAATTAGACACAAATCTGTTTTATAAAATTCCAATCCAAATTGAATCCAACTTCGGTGTTTTAATTTCAAGACGAATTGAATCTGTTCTTGAATTAATTAGAGCTAAATCATAATCATGAATTTAGGTCGAATTAATCAAGAACAGATTAGAGAGAAAGATGAATTCCAGATTTTAAAGATTTTAAAGAACAGATTACCGCATAATCAAAAACTTGAATCGGTGCAACGAACCTAGCCGAGCATCTTCATCATCCTTGCTTCACAAATCTGTGTTCAAGTCTGAGAAGAAGTTCGTCCAAGAATTCCAAGAAGCAGAAACAGTTCGTGGAGAAAGGAGGAGGGAAAAAACAACTTTTAATTCCAAGAAACTGAATCTGAAAAATCTCTTCAACTGACGAAAAAGTGTTCCCCTTACATCAATGTAAGTTTTGCTATATGTAAACGACTTAATGGGCCTAAATCTGACTAAATAAGATCCAGCCCATTAGCTTAAGTCACTAATACACTAATTACAATTCATTAAGTCCTAATCTAAAAACAGAAAATAAATCTGCACAGAGCTGCGACTTTGTAGGCAAAATTAGACATCCTTAACGTCTGAACTGGGCTTTTCTTCCAACATAGAAATTGTAAATCTCTTTCTTATCTTTCCAGGGACACCAAGAACGTTCAATTCTAAGGTCTATAGCTCCAGATATGGCCTGTACAAGAAAACTGTTCAAAGCAGGAAAAATATGAAAATTAACTAGGAAATGCAACTAATATCTAAAATGACTTACTAAATCAAAACAAATCTAAAAAATATCAAAATAACATCAACACAAGTCTAAAATACTATAAACCAAACATAAAAGAATGTGTAAAATTATATCTATCAACTATTGAAGCCCTTTACTTCGTCTTTCAAGGGCTTTAAGTCGGGGTTTGTGAAGGTAATAATAGATCCCATTGCCGGCCGTAGCTTTTTCTATGATGCCGAGCACAAGCCCCTGTTTCTCCTTTATTGGACCCAGCAGCCTCGAAAAAACGATGATTTTTCGGTGGAAATGATGACCGAGGCCGAGGTTTCGACATTAAATTACCTGAAAGGGTTACCTCGATGGATTCCAACTCGGTTTCTTGTGTTATTGCCCAAGTCGCCTCGACCTCGTTTTGATTTAGATGGTATGTACTAATTTTTCCGATTGGTCGTTCTTGTTAAGTTGATGTGTGACTGTTTGACTTTTGCAGGTTGGATGGCTCAACAAGGTCTCGGCATATCGTACTGTCAAGCGATGAGAAACCGAGCCTCGGCGAGGACCTCGGCCAATGACCACCGCAGCGTGGCAATTGATCAGGTGTTGGGTGCGGCCGCTGCCTCTCGTCTGCCACCTCGGGATATTATCCTTCCGGATCCCAATGGCAAGAAAAAGAAGGATAAGGGGAAAAGGAAGGCCGACGCAACTCGCGCGGAGACCAATCGGCCCAAGCACCGTCGGGCGGAGAGCCCCTCAACGGACTTGGCCATACCTTCGGCCATCATTGCAAAATATTTTTTATCTGATGAAGTTTGGCCGACCCGAATGATGTCTTCTAATTTACTTTCAATGTTGGGTCACCGGATGCTCGACTCTGCTGCTCCTTCGGCTTAGTGGGCCATGGCTTGCGAGTTGCAGATCAGGGCCATGGTGATACTCCGAAAATTAGCCTTGGAGCCCAGGGCCGATGTCCATAATCTCTGGAAAAATTTGGACGAAACGAAAATGGCCTTCCAACAGTCGGTCGAGGCTCATGAGGCCACGTCCAACGAGAAGTTAGCGTTGGAGGCAGAGTGGCTCGATTAAAAGAGTCTTTAGGTGAGATGGAGGGCCAGGCAATTACGGTGGAGGACGTCAAATGGATGAGGGCTGAGGAGATGCAGGTAGTCTTGGCTCGGGAGGTGATAGACTATGGCTAAGGCCAAGGAATCCAAGAGGTGATATACTAAAAGAACCAAGAGGAATGGGATGATCATAAAGACCTTTTTCTTATGTTTGTACATACAGTAGTTCTTTTGTATATGTTATTTTTGCCTTTGTATTTGTAAGGCACTTTACTTGCTTTTTCTAGTGTTTGTATATTGATTTTAAGGTAGGCTACTTGGAGAGTTTAACTCAATTTAACCTCCTTAGTTGATACATTCATTTTGTATTTTTTCAGTAGGGAAAAAGGGGTGACATTTAGCAACACTTGAGTGTGTGATTAGTAAATAGGCCAGAACTGGGCCTAGGCAAAATTTTGCATATTGGACTTATTTTGCTCCTAATTTTTCATAGATTTGATTTAGCTAGGTCTCATCATCATATGATGAACCTAACTAAACCAAATCAAACATTTTTGAATTAATTCATGGAGCAATTATGAGCCAAGGCCGCCTAGCTTTCTTCCTTGTTCATGGCCGAAATTTGCTTAGTCTCTCCTTCAAGTTTAGTAGCTTCTCTTCCAAGTTTCTAAACTTAGGTAGGTTGAGCTGACCTTACCATGGTTCTTAAGTGAACCATGGTCAAGGTAGCTTCTCCTACAAGTTTTCTAAACCATGGAAGGTTAGCTACACCTTACCATGGTTCTTAGTGAACCATGGTTAAGGTTAGCTTTTCCTAGATGCTACCTCTCCCTATATATTTGTAATTCCTTCACTTGTACTCACTTTTGGACATTTATGAGACTTAGAATTCAGAAAAACTCTCTCATTTTCAAGAGTCAAATTCGTGAGAAAAACTTCTCCTAGTTTTCTCTCAAAGTTCCTTCTCCTAGAAGCTTGGTTTCTCAAGCTTCTTCACTTCTTCAAGAGGTGGCCGAACCTCCCTAAGTGCTTCTCCTCCATTGGAGTTTGCTTCAAGGAGCTTCAAGTGTTGATTTGAAGATTTACCTCAAGAGTATTCACGGTCCTTGCATGGAGTACTTGAAGAACATCAATCTTCTCCAAGTGACTTCCATCAGTTTTGGTATCTAGAGCCTAGTGCTCTTGAGGTTTGGTGTTCTAATTTTTTTTGTATGAATCCGTGTTGTCTCTTCCTTCTTATATGTCTAAATATGTGTTTGCTGAATGGATCTAAATTTTCTAAAATTTTTTTGATAGATCCTATATGTCACATAAGAAGTAAGTTGATTCATGTTCTTGCTTGTTTCCTAATCCGTGAATCACTTGTGTTGTGCTTTAGGTTCTGTTGTTCTTGTGCATTTTTGTATGTGCTTGAGTCTTCTCCATTCTATAACATGTGTCCGTGACTGGACAACATTCATTGAGCATAGACTTTGTTTTTAAATCACTTGTTTTGTCATAGAAGTCATGTGTAGTCCTTTTACTTGTTGAAATTCCTAGACTAGCTTGTTTGACCTAATTTTTTCTTTGTGTTGTTTGTGCCCGAAATTTTTGTGTATTTTCTTATTAAATCTGAACCTTATTATATGTGCTTTTGCTTTACATGTTTGAGTTCTTAATTTGCTATTAGTTCTAGCAAATTTTCTAGAGTTAGGTTTCTATTATGTTTTGTTAAAAGTTTTGTCAAAAAAAAAAATTGTTAAACATTTTTCCTACTAGGTTTCTTTGTGTATTGTTGTGTGGCTGAAACTTATTTTCATTTTTGAAACATCAAAATAGAGACAAAACAGAGGTGTAAGTGTTCTAAATGCATGATAAAAACAAAAGAATGACTGCTTAAAAATTTGACCTAAAAACACTACAAAATTATGAAGCACTAGTTACAAAATGCATGTGAACACCTCTTGTTTTGTGTGAAATTTTTGCTGCAGTATTTCTAACCTAAAACCGAGACTTATAAGTGTTCAAAAGGCATTTAAACTCCTGATTAATCAAAGATAAGAAGTGAAAAATATTTTGCAAAAAGAAAAGAAAGAAAATAGCAAAAGAAATTGCCAAAAGGAGTGAAAAATCTAGTGAAGCTAGCTCTCGGTTTTGGTGTGTGTTTGCTTACATATTTTCGGTCCAGCCACATAAATTGTGTCTTATTTTTGTTTCTAATCTTAGCTTTTGTTTTGTAATCCATTCTAGTGCCTTTGATAGGATATCTCTTGTGTGCTAGCTTTCCAAATTAGCCTTAATTGTTGCTTGTCATTTTTGTGGAACTCTTTCTAGTTTGTCTCATTTTACTCTACCATTTGGTGTAGCCATTATAAATTGTTCCTTTTCAATTTTTGCACTAATGTTCCAGCATCTTAAGGTGTGTTTAGTGCCTCTTGGAAGGTGTTGAAGGCCAAGCTTAAGGATAGCCAATATTGAAGGATTTTGGTGGTGACCTAGGAGCTTGTTTCTCATTGGATTGGATTCTTGGAAATTCAAACACCTAGGAGTAACCAAAATCAAGGTTGCTTCTAAAGAGTTGTGAAACACATTGTGAGGCTGCAAGCTAGGTGGCTGAATTGGAGAAAGAAGGAGCAAGAATTTTGAAAATTTTTGTGAAAATTTAGAGACTAATTTTAGTGACGGAATTTTTAGTTTCTAAAATTTGTTTTTCCTTACAAAATCCGTCTCTAAAATTTGTTTCTAATTAGTGGCTAATTTGTTTTTCTTTGAAATTAAGTGCAGCCACTAATTTCATTTGAATGTGAATTTACATTTCATTTGGAGTGTGAATTTGCATTTCATTTGAAGAAAATTCGAATTTCATTTTTCTTGTAATTTTTGATTTCCAAATTTTTATACAAGGCCTTTATTAAGGAGTGTCTTGAAGTGCCTTTGGTGTATCTCCATCTCTCCTTAAGTATTCTCATAGTAAATTCGTTTAGTACTTGTGAGAGGGTCCTTGAAGGTTTTTGGTGCCTTTCAAGCTCTCACCTAGGTTTAATTGCTTAATCGCCTAGTTTATGTTTTCTTGTCTTTAAGATTTTAAACAATTTATGTTTTCATGAAATTTATGTTTTTAAGCAATTTATGTTTTCAAGTCTTTAAGTTTTGATTGCATTGCTTAATTGTACACATTAGGCACTTGCTTGTTATTTTCTTTTTGAAAAAGAAATTTGTGAAAACATTTTGGTGCAAGGCAAATATACAAGGGGGTTTAGAGATTTTTACTTGAAGAGGCTTGGTTATTAAGTGGCTCTTTAGTAGCTCACCTCCCTCCAAAGTTTAATTTGTACTCTTAGACCTTAAGTGCCAAGTCTAAAGCACTTCAAAAATCTTATTTTCATAAAAACTTTTTTTGTGTGGAAAAATATTCTTGAAATAAAATGTCTCAAAATTCCTCCAATAGTGAAAGTGATGGCTCTCCAAAAAGTCTTTCATATATCACTAAAGGGCTTAAATCACTTAAGCTATGGAAAAAGCAAGAGTCCATTCAAAGAGAAAAAGAAAAGATTGAAAGAGAAGGACAACTTGCTTACCTTGAGGAAGAGTTGAGAATTTTAAAACAAGAAGAAGAAAAATTGAAAGAAAATATGAGAAAACATAGAAAAAAGAGTAGGAGTTCACATTCACAATACACATCTCCTAATGAAAGCCTTAATGTAGGTAACCATTATCAACCTTCCAAAAGAACTATTAAACCTAGGGAATTCAAGGTGGATCTCCCTCAATTTTTTGGGAAGGATGATGTGGAGGCCTACCTTGATTGGGAGATGAAGGTAGAACAACTCTTTGCTTGCCATAGGGTAAGTGAAGAAAGGAAAGTTCCACTTGCAACCCTTAGCTTTCAAGGGCATGCAATGTATTGGTGGACCTCTTTGGAAAGAGAAAGGCGTCTCCACAATGATCCTCCTATCCAATATTGGAATGATCTTAGGAGTGCATTGAGGAGGAGACACATTCCTTCTTACTATGGTAGGGAGCTTATGAATAAGCTCCAAATGCTCCAACAAGAAGATATGTCTGTAGAACAGTACAGGCAACAAATGGAGCTTTACATGATGAAGGCTTGTATTAGAAAAGAGGAAGCCACCATAGTAGCCAGATTCATGAGTGGTCTTAACTTAGAGATTAGAGACCAAGTGAAGCTACTACCCTACAGGGACCTAAATGACTTGGTCCAACTTTGTGTAAGGGTAGAACAACAAATGTTGAGAAAATCTTCTAAAAGAGAAAGCTCCCACTCTAGATCTCTTAGGAAAGACTACTTGGAGGAGGAAAAACCTTTTGAAAAGAAAATTATTTCAGAACCCTCCAAAGAATTGGCTAAGAGGAAAGAGAAAAATAAAGATAAGGATAAAGATCTCATCACTCCACACACTAGCACAAAGACTAGTGATATTAAATGTTTCAAGTGTCTAGGGAGAGGCCACATTGCTTCTCAATGCCCTACAAAGAAAGTCATGATCTTAAGGGGGCATGACACTTATAGTAGTCAAGAAGAGACTACTACCTCCTCTTATAGTGAGAGTGAGGTTGAAACAAAGCTTAAAAGATCCAAAGTGGAGCCAATTTATCCTTATGAAGGAGAGCTCCTAATGCTTAGGAGAATCCTTCATAATCAACCTAGTGGTACCCTATCACAAAGAGAGAACATCTTTCATACAAGATGTAATGTTTTAAATAATGCTTGTTCTCTCATTGTTGATAGTGGTTCATGGTGTAACTGTTGTAACACTAGGTTGGTTAAAAAGTTGAGTTTAATTACTATGTCACATCCTCAACCTTATCATTTGTAATGGCTTAATAAGGATGGTGACATAGTAGTTGACCAACAAGTGAAGGTCAAGTTTTCCATTGGGAAGTATGAGGACCAAGCTTTATATGATATAGTACCAATGGAAGCTTGTCATATTTTGTTAGGAAGACCATGACAATTTGAAAAGAAAACTGTACATGATGGTCTTACTAATGAAATTACCTTCACTCACAAGGAAAAGAAATTTGTACTTTATCCTCTCTCACCTCAACAAGTGGCGGAGGATCAAGCACAAATAAAAAACAAAAGAAAAAGAGAAAAGGTAGGGAAGAATAAAGAGGAAGAAATATCCTCTAAGGGAATTATGTCTAAAGAGAATTGCTTTATCACTAAAGAACCTACGAAAACTATTCTCTTTATTCATAAAGACCTTAACTCTTACCCTCACGCTGCCACTAGTCTTGAAGAAGAGATTCACAAATCCATTATTTTCAAAGAAAAAGAATCTCAACTTCAAGATTTTGTGAAGGAGAAGTGGAATTCATTTAGTTCTACTTCTCATGCTACTTCCTTGGTGGTGCCCAAGGTAAATAGTCTTCCTACCTTAGTTGTGTCTATAATGCACCCAATTTATGGAATATATTATTTGTTGGATATAACATCTGAACCTTCAAGGTTCCTTGTGACAAATTCTTTTCATAACTATCCAACAAATAATATAATCCAAAATTATTTAGGAAATTTCTTGGTAGTATTTTCATTATTTTCTAGGAAATGCCTAGCCTACCACATAGGGTACTTTAGGCAACATATTTTAGTTTTTAGGATTAAGTCTTTAGTGTGCTATAGTTTTAGCTTTAGCACATTTTTAGGATTTAGAAATATACCTAGTCTATGTTTAGGAGAGGATCCTATTCATTATATTAGTAGGTCTAGTGTCATAGATTTCTTTAGGTTCCATGAAAGGATTCCTTCTGGGATATTCCTTTCACATTTACTTGTTGAAAATATCACCTCTGATGAATTTTATTATATATTTGTAGGTATGGCCAATAATCATGAGGACCCTCGAGATTTGAGGTCAAATCCTTTTTAAGAGAGAGGGGATGATAGACTATGGCCAAGGCCAAGAAATCCAAGAGGTGATATACTAAAAGAACCAAGAGGAATGTGATGATCTTAAAGACCTTTTTCTTATGTTTGTACATACAATAGTTCTTTTGTATAAGTTATTTTTGCCTTTGTATTTGTAAGACACTTTACTTGTTTTTTCTAGTGTTTGTATATTGATTTTAAGGTAGGCTACTTGGAGAGTTTAACTCCATTTAACCTCCTTAGTTGATACATTCATTTTGTATTTTTTCAGTAGGAAAAAAGGGGTGGCATTTAGCAACGCTTGAGGGTGTAACTAGTAAATGGGCTAGAACTGGGCCTAGGCAAAATTTTGCATATTGGACTTATTTTGCTCCTAATTTTTCATAGATTTGATTTATCTAGGTCTTATCATCATATGATGAACCTAACTAAACCAAATCAAACATTTTTGAATTAATTCATGGAGCAATTATGAGCCAAGGCCGCCTAGCTTTCTTCCTTGTTCATGGCCGAAATTTGCTTAGTCTCTCCTTCAAGTTTAGTAGCTTCTCTTCCAAGTTTCTAAACTTAGGTAGGTTGAGCTGACCTTACCATGGTTCTTAAGTGAACCATGGTCAAGGTAGCTTCTCCTACAAGTTTTCTAAACCATGGAAGGTTAGCTACACCTTACCATGGTTCCTAGTGAACCAGGGTTAAGGTTAGCTTTTCCTAGAAGGTACCTCTCCCTATATATTTGTAATTCCTTCGCTTGTACTCATTTTTGGACATTTATGAGACTTAGAATTCAGAAATTCTCTCTCATTTTCAAGAGTCAAATTCGTGAGAAAAAATTCTCCTAGTTTTCTCTCAAAATTCCTTCTCCTAGAAGCTTGGTTTCTCAAGCTTCTTCACTTCTTCAAGGTGGACGAACCTCCCTAAGTGATTCTCCTCCATTGGAGTTTGCTTCAAGGAGCTTCAAGTGTTGATTTGAAGATTTACCTCAAGAGTATTCACGGTCCTTGCATGGAGTACTTGAAGAACATCAATCTTCTCCAAGTGACTTCCATCAGGAGGCGCAAAGTAAGGTCGATGCCGAAGTTGTGTTGAACAATTTCTGAACCGACTGCGAGAAAAAAATCATAAAAGAGCATGAAGCCAATTTTTGGCATACAGTTCGGCAGGCTAACCACTTCAGCACCTTTCCTCCAGATTTTTCATTCGAGTTAAGTAAGGATTTCTTCCAAGGGGTATACATGAATTTTGTTGACACCCCCGACGATGTTGAGCCGGATGAGATGGCTCTGCCCTGCTCGGCCATCTTGGAGGATCCTGGGGCAACTATGAATGATGATGAGGAGACCGAGCAGACTACCAATGTCGATTGAGGAGTCGCGACATTGTGTTTTGTGGCTGTACATCTGTTTTGGGAAAGGTGTATAAGAGTAGGGTATACTTTTTGCTTGTATTTTTTTGGGCCGTTAGAGCCAAAACTTGGTTGTACCCCTTGACCATTAGCGCCATTTCAGCCATTAGAGCCTTTTTAATGAATTATTCTATTTGCTTATTCTATCTCGGTTGTTGACACGTTCCTTTACTTTTGATCTCGCTTTGAATCTTCTTTTAGTTAACTTCTCCAGTAACCAAACCACTTTGGGTCTGCATCGAGCAATAGGAAGAAGGGTGTTTATTGTGAGTCCCCCCCTCAGTCAAGTGAAGATACTTGAGGAAATTTAGTTTGTTCGTTGTGGACCGATTGAGAATGCCTGGCGGGTTTGGGTTTCCATGTCTTAGGCCACGTGGGTGCCTGAGGGACGAGGTATTCACTCTTGACTGAGTAGTAGGTACTCAGGAGAGAATGAGTATCCTTCCTTAGCCGAGGGGGTAGTCAGGAGGAGTTAATTGTTCATCCTTGGCCAAGTCAAAAGAGGAATTGTTGTTTGAATGCCTAAAGGTACGTGATATGATGTTCGAGGTCGGCCCTTGCATCAGTCAAGTGAGTACTTGCAACACCTTTGGCTGAGAGGGTACTCGGGAGGGATTCTGTGGTTCGACCTTGGCCGAGCGTAGGTGCTCGGGAGGGATTAAGTTTTTCATCCTTGGCCGAGAGGGTACTCGGGAGGGATTTCATGGTTTAACCTTGGTCGAGCGTAGGTGCTCGGGAGGGATTAAGTTTTTCATCCTTGGCTGAGAGGGTACTCGGGAGGGATTAAGTTTTTCATTTTTGGCCGAGAGGGTACTCGGGAGGGATTTCGTTGTTCAACCTTGGTCGAGCGTAGGTGCTCGGGAGGGATTAAGTTTTTCATCCTTGGCCGAGAGAGTACTCAGGAGGGATTTCGTGGTTCAACCTTGACCGAGCATAGGTGTTCGGGAGGGATTAAGTTTTATAGTGGTAATCTTGAATGTAAATGCAATATATTCTTTCAACAAGTTTTTGTTTCATTGATATGGTGCCTCGTTAAAAACATTTTCTCAGTAAAACCTCTTTCATATTTTATAAGAGGAAAAAACCTGCGAAAAGGAAAAGAGTACTCCGAAATAATTACAGAATGTTTACTAATTGAAATAGTGTTTCAAGTGTGTGGCATTCCATGTTCGGGGGATGACCTTTCCAGTGAGTTCTTCCAACTTGTAGGCTCCGTTTTGCAAGTTATACATTACTTGATAGGGGCCATCCTAGGTAGGTGCCAACTTGCCTTGAGCTTTGTCTTTTCTTGCTTCCCCTGTTACACGCCAAACTAGGTCTCTGGCCTGAAACTCACGTGGTTTGACCTTCGTCCAAACTTTTCTGGCTAACCTAGTTTGGCAGGCTTCCATGTTGATGAGAGCGAGTTCGCATGCCTCGTCAATCAGATCCAGTTCCATGTTAAGGGCTTCCTCGTTGGTGTCTTCATTGAATTGTATCCGTCTTACTGAAGGTTCTCCTACTTCTACTGGAATCATGGCATCTGTGCCATAAGTTAGCCGAAAAGGGGTTTCCTTAGTCGAGCTTTGCGGAGTGCAGCAGTAAGCCCACAGAATCTCAGGTAGGTGATCAGGCCATGAACCTTTGGCTTGTCTGAGTCGCCGCTTTAGCTCTTTAAGGATAACCTTGTTTGCTGCTTTTGCTTATCCATTGGATCGGGGATGTTCTACTAAAGTCATTTTATGTTTGATTCCTAACCCAGACAAAAAGTCATTGAAGCGACAATCGGTGAACTGTAAGCCATTGTCTGTGATCAGTGCGTATGGAATTTCGAAGCCGGTGATAACATTCCTCCAGAAGAACTTTTGAACATTGATAGCCGTGATGGTGGCCACTGCCTCTACTTCGATCCATTTAGTGAAATGATCTACTGCTACAATAAGGAACTTCACTTGCCCCTTTGCTGGTGGGAACAGTCCTAGAATATCCATGCCCCAAATAGAAAATGGTAATGGGGTCGTGATAGAGTGCAACTCTTCTGGGGGTTGGTGTGTCACTAGTCCATGCTGTTGACACGGCTTGCATTGCTGAACGAACTTGGTGCAATCAGCAATTAGGGTTGGCTAATAGTAACTGGCCCGGATGACCTTAGCTGCGAGAGTTTGGCTTCCCGAGTGAGTTCTGCATATGCCTTCATGGATTTCTCGGAGGACATAGTGCGCTTGTTCGGGAGTTAAGCACTTCAGCATGGGCGATGAGATGCCCCGCTTATATAGCTCTCCAGCTACTAATGTATATCGTGCGGCCATGGTTCTCATCTTCTTAGTTTCTAGGGGGTCGTCGGGTAGTTCTCCAGTCAAAAGGTGTTTAACTATGCTGGTCATCCAATTGGGACTCCCCTGTTAGGAGTGTAAACACTCGGCTTCCGAGATGCTTGGCTTTTGTAGTTCATTTTGTATCATGCTATACAAATGGCTAGTCTTCTTACTAGTTGCTAGCTTAGCCAATTGGTCGACTTTTGCGTTAAGTTCCCAGGGTATGTGTTCAATGCTGACATCATTGAAATTGTTTCTCAGCTTCTAGAAAGCATGGAAGTACAATAGTAGTGTCGGCTCTTTAATTTGGAAGGTGTCGTTGACCTGTCTAGTAACCACTTGTGAATCGCTCCAACACTTAACTCTAGTGATGCCTAGGTCGTTTGCCAGCCTTGAGCCGTCGAGAAGAGCCCCATATTCGGCTTGGTTGTTGGAAGTCTTAAAATCGAATCGTAGTGATTGTTCGACCACCACTTTACCAGGACCTTCTAGTATAATGCCGGCTCTGCTACCTTGTTGGTTAGACGACCCGTCTACATGCAAAGTTTATACATGCAGCTTAGGTGGTACTTCCGGAGTGAATTCGTTTATGAAGTCGGCCATGCTTTATGCTTTGATGGGTCCTCTTAGTTCAAAATGGATATCAAATTGCGATAGTTCTATGGACCAAGTGACCATTCATCCGGCTAGTTCGGGCTTTTGTAAGATCTTGACAATCGGGCTATCTGTCTTGACGATGACTTTGTGGCTCTGAAAGTAGTGCCGAAGACGTCGGGCCGTGTGTACGAGAGCTAAAATCGTTTTCTCAAGATGTTGGTACCGGTTCTCGGCTTCTTGCAAGACTCGGCTAATGAAATATACCGGCATTTGTTCCATTTGTTCTTGCACTAGAGCCGTGCTAATAGCTTTGTCCGACACCGAGATGTAGATGATCATCTCTAGCAGGGGGTTCAGTTTAGCAAGCAAAAGTGGGGCTGTGAGCATTGTCTTGAAGTCTTGAAATGAGGACTCGCATTCTTCAGTCCATAGGAACTTGCTGGCCTTCTTTAATAAGGACATTATGGGACTTGACTTTTCCGCCATGCAGGGCAGAAAACGAGCCAAGGAGGCTATGCGCCCGGCTAGTCATTGTACTTCCTTCACATTTCGTGAGCTTCTCATATTAACGATGGTCTGGCACTTGTCGAGATTAGCTTCTATACCTTTCTTTGACAGCATGAAGCCCAAGAACTTTCCACCAGTGATTCCGAAGGTGCACTTCGCCGGATTCAACCGCATGTGATGCCGCCTTACTTCGTCGAATATTCTTCCGAGATCTCTTAGGTGATCATCGGTGGAAGCAGATTTAATCACCATGTCATCCACATAGACTTCCATGCATTTTCCTATCTGCCGCCAAAAGATCTTATCCATGAGTCTCTGGTAGGTTGCCCCCACGTTTCTTAAACCGAATGGCATCACTTTGTAGCAAAAATTGGCCGAATCGGTGATAAACGCAGTTTTCTCTTCATTCGGTGGGTACATGGGTATCTGATTATAGCCTGAGTAGGCGTCTAGGAAACTTAACCTTTGGTGACCTTCCGCTCCGCCAACTAATGCGTCAATGTGTGGTAGGGGATAAGCATCTTTCAGGTATGCCTTGTTCAGGTCCGTGTAGTCGGTACATATCCGCCACTTGCCACTTGTTTTCTTGACCATTACCACATTGGCTAACCAAGTGGAGTACTTGACTTCCCTGATAAACCCCTCTTACAGTAGTTTTGTCGTCTCTTCTCTTACCGCCTGAGCCCTTTCTCCTCCCATTTTTCTTTTCTTTTGGGCGATGGGCTTGGCATCTCGACATATTGAGAGCCGGTGGCAATGAAAGCTTGGATAGATGCCTGGCATGTCCGTTATTATCCAGGCAAACAGGTCCACGTACTTCCTGAGGATTTGCTTGACGTCTTTTACTTCAGCCTTTGACAGCTGGGAACTTAAGTAAGTGACCTGTTGTTCATCTCTTCCCAACTAAAATGGGATTGTTGTCTCTATTGGTTCGACCCGATTTTCGTCCTCAATCCTCGGATCGAGCTCTAGGTCTGCCATTGGCTTTTCTTTTCGGTCATCAGCGATGACGTTGACATCTCTCCTAGGCTTAGGAGTTGGTTGTATCTTCAAGCTAGCAAAGTAACATTCGCGGGCCATCTTTTGATCGACATGTAGCTTGATGACCGTTCCTCCTTCTGAGGGGAACTTCATAGCTAAGTGAGGAGTGGAGACGATAGCTCGGAGCTTGTTCAGGGAGGGTCGGCCCAAAAGGATGTTGTACGAGGTATTAGCATGCACCACCACGTATTGCACTTTAATCCTTCGTCTTTGTTGTTCATCCCCGAAGTAGGTGTAGAGCTCTATCGTTCCCCGGGTGTCCACTCTTTTGCTTGAAAATCCAACCAAGGGTTCATAGTAAGGTGTCAACTCTTGTTCAGGTATGTCGAGCTGCTTGAATGTCTTCTAGTACAAGATGTCAGCCGAGCTCCCTTGATCGACGAGCGTCTTTTTCACAATGCAGTTGTTAATTTTGACACTAATCACCATCGGGTCATCTTGTACAGGGTCGATGCCTTGAAAGTCTCAATCGGTGAATGTGATAGGGGGCATATGGACTGAAGTTGTTCGGCCTACTGTGTTTATTGACTTGATTGCCCGCAAGTGTCTTCTTCGGGCTGAGGACATGCTTCCCCCTCCTACGAATCCTCCGGCGATCGTGTTTATCACTAGTCTAGGCTGATTCCGGTCTCGTTGTTGATCGTTCCTCTCTTGAGACCTGCTGCGTTCACTAGATCTGTACCTTGGAGGTGCTCTGTCTCGGTTCTCCCCTTTGTATTCCTTTCTACCCGAGTGGCAGTCGTGTTTTCTCCGGTCTGAAGGTCGAAACAAAGTTTTGGAGGTGCCCGGCTTTGACGAGGTCTTTGATGCGATCTTGAAGGGCAGTGCACTCCTCAGTAGTGTGTCCTCGATTTGTATGGAACTGGAATGTTTTCGTCTTATCCGCGTGGGGCAGAGTCATGGCTCGTCGAGGTACTGCTAGGACCTCGGTGGCCAAGGCCTGCTCTAGCACCTTGGTCCTGCTGGTGTTAAGCGGCGTATACTGTGCATACCTTGGCCCTCTGTTATTTTCACGCTCAGGTACGTCTCGTGGACGAGGCCTGGGGTGTTCTTTCTCGTTGTCTTTTTTCCCAAGAAAAAGGTCAAATTGGTTTTGATTCTGAAACTCGGCCAATTCCTCCATCTGCATGTACTTCGTGGCCCTTTGCCTCGGATCTTCCAAGTCTCGGGGTGGTTTCTTGCATAAGCTATTCATAAAGGGTCCAGGCCGTAGTGCTGTCGTAAGATGATGCATGGCAACTGTTGGGTCTAGATCTTGGATAGAGAGCGTCATTTTTTCGAACCTCTCCATGAAGGTTCTTAGAGGTTCCTTCTTCTCTTGGCAAATGTTAACCAGGGCTATGGACGTGAGCTGATGCGGGTGGCTCGTGGCAAATTGAACCACAAATTGAGAGGATAGGGTGGTAAAGGAATCTACCGATCCCAATGGAAGTCTTGTGAACCAGTTTAACACTGGTCCTTTTTGTGATGTGGGGAACACTTTACACATGATAGCATCCTCTTTGGTGTATAGACCGACTTGCGTGATGAAAGTATCGAGGTGTTCCTCCGGATCGGTGGTTTTGTCATACCCTCTAAGGCCAAGTTCTTCCAATTATCAGGTAACCCGGCTCCTGCGATGTCCGAAATGAAGGGTGTTATCCCTTGCGACCGTTGATGATCCAGCGTTATTGTTGTCATCCTTCCAGGTGGCCTAAGGAAGACTTTGACAATGAGGCAGATGACGATGATGCTGACAATACAGAGGAATCTGAAGGTGAAGATTTTGAGCAAGAAACTGGTTGAGGAAGCTGCACATCAGTAGTCAACTATTTTCATTTTGTATGCTTTTGGACTGCTAGGCCAAATCTTTGTATTGAGTTTTGCTTCTATTCATTTTTTGGACCTAGTATTGTGTATTGATTTCTCGTTCATATCAAACTTTATATTATATATGCTCTTTTTTGTGTTTAATTAAATATTTATTACTTCCAACGCTTCAACAATAGCATGTTAAATTCAGATGAGTTAGAGCAGGAACCTAAGAACTAAATTGTCTGCCCCTTCCCCTTTTTTCAGTTTTTACCTCATTTTGGCCTATGTTCAGGAAGAAGAGAAAAGTTAAAACTTCAACCTATTAAAGGACTTAAACAAAAACAAAGACAGTGATTCCCATTCCATATTTCTTAATGATGATCCCTTCCTTGTCTTTTTTAACTTTTTCCTTGTCAGCACCCTCTTGATCCTGTTTTATATCTATTTTAATTTCATGAACAACATCATGGATGTAAATAATTTTTTCATTGCCTATTGTTTTTTAACCATTCAAAGACAAAACCAAAATTGGACCAGACTATGAGAGCAGCTTCGTAACAAAACCAGAACATCCCTCCTCACAATGTTATTTCTAACCCAGGGAAAACATGGCTGCAAATTGCCTTCGTTGAGCACGATTCCACCAGTAGATACTTCACATCAGTTGGATTTTAGAGAATTTAAAATGTTGTAGACTAGTCCCACTTTGCATGATTTTATTTACTTTCAAGAGTGTATATATAAATACTTTGTCTAAAACTCTCGAAAGTGTTTAGTCCGAGTCATTTAGATGCATGAGTTTAATTTTATTTTATTTGTCAGAAAGACTAAAAGACTAGCAATGTGGACTTTTTTTTAAAAAATTTAAAAACACAAGTATTTTTGTATGTTTAAATGTTCTAAAAGAGATGTTATGTTTTTATATGTTATGTAAACATTTTTTTTGTTTGTTCTTGGAGTATTCAGTGCCGATAGCAGTGATTAATCTCTTGGCTACATTAGAGACATTTTAAAAGGTAAGATAACTGGTCTCAAGATATTTTATCAAACACTAATAATATGGAGTGTTATTTAATATATAACATTTATTTGGAATGGACTGTGCATGTAAAAATCATCTTATTGCTATATGAAGATAAAAGAAAATTGTTCGTTCAATATGTTTTTTTTTTTATAAAATTATTTTTAAAATAGTCTTTATAATATATTTCTTTTTTATGTTAGTCCTTGTTATTTTATTTTTAATCTTTTGTAATATACTTTTTACTTCATTGTTTTGTATAATATGTGAAAAATTTATTTTTAGTCTTTACAAACTTTTTTTCAAAGTAATTAACTCAAAATAAATAAAATAATATAGATACTAAAGTAAAAGAAAAAAATTATAAGGACCATTTAAAAAATATTTCAAGGACTAAAATAAAAATATTAAAAGAGTCAAAAATATATCTAAACCTATTTTTTAATAAACGTTGAAACTTATTTTAAAAATAAATATGAAAAGATAAATTAAAATAGATAAAAAAAATTAAATCTGAAAATCATCTTACTAAAAAAAATAATTCCTAAAAATGCTCCTATTCAATCAATATAGCTATTTTATTTGATATGGAGAATATTAATTGATCTTAATTAAAGTTTATTTTACAAAACTTAAATTTTGGCATGACATATTAAATTTATATAAATGTGAAGTGTCTTGATTTAAATAGTCTATGTTTTATTTTTTTAAAACCTTTTTAATTGATTCTTATTAATAAAGTAGAATATTCATCGTTAACGATAAAAGGAATTCTTAGTAAGTGTATCAAATAAAAGTAACTCTTACTGTATTGACTCTTTTGAAAGATGCTTGATTTTACTATTATTTCATAATAATCATTTTATTTTTAACTTAAATTTTACTTAAACTTTTTTTTTTTACACAAAATTTTACTTAAACATAAAAAAAACATTATAAAATATGAAAAACATGTTATTACTAACATAGAAAACACATTTTTTATCCTTACTATCACAAAATAAACTACAAAAAAATATATACGAACTACCTTATCCAAAATATTATGCACATTTCAATTAGCTATTCTCACAAATTAAAAAAAAACTATTTTTTATTTAATTTACAATACTTAACCTCCCCTTAATTTAAACTTCTCATGTATAATAATTAAGTTCACGTTTTGTTTATTTATTTATTTATCTATATTATTAACATAGAAAACACATTTGTTATCTTTACTATCCCAAAATAAACTAAAAAAATATATATACGAACTGCCTTATCCAAAATATTATGTACATTTCAATTAGCTATTCTCACAAATGAAAAAAAAATATTATTTTTTATTTAATTTACAACACTTAATCTCTCCTTAATTTAAACTTCTCATGTATAATAATTAAATTCACGTTTTGTTTATTTCATATACTAAACAATATATTTATATTGACTCGGCAATTTTGAAAATTATTAAATTGTGAACTTTAATGAATTCTATTTCCGTCAATTTTGACTCCATTCGTACTATGTGTGAACCAAAACACGTGTCATTGGTCTCTTAGAGAATTCTGAACACTTATGAACACACATTAATTTTGCAAATTTTGATATCAAGCAATTGGAGTTCCGTAAATGATATGTTGTTATTCTCAAAAACATGTTCTTCCATTATTTGAGCAACCCCTTTCACATGCAACTCTAAAATTTCATCTTCGCACAAATGATATCCCCATCGTATCCTAAAAACAATAGCCTCAAGAATCACGATGAATATATATGATGTCCACTCGACTCCAAGCCTCTCTCTTGTAAGGGTTTTTTCTTTATAATTATTTTTAAAATAAAATAAAATCAAAATATCTTTTAGAAGTTACGTGTTAATCCACGATATGTTAAGAATTATTTAAAAAGTTGATCAATAAACAAATTTTTTTTTTAATATAATCACTTGTTTAAGATATAAGATTATCTTCCCCTAAAAAAAAAGAAGATATAAGATTATCTATCAGTTATGTTAACTTTATTTGTCAAACATTTTCAAAGATTAAACTTATGACTTAATGATTTTAAATTTTAGTATTTATTAAATTGATGATAAAAGCAATATTAGAAACCATGTTTTGTAGAGGTAGAAATAAACTAGGGTAAATTTGACTTAACTAAACCTAAGTCTAGCATTGAATGAAAATACATAACCTAAGTTTAGTTTATTTACTTATTATAAGTATTTTTTTAAATATTTAGTTTAACATACATAAAAGTTTGATCTAACCTACCTTACAAGCTTATTTAAAATCTTAATTTTTTAGTAATTTAACTTGGATAAAAGTGAAAGTAAATATGTTAGATCTTATAAAAATTAAGTCTAGCTTTTTTTTTAGTGAGAAAATAGAAATAACAAAAAAGAAAAAAAAATAAACTAATTGTCTTATAAATAGAAGGTCTCCATCATATTTCAAACAACAATGAAGACATGAGTAGGACAATAAGGCCATATGACTAAAGTGTCAAACAAGGTATTTTCAATCTTAGCAAGAGAGTCTATTATTCTATTCCTTTTGCGGTAAATATGATGGAAATATAGACTCATGACAAACCTAAAAAAGTTCTGATTTTAGAAATTAACAGAGCATAACTTGTTTATATAATAAAACATGTTTTTAAGCTTTAATATGGAATTCAAATGATAACTTTTTTTATATTGAATAACTAAACAAAATTAGTATTAAATCATACACAATAGAGTACAAGAGGTATATATCCATATAAAGTATCAACAATACAAGGATTGTGTAGTAGCACCTCATGCATTGAAACACACCTAAACATTGAAAACATGCTTCAAAACATATAATGATCTGTCAAATCACTACACTTAATATAACACAGTTACTATGCAACAAAAATACTAACTGTATTCAACTACCTTAGGGTTATCATGCAACAACTCCTAGTTATTCTTGCAATTCAATACATGTATAGAGGCAAAACATAAAAGGGTTCCTACACATGTGACTGAAAACATAAATCCTCTTATGGAGTTACATATATACCCTATAAATATTTAAAATCTACATAAACTACACAAATGTATACAAAATGTCCTTAATGTCTGGTCAAACTCTATACAACAAGTATGCTACATTAGAGTAGCATCACCAAAACTGAGTCTCCATCAACATGACCCTCCACTAGCTAACCAAGTCATCTTATTAATTCTATCATGCTCTCATACCAAATATGATCATTGTGATTCCAACTACAAGGAAAAGAAAGAGTAAGTTTGTAAAAAAAATCAACATAACATTCAACAACATAAGATTATAACAATACACTATAGACAACATAATCAACATTCAATGCAATACGACTTAGCAACTTTTAACTTATCAACAACCTCATCATATTAACAACGTAGCAACTTACAACACAACAATGTGATCATCGTAAATACCTTTAAACAATTAATGTGTCGTCACGTATATTAATTATGAAAATCTCCTACAGTAAAGGTCAACAATCTAAGTAGTTAGACCTTATCGAACGACAATGTCTAACCTATCACAACCAAGTCAAGCATAAACAATGTTAAGCCTTTAAGAGTGCAGGTAAATAACTTAAATTGATTTCTCAAATTTTGCGACTTAAACTTATAAAGTCTAGTACTACTGTTAGGATAGAACAATTTGGGTATGAGCCTACTATGACCTTTGTGACACCCTCTACCCCAACATAAATACAATAGATATAAACCATCTATATATAAATTCTTTCTTAGTCTAATATAAAATAATTATCTCAAGTATCATTGGGTAAAAGATGCACATTCATAATTTTCAACTGTAAGTATCAAATTGTCAAGAAATAATAAAATAAAGATTATAGATTAATCCCAGTAAAGGTGGCAGAGCCTCCTAGTTAGGAATTAACTTATAATCTTTTAGTAAAATTATAATATGACAAAAATACACACTTTCAACATAAATAACATAAAAATAAAAGAAAAATAATAATAATTTAACAATAAGTCTAGCTAATCCCGATGTCACATCCTATCAGAGCGAAACCCAAACAGAAGCCTAAGCTTCACCACCAACATCCTCAGCCTCATGCTAATTATCTGCATCATAATTTAAATATACACAAAAATGACAAGGGAGTGAGAAACTTCTCACTCAGTTGCAGATATAGAAATAAAAGTTAAATAGCACACACACACGCAATATAATTCACATATATGCTTATGTATAATGATTTTCTTGACTTGACTCACTAATGTATGCATGTGGCGCCATACGGAAGTTGCAGAATTCATCACTGGTGACCCGAAGGCACACCTATACAATTGTCGGTGACCCTAAGGTACACCTATCATTGGTGTTCATACACCTCGTTAGCATATCGTGGGTGACCCAAAGGTACACCTTGTTAGTCGTGGGTATGCGGCCTCAGCGGCACACCTGGAGTAATATGTGCATATGATGCATGTCATACATTCACAGACTCAACCTTTAGCATGTTACACATATCATATTCATATTTCATAATTAAGAATTATTTCAATAATCCAATTTAATAGTCCAATAGTCCAACAGTCCAAACAGTCCAACAGTCCAAACAGTCCAACAGTCCAACAGTCCAACAATCCAACAGTCCAACAATCCAACAGTCCAGAGGTTACTTAGGTATCATATTTTTCAATAATAATATATTAAGATCTTTTAAGTAAAGTAGGAAGCTTAAAGGTAATATAAGATAATAAGGAGGCTCAGCCTTCCATTTAAATAATAGATTACAAATTTATAAATACTTAGGAGGCTTAGCCTTCCATTCAAATAACAGATTCTAATATGTAAATAAATAAGATATAAAACAAAACACATCAATAATACATATTCAAAGAAATAAACAACAGGCAAGGGATCGGGAGCCAATCCAACAAACAAACTATTTAACAATTATTCCCACACCCCCAAGTGAGGTTTCCCACTCCCCCCTTACCTGGGTTTACAGAAATTTGGGCAGAATCTCCTCCTCTCTATCTTTCCTTAAAAGGAATCGGAATTAGGGCAGAATCTCTTCCTCTTTCTCCTTAAACAAGGCACTAGAGCAGAACCTCCTTTTCTTTCTCCTTCTCTCTCTCTTACTTTCTCTCTCTATTTCTCCAGAATTTCCTTCTCTCTAGAATTCTAAATTTTCAAAACCTTAAGTCCCTATTTATAGAATTTTTGAAGTTACTATGCACTATGCACTATTCATTAAAATAATATTATAAATTACTATGCACTATGCACTATTCATTAAAATAATATTATAAATTACTATGCACTATTCATTATTATATTCAAATTTATTATAAAATTTGAACCCGCGTCCCTCGTGCAGCCGCCCTTCACTGTGCAATTGCATAGTGAAATACTATTCATACATACGTATACGTAAATAGTAAAATACATATACATAAATAGTAAAATACGTATACATAAATAGTAAAAATACGTATACGTAAATAGTAAAATACATAAATAAAATACTTATTCACATAATAAATACATAAAAAAATATTTCTTTTCATTGAATAAAATTTGGGATGTTACAACCTTAGCGTACATATCTAAGTCTCATATGAGATTAGTCCGTCAACTACTCTCTAAATACTATAGACCTTTCCAATAATCAATTAAGGATTTTATCCCTCAACTTTCTACTTTACTTAGTTGGTCACTTTATACACGTATGACTTGGCCTAGCCTCATACGAATTTCACATAAAACCTAGAAGAGATAACTTAACATAGTTACCCATTCATAAGCCAACTTATTGAATGGTTCTCAACTTGGACTCTCGAAGTACCACAACTTATATCCACACAATAAAATATTTTTATTTATAAAATGACTTTACTTTAATATAGTTTTTATGTATATCAACAAAGACATATATCATCACCACATGCCTAACAACTTAACAACTTAGCTAACTATAACCATCATACAACCTTGCACCTTAATCAACATTCAATCAACCATCATCTTACAACTTTAGCAACTTGAAACATCATCATACATCATAATTCAAATAAAGAAATTGTCATACTTCAACATTTAAACAACTTAGAACCTCACATTTTATTTCAACACATCATGCTTGACTTCATCTTTCCTACACCCATAGTCAATTGAGGTAGGGAGCCTTTGACCCACCCATGCTTGATGCCAACCTACCTATGTATTATGTGGATGAGGCAGATAGCCTTTGAGTCAATCACGCCTGGTGTGACCAAACCCACATTAGGCTTCATTTAGGTAGAGTTTATGCTTAACTCATACCAACGTCACAACACTCGACATTGTCTAGGCAAATAACCTCTATCTTGATCACGCCTAACGCCACTCATCTTGGGGTTTGACATCACCAAGTCAACTGAGAGCTTCTCAAGTTCTCATGTCAAATGTCAATCATTTCACACATGGTGTGACTAAGTCAAAGAGCTTTTCTTGGCTCATGTCCAACGCTATCGATCTTGTGTCCAACATGGTCAGGGTAGAGAACCCCTAATTTAAGCTACACTCAATGCCATGAATGAATGCCCAATGTGATGAGAATTTTTGCACTTGACAAAATCTCATTTTGACTAAATCCACTTGAAACTCAGAAAAGACCAATATGCAATACATAATCCAACATCTAGGCATCATAAACAACTTAAAACCAATGTGATAAGCAACATGCAACCATTATATTTCATGGATCATCAAATTCTCCACCAAGACACCTTTCAACACCAATAACTCAAGCAACTTTACATTCCTTATGAATTCAATCAAAACAACCAACATTTTATGCATTCAATCAACATACAAGCAATGCAATACAACAAATTAATCAATCACAAACTAAGGAAGAAGTTTCTAAAATTCCAAAAGAATAAAAAGGAAGTGAGAATCTTCTCTGACTCAAAAACTTATCTCACTAACTTCTCAATAGTTTTTCTTGAGAATCTATTTTTACTTGAACCCTTTATTATTATTAGACCTCTTGTTTTCTAAGATAAATTTTTTAAATTAATATTTTTATTTATAGTTCTATTTTATGTCTAAGGCATTTCGTTCTCCTTTGCTAAACACCACATTCAATCATTCATTCAAATTCATGCTGTGTTTCTCTCTTGAAAGATTCAATTTCCTCAATTCATTTAGCCTTCAACGCAATCTCAAGAAGCTTCAAACGTTTTATCCTCTTCTCCAATTTCCCATGTTTACGTTACTATGTCCCCATCTCTTTTTGTTGACCTGCCAATTGAAAAAATCAACACATTACAAAATATATTATAAAAAATTTATACAATACAAATTAATAAAATAATTTCATTAATTTTACAAAAACAAAATATATTAACAAAAACATGCATACCACTTAATAGTCTGGAGTTGCAAAAAATATGATTGTTCAATTAGAGAAAAGGCTTCCAACTTTGTGAATGGAATCTAAGCCACCACGGCAGGCAAAGGACACGTCACAAAAATCATGTTCCCATCTCAAACGGCCATTAACGGAACCCTAACCGTTAAAAAAAAAAAAAAAAGTCCAGGTAGTCACCATGTCCAAAAAAATATTCAGACTCAATTAAAAAATTTAGAGGCAGATAAACACACTTCCACTTTCATATAAATATACCCCTTTTTAAAATATATATATATATAAAATGTCTAAATTAACCTCAAAATAAAATAAAAATCTTAAACTTATATCTCCTTCCTCGCATCCCACACCCTCCTTCCCCGCACCCTCACACCCCCCTTCCACCAGATTCTCGGCGGTGGCTCCATTCTCGTCCGTTTTCTCTCTCTTTCAATTACGCCTTTCCTTTCTCTTCCCTTAATCACTAATTATATTGCGCTTAACTCAATTCCCTCTTCATATAGGTTACCATTGAAGAACACGAATACATACTGAAGGAGCTTAAATCCAATTCTTCAATCAAAACTCTCCCCGGTGGTAGCGTCGCCAACACAATTCGCGGACTCACTCACGGTTTCGGAATTACCACCGGAATTATTGGGGCCTACGGAGATGACCACCAAGCCCAGCTTTTCGTCAACAACATGACATTCAATGGCGTCGACCTCTCGCGACTCCTTAACAAGAAAGGACACACTGCACATGTTAGCTATTTCCACAATTGTACTATATTTCAAACAAATAGTGTTCATCCACAAATCCATGGTGAACACTTTTTCTGTGCAATGCGTGTGCCAGCAGCCACGCTCACCGGACGGGTCTCGTACTTCTGGGGACTGGTCACTGTAGAGAAATTGGGAGTGCAATTGTGGACTACAATGTTTGTGAAGAAAGGGATGTGGGGTGTGAGGGTGTGGGGAAGGGGGTATAAATTTAGAAATTCTTATTTTATTTTAAAGATAATTTAGACATTTTTTATATTTTTTTAAAAAAGGAGTGTGTTTATACAAGAGTGGAGATGTGTCTATTATCTGCTAAATTTAGAACCTCAACTCAAAAATTTTATCAAAATTAAAAAAAAAATTGTATATCACAATCCACTCATAGTCATCTTTGGTTTTTTTTTTTTTTCCTCGATGTTTTCGTCATTATATATAATATTGGAATCAACTTTAACTTATATTTGCGATTTCTCTTGTAATTTTCTATTTACTATGAATAAATTGATTCCAGATTGTGTCTGTCGATAGGCCACCAACGCTAGCATTACCAACATTCTTTTAAATTCATCTACTCATCCACCAAAATCGTGCCTTTCTCGCCCACATAAATACCATCCAGAAACTTCTTAATGTCCTTATTTTTTACATGACATTTCTGCATCAAACAAATAATTAATTAAACACTAAGCAAAAAAATAAACAAAATTGGGAAAAGAATGGGTGAGGGCACGAGCAGAGAGAAAAAACTTTGATAACTGGTTAATAAGAGCACAAGACATTTCAAGGTCGTTAGGAAATTTCTTGATGGTATTTATGTGAGAGAGAAAGACACTATTTTGATGGATGAGTGATGGTGAAGACCTGGGTTAGTATGCAGTCTTATATTCAACATGTTCATGAAAATGTGATGCAGAAAATACCAATCATTCAAATGCAGAGGAGCTTGATTGTTTGACCAGGTTTGGATTCCATGACTCATTCTCGCTCTCAACTCAGCAAGTTACTTGTGCGGAAGGTTGAAAATGGAAGGTTCTAGAAAGGAGAGAACTGAGGAGAAGGAGAGAACTTAGGAACTATAGGTTGCTCCTCCTGCGTTGGAGGCTTAGGGCTTCAAAACTCTGAGCAGTGAGTTTGGGGTTTATTTATAGGCTGAGTTCCAAGAACAGGACCACGCGTTATCACTGTCTCTTTCCTAATGACTCACTAATAGGAGGTTCATATTCATAATCTATACCATTCAACATAAGATACCCTTAAAGTGAAATATACAAATAAGAAATATGATTAAACTTATGAATCATATATATTTAAACTTAATATAAATAATTTTTAACATATAAAATATATTTTAATAAAAAATATTATTTTTAATTAATGATAATTTATTTTGAAAATATTTAAGCTTAAATCATAAGTAAGTATTATAAATAAAAAGTTATATTAAATAAAAAAAAAGTAAAAAGATAATCTAGAAACACATTTCTGGCAAATAATGATTATTAAAAACATTCTTACAAAACAGTGTATAAGAATTATTTACTAAAACTTAAAAAAGTTAAGTAATTTATATATTTAATATAATATTATTTTATTAAATATTTATCATTTTTTTTTTCCATAACTCATATGTTATATTAGGAATATTTGTTGTCGGATATTCTCTTAGAGAAAAAGATGAGTTATACATTTGTCATTAATTATTCATTAATTATTATGCTTGCCAAATTTATAATTTTTATAATATTTACATAGTAAATTATACTAATAATAATTTTGATACGTTTTTAATTAGGCTATTTTTAATACAGTTTTGTGACACCACCTTATAGTTATATAGTTATAATTTTTCATGATTACAAATAATTATTATTATATCTACTAAACATATAATTAATGATTTAATTTTAAATTTATATAAAAGTATGGATAAAATTTAATTTCTTAAATAAATTTGAACATCTAAAAAATGAATCAGTGAGGACATATTATATATTAAACATAAAATAATAGTTACGTAATTAATAATTAATAGAATAGAAAGAAAAGTAGGAAGACTTGGAGTGTTTGTTAAGTGATTAATAATGATGGTCAATTGGGAGTATTCTCATTTATGCGAATATTCCTTTCTTTTTGGTTTTCGGGATGAAAAGCCTAAGTGTTCAAATTGAAAATAAATGAAACAAAATTGTTATTTTAGATTCTAAGAATATTATTAAAAAAATCCATTTAAATTTAATTAAATATTTATTTATATACACTACATATAAAAAGTAAAATCCATTTAAAATTAATTAAATTTGGATTACAATACGTATATTAGTAATTTTTTTTTCCTAACGTTTCTCATTTCAAAATTCATGGGAGATTTTTTTTTTATAGATCAAATACATTTTTTTTAATACTAAGATGTTTTGCTACAAGAGAAAATGAGAGAGAGAAAAAAATTGGTCAAATAAAAAAAAATTGAAAAATTTAATTATTTTTCTATTGTGTGCTGCCTTCACGTTTTTATTTGGAAGCTTAACATTGTGTGAACACTCAACACCATTGCATTATGTATTGTTTCATTTGTTTGTGTATTTGAACTTTGAACGCCTTTTATCTTTATTTATAATTTTTAGCTTAATATTTTTTAAAACTATTCATAAAATGGAGGATGATCAACTTTCACCAAAAATTTCCTCTACTAAAAAAATTTATTTATCATACATTAAATTTTAACTATTTAATTATTAAATTAAAAATTAAATTTTAATAATTTAACTCTTAAATTAGAAAATTTTAACGCATATATCAAGTTTCTAAATTTTTAAAAAATTTAAAAATTATTTGATATTTTGTTTTATTAATTTAAATTGATAGCTAACCATAAAAAATACTTTATATCTTAATTTGAATTAATAAAACGAAATATCAAATAATTTTTAAAATATTTCATAAATTTATAAACTTAATATATATATTAAGAACTTTTAATTTAATAATTGAATCAGTTAAAATTTAATATGTAAAACATGAATTATTGATAAAATAAGTTTAAGTAAACTTACTCATAGTCAATCTAACATATTATTAGACCTAAAATAAATCTTAAAGTAAAAATTTTTTAAATTAATAATAATATCTTTCGATAAAAAAATATAAATATTTTAGAAATGACTTGAAAAAATAATTATATTTATATATCTTTCAGAGATAAATCTTTTAAAAACAATTTTTAAAAATGTAAAAAAATAACTTTTAAATTATATAATTTTTTAGAAAAGTATATAAATATTAATATGAAATATATTTTGAATGAAATACAAAGCAAAGACTTTGCTGATCTCATTCTTGAACACCAAATTTAAAATTTAGAATTTAAAATTTAAAATTTTGACAACTATTAATATCTTAATGATTATAGTTATAGTGTACAACATTAGAAACGCGCCGTATACTTTATTTACTGAACACTCGAATGTTAAAATTAGACACCCATAGAAAACACACAAATTGGGCTTCTTTCTACTTCCCTCATCTGCCAAACAGGGCCAGACAGGTTAGCCCACTTTTGATATTTTGGCTGAAAAATGTAGTTCCCCTAATTTATGGAGAAAAAAAAGCTTCAATCTATATTTTTTTTCTCTATTATTTTATAAATATACAATTCTAGTTTCTAAAGCTTTTTTATTGTAAATTTTATTCCTTAATTTTTTAAAATTAAGTAATGTTAATTTATCTTTTAACATGTCATTTAAATTTAAACAAAAAATGCTAACAAGTTTGACAATTACTTAGATACATAAGCTTCCATGTAAAAAACAATATTGTTCTTTACTACATATATGTTATGTTTGTTTTCTATTTCAATTTAAATTTGTAATGTATTAAAATAATTTTATTTTAAATTTTAATACTATTATTTTTTACTTGTGAACCTAATAGTTTCTAACTACATAGTTTTATCTTAATTCCTCTAAATGTCTTGTACTCCAGCACAAACAGCAACAAATTGTCAACAAAAACATCTACTGATTTTGAATTTTCTTAAATTAACCTTGATTAATATTATGAAAATATTTCCATGCACACTACACGAAGATCGTCACATTTTCATGAACATGTTGAATATAAGAATTCCAAATAAAAAAAAGTAAAAATTCCAAACAAAATATTCCAAAATAGAAAAGTTTGACAGCACAAAAAGAGTCACCATGCCCATGTCTTCACCATCTACTCATCCACCAAAATGGTGCTCTTCTCGCTCACATAAATTCCATCCAGGAATTTCCTAATGTCCTTATTTTTCACATGACATTTCTGCACCAAACAAATAATCAATTAAACACTAAGAAAAAAAAAATTGGGAAAAGAATGGGGGAGGGTAAGAGCAGAAGAAAAAAACTTTGGTACCTGGTTAATAAGAGCACAAGATCTTGAAACAAGTTCAATGTCGTTTCCATCCAAAACGACTTCATCCTTCACCTTCTCAGATCGAAGGATGGACACACCCTCAAGCATGTCCACTTTCCTAACCTAATAATTCAAACAACAAAATAAAACACTAAACAAAATATGCAAAACATTTTCTTACAATTAATTTAAATGAGATTAAAAAAAAAACCTTTTTCTCGCCGAGGGAGTTTTGGATCTCGATGGACTTGTTGTTGTTGGTGATGCTAGCGTTGATGGGAAAGTGAGCGTAGACGAACCTCATCTTGTAGCGGTAACCCTTGGTGACCCCGGTGATGAGATTCTCGACGTGGCTAAGGGCGGTGCGGATGACAGCGGAGATTTTCCGGGAGCCGAACCAGGCGTCAATCTTGAGCTTCCTCTTTCCGTTGTCATCGGTGATGAGATCGAAATCGAGGTTCAAATGCTTGAAGTCTCGAACGAGACTTCCGCGGGGACCCTCGACCTCGATGACCTTGGCGTGAACCTTGATGCTCACGCCGTCGAGGATGTTCATGATTTCAGAGGAGAGAATGGTCTTCATTGTTGCGAAATCTACCTTACAACCCTAATGCCTATGCGACTCTACCACCACAATGCAACTCCCAAAATCCTAATTTCAGTTTTTAAAGGTTTGGGTCATACATTATAAAATGTGTAAATGGGTCAGGCCTAGGCTCCCGATTTTTTTTTATTATTTGGAAATTTTATAATAATGTAATTCAGTTTTGTTTAAGTTTTTAAAAATAAATAAATAAAATCATAAATAGATTAGATACTAATTATCTACATGGTCCTTCTGTTATCATCATCTCTCTATTTTAAAATAAAAATATTTAATTTTTTTAATTTTAAAAATATAAAATTTTAATCCTCCAATTAAATTTATATTTACTAATTGTACTATCCGATCTGTGAAACCGAGCTCGGAGCCCGGCACCACGACACAGGATAACCTCGGATACGCATTACATAACGTCAGCCTGGTATCTAAGCAAATCATAACTGATCCCAAAGGATCTCACCCCGGGCAAGATATATTATCTGATCTTATTATATCTTATCTCAGGCCCAGAGCCCAAAATAACCCAAATTCACACTAAGGTACGTGCATTATTAATACGAGACTCATACTCACACAAACACTAACTTTAGCATCGGAGTCTCTTTTGCAGGTACCTCCCCCATCTTGGAGCACCAGTACATCACCAAAGGAGGCTCAACGATCTTACTGAACGGACCATCACTACGACCAAATTCCGGTAAGAACATTTGGCGCCCACCGTGGGGCCGATCGCGACAGCTCTCATCGGCCACCTATATGGTTTCTACTAGGAGCCACATCAGACGAGCAACGGACGACGTAAGCCACTCAGTCACCATGGACAGCGATGCAACAACATTGAGAAGGCTAATTGATCAGGTCGAACAGATGCGACAACAGCACGACGCCGACCTCCAAAACATGCGCACTCAGCATGCAAATGATCTCGCGGCCATGCAAGCGGCCAACGAAGCAAAACTCGCAGCCTTATTGCCGAAAACGAGCATATTCGCTCCCAGCTCCCTCGACACCATTCCAACCAGCCTCCCCACGAGAGTAACACGCGCGAGGAAGAGGCACATTTAGCCACCCAATCTCGGGCGACGACCAAGGCACCAACTTCGCGGCCTGCCACGCACCGATCTCACGCACCGACGTATAAGTCAGGGCAGGACACCAGCAAAGCCCCCACCCATGCTTTCGAAGGCCAAGAGCCTTCTGCCGTCATCCTTTCGTGGACGGCATTATGGAGACTCCGCTACCCCGCGGATGGAAACCCCTCCACCTCGACCACTATGACGGCACAACGGACCCCGACGAACACATCGATTCGTACACAACCCAGGTAAACCTCTACACTAACAGTGATGCTATATTGTGTAGGGTTTTTCCGATCTCACTTAAGGGAGCGGCACTTCATTGGTCCACCCAACTACCCGCCGGATCCATCGACAGCTTCAGCACATTGGTAAGGCGATTCATGGCACAGTACGCCACCTGCCGACCCCATCACACTACCTCGGCCGCTTTGGCCAACCTCCGACAGAATGACGACGAGCCCCTGCGAACCTTCATGGAACGCTTTTCCAGCATCTCGGTGAGGATACGGAATTTGAATCCCGAGGTCGCCCTACACGCCATGCTCATGGCACTCAAGCCCGAGCAATTCGTTGATAGCCTATGTCGCGACGCCCCCCGCGACATGGATGAACTCCGCGCCCGCGCAGCTGGATACATCCAGATGGAGGAGCACTCCGCCTTCCGCGACCAAGTTCGCGGAGAAATCCCAGCAAAGTCGGAGCAAGGGCATAAGGACAAGGTCAAGGTCAACAACGACAGCCATTTCAAAAAATCGACTAGAGCAAGCAGAGGAGGGCGATACGATTTCTACACCCCCCTGAACGCACCTAGGGTACACATCCTGGAGGAAGCCAACAACAACAACTTGCTCGCCCTTCCACCACCGGGCAATACCCCCAACAACGCCGACACGTCCAAGCACTGCCGGTACCACAGGAACCATGGTCACACCACGGAGGAATGTCGCACGCTCCGAGACCGTATCGAAGAACTCATTCAAGCGGGTCACCTCGGCCAGTACGTGCAGCGACAACAGGGTAGTAGAGGTGGCCATGGAGGCCGGGGACGCGGCAGGAGATGAGGCTCAGGAACCCGTACCGACGCACCCTCGGGTCCCCAACAAAATGCTAGCGGCGCAGTACAAGCCGAGATAAGCCAGGAGATGGAATCGACCCCGTTACGGGGAATAATCAACACAATAGCAGGCAGTTTTGCTGGAGGAGGCGCCAGCAACTCGGCCCGAAAAAGACACTTGCAGAACGTCAACTGCATCCATTCAACCACCTCAGCCCTGCACCAAAGTTCACCACCAATTTCCTTCTCCGACGAAGATTACGCCGGCCTTAGCCCTAACCAGGATGACCTCATGGTCATCGTTGTGGAAATAGCCAACTGGAAAGTGCAAAAAACACTCATTGATCAGGGAAGCTCGGCGGACGTCCTGTATTGGCCAACTTTCCTCAAACTAGACGTCCCCCACTCTCTCATTCAACCCCACACGGAGCCCCTAGTCGGCTTCGCAGGAGAGCGAGTCCACACTCGGGGGTACGTAGACTTGCTGACGACCTTCGGAACACCACCAGATACAAGACGGGTCATGGTCCGGTACCTCCTCGTGGAAGCCAATACTTCCTACAACATCATCATCGGGCGACCGACCCTGAACCAACTCAGAGCGGTCGTCTCAACTCCACACCTCACCATGAAGTTTCCAGGAAAGGACGGCAAAGTCATCTCAGTCAAGGCTAACCAGAAGACAGCTCGGCAATGCTACGCCGCAAGCCTAAGGATCTCCGCACCAAGCAAGCAAAGCAAGGGGAACTCCCCTACTATAGATCTTTAAGTTTTAGCACCCCCTTTATTTCCAGCATGATTACACTGTGCACTCTTTTCCCGCCTTAGTCCTCGACTGAGAGGGTTTTTAACGAGGCACACAAAAACCATCAATAAAATTATGCGTTTTGCACAATTTATTACCTCATCTATCGCTTTTGTATAAACAAAATCACGCACCCTAAGGGCCTACATTTACAACGCAAAAGTTCGTAAGGTCAAATACGAACCTTACAAGCTTATCCGAGGTCAAGTCTGAACCTTGCAGAATTCGTAAGGTCGAGTACGAACCTTACAAGCTTATCCGAGGTCAAGTCTGAACCTCGCAGAATTCGTAAGGTCGAGTACGAACCTTACAAGCTTATCCGAGGTCAAGTCTGAACCTCGCAGAATTCGTAAGGTCGAGTACGAACCCTACAAGCTCATCCGAGGTCAAATCTGAACCTCGTAAAATTCATAAGGTCGAAAACGAACCTTATACTCCTCTCCGAGGCCAAGTCTGGACCTCGTTAAGTCCGAAAGGTTAAATACAAACCATAACACGCTTACTATCGCAAACGATCCTCACATGAGATCGTTTCACCCAAACCTAAGGACAAAATCGGAAATACAGTAAAACCTAAAGCATGATCAAACTTGCATGCGAACTCCAGCGCATTTACTTAAGGTAACACACAAATTCCGAGGTCAAAAATGGACCTCGAAACCCATCCCCAAGGTCGAATGCAAACCATTCACTAGGGCCGAGACCCCACTCTCAATACCGGGGTCAAAACCCCGACACGACCAACCTCAAGTGAGATCCAACCCTTGACTCCCGTATGGGATTAACTGCGAACCTACACAGTGATTACTTAATCAAAGCCTGAGGTCGAACGCGAACCTCAACACGGCCCTCCAAGGTCGAGTTCGACATCCGTCTAGGGTCAAGCTCGAACTCCCACGCGAAATTTGGAGAGCTCAAGTTCGATCCCGAACACCGGCCTCGCCAACTCAAGGTAAAAGTACAACCACATACAAAAATATACACACAGGCACCAAACGTGTTCCTCAAACAACGCGAACACCCCAAAATTAAGCGCAAAAATGGACGAGATAGAGCAAAATATGTACATATATATAAGTAAAGTTCCAAAATTCATTACATAAACCCAAGCAAAAATTAAGCAAGTCATTACAGAGGCAGCCTAAACTGAAGCACCCCCACTAGAGCTATCATCGGCGTCATCCTCCCGAACCAACCTTCCAAAGCGGACGATTTTCTCCACATGCATGGAAGAGAAGTCGAATCCAGGAGCGAGAAGTCGTGCCTGACAAGCAGCCTTTTGGAAGCCCCTCATATGCTCAACCACGACGGAGCGCTCAACCTCGGCGAGCCTCCTCTCCACGACCGCCTTGCCCGCGGCCAGTTCGGTCAGCTCCGTCTTCAAGGCAGCAACCTCATCCTCGTAGCCACCCTGAATAACCTCGCTGCGGAGGCGCTCCTCAGCCGCCGCCGCCAACTCCCCCTTGAGGGAAGTCACAGCATCCTCCAGCGCCCGTACTTCATCACGGGAAGACGTCACCTTGTCCTCCAAGGAGCGAGCACGTTTTATGGAGAAGGCCGCAAGCTCCTGCAACTCCCTCACCTGAGCAGCATAAGCCTCATTGGATCGCAACGCGATCTAAAGAGACTTTTGTGCCCGCGCAAGATCACCTCGTGCAGATCGAAGCTCGGCCTCCTGCCGCCTCGCCTCGCCAACGGCAGCACTAAGGGCTTTATTTTTCTCCCTCAAGATCTTGTTGGCCTCCTTCCAAGGCTGGAGTCGCCCCCTCAACTTGGCCAGTTCTTCCTGCTGCCCAGCCAAAACCTCCTGCTGCTGGCTCCATTTGGGCTTCCAGTGGCCCATTATTCCCATGACCCTCTGCAGCATGACCTAGGCAGCATCAAAATTGTCCACGGGACCGACCTCGTCAATCAACCCCTAGTCCTCAGAACTCAGCGAACCTTGAGGGAAGAACCTCTCTGCGGTCACCCCCGCACTCCACAGAGAATTCAAGTTCGCGGAGGCGCTCACATGGTCCAGCCGCACGGTGTCAAGACCTTTTCCGAAGCGGTGGGCCAAGTACTTAGTCCGAGGAGGACCCCGCGACGAACCCTCCGGAGGCACTGAAGCCGCAGCAGAAGACGGCATCCCCTGCTCAACATCCTGAAAGTCCACCACGGGGACCTCCGACCTCGCCTACAAAAATCAGTCACACGTCAAAAATAAACAGAAGGGCTAGGGGAGAACCACCAAGAAAAATAACGCAAACACTACTTACCTCGGCAGCAGGAATAACCCACTCAATGGCCTGGGTAGCCTGCCCAGCAGCCTGTGTCGCCGCCTCGGCAGCATTTCCTGCCTGCGAAAAACCACCCTAAGTCAGACGACCATCCAACACAGCAAAAGGCAGATGAAAAACTTAAAAAACAAAAGACTCACCACCCGGCAACTTGAGCAACCTGCTCAGCTACCTGGTCTCCTATTCCGGCAGCAACCACCCCGACCTACAAAAGGAACTGACCAGCCTCAACAAACCTAACTTAGTCGAGATAAAAAGAGACATTTGGGAAAGCGAGATCATTACCTCGGCAGCCTGTACGGCGGGCTCGGCAGTCCGCGCCACCTCTTCAGTAGCCACTTGGGACGGCGGACTCTTGGTGAGATCCGCCGCGTTAACATCGGCCGTTCGGGAGGTCACCTCCTCGGCGCCCGAAGGAATGGAAGGCCCAGCGACCTCTTTCTCCTCCCTCCTCCTCTTCCGACTAGCTTTAGGAAGGGGAACCTCCTCCTCTGTGAGATCGGAAACTTCAAGCTCAGCAACATTGTAGCGATGCTTAAGCTCCTTCCACAATTTTCCCATGTGACCTACAAAACAAAAGAGGGAAGCTTGAAGGAAAACGGATAAACAAGCAATCCAACGGCCGATCGAAGGCAAAATACTCACTCTCTAGGTCCCTCTCCCTGTGCGCTGACCTCTCGAGCGACAGGATGAACTTGCAATCCAGCGGCCGAGGAAGCGCCTCAAGGTCTTTGATGGCTACCAACTCCGCAGCCGTCAACTTCAATTGGCCCACCCCATGAAACCTAGACGGTTTGGGGCACCAATAAAATGGGAACTTCGGCAACCCACCAAAGTAGAATGCACCATCCTCCGTCGGATCGACATCCACTAAGGCGACCCGAAAAAACTCCTGTTTGAAGTTTTTGTACGATTGGGAGTAGAGGGTGAACAAACCCCCACCCTTACCCCCATTCAACGACAAAATGCCGTAAGGAGGGACACCCAGCTTCAGCTGATAAAAATGAAGAAAGACGGGAAGAGACACTTCTATCCCTAAAACTGTACAAAGGACCTCGAAGGCCCGCAAAAAACCCCAACTATTGGGATGCAACTGACAAGGAGCCGCATTGACATGATTCAAGAAATCACACTCAAACCGAGTAAAAGGGAGACGGACACCTAGGTCCCTGAAGAAACACCAAAACATATAGAAGTGGGGAGAGTCGGTCGACTTCCCCATAAACACACCTTCCCCGGCCTGACAAGGGTCAGGCCGGAGCATTGAAGAAATGGAGGGGTCACAAACCTGCCCCGTTTCCCAAACCGCGTCGACATCAGCACGCGAATGGAACACGCTCTCAACCCCGGCCACGTCGTGCCTGACCCAGTCATAGCCAGGAACCCCTGGCACCAGATCCTTGGGCGGATCAACCTTCGCGGCGGCGGCCTTTCCGGTGACCACCGCCTTACCCCGCGCCCTGCCTTTCCCCTTGACAGGCGCAGAAGAACCAGCACCACTCTCCCCAGCCATATAAGAGAAGAAGAAACAAGACAGACCCCACGAAAACCTGGAGAAGAAGGCGAGGAAAAAATGAGAGGAGCAGGAAGTACCTGGTACTATTCCTCAGAAAAATTACCCTAGCAACAGCTGAGTCACCAGGAACGATGGTGGAAACGAAAAAACGAAGACGGAAAGACAATGAAGGACGGAGAGAAAGCGTGCACGAAAAGCCAGAAGAAACGAGAAATGAGAAAAATGAAGAGAGAAGAGTAGCGGAAAAGAGAAAAGGTTCTACCCAAATTCAAACGGCCACAACACGTGTCAGCCAGGGGACACACTCGAATGCGCAATAAATGAGACCCATTATGACAAAAAGAGCCATCATTGCATAACCGTCACACCCATCAACACGCAGCCCTCGGTTACTGAAACGAGAAACGACACGCGACGCAATGAATAGGCCAGCGTATCCAAAAAGTCATTCCCCTTGGTGAAGCTCGGACTCACCTATACCGCCCGACCTATGAAACCTAGCTCGGAGCTCGGCACCACGATGCGAAGTGACCCCGGGCGTGTAATATGTATTGTCAGCTCGGTATTTAAGACCAGGAACCCTCGCCCCAGACCAAACTTACTACTCAACCCCGGGACTACATCTCCCAACCAAGGTCGAATCCGAACCTTGAGACTACATCTCCCAACCAAGGTCGAATCCGAACCTTGAGATTATACCTACCCAGCAAGGTCAAGTCTGGACCTTCAAACAATAAATTAGAAAATTTCTCAGAAACCCATTTCCCTTTCGCATCGCTCGACACTTAGAGGATTTAACAAAGCTCGATCTTAACTCCTCGACCCACGGTCTTCGGAGCTCGGGGGGCTAATGTACTATCCGATCTGTGAAACCGAGCTCGGAGCCCGGCACCACGACACAGGATAACCTCGGATACGCATTACATGACGTCAGCCCGGTATCTAAGCAAATCATAACTGATCCCAAAGGATCTCACCCCGGGCAAGATATATTATCTGATCTTATTATATCTTATCTCAGGCCCAGAGCCCAAAACAACCCTAATTCACACTAAGGTACGTGCATTATTAATACTAGACTCATACTCACACAAACACTAACTTTAGCATCAGAATCTCTTTTGCAGGTACCTCCCCCATCTTGGAGCACCAGTACGTCACCAAAGGAGGCTCAACGATCTTACTGGACGGACCATCACTACGACCAAATTCCGGTAAGAACACTAATTATTAATTTTAACATTTGTTTATACTTAAGTGATATGACATTTTATAACATGACATTTTATAAATAAAAGATATATAAATAAATTTTTTATTAATAAAATAAATATCAATTACTGTATAAATAGATACAAATAAAGACTTTTTATGTTATTTTTTATTTTTATCCTTATGTCTCATAATTAAATATCACATTACTTAAGTGGTAATAGATTATCAAATAACGTCAAAATTTAACAATCAACAAATATCAAATTATTGAGAGAATTAAAATTATCTTATTAAAATAATATATACATGACAACAAACATTTAAGTGGACCATTGCTAGTTTGATTGACGAGAGGTGTAAGTAGGTAACTCGATCCATTATAGGTTGAACCCAAATGGGTCAAAAGCAACTTGGGTTGAGTTTTATGACCAATTATAAATTATTATTTTTTTTTGCATAGGCCAACTTGTTTTTAATGTGGGTTTGGTTGGTTCACGAGTTGAAATCCACTTTGACAATTCTAGAAGAACTTTAAGGATTAAATACAAAGAAAATTATTAGACAAATAATTGTGAATAAGAAACCCTTATGAGTATAATAATTTCATTATATTATATATATCTTTTTTATAAAATAAATTTGTGTAAAAGTTTGTGGGACATATTATATGTACAACTCGTACACTCACATCTCTTTTATTTTTTTCAGATTGTACTCAATACCCTTATGTTATTAGGACTTACAATAAGATCCCTTAAAAGTTGAAAAATGTTACACTCACACTCTCGAGTTCTCCTTCTTTTGGTGAAACCTCTTAAAAATTGTAAAGATGTTACATTCGCATCCTCTAGCTTTTCATTCCTTCACCGAGTCTTTCTTAAGCTCCATCGTCATCACCTCCTCCTCCTCTCAATCTAGCACCTTACTCATACACCAACTACCCTCAAAGTTTTAGCCATGTTTGCTTCTAGCCCATACTCAAGAAAAGGATGATTGGTGACTTTCTGATAGACCATGGACCAAGGGTCTAGTCACTAGAGCTATGGCTAGAAGAATCCAAGAAGAGTTGGACCTTGTGAAGACTATTGGACTTGCCAAGCCCAAGGTATTCTTCACTTGGAATGCTCTATCATGAAGAGAAGACCTAGTTCTACTTGTATATATTGTATAGTTTTCAAATAGTCTTTTGTATAGGTTATTTTTGCCTTTGTATTTGTGAGGCACTTTATTTGCTTTTGTGAGTGTTTGTATATTGATTTCAAGGTAGGTTACTTGGAGAGTTTAACTCCATTTAACCTCCTTAGTTGATTCATTCATTTTGTATTTTTTCAGTAGGGAAAAGGGGGTGACATTTAGCAATGCTTGGGGTGTGATTATTAATTGGGCCAGAACTGGGCCTAGGCAAAATTTTGCATATTGGACTCATTTTGCTCCTAATTTTTCATAGATTTGATTTAGCTAGGTCTCATCATCATATGATGAACCTAACTAAACCAAATCAAAGTTTTTCAAATTAAATCATGGAGCCAAAATGCATCCAAGGCCGCCTAGCTAGTTTCTTCCTCCTTGGCCGAAAATTGCTTGTCGCACTTCAAAGGTTTGAAGCTTGCCTTGCAAGCTTCTAAACCTTTGTAAGGTTAGCTTACCTTACTATGGTTCTTAAGTGAACCATGGTCAAGGTTGGCTTCTCCTACAAGCTAGCTAAACCGTAGGAGTTAAGTATACCTTACCATGGTTCCTAATAAACCATGGTTAAGGTTAGCTTCTCCTAGAAGCTACCTTTACCCTATATATTTGTAATTACCTCATTTGTATACACTTTTGACATTTATGAGAAATAAACTTCAGATTTCTCTCTCAAGAGTCTCCTTCAAGACCGAAGAAAACTTTCTCTCCTAGGTTCTCATCAAAGGTTCTTCAACCTTACCTTGGTTTCTTAAGCTTTTACCTCAAGCTAAGGAGTAACCAAACCACTTCAAGGATTCTTCTCCATTGAAGAAAACTTCAAGGAGCTTCAAAGAGTCATTGGAGTCTTGACCTCAATAGCATTCACGGTCCTAAGCATGGAGTTGTTGAAGATCATCAATCATCTTCAACCTATCTCCATCATTTTTGGTATCTAGAGCCTAGTGCTCTTGAGATTTTTGTTTCTAACTTTTTCTAAGTGAATCCGTGTTGTATCTTCCTTTTCTATGTCTTAATGTGTGTTTGCTGAATGGATCTAGTTCTAATATGATTTTTGATGGATCCTATATGTCTAATATAAAGTGATTGATTCATGTTTGCTTGTTCCTATTCTTGTGAATCAATTTCGGTTTTGTGCTTTAGGTACTCTTAACCTTGTACATTTTTAATTTTTTGTTGAGTATCTCCATTCATTCACATGTGTCCGTGATTGGACAACATGCATTGAGTATAGTTTTTGTTTCTTAATCAATTGTTTTGTCTTAGAAAGTCATGTGTAGTTCTTTGTATGTTGAAACTTCCTAGACTAGCTTGTTTGACCTAATTTTGTTTTGTGTTTTTGTATCCGAAAATTGTTGTGTCTTTTCTTATTAAATCTGTACCTTCCTAAATGTGCTTTTTCTTTACATGATTGAGTTCTTAATTTGCTATTAGTTCTAGCAAATTTCCTAGAGTTAGGTTTCTATTATGTCTTGTTAAAAGTTTTGTCAAAAAAAATTGTTAAACACTTCTCCTATTAGGTTTCTTTGTGTTTTGTGTTGTGGCTGAAACTTTTTGTAATTTTTTGAGCATTAAAACAGAGACAAAACAGAGGTGTGAGTGTCCTAATTGCATGAGAAAAACGAAGGAAAAGGTGCTTAAAAATTTGACCTAAAAATACTACAAAATTGTGAAGCACTAGTGAAAACATGCTTGTGAAAATCTCTTGTTTTGTGTAAAATTTTTGCTGCAGTATTTTTACATTAAATACGAGTCTTCTAAGTGTTTAAAAGGCATTGAAACTCCTGAACATCAAAAGCAAAATAAGAGAAAAATATTTTGCAAAAGAAAAAGAAAGAAATAGCCAAAGAAAAAGCCAAAAAGGAGTGAAAATTGGTGAAGTGTTGCTCTCGGATTTGGTGTATTTTTGTTACATCTTTGCATTGGTCCAGCCACATCTTTGTGTCTTGATTTTGTTTATAATCTTAGCTTTTGGTTTTGTAATCCATTCTAGTACCTTTCCTAGGTTAATCTTTGTGTGCTAGCCTTCAAAATTTCCTTTAATTGTTGCTTGTCATTTTTGTGGAACTCCTTCTAGTTTGTCACATTTTCTTCTACCAATTGGTGTAGCTATTCTAAATTATTCTTTTTCAATTTTTAGCACTAATATTCAGTCTTGAAGGTGGTTGAGTGTTTCTTAAAAGGTGTAGGAGGCCAAGGCAAAGGACATCCACTTGAAGGTTTTGGTGGTTGCTTAGGGAGTTTGTTCTCTCTTGGTGGCTAGACTCTTGAAAACACCTAGAAGTGACTAATGTGACACCCTCTACCTTGCATATCATAACTCAATAAATTTAAATAATATAACATTTAATAATCAAACATGTTTAAAGAGTATCACATTTTTAACAAACATAATCAGCGAAAATTACAAAGAAATAAATCTCAAAGTTTCCAAAGTAATTTTAAATAACAATAACACCCTAATCTAATCTTATCTACGCCTCGATGTCACATGTCCTATCAGAGCATAGCCCATATAGAAGCCTAAGCTTCACCACCAACATCCTCAGCCTCATGCTGATAATCACCTGTATAATGGTCAGAGAAGAACAACACAAAGAAAAAGGGAGTGAGAAAACATCTCACTCGGCTCACAGTGTAGGAATATATATACTAGATAGCCAAACACAAACAAAACATAGATTAATAACAATATCACATCTCACTCATTCAAGGCATATGAATTTGTCATAGAACATCAAAAGACACATGTATGGACACGGACTATATTTTATCATGCATGTGGCGCCAGTCACTTATCATGTAGCATATTGCCGCTAGCAATACACAAAGAGTAGTCTAGGAGTACATGTCGGGACACACCCTCTGCGCACTCTCACTAGAAGGACATACTACCAGAGTCTCGTCGGGATAGCTAAGCCGCGCAAGATACATCCCATGCACACAATGGGCGAGACTGGGACTTCCAAACCGAGCCATCCCCAAGGACTGATCCCCAAAGCTTTTACACTAGGGGCCTTCTCTGGCGGCGTATTCCATATCGTACCCTTAACACTTATGCAAATGATGCATGTCAAACAAGACTGTATGCATTCTCATATCACTTTATCACTTTCCATAGTCATTTTTCTTTATCACATTTCATATCTCATTATCACATTATCACATTTCATATCTCATGTCTCAATCACATTTCATATTATCTCATGGTCATTGCACATCATCATATCACATCATATCATATTATCATCACTTCATATTCACAACTTTCACAATCATAGCCTCAACATAGTTTCTATTCATACATGCATATTAACTAAGCAATTAGAACATACAAACAATATGACATACAACAAACACAGGATTGGGGGCCAATCCCACTACCCAGCATACAATCCCACACTCAGAGCGAGGTTTCTCACTCCCCCCCTTACCTGGATAAGCAAAAACTGAGACTATAGCACGACTGCCTCCCCAAAGCTTCTTCCGCCTAAAACAGGGACCGGAGCTAAAACTAGGATAGAAGAGAGTATAAGAGAAGAGAGAATGAGAATGAGAAGTGTTTCTTGGGATGGTTTGCAATGGAGAAGTGAAGGCCTATTTATAGCCTCCATAGCACATTAAAAAAATGGAAAATAATGAAAAAATCTTAGACAAAACGAAATGGGATGAGTTGGATGCCATATTCTTTTCATACCGATTTTTGACCACCGAATTTGACCTTCTAGACGGCCGAATTTGAGAATATCTACTTCATGAAAGTTGTAGAGTTTTCTCTTATCTTTCCATAGCCACCAATTTTGCATCATTTGGACAATCACAGCCCAAGTTATACCCCAAAAACCGAGACTTGTCAAACAGCCCAGCGAGAAACGATTTTAACAAATAAAATTCCGATTTTGACCTTCTAGACGACCGAATTTGAAAATGGATTCTTCATGAAAGTTGTAGGGTTTTCTCTTAGATTTTCATTGCCACAAAGTTTGCATCATTTGGACAACTAGAGCCCAGGTTCTGCCCCAAAAACCGAGGCTTGTCAGTCAGCCCAGCGAGAAACAAAAAAATACACAACTATCTAATTAAACCCAACAACACACATATATTTCTAAAGCCTACAATTAAGCATAAATGAAGTGTGAATTAGCTACAATTGAAGTAAAAGATAATCACAAAATTATGACCAAATACCATATAATAATAATAATAATGAAAACTGGGATGTTACAACTAACATCAAGGTTGCTTCTAAAAAGAGGAGTGAAACACCTTGTGAGGCTGCAGTTGGTGGCTGAATTGGAGCAAGAAGGAGTAAAGCTAATTGTGAAAAATTTTTGTGAAAATTTAGAACTAAATTTAGTGACGAAATTTTTGGTTGCTAAAACTAGTTTTTCCTTACAACATCCGTCTCTAAATTTGTTTCTAAATTAGTGGCTAATTTGTTTTTCTTGAAATTAAGTGCAGTCACTAATTTCATTTGAAAGTGAATTTGCATTTCATTTGGAGTGTAAATTTACTTTTCATTTGAAGAAAATTTGAATCTCATTTTCCTTATAATTTTTGTTTTCTAAATTTCTGTACAAGGCCTTTATTAAGGAGTGTCTTGGAGTGCCTTTGGAGTATCTCCATCTCTCCTTAAGAGTTCTTATAGTAAATCACGTTTAGTACTTGTGAGAGTGGTCCTTGAAGGTCTTTGGTGCCTTTCAAGCTGTCACTTAGGTTTAATTGCTTTCAACGTCTAGTTTATGTTTTCTTGTCTTTAAGTTTTCAAGCAATTTATGTTTTCATGCTCTTTATGTTTTCAAGCATCATATAAATTGTACACATAGGCACTTGTTTGTTATTTTTCTTTAAGAAAAGTTCTTTGTGAAAATTGTTTTGTGCAAGACAAAAGTATAAGGGGGTTTAGAGATTTTTACTTGAAGAGGCTTGGTTATTAAGTGGCTCGATAGTAGCTCACCTCCCTCCAAAGTTCAATTTATACTCTTAGACCTCCAAGTGCCAAGTCTAAAGCACTCCACAAAAATCTTATTTTCATAAAAACTATTTTTGTTTGGGAAAATCTCTTGAATTAAAATGTCTCAAAATTCCTCCAATAGTGAAAGTGATGGCTCTCCAAAAAGTCTTTCTTATATCACTAAAGAGCTCAAATCACTTAAACTATGGAAAAAGCAAGAGTCCATTGAAAGAGAGAAGGAAAGAATTGAAAGAAAAGGACATCTTGCTTATCTTGAGGAAGAATTGAGAATTTTAAGGCAAAAGGAAGAAAAATTGAAAGAAGATATGAAGAAACATAGAAAAAAGAGTAGGAGCTCTTATTCCCAATACACATCCCCTAATGAAAGCATGAATCAAGGGGATCACTACCATCACACCCCTAGAAGGTCCATAAGACCTAGGGAAGTCAAAGTTGACCTTCCACATTTCTTTGGTAAAGTGAAGAGAGAAAGGTCCCTCTAGCTACCCTTAGCTTTCAAGGGCATGCCATGTATTGGTGGACAGCTCTAGAGAGAGAGAGACGCCTCCACAATGATCCTCTAATTCAATATTGGAATGATCTCAAAAGTTCTATGAGGAGGAGGCACATTCCCACCTATTATGGAAGGGAGCTTATGAATAAGCTCCAAAGGCTTCAACAAAGAGATATGTCTGTAGAACTCTATAGGCAACAAATAGAGCTTTTAATGATGAGGGCAAGCATAAGGGAAGACGAAGCTACAACTGTAGCTAGATTCTTAAGTGGTCTTAATTTAGAAATAAGAGACCAAGTGGAGCTACTACCTTACAGGGACCTAAATGACTTGGTCCAACTTTGTGTAAGGGTAGAACAACAAAGAATGAGAAAATCTTACAAAAAAGATAGCTCCCACTCTTCATTTCTAAAGAAAGATTCCAAGAAGGAGGGAAAAACTTTTGAGAAAAAGAAATCTTTTGAACCCTCCAAGAATCTAGCAACAGAAAAAGATAAGGGAAAGGGGAAAGACACTACACACACTAGTTCTAGGACTAGTGATATTAAATGCTTTAAATGTTTAGGGAGAGGCCACATTGCCTCCCAATGCCCCACAAAGAAGGTCATGATCATGAGGGAGCATGACATTTATAGTAGCCAAGATGAGGCTACTACTTCCTCTAGTAATAGTGAGGAAGAAGCAAGTGAACAAGAGGAAGGTGTAGAGTCAACTTTTCCTTATAAAGGGAGCTCTTAATGATTAGGAGACTCCTCAACAACCAACCTAGTGATACTCTATCACAAGTTTTCATACTAGATGCAAAGTTTCAAATAATGCATGTTCTCTCATTGTTGATAGTGGTTCATGGTGCAATTGTTGTAGCACTAGGCTGGTTAAAAAGTTGGGTTTAACTACTAGTCCCCATCCTAAACCTTATCAACTCCATTAGATTAATGAGGATGGTGACTTAGCAGTTGACCAACAAGTAAGGGTCAAGCTTTCCATTGGGAACTATGAAGATGAGGTGCTATGTGATGTAGTACCAATGGAAGCTTGTCATATCTTATTAGGAAGGCCATGGCAATTTGATAAGAAAATCATGCATAATGGCCTTACTAACGAGATTACCTTTACTCACAAGGAAAAGAAATTTGTGCTTCATCATTTTTCTCCTCAACAGGTGGCTGAGGATCAAGCACAAATGAAATTCAAAAGAGATAGTGAGAAAAGATTTTAAAAAAAAAGAGGAAAATAGAGAAAAAAAAAAGTCCATGAAAACTAAGGATAAAGAGGAATCTAGGGAGAAAAGAGTTCCCTCCCTAGAGGTTGTTAATCAAGAGAATGAAATTTCCAAACAAACCCTCTTGATTCAACAACCCTCTTATATCATTTTCTGTAAAGGAACTCTTTCTTGCACTGTCACATCTAGTGGACATGAGACTTTACCTAAGGGGGTCAAAATTCTTTTAAAAGAATTTGATGATCTATTTCCTCCTGAAGGTCCAATGGGCCTTCCTCCTTCTAGAGGAATAGAACATCAAATTGATTTGGTGCCTGGGGCTAGCCTACCTAATAGGTTTGCCTATAGGACCAACCCCCAAGAAACAAAAGAAATAGAGTCTCAGGTCCAAGAGTTGTTGGAGAAGGATTGGGTTCGAAAGAGCTTAAGTCCTTGTGTTGTTCCAATGTTGTTGGTTCCCAAGAAGGATGGCAAGTGGAGAATGTGTTGTGATAGTAGAGCCATCAACAACATCACTGTGAAGTATAGACATCCCATCCCTAGGCTTTCATGGAGCCATCATATTTTCTAAAGTTGATCTTAAAAGCGGATACAATCAAATTAGAATCAAAGAAGGAGATGAATGGAAAATCGCTTTCAAGACCAAGTTTGGACTATATGAGTGGTTAGTGATGCCCTTTGGGCTCACCAATGCTCCTAGTACATTCATGCGTCTCATGAATCATGTCCTTAGGGATTGTATAGGTAGGTTTGTAGTAGTTTATTTTGATGATATTCTCATATATAGTAGGAGCCTAAGTGATCACATAGGACACTTTAAGGCAAGTTTTTGATATTCTTAGGAAAAACCAACTTTTTGGAAACTTAGAAAAGTGTACTTTTTGTGTAGATAGTATTGTTTTCTTAGGGTTTATCATTAGTAAAAAAGGGGTTCATGTGGACCCCGAGAAAATCAAGGCCATCCAAGAATGGCCCACTCCTAAAAGTGTTGGAGATATTAGGAGCTTCCATGGTTTGGCAAGTTTCTATAGGAGGTTTGCTCCTAATTTCTCCACACTTGCCTCTCCATTAAATGAATTAGTCAAGAAAAATGTGGAATTTATATGGGGAGAGAAACAAGAAAATGCTTTTCTAACTTTAAAGCATAAGCTTACTCATGCACCACTTCTAACTCTACTTGATTTTTCAAAAACTTTTGAGTTAGAATGTGATGCCTCTAGAGTTGGCATAGGGGCGGTTTTGTTACAGGGTGGGCTCCCTATTGCATATTTCAGTGAAAAACTTAAGGGTGCCTCTCTTAACTACCCTACCTATGACAAAGAGCTCTATGCTTTGGTTAGGGCCCTTCAAACTTGGGAACACTACCTTATTCCCAAAGAGTTTTTCATTCATAGTGACCATGAGTCACTTAAATATTTGAGGGGCCAAGACAAATTAAACAAAAGGCATGCTAAGTGGGTAGAGTTCTTAGAACAATTCCCATATGTGATTAAATACAAGAAAGGGAAAAATAATGTTGTGGCTGATGCCTTTTCTAGGAGACACACTTTGTTAGTCTCCCTTGGATCTCAAATCTTGGGATTTAATCACATTAAGGAGTAGTATACTAATGATCTTGAATTTAAGGAAAATTATATCCAATGTTTAGCAAAGCCTCAAGGAGGTTTCTATATTTCTGAGGGGTATTTGTATAAAGAAGGAAGAATTTGTATACCCCAAGGATCTATAAGGAAACTCCTTGTTAGAGAAAGCCATGAGGGTGGACTCATGGGGCACTTTGGAGTTGAAAAGACTCTAAGTTTTCTAAAAGAAAAATTCTTTTGGCCTCATATGAGAAGGGATGTTGAGAAGCTTTGCTCTAGATGTATAGCCTGTTTACAAGCAAAGTCTAAAGTAATGCCTCATGGCATCTATACACCCTTACCTGTTGCTAACTCTCCATGGGTTGATATCAGTATGGACTTTATTTTGGGCTTGCCCAAGACCTAGAGAGGCATGGATTCGATTTTTGTGGTAGTGGACAGATTTAGTAAAATGGCCCACTTTATACCCTGCCACAAAATAGATGATGCAAGCAACATAGCAAGACTCTTCTTCAAGGAAGTGGTTAGACTTCATGGTCTACCCAAGACCATTGTTTCAGATAGGGATACTAAGTTTCTTAGCCATTTCTGGAAAACTTTTTGGAGTAGGCTAGGAACTAAATTACTTTTCTCTACTACTTGTCACCCACAAACTGATGGGCAAACAGAAGTAGTTAACAGACCCCTATCTACAATGTTAAGGGTAGTACTTAATGGTAACCATAAGTCTTGGGATGAGTACTTGCCCCACATTGAATTTGCTTACAACAGGGTAGTCCATAAGACTACCAAAATCTCACCTTTTGAGGTTGTGTATGGTTTTAACCCTCTTATTCCTTTGGACCTAATACCCCTACCAGATTCTTCTCATTATTTTCATAAAGAAGGGGTATCTAGGGCTGAATTTGTTAAGAAATTACATGAGAAGGTTAAAACTCATATACAACAACAAAATGAGAGAACTGCTTTAGATAGAAGCAAAGGAAAGAAAACCCTCATTTTTGAGGAAGGGGATTGGGTTTGGCTTCATTTGAGAAAGGAAAGGTTTCCTTCTCAAAGGAAGTCTAAACTCAACCCAAGAGGAGATGGTCCCTTCCAAGTCCTCCAAAGAATCAATGATAATGCTTACAGGTTAGATCTTCCTAGTGATTATGGAGTAAGCAACATTTTTAATGTGAGTGATCTTATTCCTTTTGCAGGTTATGATGAGGAAGATGAACCTACAGATTTGAGGACAAATCCTTCTCAAGAAGGAGGGGATGATAGACCATGGACCAAGGGTCCAGTCACTAGAGCTATGGCTAGAAGAATCCAAGAAGAGTTGGACCTTGTGAAGACTATTGGACTTGCCAAGCCCAAGGTATTCTTCACTTGGAATGCTCTATCATGAAGAGAAGGCCTAGTTCTACTTGTATATATTGTATAGTTTTCAAATAGTCTTTTGTATAGGTTATTTTTGCCTTTGTATTTGTGAGGCACTTTATTTGCTTTTGTTAGTGTTTGTATATTGATTTCAAGGTATGTTACTTGGAGAGTTTAACTCCATTTAACCTCCCTAGTTGATTCATTCATTTTGTATTTTTTCAATATGGAAAAAGGGGGTGAAATTTAGCAATGCTTCGGGTGTGATTAGTAATTGGGCCAGAACTGGGCCTAGGCAAAATTTTGCATATTGAACTCATTTTGCTCTTAATTTTTCATAGATTTGATTTAGCTAGGTCTCATCATCATTTGATGAACCTAACTAAACCAAATCAAAGTTTTTCAAATTAAATCATGGAGCCAAAATGCATCCAAGGCCGCCTAGCTAGTTTCTTCCTCCTTGGCCGAAAATTGCTTGTCTCACTTCAAAGGTTTGAAGCTTGCCTTGCAAGCTTCTAAACCTTTGTAAGGTTAGCTTACCTTACCATGGTTCTTAAGTGAACCATGGTCAAGGTTGGCTTCTCCTACAAGCTAGCTAAACCGTAGGAGTTAAGTATACCTTACCATGGTTCCTAATAAACCATGGTTAAGGTTAGCTTCTCCTAGAAGCTACCTTTACCCTATATATTTGTAATTACCTCATTTGTATACACTTTTGACATTTATGAGAAATAAACTTCAGATTTCTCTCTCAAGAGTCTCCTTCAAAACCAAAGAGAACTTTCTCTCCTAGGTTCTCATCAAAGGTTCTTCAACCTTACCTTGGTTCCTTAAGCTTCTACCTCAAGCTAAGGAGTAACTGAACCACTTCAAGGCTTCTTCTCCATTGAAGAACACTTCAAGGAGCTTCAAAGAGTCATTGGAGTCTTGACCTCAATAGCATTCATGGTCCTAAGCATGGAGTTGTTGAAGATCATCAATCATCTTCAACCTATCTCCATCACTTTCAAATTTAAAATTATTATTTTTAGTCCCTGTAATTTTCAAAAATCTTGTTTTAGTCCCTTAGATTACCAATAACATATTTGAAAGTGGCTAATTAAGACAATTATGTTATATCAATTGGATTTAATGTGATATTTCCACTAATAGAGATACTAATAGGTAGATTTTATGCAATAATATTTGATAAATTTCTTAATAAAATTTAAATATAAGGACTAAAATAATTTTTTTGAAATTACATAGACTAAAAATACAATTTTAAATTTGAGGAACCAAAAACAGATTTATCCTAAATTTAAGAGATTAAAAACATATTTAAGCCCTTTATTAATGTTGTATCAACAAAAATTATCATATTTTTAATAAAAAAGATAAAATTAAATAGCATAGAAAAAATGTTTGATGAACTAAAATTTCCTTAATTAAAAATTGACAAATTGGGGATTAAAATTATATATTTTACTTTACAAACTAACTTTTAAATTTATCATTCTTATAAAATAAAATTAATATAATATATATTTTTAAAATATATTAAAATATAAATATTTTAATTATATTTAAATTATTATTTAGTATATATGAAGTTATAATTAAGGATTATCAAAATTTATATTTAATTAAAAGTTATTAATATTTTAAAATTAAAAGTATAAAATAAGGAAAGAGAGTGAGTACGAGTAAGAGGAAGATTGTTAAACAGTGATTTTTTGGAAAAACCAAACCACACCCCTAGTTAAACTAGTGAGACAGAGAAAGGAAAAGGAGAAAAGAGAAGAAGATGTTACAATTTCCAGCGTATATGACACAGTACCCATTATCGACGAGGACCATTCCGACGTCATTTTTGCTACCCTTTCAATGGCCTCAGCCCCAAAACGAAGAACTCCTTCTCGCCATGGAGGAGTCTGATTTCGAAGAAAAGGTCCTTTCATCTTCTCTTTCCGTCAAATTATTCATTCAAAACGCTATCTTTTACTTTTTGGCTCATTTTGCTAATTAAATAAAAATCTTGTTCATTTTCTATCCATTTTTGCACACACTTATTTGTCTAGGTTTCTAGTGTATCAGATGTTTGGGAATTTCGATTGTAGGATATGGTACTTCTTATGGTTAAATATTTCACTTTGAATCTATGAAGGTAGTGTTCAGTGCAAAGGATAATAGGCTTCAAGGTGCAAGTTAGTGCTCTTTGAATCTCTCTTTTTTGTTGTTCCTTCCCTCGTACTCATCCCTGTCATTGTTGGCACAAATTGTTGCAGTGCAATGAAATCAGGAAGATGAACAGCAACCTTGTTGTGATAGGGAAAACCACTAATGAAAATGATAAGGAAGACTTTGACAATGAGGCAGATGGCGATGATGCTGACAATGCAGAGGAATCTGAAGGTGAAGATTTTGAGCAAGAAACTGGTTGAGGAAGCTGCACATCAGTAGCCAACTATTTTCATTTTGTATGCTTTTGGACTGCTAGGCCAAATCTTTGTATTGAGTTTTGCTTCTATTCATTTTTTGGACCTAGTATTGTGTATTGATTTCTCGTTCATATCAAATTTTATATTATATATGCTCTTTTTTGTGTTTAATTAAATATTCATTACTTCCAATGCTTCAACAATAGCATGTTAAATTCAGATGAGTTAGAGCAGGAACCTAAGAACTAAATTGTCTACCCCTTCCCCTTTTCTGAGTTTTTACCTCATTTTGGCCTATGTTCAGGAAGAAGAGAACAGTTAAAACTTCAACCTATTAAAGGGCTTAAACAAAAACAAAGACAGTGATTCCCATTCCATTTTTCTTAATGATGATCCCTTCCTTGCCTTTTTTAACTTTTTCCTTGTCAGCACCCTCTTGATCCTGTTTTACATCTATTTTAATTTCAAAAACAACATCATGGATGTAAATAATTTTTTCATTGCCTATTGTTTTTGAACCATTCAAAGACAAAACCAAAATTGGACCAGACTATGAGAGCAGCTTCGAAAGAAAACCAGAATATCCCTCCTCACAGTGTTATTTCTAACCCAGGGAAAACATGGCTGCAAATTGCATTCGCTGCGCACGATTCCACCAGTAGATACTTCACATTAGTTGGGTTTTAGAGAATTTAAAATGTTGTAGACTAGTCCCACTTTGCATGATTTTATTTACTTTCAAGAGTGTATATATAAATACTTGTCTAAAACTCTTGGAAGTGTTTAGTCCGAGTTGTTTAGATGCCTAAGTTTATTTTTATTTTATTTTATTTTATTCGTCAGAAAGACTACAAGACTAGTAATGTTAGGACTATTTTTTAAAAAAATTAAAAACACGAGTATTTTTGTGTGTTTAAATGTTCTAAAAGAGATGTTATTTTTATGTTATGTAAATACTTTTTTTTTGTTTGTTCTTGGAGTATTCACTGCCCATAGCAGTGACTAATCTCTTCTTTACGTTGGAGACACTTTAAAGGGTGAGTAATTGGTCCCAAGATATATTATGTAAACACTAATATATAACATTTATTTGGAATGGACTCTGCATGTAAAAATCATCTGACTGTTATATGGAAATAAAAGAAAATAATTCGTCCAATATATTTTTTTTCTTTATAAAATTATTTTTAAAATAGTCTTTATAATATATTTCTTTTTTATGTTAGTCCTTGTTATTTTATTTTTAATCTTTTGTAATATACTCTTTACTTCATTTTTTGTATAATATGTGAAAAGTTTATTTTTTGTCTTTACAAACTTTTTTCAAAGTAATTAACTCAAAACACGTGTCATTGGTCTCTTAGAGAATTCTGAACACTTATGAACACGCATTAATTTTGCAAACTTTGATATCAAGCAATTGGAGTTCCGTAAATGCTATGTTGTTATTCTCAAAAACATGTTCTTCCATTATTTGAGCAACCCCTTTCAAATGCAACTCTAAAATTTCATCTTCGCACAAATGATATCCCCATCGTATCCTAAAAACAATAGCCTCAAGAATCAAGATGAATATATATGATGTTCACTCGACTCCAAGCCTCTCTCTTGTAAGGGTTTTTTCTTTATAATTATTTTTTAAATAAAATAAAATCAAAATATCTTTTAGAAGTTACGTGTTAATCCACGATGTGTTAAGAATTATTTAAGAAGTTGATCAACAAATAAATATATTTTTTAAATATAATCACCTGTTTAAGATATAAGATTATCTTCCCCTAAAAAAAATAAGATATAAGATTATCTATCAGTTATGTTAACTTTATTTGTCAAACATTTTCAAGGATTAAACTTATGACTTAATGATTTTAAATTTTAATATTTACTAAATTGATGCTAAAATCAATATTAGAAACCATGTTTTGTAGAGGTAGAAATAAACTAGGGTAAATTTGGCTTAACTAAACCTAAATCTAGCATTGAATGAAAATACATAACCTAAGTTTAGTTTATTTACTTATTATAGGTATTTTTTAAATATTTAGTTTAACATACATAAAAGTTTGATCTAACCTACCTTACAAGCTTATTTAAAATCTTAATTTTTTAGTAATTTAACTTGGATAAAAGTGAAAGTAAATATGTTAGATCTTATAAAAATTAAGTCTAACTTTTTTTTATTAGTGAGAAAAAAGAAATAACAAAAAAGAAAAAAAAAATAAACTAATTGTCTTTTAAATAGAAGGTCTCCATTATACTTGAAACAACAATGAAGACATGAGTAGGACAATAAGGCCATATGACTAAAGTGTCAGACAAGGTATTTTCAATCTTATCAAGAGAGTCTATTATTCTATTCCTTTTGCGGTAAATATGATGGAAATAAAGACTCATGACAAACCTAAAAAAGCTTTGATTTTAGAAATTAACAGAGCATAACTTGTTTATATAATAAAACATGTTTTTAAGCTTTAATATGGAATTCAAATGATAACTTTTTTTTTATTGAAGAACTAAACAAAATTAGTATTAAATCATACACAATAGAGTACAAGAGGTATATGTCCATATAGAGTATCAACAATACAAGGATTGTGTAGTAGCACATCATGCATTGAAACACACCTAAACATTGAAAACATGCTTCAAAACATATAATGATCTGTCAAATCACTACACTTAGTATAACATAGTTACTATGCAACAAAAATACTAACTGTATTCAACTACCTTAGGGTTATCATGCAACAACTCCTAGTTATTCTTGCAATTCAATACATGTATAGAGGCAAAACATAAAAGGGTTCCTACACATGTGACTGAAAACATAAATCCTCTTATGGAGTTACATATATACCCTATACATATTTAAAATCTACATAAACTACACAAATGTATACAAAATGTCCCTAATGTCTGGTCAAACTCTATACAACAAGTATGCTACATTAGAGTAGCATCACCAAAACTGAGCCTCCAACAACATGACCCTCCACTAGCTAACCAAGTCATCTTATTAATCCTATCATGCTCTCATACCAAATATGATCATTGTGATTCTAATTACAAGGAAAAGAAAGAGTAAGTTTGTAAAAAAAAATCAACATAACATTCAACAACATAAGATTATAACAATACACCATAGGCAACATAATCAACATTCAATGCAATACGACTTAGCAACTTTCAACTTATCAACAACCTCATCATATTAACAACGTAGCAACTTACAACACAACAATGTTATCATCGTAACTTTAAACAATTAATGTGTCGTCACGTATATTAATTATGAAAATCTCCTACAGTAAAGTTCAGCAATCTAAGTAGTTAGACCTTATCGAACCACAACGTCTAACCTATCACAACCAAGTCAAGCATAAACAATGTTAAACCTCTAAGAGTGCAGGTAAATAACTTAAATTGATTTCTCAAATTTTGCGACTTAAACTTATAAAGTCTAGTACTACTGTTAGGATAGAACAATTTGGGTGTGAGCCTACTATGACCTTAGCGTACATATCTAAGTTCATATGAGATTAGTCCGTCAACTACTCTCTAAATACTATAGACCTTTCCAATAATCAATTAAGGATTTTATCCCTCAACTTTCTACTTTACTTAGTTGGTCACTTTATACACGTATGACTTGGTCTAGCCTCATACGAATTTCACATAAAACCTAGAAGAGATAACTTAACATAGTTACCCATTCATAAGCCAACTTATTGAATGGTTCTCAACTTGGACTCTCGAAGTACCACAACTTATATCCACATAATAAAATATTTTTATTTATAAAATGACTTTACTTTAATATAGTTTTTATGTATATCAACAAAGACATATATCATCACCACATGCCTAACAACTTAACAACTTAGCCAACTATAACCATCATACAACCTTGCACCTTAATCAACATTCAATCAATCATCATCTTACAACTTGAAACATCATCATACATAATAATTCAAATAAAGGAATTGTCATACTTCAACATTTAAACAACTTAGAACCTCACATTTTATTTCAACACATCATGCTTGACTTCATCTTTCCTACGCCCATAGTCAATTGAGGTAGGGAGCCTTTGACCCACCCATGCTTGATGCCAACCTACCTATGTATTATGTGGATGAGGCAGATAGCCTTTGAGTCAATCACGCCTGGTGTGACCAAACCCACATTAGGCTTCATTTAGGTAGAGTTTATGCTTAACTCATACCAACGTCACAACACTGGCACTCGACATTGTCTAGGCAAAGAACCTCTATCTTGATTACGCCTAACGCCACTCATCTTGGGATTTGACATCACCAAGTCAACTGAGAGCTTCTCAAGTTCTCATGCCAAATGTCAATCATTTCACACATGGTGTGACTAAGTCAAAGAGCTCTTCACTGGCTCATGTCCAACGCTATCGATCTTGTGTTCAACATGGTCAGGGTAGAGAACCCCTAATTTAAGCTACACTCAATGCCAAGAATGAATGCCTAATGTGATGAGAATTTTTGCACTTGACAAAACCTCATTTTGACTAAATCCACTTTAAACTCAGAAAAAACCAATATGCAATACCTAATCCAACATCTAGGCATCATAAACAACTTAAAACTAACGTGATAAGCAACATGCAACCATTATATTTCATGGATCATCAAATTCTCCACCAAGACACCTTTCAACACCAATAACTCAAGCAACTTTACATTCCTTATGAATTCAATCAAAAAGACCAACATTTTATGCATTCAATCAACATACAAGCAATGGAATACAACAAATTAATCAATCACAAACTTCTGTTACATCTAATTGCTCCAAAAGAAAATAAATGACGTAGAGGGAAGTGAAACTCCGTATAGTCCTCGACATTATATTTCTTGGCCTCTAAGCTCTGAATCTGACAACTTATCATTACTGCCTAGCTAAGGAAGAAGTTTCTAAAATTCCAAAAGAATAAAAAGGAAGTGAGAATCTTCTCTGACTCAAAAACTTATCTCACTAACTTCTCGATAGTTTTTCTTGAGAACTAAATTTATTATATTCACGTCTTATGAAAAATCTTATATACCTTTCTTTAAGCTAAACCAACTTAACTTTGATTCAAACTATCTCAAAGATAACGTAACCCTTAAGGATACCTTAACCCACAGAGTTCTAAAACAACAACAATAGCAACAAAACAATAATTTAATCATATAATCATATAATTAAGTAAAACACCTAAAACATAGTGTTACAAAAATGCATGACAGTATCACAACAAATGTGTTATCTAATGATATAAATCAAATCTCTAATTTATTCCAAAATTGAAAAATCCTTGAACTGCAATGCCCATAATATCACACCATGTCAACACTCATCAAACTCCTATGCACCTCTGATGAACCCATTTAACCAAATATAATTTATAATAAGATCTCTAGATAGAACATATTATCTTTCCATAAATTTAGGCTTAATTGCATTTTTGATCCCTCAAGTATTGTAATTGTGCAATTTTGATCCCTAAGATAATTTTAATCAAATATAATTTATAATAAGATCACTAGATAGAACATATTATCTTTCAATAAATTTAGGCTTAATTGCATTTTTGATCCCTCAAGTATTGTAATTGTGCAATTTTGATCCCTAAGATTTTAATTGGGTAATTTTAGTCCTTAAAAGATTAAAATTGTGCAATTTTAGTCCTTCAATTTTTAATTGAACAATTTTAGTCCTTCAAATATCATAATTGTGCAATTTTAATCTCTCCTATTAAAAATTTAATATTTTTAAAATTTTAATATATATATATAGATATATATAATATTTTAAAATTATACAATTATTTGCTTATTTAAGTTAACATATATTATAATTTTTGTTAATGTAACAAATAATATATATTTATTATTACTAAATATATAAAATTTATATATTATTAATATTTTAATATTTCTAATAAATTAATATCAATAATATTTTTTGTATATTTATAGATAAACTAAGAATTTGATAAATATAAATTAGTATATATTAATATACTTTTACAAAAATATAAATATATTAGATAAGATATGTATATTTCTAATTAATATACTTATATTTTTGTAAAAGTATAGTAATATATAATAAGTTATATTTATTAAATTATTAGTTTATGTATAAATTATTAATAATATTATTGATATTAATTTATTAGTAATATTATCAAAATAATAATATATGAATTTTATTTATTCAGTAAATAATAAATATATATCATTTGATACATTAATAAAAATTATAATATATGTTAACTTGAATAAATAAATAATTGTATAATTTTAAAATATTGTGTGTGTATATATATATATATATATATATATATATTAAGATTATTAAATTTTTACTGAGAGAGACTAAAATCACACAATTATAATATTTGATGGACTAAATTTATTCAATTAAAAATTGAAGGACTAAAATTGCACAATTACAATTTTTTAGGGACTAAAATTATCCTTAGGGATCAAAATTGCACAATTGCAATACTTGAGGGACCAAAACTGCAATTAAGCCATAAATTTATAAGTTTTCTTTTTTATATAAGTCAACATCTTTAATATTTTAAAAGATAAATAGATGTGTGATTTTAGTACATTGTAATAAATTATTTAATAATAATAAATATTCATTTTTATTTAAATAAGTCAACTTGTTAAACATGGTAGACTTTTTAAATGGCCTAAAGGTTGGCTTGACCTAAGCCTAATGTAAGTTACACTAAATTTTTGTTGAAAGACCTAGTCTATTTTAAGATACTAAAATTTTCTTTTGATTCATCAAAATTACAATAATGACAGGAGAGTTTCAATCTATAACCTTAAATACATTATCTTAACTTCTACCATTAGGTTTACTCTCATATTGAGAATTTGAATTGATCTCATCCAATCAAAATACAATTTATCTTTTATGAATACGTTAAATTTCAATCCTCTTGTTTTAACTTAACTTTAAATGTTGAGTTTTAATCTTATTAATGTCAAAATTTTATTATAAATTTTTATTGTAATTAATTTTAGAAGAAAAAATATAATTAGTGATTTTCATTTCTTTTAAATATAAATTTTAATTTTAATTTATATAATTTATTTATAGATATTTCTTTATGTGCTATTTCAAATTACTATAAATTTATCTATTTATTTAATTTTCTTAATTATTTATCTGTCAATAAATAAGTTTATATTATGATATAAATTATTTATTTTATATATATAAATTATAATAAATTGTTTTTGAACAATAACATTTTAAGAGCTATCTTTGAATTTACTATTCTTTTTTCCAAGAGAGAATTTTCTTGACCTCTTGTCTCTTTCAATTTTTCATGTTGTTAATTTTAAATTAAATTTTATTATTTAAAGAATTTTCAAAAATTAAAAATAATTTTATATAAAAATATTAATTATTTATTATGTATTTTAGGTATAATTTATATGATAAAGCATTTATTTATTGCAAAATTTTAATTTTTAATAATATATTTATAATAAAATTTAGTTATATAGAATAAAATATATCATATCCATGCTAGGATATTAATTGCAAATCTAAAATATAATTTATATTTAAAATATTTATTTATTTTAAAAATATTTTTTTATATAAATTGCAAAATTGTAAGTATGTATACTTTTGATGTTCAAAATTTGAAGGCATTTACTTCAACAAATTTTTATATGCTCAACTTTTTTAAGTCACCTTCCATGATTATTAGCCTTGAATCGTAGTATTTTTTTTGTTCATCTATATTTTTCCACTAAAATTGGATGTTCTTCGGCATTCTAATGGTGGGCCTATGTCTTGTAATTTCTGTGAATTTTTCTATTTGTTCCTCAACTATGGAATCAGATAAAGTTCAGCTGTTGAACCCACCAAAAGGCTACCAAAAATATGCCTCATCATGTCATTGTCAAGAAAACAACTTGCCGACTTGCAACACCATGCCTATCTTTCTGTTTCCGTCATCAATACCATTCATTCTATTTTTTACTTGAACCCTTTATTATTATTGGATCTCTTGTTTTCTAAGATAAATTTTTTAAATTAATATTTTTATTTATAGTTCTATTTTATGTCTAAGGCATTTCGTTCTCCTTTGCTAGGCACTACTTTCAATCATTCATTCAAATTCATGCCGTGTTTCTTTCTTAAAAGATTCAATTTCCTCAACTTCAACTCAATCTCAAGAAGCTTCAAACGTTTTGTCCTCTTCTCCAATTCCCCTTGTTTACGGTACTATGTCCCCATCTCTTTTTGTTGACCTGCCAATTGAAAACATCAACACACCACAAGTTATAAAAAATTTATACAATACAAATTAATAAAATAATTTCATTAATTTTACAAAAACAAAATATATTAACAAAAACATACATAGCACTTAATAGTCTGGAGTTGCACAAAAATATGATTGTTCAATTAGAGAAAAGACTTCCAACTTTGTGGACGGAATCTAAGCTACCACGGTACGCAAAGGACACTTAACAAAAATCATGTTCCCATCTCAAACGGCTGTTAATGGAACCCTAACTGTTAAAAAAAAAAAAAAAATCCAGGTAGTGTCATGTCCAAAAAAAAATTCAGGCTCAATTAAAAAATTTAGAACCTCAACTCAAAAAATTTATCAAAATTAAAAAAAAATGTTTTTAATTTTTCTTTATTTAGTATTTTTTTATCATTATATATCAACGAGCCTTTGTGAAACCGTTCCGGAAAGCATACACTACCGGGCCGGCAGCGACTAATTACCAACATTCTTTTAAATTCATCTACTCATCCACCAAAATCGTGTCTTTCTCCCCTACATAAATACCATCCAGAAACTTCTTAATGTCCTTATTTTTTACATGACATTTCTGCACCAAACAAATAATCAATTAAACACTAAGTAAAAAAAAAAAAAAAAAAAATTGGGAAAAGAATGGGTGAGGGCACGAGCAGAGAGAAAAAACTTTGGTACCTGGTTAATAAAAGCAAGATCTTAAAACAAGTTCAATGTCGCTAAAAAATTTCTGGATGGTATTTACGTGAGAGAGAAAGACACTATTTTGATGGATGAGTGATGGTGAAGACCTGGGTATAGTGTTTTAGTATGCAGTCTTATATTCAACATGTTCACGAAAATGTGATGCAGAGAATACCAATCATTCAAATGCAGAGGAACTTGATTGTTTGACCAGGTTTGGATTCCATGACTTATTCTCGCTCTCAACTCAGCTAGTTAGTTGTGCGGAAGGTTAAAAATGGAAGGTTCTAGAAAGGAGAGAACTGAGGAGAAGGAGAAAACTTAGCAACTATAGGTTGCTCCTCCTGCGTTGGAGGCTTAGAGCTCGAAAACTCTGGGCTGTGAGTTTGGGGTTTATTTAGGCCGATGATATATACACCTCCTACTTTTTATAAATATACTTCCAATCTCTTTTTTTTTTTCTAATTCTTAAAATATCCTTCTAATTAAATTTTTTTTTAAAATTGTTTTATTCACCCCTTTCTTGGCTCATGATATATACACTTTTTTTTTTTTTTATATAAGTATACCTCCTTTTTAAAAAAAATTATAAAATATTATAATTTTTTAAAAAAATTTAATTTTACACTTTCAACTTTCAATTTACTACTTTCTTTTTCTTATTCACACACTTTTTTTTTTTCAATTTTCACATGTTATCAAAATAGGTGGGGTGAAGGAAAAATAAGGGGGTATATGTAAAAATTGAAAAAAGAAAGAAAGATGTGTGAAAAAAAGTACTAAATTAAATGTTGTGGATGTAAAATTAAAAAAAAAGTTAAAACAAAAAATTAAGAATATTATAAAATTTTAATTATTTTTTTTAAAAGGAAGTGTACTTATAGAAAAAAGGAGGTGTATATATCATGAACCCCCCTTCTTTTATCATTCTTCTTCTTCTTCTTCTTTTTCTTATTCTCCTTTTTTATCACTCTAGTCATTTTTTTGATGATTTTATTCTTATTTCGTTTTTCATTCTTGATTTTTTTTCTTTTACAATCAACATAATCATATTTTATCTTTCTATCTTTTAAATTCTATCTTTTAAATTCTATTTTTCACTTTCTACTCTATTCTTTTTTAAACCCTAATTTTTCATTCAATCATCATTATCCTCTACATTCAATACAAGGTACAAAATTAATATATTAAATTACATTTCATATTTACAATTTTTTTTAAATTTATTTAACATTACTTATGCACAATAGGTTCAATCACAGACGCCAGTGGTGGATGAAGAGATAAAGAAACTGGTAAGTTAAATGTGTCATGCGCTTGTAAAATAAGTTTTTTAGCATTCCGGAAAGTACTTTCCGGAATAGTAAAATTATTATTCATATAATTCCGGAAAGAACTTTCCGTAATAGTAACTTTAATATTATGGAAAGTACTTTCTGGAATGTAAAATAAGTTTTTTAGCATTCCAGAAAGTACTTTCCGAAATAGTAAAATTATTGTTCATATAATTCCGGAAGAACTTTTCGTAATAGTAACTGTAATATTATAAAAAGTACTTTCCGGAATTATGTAACAAAACATTTCCGGAAAATACTTTCCGGAATAAGAATTTAATATTATGGAAAGTATTTTTCGGAACATTTTTATATAATTCCGGAAAGAACTTTCCGTAACAGTAACTTTAGTATTATGGAAAGTACTTTCCGTAATATGTAACAAAACATTTTCAGAGGCTTTGGGAAGAAGAGGGGTGTGAGACTGTAAAAGTATATTCATATTACTCTTGGTGACATTGAGCGGAAAGAGATTTTGGGAAGAAGAGGAGTGTGGGGTGCGGGGAAGGGGGTGCGGGGAAGGGGTTGCGGGGAAGAGAGGTGTAAATTTAGGAATTTTTTTTTAAAAGGATAATTTAGATATTTTATATATTTTTTTAAAAAAAGGGGGTGTGTTTATACGAAAGTAGAGGTGTATTTAACATCTACCGTTTATTTATAGGCTGAGTTCGAAAAACAGGCCCACGCGTTATCACTCTCTCTTTCCTAATAACGCACTAATAGGAGCCTTCATATTCATAATCTATATACCATTCAACATAGGATTCCCTTAAAGTGAAATATACAAATAAGTAATATGATTTTTTTTCCGTACTAATATTTACTGGTGGAATAGTTCATCCCAAGATTTAACGTAATTGCATATATAAGATAGAATTTGAATTTCTGATCTTGTTTAAGCGTGGATCAATCTTTATCACTGAACCACACGGTTAAATAAGTAATATGATTAAACTTGTAAAAAAATATATATATATATATATATAATATAAAACAAATAATTTATATTGTTACATAAAATTATTTTTAATTAATGATAATTTATTTTGAAAATATTTTATTATAAATAAAAAATTATATTAGATAAAAGGCAAAAAAAATCTAGAAATACATTTCTGGCAAATAATAATTATTAAAAACATTCTTACAAAAACAATCATGTTTAGAATATAAGAATTATTTACTAAAACTTAAAAAATTTAAGTAATTTGTACATTTAATATAATATTATTTTTTAAAAATATTTTTCATATTTTTTTCCATAACTAATATGTTATATTAGGAATATTTGTTGTCGGATATTCTCTTAGAGAAAAAGATGAGTTATACATTTGTCATTAATTATTATGCTTGCCAAATTTATAATTTTTATAATATTTACATAGTAAATTATACTAATAATAATTTTGATACGTTTTAATTAGGCTATTTTTAATACAGTTTTGTGACACTACCTTATAGTTATATAATTATAATTTTTCATGATTACAAATAATTATTATTATATCTACTAAACATATGATTAATGATTTAATTTTAAATTTATATAAAAGTATGGATAAAATTTAATTTCTTAAATAAATTTGAACGTCTTAAAAAATGAATCAGTGAGGACATATTATATATTAAACATAAAATAATAGTTACGTAATTAATAATTAATAGAATAGAAAGAAGGTCAATCGGGAGTATTCTCATATATGCAGATATTCCTTTCTTTTTGGTTTTCGGGAAGAAAAGCCTAAGTTCAAATTAAAAATAAATGAAACAAAATTGTTATTTTAGATTCTAAAAATATTATTAAAAAAATCTATTTAAATTTAATTAAATGTTTATCTATATACACTACATATAAAAAGTAAAACCCATTTAAAATTAATTAAATTTGGATTACAATACGTATATTAGTAATTTTTTTCCTAACGTTCCTCATTTCAAAATTCATGGGAGATTTTTTTTTATAGATCAAATATATTTTTTTTAATCCTAAGATGTTTTGCTACGAGAGAAAATGAGAGAGAGAGAAAATTGGTCAAATAAGAAAAAAAATTGAAAAATTCAATTCTTTCTCTATTGTGTGCTGCCTTCACGTTTTTATTTGAAAGCGTAGCATTGTGTCAACACTCAACACCATCGCATTTTGTATTGTTTCATTTGTTTGTGTGTTTGAACTTTGAGCGCCTTTTATCTTTATTTATAATTTTTAGCTTATTATTTTTTAAAACTATTCATAAAATGGAGAATGATTAACTTTCACCAAATATTTCCTCTACTAAAAAAATTTATTTATCATACATTAAATTTTAACAATTTAACTATTAAATTAAAAATTAAATTTTAACAATTTAATTGTTAAATTAAAAAATTTTAACGCATATATCAAATTTCCAAATTTTTAAAAAATTTAAAAATTATTTAATACTTTATTTTATTAATTTAAATTGACAGTTAACCATAAAAAATACTTTATACCTTAATTTGAATTAACAAAACGAAATATCAAATAATTTTTTGAATATTTTATAAATTTATAAACTTAATATATATATTAAGAACTTTAATTTAATAATTAAATCAGTTAAAATTTAATATGTAAAACATGAATTATTGATAAAATAAGTTTAGGTAAATTTACTCACAGTAACATATTATTAGACCTAAAACAAATCTTAAAGTAAGATTTTTTTAAATTAATAATAATATCGTTTGATAAAAAAATATAAATAGTTTAGAGATGACTTGAAAAAATATTTATATTTATATATCTTTCATAGATAAATCTTTTAAAAACAATTTTAAAAAATGAAAAAAAGTAACTTTTAAATTATTTTTTTTTTATAAAAAGTATATAAATATTAATATGAAATATATTTTGAATGATATATAAAACAAAGATTTTGCTAATCTCATTCTTAAGCACTAAGTTTAAAGTTTAAAATTTAAAATTTAAATTTTAAAATTTAGAGTTTTGACAACTATTAATATCTTAATGGTTATAGTTATAGTGTACAACATTAGAAACACGCGTATACTTTATTTATTGAACACACAAATTGAGCTTCTTTCTGCTTCCCTCATCTGCCAAACAGGGCCAGACAGGTTAGCCCACTTTTGATATTTGGGCTGAAAAATGTAGTTCCCCTAATTTATGGAAAAAAAAAGAGCTTCAATCTATATTTTTTTCTCTATTATTTTATAAATATACAATTCTAGTTTCTAAAGCTTTTTTATTGTAAATTTTATTCCTTAATTTTTTAAAATTAAGTAATGTTAATTTATCTTTTAACATATCATTTAAATTATAAAAAAAAATGCTAACAGGTTTGACAATTACTAAGATACATAAGCTTCCATGTAAGAAACAATATTGCTCTTTACTACATATATGTTATGTTTGTTTTCTATTTCAATTTAAATTTGTAATGTATTAAAATAATTTTATTTTAAATTTTAATACTATTATTTTTTACTTGTGAACCTAATAGTTTCTAACCACATAGTTTTTATCTTATTCCTCTAAATGTCTTGTACTCCAGCACAAACAGCAACAAATTGTCAACAAAAACATCTACTGATTTTGAATTAAACAAAAACAAATTGTCACGTGCTAGAACATGGAGAGTGAAGGGAAATGGCACGTGTGAATAAAATGTTCGGTTTGTTTATGAATGAAAACTCGTTAGTTATTAGTCATTACTTATGGAAGATGGTTTTCTCTGAGTATCCATGATTCATTCAGGTCGTTCACTTGTCAACTTTTGTTGTTGTTATTTTGAGATCAAAGTTTCCTTAAATTTTGATTTTGTAGGTATTTGTTTGAGTGTTATGCTAGCCGGTGTCAATACAGTTTTTATTGGGATCGGGAAATTAGGTAGCAATTATATAAGATAACTATTGTTGGAAAGGATTATATATATATATATATATATATATATATATATATATATATATATATATATATATATATATATATATATATATATATTATAATATGTTTGTGTATTTTATTAAAAAATTAAAAAATATATTAGCTAATAAAAGTAGTTAAATAAGTAATTAATATTTACTAATCCAATTAGTATTATAGTTAATTACTAGAAAGTCTTGAATTTAATGAAAATATTAATCTTTTTTATTTTTTTAATAATAAAAACTATAAAATTCTATTAAATATGAATATTAAAATAATTATTTAAAGGAGTGTCTTTTTTATATTAATATAAATATTAATGCATAATTTATTTGGTTCATTTTGAGAAAATTATATAGTTTATTTGGTTGAAACAAAACTTAAAGATAAAAATTTTTATTAGTGCAATAATTGGTGTCGTGAATTATCACATTTTTATAATTTTTTATTTAATTATTTTTGTATTTAATTATATTATAAATTTAAATAATAATATATATCAATATTATCAATTAATTTAAATAAAAATATTTACAATATTAATTGTTAATTATAATATTTATTTTTCAAAATTATATTAATTTTGATCATATATAGAATTAATATAAATTTTTATAAATAATTTTAAGCTGAAATGTATCGGCTGACTTTAAGTTAATTTGAATTTAATTATAAAGAGATTTAAAGTTGATTAAAATTTTCTATTACCTTAATTACGTTAGTTTATTTATAAAACTAGTATGATAATTATTATAATTATAAATATTTCATTTTTTTAGAAAATTGTGAAGTTTCATAAATAAAAATTATCATAATTACTATAATTATAAATAATTAGTGCACAATATTGTAATTATTATTTTTAATTAAATTTTCTCCCAAACAAACAAAATAATAAAACATAATAGAAAAAGAATTGAATTTTTCAATTTTTTTTCTTATTTGACCAATCTTTTTTCTCTCTCATTTTCTTTTGTAGCAAAACATCTTAAGATTAAAAAAAAATGTATTAGATCTAAAATTTTTAAAAAGAATCTCCCATGAATTTTAATTAATTTTAAATGGGCTTTACTTTTTATATGTAATGTATATAAATGTTTAATTAAATTTAAATGGATTTTACTTTTTATATGTAATGTATATAAAATTCTGATCGATTTTTTAAAAAATAACTAATAAAATATCAATATACTTTTGCATTACAAACTAACTTTTAAATTCATCCTATTCATATAAAAGAGACTAGAATGAGTAAGTGCATTTGAATGATTGGTATTCTCTGCATTACATTTTCATAAATTCCAAATATAAAAAACTAAAAATTCCAAATAAAATATTCCAAAAATTCCAAATATAAAAAACTAAAAATTCCAAATAAAATATTCCAAAATAGAAAAGTTTGACAGCACAAAAAGTGCCCAGCTCTTCACCATCTACTCATCCACCAAAATGGTGCCCACCATCTACTCATCCACCAAAATGGTGCCCTTTTCGCTCACATAAATTCCATCCAAGAATTTCCTAATATCCTTATTTTTCACATGACATTTCTGCACCAAATAAATAATCAATTAAACACTAAGCAGAAAAAAATTCGGAAAAGAATGAGTGAGGGTACGAGCAGAGAAAAAAAAAAAAAAAAAAAACTTTGGTACCTGGTTAATAAGAGCACAAGATCTTGAAACAAGTTCAATGTCGTTTCCATCCAAAACGACTTCATCCTTCACCTTCTCAGATCGAAGGACGGACACACCCTCAAGCATGTCCACTTTTCTAACCTAATAATTCAAACAACAAAATAAAACACTAAACAAAATATGCAAAACATTTTCTTACAATTAATTTAAATGAGATTAAAAAAAAAACCTTTTTCTCGCCGAGGAAGTTTCGGATCTCGATGGACTTGTTGTTGTTGGTGATGCTAGCGTTGATGGGAAAGTGAGCGTAGACGAACCTCATCTTGTAGCGGTAGCCCTTGGTGACGCCAGTGATGAGATTCTCGACGTGGCTAAGGGCGGTGCGGATGGCAGCGGATGTTTTCCGGGAGCCGAACCAGGCGTCGATCTTGAGCTTCCTCTTTCCGTTGTCGTCGGTGATGAGATCGAAATCGAGGTTCAAATGCTTGAAGTCTCGAACGAGACTTCCGCGGGGACCCTCGACCTCGATGACCTTGGCGTGAACCTTGATGCTCACGCCGTCGGGGATGTTCATGGTTTCAGAGGAGAGAATGTTCTTCATTGTTGCGACTCTACCTTACAACCCTAAAGCCTCTGCGACTCTACCACCACAATGCAGCTCCCAAAACCCTAACTTCGGTTTTTAAAGGTTTGAGTCATACATTATAAAAGGTGTAAATGGGCCAGGCCCGGGCCTCTTACTCAATCTTCTCTATACACTGCAGTACAACTTTACCTAAATCTAAATGGATCAGTAACTGATTCTTTTTTTATTATTTGGAAATTTTATAATAATGTAATTCAGTTTTGTTTAATTTTTAAAAAAAAAATAAATAAATAAAATCATAAATAGATTAGATACTAATTAACTACATGGTCCTTCTGTTATCATCATCTCTCTATTTTAAAATAAAAATATTTAATTTTTTTTAATTTTAAAAATATAAAATTTTAATCCTCCAATTAAATTTACATTTACTAATTATTAAATTTTAACATTTGTTTATACTTAAGTGATATGACATTTTGTAACATGAAATTTTATAAATAAAAAAAAAGATATAAAAATAAATTTTTTATTAATAAAATAAATATCAATTGTTGTATAAATAGATACAAATAAAGATTTTTTATGTTATTTTTTATTTTTATCTTTATATGTCACATAATTAAATATCACATTACTTAACTGGTAATAGATTATCAAATAACGTCAAAATTTAACAATCAACAAATATCAAATTATTGAGAGAATTAAAATTATATTATTAAAATAATATATACATGACAACAAACATTTAAGTGGACCATTGCTAGTTTGATTGATGAAAGGTGTAGGTAGCCAAGTAGGCAACTCGATCCATTATAGGTTGAACCCAAATGGGTCAAAAGAAACTTGGGTTGAGTTTTATGACCAATTATACATTTTTTTGTTTTTATTTTTTTGCATAGGCCAACTTGTTTTTAATGTGGATCAGGTTGGATCACCAGTTGAAATCTACTTTGACAATTTTAGAGGAACTCTAAGGATTAAATACAAAGAAAATTATTAGACAAATAATTATGAATAAGAAACCCTTATGAGTATAACAACTTCATTATATTATATATACCTTTTTATAAAATAAATTTGTGTAAAAGTTTGTGGGACATATTATATGTACAACTCGTACACTCACATCTCTTTTATTTTTTTTGAGATTGTACTCAATACCCTTATGTTATTAGGACTTACAATAAGATCCCTTAAAAGTTGAAAAATGTTACACTCACACTCTCGAGTTCTCCTTCCTTTGGTGAAACCTCTTAAAAATTGTAAAGATGTTACATTCGCATCCTCTAGCTTTTCCTTGCTTCACCGAGTCTTTCTTGAGCTCCATCGTCATCACCTTCTCCTCCTCCCAATCTAGCACCTTACTCATACACCAACTACCCTCAAAGTTTTAGCCATGTTTGCTTCTAGCCCATACTCAAGAAAAGGATATGATCGGTGACTTTCATATCATCTTATTAAGGCTTAAACATGTTTTTAGTCCCTTAAATTTAAGATATTTTATTTTTGGTCCCTCAAATTTAAAATTGTTATTTTTAGTCCCTGTAATTTTCAAAAATCTTGTTTTAGTCCCTTAAATTACCAATAACATATTTAAAAGTGGCTAATTAAGACAATTATGTTATATCAATCGGATTTAATGTGATATTTTCACTAATAAAAATACTAATAGGTAGATTTTATGCAATAATATTTGATAAATTTTTTAATAAAATTTGAATATAAGGACTAAAATAAGATTTTTTGAAATTACATAGACTAAAAATAACAATTTTAAATTTGAAGGACCAAAAATAGATTTATCCTAAATTTGAGGGATTAAAAATATATTTAAGCCTTTTATTAATGTTGTATCAACAAAAATTATCATATTTTTAATAAAAGAGATAAAATTAAATAGCATAGAAAAAGTGTTTGATGAACTAAAATTTTCTTAATTAAAAATTGATGAATCAGGATTAAAATTATATATTTTATTTTACAAACTAACTTTTAAATTTATCATTCTTATAAAATAAATTAATATAATATATATTTTTAAAATATATTAAAATATAAATATTTTAATTATATTTAAATTATTATTTAATATATATGAAATTATAATTAAGGATTAGCAAAATTTATATTTAATTAAAAGTTATTAATATTTTAAAATTAAAAGTATAAAATGAGGAAGGAAATTGAGTGGGAGTAAGAGGAAAATTGTTAAAACTAGTGAGACAGAGAAAGGAAAAGGAGAAAAGAGAAGAGAGAAGATGTTACAGTTTCCGGCATATATGACACAGTACCCATTGTCGACGAGTACCATTCCGACCTCGTTTGCTACCCTCTCAGTGGCCTCAGCCCCAGAACGAAGAACTCCTTCTCACCGTGGAGGAGTCTGATTTCAAAGAAAAGGTCCTTTCATCTTCTCTTTCCGTTAAATTATTCATTCAAAACGCTATCTTTTACCTTCTGGCTCATTTCGCTAATTAAATTAAAATCTTGTTCATTTTATACCCATTTTTGCACACACTTATTTGTCTAGGTTTCTAGTGTATCAGATGGTTGGGAATTTCGATTGTAGGATATGGTACTTCTTATGGTTAAATATTTCACTTTGAATCTATGAAGGTAGTGTTTAGTGCAGAGGATAATAGGCTTCAAGGTGCAAGTTAGTGCTCTTTGAATCTCTTTTTTTTGTTGTTCCTTCCCTGGTACTCATCCCTGTCATTGTTGGCACAAATTGTTGCAGTTCAATGAAATCAGGAAGATGAACAGCAACCTTGTTGTGATAGGGAAAACCACTAATGAAAATGATAAGGAAGACTTTGACAATGGGGCAGATGACGATGATGTTGACAATGCAGAGGAATCTGAAGGTGAAGATTTTGAGCAAGAAACTGGTTGAGGAAGCTGCACATCAGTAGCCAACTATTTTCATTTTGTATGCTTTTGGACTGCTAGGCCAAATCTTTGTATTGAGTTTTGCTTCTATTCATTTTTTGGACCTAGTATTCTGTATTGATTTCTCGTTCATATCAAACTTTATATTATATATGCTCTTTTTTGTGTTTAATTAAATATTTATTACTTCCAATGCTTCAACAATAGCATGTTAAATTCAGTTGAATTAGAGCAGGAACCTAAGAACTAAATTGTCTGCCCTTTCCCCTTTTCTGAGTTTTTACCTCATTTTGGCCTATGTTCAGGAAGAAGAGAACAGTTAAAACTTCAACCTATTAAAGGGCTTAAACAAAAACAAAGATAGTGATTCCCATTCCATATTTCTTAATGATGATCCCTTCCTTGTCTTTTTTAACTTTTTCCTTGTCAGCACCCTCTTGATCCTGTTTTATATCTATTTTAATTTCATGAACAACATCATGGATGTAATAATTTTTTCATTGCCTATTGTTTTTTAACCATTCAAAGACAAAACCAAAATTGGACCAGACTATGAGAGCAGCTTCGTAACAAAACCAGAATATCCCTCCTCACAGTGTTATTTCTAACCCTCACAGTGTTATTTCTAACCCAGGGAAAACATGGCTGCAAATCACGATTCCACCAGTAGATACTTCACATCAGTTGGGTTTTAGAGAATTTAAAATGTTGTAGACTAGTCCCACTTTGCATGATTTTATTTACTTTTAAGAGTGTATATATAAAATACTTGTCTAAAACTCTTGGAAGTGTTTAGTCCGAGTTATTTAGATGCATGAGTTTATTTTTATTTTATTTTATTTTATTCGTCAGAAAGACTATAAGATTAGCAATGTTGGACTATTTTTTAAAAAATTTTGAAAACACAAGTATTCTTGCGTGTTTAAATATTTATGTCTTTATATGTTATGTAAACACTAATAACATGGAGTATTATTTAATATATGACATTTATTTGGAATGAATTGTGCATGTAAATATTATCTTATTGTTATATGGAGATAAAAAAAAATTGTTTGTTCAATATGTTTTTTTTTTATAAAATTATTTTTAAAATAGTCTTTGTAATATATTTCTTTTTTATATTAGTCCTTGTTATTTTATTTTTAGTTTTTTGTAGTATACTCTTTACTTCATTTTTTTTGTATAATATGTGAAAAATTTATTTTTAGTCTTTACAAACTTTTTTCAAAGTAATTAACTCAAAATAAATAAAATAATATAGATACTAAAGTAAAAAAAATTATAAGGACCATTTAAAAAATATTTCAAGGACTAAAATAAAAATATTAAAAGGGTAAAAAATATATCTAAACTTATTTTTTAATAAACATTGAAACTTAATTTAAAAATAAATATGAAAAGATAAATTAAAATAGATAAAAAAATTTAAATCTGAAAATCATCTTACTAAATAAATAATTTCCTTTACCAAAAAAACTATCTTTACCAAAAAATAAATAATTCCTAAAAATGCTCCTATTCAACTAATATAGCTATTTTATTTGATATGGAGAATATTAATTGATCTTAATTAAAGTTTATTTTACAAAACTTAAATTTTGGCGTGACATATTAAATTTATATAAATGTGATGTGTCTTGATTTAAATAGTCTATGTTTTATTTTTTATTTTTAATCTTTTTAATTGATTCTTATTAATAAAGTAGAATATTCATCGTTAACGATAAAAGGAACTCTTAGTAAATATATCAAATAAAAGTATAAAAGTAACTCTTACTATATTGACTCTTTTGAAAGATACTTGATTTTACTATTATTTCATAATAATCATTTTATTTTTAACTTAAATTTTACTTAAACTTTTTTTTTTTACACAAAATTTTACTTAAACATAAAAAAAACATTATAAAATATGAAAAACATGTTATTACTAACATAGAAAACACATTTTTTATCCTTACTATCACAAAATAAACTACAAAAAAAATATATACGAACTACCTTATCCAAAATATTATGCACATTTCAATTAGCTATTCTCACAAATTAAAAAAAAAACTATTTTTTATTTAATTTACAATACTTAACCTCCCCTTAATTTAAACTTCTCATGTATAATAATTAAGTTCACGTTTTGTTTATTTATTTATTTATCTATATTTATGAGGAAAGATTCATCTACTTTAGGAGTAAGTTTATCTAAACTTACTATGTTCAATAACTCGTGTTTTACACAAAATTTTAACAATCCAACTGTTAAATTTAAAGTTTTTAATGCATAGATCAAGTCTGGAATTTGTTTTAAAGTTTGAAAATCATTTGATACGTTGTTTCATTAATTCAAATTGACAGATAATCATAAAATCATTTTATACATTGATTTGAATTAATGAAACAAAGTATCAAATGATTTTTATTTTTTTTTATTTTTCATATTTGATCTTTGCATTAGGAACTTTAAATTCAATAGTTGAATCGTTAAAATTTAATATAGAACATAAGTTATTGAATGAAATAAGTCTAGGTATATTTACTCTTAGAGTAAACAAATCCCTCTTCTCTCTCTCTCACTCACTCTCTCTCTCTCTCTCTCTCTCTATATATATATATATATATATATATATATATATATATACACATACACAAAATCTTAATTATCAATCATACAATATTGCTAACATCCAACTACACTAAGGTAGCTCAAAAGATCTACACTACCATCACTAGCATGGCCTTAAACAAGTCCCACCTCCAACATATATTTACTCTACTCATATATTAGGTATGATCATTACAATCCAACCACATGAAAAACATGTAAGGGTAAGTTAGTATTCAAAATAATCGACCAATCAGTATAGGAGTGAAACTACTATACTATCAACATAAACAACATAATATGCTTCAAAATAACATTAACCTACAACTTATCGATATCATACCACATGATATTCAACTAGAATAACACAACAATGCAACTCATCATGATTCACCATTGCATGTGAACAACATAAACATCAACACATCACATGCACAACGCATTATTCAATTTGAACAACACTACAACATGACATATACGTCACACAACTCAACAAATCAATCACATATACACAACAAATCAACTAATGCATCGTTGTATATTTCAACTAAGAGGTCTACTACAACAAAGGTAACTAGTCTAAGTGACTTGATCATACTAACCCAACAACAACATGATCTTTTCAATTCAGTTAAATCAACAATCTAGTATTCCTATCAAAGTATAATAACTTAGGTGTGGACCTACCATGATATTAGCTTGCATAACTAAGCCACCTATAAGATTAGTTCATTGACTATCCTCCAAATACTACATCCTTTTAGTAGTTAGAGATTTTAGCTCTTGACCATGTACCTTACTCGATTAGTCACTGTATACACATAGACATTAACCTTGCCCACATACGAATCAACATTTGTCACTTTATAATTGGTATAGCTTGACCTAACCCTTATATTGTGGTCACTTATAGTTGGTATGCTCAATCTTACCCACACAACCTATAAACTAAGGTCCTAAAAGAAACTTAACTATCTACTTCAAAAGTTAACTACTCAACAAATCAATAACTTTATATATAAATATAGAGAGAGAGAGAGAAAGAGAGAGAGAGGAGGGTTCAAATGATACCAGTGTAACTTTTACTAAGTGTTACATCACTTAATAACTTTATATTAAATGTGAATTTTGTAAATTCAACCGTTAGATTGAAAGTTCTTTACTCTCAGATTATATATACAAAATTTTATACAAAGTTGTTCGATTTTAACAAAATTTGATATGCACATATAAAGTTATATGAATTTTCAATCTAACGGTTAAATTTACAAAATTCACAATTAATATAAAGTTATTGAACAATGTAACACTTGATAAAAGTGACACTGATATCGTTTGAACTCTCTTCATACATACATACATACATATATATATATATATATATATATATATATATATATATATATTTGTTTCTTATTATCCAAATCAATTAAAACTTAATCATTCATTTGGCCTAGTTCTTGTAAAGACAAACTTACTTATCATTGTCATAAATGGATTCTAATTCACTTACTACAAGATCAACAATACACTATATAATAATATTATAATCATATTATTTAAGATAAAACATGTAGTTAATATTTATTTCTGGTAGTCAATCGACATCTTTTATGAATCTTGGTCAAACAACTATCCTAAACATATAGGTCGGTTGATTGACTTCAATTTACAAAATTAGTTGATTAACCATAAACAGGTACATTTTTATTTTAAATAAAACAATCCCTTAATATAGTTATTATATGAAGATGAAGAAATTAAAAAAATTTATGTAACTATAATTATTGGATATGACCTAAGAGGGTAAACAATCTTTCCATCACAAGTTTTTATATAATGACAATAAAATTGGATTAATTTATATACCTAGGTTAATCGAATCACAACCTAAGAAGGATAAACAACTACTAAATCTCAAATTTTTCTATATGAAAATGAAAAATTAGAACAATTTATTCAATTTTGTTGGTCGGATCATGACCTAAAAGGATACAAAACTCATAAATTTCAATTCCTCCTATGAAAATAAGGAAACTGAAATAATTTATTCAACTAGATAGGTCGGTCTGGTCACAACCTAAAAGGATGCAAATTTGAAAATTATTTTAAAAAAACAATTAATTAATTTTTAAAATAATGAATAGTATCTAATAGGATGATATGCACCGTTAGACATTACAATTATACATAATCAAAGTAAAAGTGATAAATCCTCTTAATTTGATCTCCAAACCAATCTCTAAACTATCAAATTTTTTAAAAAGTTCAGATACGTAAGTTGATTTACATCAACTTTTAAGCATCAGAAAAAATTTTCAATCGATTATTTGAGAGTAAATAGCATTACTCAAAGTATTAGGATGTGTTTAAATAAAAAAATTTAAAAATTTAAAAATTTTAAATTTAAATTATTTTGATTTTAATTTTCATCGCACACAAAAATAGAGATTAATATTTTTTACACGCATTCATACACACACATGTATATATATATATATATATATATATATATATATATATATATATATATATAGCATATCAAGTGAGAAGAATTTATTATGAGAAGGTGAGAAGGTTAAAATATAACCCTTAGATTAATTTTCTCTCACTTGATTAAATTCTAAATTTTCTCTCACTTAATTAATCTAAGGGTTATATGTTAACTTTCTCACCTTCTCATAATAAATTATTCTCACTTGATATGCTCCCTATATATATATATATATATAAAGAGATAAAAATTTGAATAATTTTAAATATTAAATAATTTTTAAAATTAATACTTTTTAAAAGAACTTAAAATTTAAATTTTAAATTTTTTATAAATACTTAAATTTTAATTTCTTTATAAATGTTTTATCTAAATAAAATAATTCATCTCATTTAAATATTTTTAAAATATAAATTATTTCATTTAAATTTTGTATCTATACACAATATTTCTCTATTGTGTATAGTTATAAGAAAATTTAGCTAAATAATCATTCAAAAATTAAAATATTAATATTTTTTAATAAATTTACTATAAAATAATTATTTTAGTTTAATATTTTAATTTAAATTATTATTTTATTAAATTTTGAATACTGATTTCAAAGTATCAATCATTTTTCTTCTCTATTATAATGGTAATAATTATGAATTGATTCATTATACAATAGGGTTTGGCATGACCTTCTATGTCTCCACCGTGTAAGCGCATCACTACTTCTTGATTTGACAACAATAACGATACTTTTTCTTATCATGTTTTTTTCTTATCGCGACGCGTGTAATATTGCTTTAATTACCCATTACTTCACATATGCTTCAATTTCCAAAGACCTAATCAAATAAACCAAAAATTCAAATTAATTTATACTCTTCATACATCTCCTCACATCTAATATTATTAGACTTAGTATGTGAATAAATAATAACTCTTTTTAATGATCTAAGTGAAACTTAAATTTTTCTTAATACATCTCTTCATATTCTTGGTGCATGTATCAATAATAGATGACCCATTTTAAAAATTTAGGATAACCCTGATACTATTTTAGAATAATGAATTTAAGTCTAACTCAACTCTATCAAAATTGATTTTATAGGGTTGAGTTAGACTTAATTTACTATTTTTAAAAAAATTATAACAAGGTGAGCAAGAAAGTGTTAGAAGCATCTTCCTCAAATTTCCATTAGGTGCTGGCCACAATTGCCATTACTATGTCCCTATTGAAAGGACACTCACAATCTCACTTTATGTGTTATGTTGCTATCTAGCAATAGGTTCTAAGATTCTAAATGTTTATCCAAAAACATTATCATAAAATTTCTAGTTTTTTATTCGAATTAGAATAATAAATTTGGACTTGTATCCTTGCTGAGTCAGCAAGTTAGTTAGTTATTAGAACTGTTTGGAGAGAAAGTTAGAGTTTAAATAACTGTAAGATAGAGGGATTATGCATGTATTCTTGTAACCCTTCTGTATCAAACTCATTCAATAACAGTACTCTCTTCGAATTCCTTTCTCATATAGGTATCCCTATTCACTCTTGTTCTTCGAATTGTTATGATTCCTAGTTCTAAGAATTTATTTTAACAATTGGTATCAATCTGTACGGTTCATTCAGAGTGTTGATGATGGTTGGCGCAACCCGTGGGGGCGATGGATGCTCAAGCATTGAAAGACATGGAGGAGCGAGTCTTAGCGTGATTGGAGGCTCGATTGGTTGAAGTTACGGGTTCCATTCAACGAACCCTAGCCGATTCTTTAAAGGAAACTATGCAAGATTTGTTAACGCAGAATCATAGTCCGGGTTCGGGGTCTCACATTTCTCACGGTGAGCCACGTCCCTCTTCTTCTTATTCTTGTGGTACACGACATGCCCACATAGATTTTCCTCGTTTTAATGGCGACAATGTGAGTCAATGGCTTTATCAATGTGATAATTTCTTCCTTATTGACAATACCCCCGATGTTGTGCGGGTTAAACTTGCAGTGGTTCACATGGAGGGTCGTGCGTTGCAATGGCACACGACCATGGATAAAACTACCAATTGTTCTAATCTTCCTTGGGTTGCGTACAAGAAATTGGTTCTTGAGCGGTTTGGAGAAGTTTGTGACGATCCTATGGCTGAATTGATGCGTTTGAGGCAGAAGAAATCCGTGGTTAAATTTTACGAGGAGTTTGATGCCATTATTACTCGCCTGAATTTGTCCGAGGATTATATGTTGAGTTGTTTCTTAGGTGGATTGAAACATGATATACAAATGATGGTACGGATGTTTTAACCGACCACTGTGAGTAAGGCATTTTCATTGGCAAGATTGTATGAAGCTACTAATGTTCCACAGGCATTGAATTTTGGTAGTTCGCGGTCACAGAAAGGGGTGCTTGGTTCTAGACCAGTAATTGCAGATAAATTTGGTTCTTTGAATTTGGGGAGTGATAAGAGTAAAGATAAGGTTAGACTTGGCAAAAGCTTAACACCAGCTTACATGAATGAGCGGAGGGCCAAGGGTCTTTGTTATTTTTGTGATGAACCATATTTCTTGAGCACGGTTTAACACATAAGAAGTTGCAGGTTCATGTCATGGAGGTTCTGGATGAGGAGGAGGTTAGTGAAGATGTGAGTGAAGAGGTAACAACGGTGGAGGAACCTCAAATTTCAGTCAACGCATTAACAAACATTTCTAATTTCAGAATAATGAGGGTCACTGGGTATCAGAAAAAATTTCCTCTGCATATTTTGATTGATAGTGGCAGCACGCATACTTTTCTGGATATACAGGTGGCTAAGAAGTTTGGATGTAAGATTGAGAATATGGATCCTGTGAATGTAACAGTAGCAGATGGTAACAAATTGAGAATTTCTTCTATTGTGAGAAACTTCACTTGGACAATTCAGAGAACTACATTTACTTCAGATATGTTGTTGATTCCATTGGGCTGTTGTGACCTTGTATTAGGTGTGGAATGGCTGGTCAAATTGGGTAACATCACTTGGAATTTTGATAAGTTGACTATAGAGTTTAAAGTTCAGGGCAAGAAGCATGTATTAAGAGGGGCTACATCTAGTGGTATTAAGACATTAAAAAGGCAAAAGATTGGTAAAACTTTGGAGGAAGGAGTATATTTTTCAATGATGCAGTTATGTACAGAGGATGGAGGATTGCTGCAATCTTTAACAACTCATGCAGATCAACCTGGGTTACCAGCAATAATAGTTTAGATTTTGGAGGAATTCTCAGATATTTTTGAGGAACCTGAGCAACTACCCCATTTTAGACATGAACATGATCATAAAATACCACTTGTACGAGGAGCTAATCTAGTTAATAAGAGACCTTATAGATATGCCAAGCACCAAAAGGATGTGATTGACAAGTTGGTACAAGAATACTTAAAGTCGAGAGTGATACAAAATAGTAGTAGTCCCTATGCGAGTCCTGTAGTGTTGGTGAGAAAGAAAGATGGATCATGGAGACTCTGTATTGACTATAGGGATCTAAACAGAAATACTGTGAAAAACAAGTTTCCAATTCCATTGGTGGAAGATTTAATGGATGAGTTGCAAGGATCTTCAATCTTTTCCAAGATAGATTTAAGAGCTGGGTATAATCAAGTCAGAATGGATCCGGAGGATGTTCATAAAACAGCTTTCAGAACTCATGGAGGACATTATGAGTATGTTGTCATGCCTTTTGGCCTGACTAATGCACCTGCTACATTTTAAGGTCTTATGAATGCAATATTTCAGCAGTTTCTCAGGAAGTTTCTTTTTGTGACACCCTTACTACCCCAACACATATATTATATAAATAAACTAAGGAAATAAATTTTTCAACGTCGGTAAAAGGGTTCACGTAAAAACCTTTAGAAACATTCTTCGATATCCAAAATATTTTGAAAAAGAAACTTGGAAAATAAAATATAAGAGGTTACAAAATATTTTCAAAATAATAAGTACAACTCCATTTACAAATAAAGTTCATGTCCTAGAAGTCCTCTGCCCTGATATCACAATATTAGAGCATACCCACAACTCAACTGTTGGCATTCTAGAAGCCACTCATAGCCAGATCTTCCTCACCTAAAACATCAACAAATTATACGGTGAGAAAAGAAAACATCTATATGTAAAGCACACAAGAAAAAATGCAACATATCATCTCATTATAAAATATTCATAAACATTTCAATATATCATAACTCTATCAATCATGCATCATCATCACGTCACAATTCGCAATCACACCAATCTTCACAAATCTTGCAATCACAATCATCACAAATCTTACTATGTCAAGGTCACGCTACCCTTCATCCTAGGGACATGCTCACCCCTGACATCACACTGTGTCAAGGTCACGCTACCCTTTTAGTAGCCTAGGGTCGTGCTAACCCCTGACATAACATTGTGCCAAGGTCACGCTACCCTTTTAACAGTCTAGGGTCGTGCTCACCCCTGGTCATCAGTATGAGGAACCACAATCATATCACAATCACAATCACAATCACACCAATCCATGACAAATCTTACAATTCACCCTATGCTAAGGTTACGCCTATAACATATCTTGCTCGAGGTCGTTCCACCCCCGACATAAGCATTAATTGCCTCACACATCCCACCCTATGCCAAGATCACCCCTGTTGCATCTCTTGCCCAAGGTCGTGCCACCCCAACATAAGCATGATAAATCAAACATCATACATTATGCCAAGGTCACGCCTGCAACATCTCTTGTTCGAGGTCGTGTCACCCCCGACATAAGCATGAGGTATCATCCGTCCCATACTATGCCAAGTCACGCCTGTAGCATTTCTTGCCTAAGGTCGTGCCACCCCTGGTCACAAGTATGAGGAACCACAATCACATTCTCATTCACATCCACATCCACATCCACATCCACATCCATATCCACATATCAATTCCACAATACATGCACAATCCACACAAAATGGTGGTTCACATACCCCTCAAGTAATTCACCATGAATCCTTATCTAGATCATCAATTTTATCAAATAATATAACAATAACATTCATAAATTAATATAATAATCAATAGAATTAGCAATTTAATATAATCTTAACATAAATAGTAAAACCCTCAATTATTCCAAAACAAATAGTAAAACCCTCAATTGTTCCAAAACCTAGCTCACAGACACTTTTCTACAATTTCGTTCTCTCTCCTAGATCATCATTCTTAAAAATTAAATATATATTTCTAATCCTCAACACATACAGAATCTAATGGTATCATTAATTTCTCAAATAGAAATAATCTAATTTTTCCAAAACCTAACTTACAGACACTTTTCTATAATTTCGTTCTCTCTCCCAGAGCATCATTTTACAAATAAATCATATATTCATAGTGCTAAATACATTCAGAATCACATAAGATCAATAATTCTTCAAATAGAAATAATTATAAAATTACTCATAATTCTAATGGCTCTTCCTCTACCCAATTTCCTCATGTAACTCTACATATAAATAATCCCCTTTTCCCTCGTACCTTGATATGTAAAAGCTGAACCGACACAAGATCTGGTTGGTCTCCCTCGCTGGGTTCCCCTCGGTTTGAAGCAGAAAGTAGAGAGAAAGAAGAGCAAGCAGAAGAAAAGAAATCAGAAAATGAGAAGTGTGTCTTTTTGGGAGTGACAGAGAGCTCAATTTATAGGCATCAGGCTTCGCCGAAACGGCCCGTTCCAAATCTGGAACGGCCCGTTCTGGACCCTTAAATCATGACTAAAAATCATATCCAGAACGACCCGTTCTCAAACCAGAACGGCCCGTTCTGGGGTGCATTTAATACTCACAACGATTATATTTTGGAACGGCCCGTTCTCACCTCTGAAACGGCCCATTCTCAACTAAGAATCGTAGGCAAATTTAATGATTTGGAACGGCCCATTCCAAATTCAGAATGGCCTCTTCCAGACTACCAAAAGTAGGTCTATTTAATAATTTGGAATGGCTCGTTCCGGGCTACTAAACCACCTTTATTGGGCTCTTGGCCTAGTGAAAATTGGGTTGTTACACTTTTAGTATTTTTTGATGATATACTTGTTTACAGTGGAAACTTGGATGATCATGTTATTCATCTAAGACAGGTCTTTGTTACTCTGAGGAATAATTCTTTGTTTGCTAGGAAGTCTAAATGTTTCTTTTCTGTCAATAAAGTAGAATATTTGAGGCATTTCATTACTGAGAAATGTGTGTCCACAGATCCTAGTAAGGTGGAAGCTATGAGGAATTGGCCACTACCACTAACTATCAAATAACTACGAGGTTTTTTGGGGTTAGCTGGTTATTATAGAAGATTTGTGAAGGGTTTTGGTGTTGTGGCGAAACCCTTAAGTGATATGTTAAAGAAAGACAATTTTGTTTGGACTCAAGAGGCTAAGGTGGCATTTCAACAGCTTAAAGATTTATTAAGTAATGCACCTGTTTTGGCTTTACCCAACTGGAATAAGGTTTTCATTGTGGAGGTAGATGCTTTCGGTTTCGACATTGAAGCAGTACTTATGCAGGATCATCATCCCATAGCTTACATCAGCAAAGTATTAAACCAACAACAGCAATCTTTATCTGCTTATGAAAAGGAACTACTGGCTGTAGTATTTGCGGTACAAAGGTGGAGACATTATCTTATCAACAGACATTTTGTTGTTAAAACTGATCATTACAGTTTAAAATACTTAATGGATCAAAGATTGACCACTGGTTTTTAGCAGAAGTGGTTAGTTAAGCTAATGGAATTTGATTTCTCCATTAAATATAAATATGGTCATGAAAATGTTGCAGTTGATGCTTTATCCAGAATCGAGCATGGGGAGGATTATGTGGAATGCAAAAATTTGACTACTCATCAATTACAATCTGATTTGGTGGACAAGATTAAGAATTCATGGGTGATTGATGTTAATATCCAAAAGTTAATTAGTGAATTGCAAATTAATGCTACCTCTCACAAACATCATACTTGGCATTCAGGAGAATTGAGGAGAAAGGGTAAATTAGTAGTAGGAAAGGATTCGAAGCTTAGAAATGATCTTTTGAATTGGCTACATTGTTCTGCTATTGGAGGTCATTCTGGTATTGGTACTATTATGCAAAGAGTCAAGTTAGTGGTGTATTGGAAGGGTATGTCATCAGATGTTAAAACTTTTGTATCTAAGTGTACCACCTGTCAAAAATGCAAGAGTGTGACTACTGCATCGCTGTTAAGTCTCAATTTTACCTCTTTTTGGATGAGACTTATTGAACAAATTCCACTCATCCTTTGAACCATTGCAATATAATTGTTCTCTTTTTGGTTCATTTTGTGTGCAGATATAACTAACCCATATTTAGCTAACAATACCTTAATATACCTCATTTTTTGTGCAGGTATTGAGCTAGAGATTTGAGGATTGAAGATCCTTGGGATTGGAAATCTAAGGAGCTAAGGAGCAGAGCAGAGTGGTTGCGCCGGGCGCAAGATGACTCGCGCCGGGCTTGAGAAGAACAGAGTCTGGAAGCCATGGCGCCGAGCGAGAGAATACACGCGCCGGGCGAGGTCGAGACAGAGAGTGCTTGAAGCCATTTTCGGGGGAGAAACCCCCATTCTCACATTGGGCGCCTCCAGGAGCTGCGGAAGGGATTCCCAGGGCTTGGGATCGTCCGTGTGCGGATCTTTCCTTCGGTTCTTCACTTCCTCTTCCATCTCTATTTTGTATTTGCCCTCTTTGTTGAGTAGTTTCACCCATTTTTGTGGGGTTAGATGTAACCAACGTACTCTATTGTAATCTTTACGGTTTTAATGATATATATATATGTTGTTTTATTCTTTGTTGTGTTTGTTTCTATTCTTAATGCTTGCTTTGGATTGATCACCCTTTGCATGATTTAAGGTTCCATGGGTATTGGAAAATAACCTTTGAAACTAGTTCTGAAACATATGCCTAGTGGTGATTGTATCTAGGGATAGAGCTTGACCCATTAGTAGTCTTAAACCCTAGCCCGTAATGCGGGTGTAGATATTGGGTACTCAAGGGATTGATATTCAATATCCGCACCTAGGCTCCTTCTCTAAGGGATTAGGTTTGAGTAAACTATTGGGTTGACTAAGCAATGAATTTAACAAGAGATTAAGGATACATTAGTCTGACGTTTGGTGAAATCTGACCCCCACAACCTCGCAATACCACATTACCATCCCTTACCTTTTCCACTCATAAAACAATATTTATTTATAGCTTTCATTCCAATAGTCATGATCTTAATTATATATTCACATGACAAACTACAAATTGGAATCATTCTTTAGTCACAAATAGTCAATAAATGCTTATATTACCTTCTAATCCCTGTGGATACGATATTTTTACTACTTGAACGGCCGGTATACTTGCCGTGTTTGAGACCGTTAATAGAATTTAACTGATTTAAAGATTTGAACAAAAGTGTTTTAACGGAAATCTCAACAAGTTTTTGGTGCCGTTGCCGGGGATTAGAATGGCGATTTAGTATTTATAGCTATTTGTGACTTGTTTTGTTAATATGTATATATGTTTTGTGTTATATGTTGTTATGTGTTATGTGTTGTTTGTGTTAATTGGTAAGTGTTTGAATCATGTTTGGATGAGTAAATATAGGGTATATTTTGTTTGGAGTGTGAGAAATGAGGTAACTCTGTTTCCGGGTGGTTATAAGGCCTCCTTTCAAAGTAAATTTAGGCAAAACTGACCATATCAAGGTTATGCGCCGGGCGTGTTTTACCTCGCGCCCAGCGCAAGACTCGAATTGTGGTCTCTGGAACCACCATGCCGGGCGCGATATCAGTCACGCTCGGCGCGATATCAGAGTTGAAACCTCTATGATTTTTTTTACTGATAACAAGCCCAGCGCGCCTGTGTCGCGCCCGGCGTGAATTCTCCTGATACCCCATATTTATCTGTTTTCAATCATGCTTCTTTGTGTTTGTTTGTTGTGTTTAATTTTGGTCTAAGGATGTTCTTCATCTTGGTTATAATTGCATGGTCATTACCGTGCTTAAATGTTATGCTCACCATGTTCTTGCATGATTATACTCTTTCACCACTCTTGGTTACTAGGACTTTCAGGCATATACTGGTTGGCCTGGGGACCAGGCCCTTAAGTTTTGGGGGAGTGGAGCTGCTGATACAGACGGAGCCGATGATGGTGGAGCAGCCCCTGGAGATGATGATGACCAAACCTCAAAGATGGAAGCAGATGGAGCCTACCTTAGTTTACCTTTGTCTATTGCAATTTAATTTTTCTGTCTTTTAATTTCAGTACTTTAACTATTTTTATATATAGTCTTTTTGGTGATTACTTTGTTGGTTCTTTTGTGAATAGTCTGCCTTAGCATGGTTTTTAATCTTGTTGATAATTGTTTTGCTTGTGGTCGATTCTGGATTATAGTTTGCTTGATGTTTATGGTGTGTGTACCTTAGACATTTTCAAGTCACATTAGATCTTTAGTTCATGACTAGTTGCATACGGGTTTCAATGTTGATCATAAAACTGAGCTGAGTTTGATAATTTGTGGATGCATAGCCGGGCGAGGTTTGAGGAAATTTGGGAAGAAGAAAGTATGTGGTCAGCCATTCTGGTATTGGTACTATTATGCAAAGAGTCAAGTTAGTGGTGTATTGGAAGGGTATGTCATCAGATGTTAAAACTTTTGTATCTAAGTGTACCACCTGTCAAAAATGCAAGAGTGTGACTACTGCATCGCCTGGACTGCTGCAACCCCTTCCAATTCTTGAACAAATTTGCCAGCACATTAATATGGACTTTATTGAAGGTTTACCAAGTTCTTATGGAAAACAAGTGATATTTGTAGTGGTTGACAGATTGAGCAAATCCGCTCATTTTATGGAATTATCACATCCTTATATAGCCAGTGAGGTAGCCCAAACTTTCATGGATCATGTCTTTAAGTTGCATGGTTGCCCAAGCTCAATAACCAGTGATAGAGATCCAGTATTTGTTAGCAGTTTTTGGCAGGAATTTATGGCATTTCAAGGCATTCAAGTTCAGCTTTCTTCAAGCTATGATCCTCAAACGGATGGTCAAAGTGAGATAGTGAACAAGTGTTTGAAAACTTATCTAAGGTGCATGTGTGCAAATACTCCCCATCAGTAGAGTAAATGGCTGCCTTTAGCTGAATGGTGGTACAATACCACTTACCACACAGCCATTAAAGCAACTCCATATGAAATCATGTATGGTCAACCACCTCCAGCTTATCTTCCTTACTTACTAGGTGAATCCAAGATTGAGTTGGTTGATAGGAGTTTATCAAAAAGGGAAGAGATGCTTAAATTGCTGAAATTTCACTTGAAAAGAGCTCAAGAGAGAATGAAGCAACTTGCTGACCAACATAGGAAGGATAAGCAATATCAGATAGGGGATTTGGTCTATGTGAAACTGCATCCATATAGACAAGTGTCAGTGGCTTATAGGAGCAACGCTAAATTAAGTCCTAAATTTTTGGCCCTTATAAGGTACTAGATCGAATTGGAGAAGTGGCTTATAAATTAGAATTACCTCTACAGTCAAAAGTGCAAAATGTATTTCATGTTTCTCAGCTTAAGAAACATATTGGCAATAGAACAGCATCATCATATTTACCATTTCAAGCTGAAGATGCATTTTATGAAAAGGAACCTGAAGCGATATTGGACAGAATGACAGTAAAAAGGAAGGGAGTAGCTGTAACCAAAGTACTAGTTAAATGGAAGCATAAACTATCAGAAGACTCTACGTGGGAATTTTACTATGACCTTAAAAAGAAGTATCCATCGTTTCATCCTTGAGGTCAAGGATGCTTCCAAGAGGAAGGCATTGTTATGAAGAATTTTTAGAATAATAAATTTGGACTTGTATCCTTGTTGAGTCAGCAAGTTAGTTAGTTATTAGAACTGTTTGGAGAAAAAGTTAGAGTTTAAATAGCTGCAGGACAGAGGGATTATGGATGTATTCTTGTAACCTTTCTATATCAAACTCATTCAATAACAGTATTCTCTTCGGATTCCTTTCTTATATAGATATCCCTATTCACTCTTGTTCTTCGAAATGTTACGATTCCTAGTTCTAAGAATTTATTTTAACAGAATTTAAAATAATGATAAAATAATAACGAGAGAGGTTAAGTCCTTGTGGTCCTTCTTATTGGAGGATTTTCATTGCATGTATCTAATATAACATAGATATTTATTTATGGCATACTTTCAGGATTTTGTTTTATATCCGTTATGGTTGATAATGCATTCAGTGTATATATGCTCAATTGAGATTTGAGATACTCTGCACTAACACACACATAACGTAATTTAGTCTTAGTGTAAGCTTAGTTGATGAATAGAAAAGATATATATAACTAAGTCGGTCGACAATTGAGATACTATCCACTGAATTTCACAAAGAATTTAAATTATAGGATTTAATTAGGGTTCAACATTTAAAATTTTAACATATTTATTATAAAATTTAATCAATTTATTATCATTATTAATTTGTAGATAGATGATATTATAAAAATATCAATGTACTTTGCATGTTCTTTTTTCTGTATATGATATGGAGGAGGAAAAGCAACCACAACATGGTCTTTTATTATGCTTTATCTTAATCAGAAGGAGGAAAAATAACCATAGCTGAAAACCTTAAAACCTAATTGTGTTTTGATGAGAAATTTTATAAATTTAAAGAATTTTAAATTTTTGGTATTTAAATTATTTTGATTTTAATTTCTATCATTCTTAAAATATTTTGTTTGGATAAGTCAATTTAAATTTTTCAAATTTTAAATTATTAGGTTGAATATGATAATTTGATTTCATCATGATAAAATTAATTTTAAAAATATATTTATATGCTGAAATTTTTAAATTAAGTTTTATAAAAATAAATATTAGCTGATTTTTTAACATTTAATAATTTTTAATATTAATATTAAATAATATTCAATAATTTTGAATATATTTTTAATATTCAATAATTAAAAATATAAACAGATAAGAGATAAGATAAAATATATAAGTGAAATAAAAAGAAAAAAATATGAGTAATTTTAGGTTCTTACTCTTTTAAGAAAATTTAAAATTCTTCAAATAAATAAATTATTCCTTTTAAATTCTTCATCCAAATAGACTATATGAAAGTCATATGGAATCATATTGATTGAATCTCCATAATTGAATTTAAGCTTCAGTGTGATGTGAGAGTCAATTGTATTAAGTTCTATATATATGATTTAGATTTTGAATTTTACCATAGATTTACTTAAATTTCTACATATAATTTACTTTACTTTGATTTATTTTTAACTAAAATTAATTTTACAAAATAACATCATTTAAAATAAGTTTGCACACAATAAAGTTGCTAAATAAAATTACTTTTAGAATCTGAGAATGGTTTCACTGAACCCATCGGGAGAGATTAAAGAAGAGAGAGAAATTATAATAAGAATATTTTATCGGTTTTGATATCCTATATTGAATTAATTGAAATAGAAAATAAGTAATTTTTTTATTATAAAATTTTAGTATAAGTTATTAATATATTCTAATTTAAAATAATAGCTTAAAGAAAATATATATGGAATATGGATATTCAAATTTAAGACGCAATTCAACTCAACATTTTTTATCTGTATTATGTAAGCTTTGAATTTGGATATTTAATCTTATCTTCTTATCTGCTTTAATTAAGATTTAACTTAATTGTCTCGGTAATCAAAGAGAAACCTCAATTGAAAAAGACTCTTCTTTTATACTCTCTAGTCTCTTCATTTGAAAAAAAAAAAAAAAAAACTTTTAAGTTCGTATTTAAATTTAAACACACTTTGATATAAATTCAGTTGTTATTGTTGAATATATATTACTCGGTGGGTTAAAAAATGAGATATCTTCGTGTAGTGTGCGTGGAAATATTTTCATAATATTAATCAAGGTTTTTTTTTTTAATAAAAAGGGTAATTTGAGAAAATTCAAAATCAGTAGATGTTTTTGTTGACAATTTGTTGCTGTTTGTGCTGGAGTACAAGACATTTAGAGGAATAAGATAAAACTATGTGGTTAGAAACTATTAGGTTCACAAGTAAAAAATAATAGTATTAAAATTTAAAATAAAATTATTTTAATACATTACAAATTTAAATTGAAATAGAAAACAAACATAACATATATGTAGTAAAGAGCAATATTGTTTCTTACATGGAAGCTTATGTATCTTAGTAATTGTCAAACCTGTTAGCATTTTTTTTTATAATTTAAATGATATGTTAAAAGATAAATTAACATTACTTAATTTTAAAAAATTAAGGAATAAAATTTACAATAAAAAAGCTTTAGAAACTAGAATTGTATATTTATAAAATAATAGAGAAAAAAATATAGATTGAAGCTCTTTTTTTTTCCATAAATTAGGGGAACTACATTTTTCAGCCCAAATATCAAAAGTGGGTTAACCTGTCTGGCCCTATTTTTGGTTGGTGGATGAGGGAAGCAGAAACAAGCCCAATTTGCGTATTTTTCTATCGGTGTCTAATTTTAATTCGCGTGTTCAGTAAATAAAGTATACGCGTGTTTCTAATGTAAAAAGGTGATCTACAAGATAAGTTGTATTTATAGAATAAATTTGTGTACTTATTTTATAATAAGAAGATAAAAGAAAGAAATATTAGACAATATAATGAATATAATAAAAAGATAAAGAGTAAAAACGATGTAAAAAAATTTACCATAAAAAGTATTATATAAATAAAAGAAACTTTGAGCCTTTATCTATTTTATTTAAAAATAAAATTTAAAATTAATTGAAGTTGAACATATATAAAAAATTAGAAGACCTAATTCTTTTAAGTAATTACAAAAGTAAAATAGTTATTTATTAAGAAGAAAGATAAACCTATTTCAATAGTAAGTTGATGATCAAGAATGAGATCAACGAAGTCTTAGCTTTATATTTCATTCAAAATATATTTTATATTAATATTTATATAATTTTTTTTAAAGATTTTATAATTTAAAAGTTATTTTTTTGTATTTTTTAAAATTGTCTTTAAAGATTTATCTCTGAAAGATATATAAATATAATTATTTTTTTAAGTCATCTCTAAAATATTTTATATTTTTTTATCAAAAGATATTATTATTAATTTTAAAAAATCTTACTTAAAAATTTGTTCTAGGTCTAATAATATGTTAAATCGGTTTTGAGTAAGTTTACTTAAATTTACTTCGGTCAATAATTCATGTTTTACAATTTTAACTGATTCAACTATTAAATTAAAAGTTCTTAATGTATATATTAAGTCTATAAATGTTTAAAATACTTAAAAACTATTTGATATTTATTTTATTAGTTTAAATTAACGAGTAAAGTATTATTATGGTTAGCTGTCAATTTGAATTAATAAAACAGAATATCAAATAATTTTTAAATTTTTAAAAAATTTACTGACTTGATATATGCGTTAAAATTTCTTAATTTAACAGTTAAATCATTAAATTTTGATGTATGATAAATGAATTTTTTAGTAGAGTAAATTTTTGGTGGAAGTTGGTCATTCTCCATTTTATGAATAGTTTTAAAAAAATAATAAGCTAAAAATTAAAAATAAAGATAAAAGGCGTTCAAAGTTCAAACACACAGTTTTAGGTTTTCATTTTAATCTTGAAAAATCTAAAGGCCACGAATCTACTTGTGTACCACCTCAAGTAAAACATAATTTAGTAGATATTACTCATATTCGGTTAATGGGTAATCTAGGAAGGTATTTGGGCTTTCGCATGGTGCATGGTAGGGTGACGTCAGCTCATTTTGATTACATTATCGACAAGGTATTACAACGACTAGCTTCTTGGGGGGGAAAACTGTTAAATCGAGCTGGTAGGGTAACATTGGTTAACTCCGTCGTGGCTATTATTCCTTCTTATACAATGCAGTTTTAGTGGTTGTCGCAAACAATTTGTGATGTGCTTGATAGGGAGGCACGTCAGTTTATCTGGAGTGGGGATGATACACGTAAGCTCCACCTTGTACGTTGGGATATAGTTACGAGAGCATGACGGCATGGTGGTTTAGGTGTTCGGATTGTTCGCTTATAAAACATAACTCTTCTGGGAAAGTTATTATGGGATCTGGGTCATCGTGAGGACAAGATATGGGTGTAGTTCGTTCTAAATAAATACCCTGATGCTACATTACAACATCGCCTAAACGTGAAAAGGTTCTAATTTTTGAAGTGCTTTAGCCAAGACCTATACTCAATTGCAGGATGGTTTTCAACTACAGCTGGCTACGGGACACGTATGTTTTTGGTATGATGTTTGGTTGGGCAACTCGGCGCTTTGTTTGGATGCCCCTTATGTGCATTTTTGAGATGTGAATCTTCAGGTATGTGAGGTGTTGCAATAGGGAAAGGGGAATTTGAACATTCTCCATACCCCTATCCTTGATACTTTAAGTCAACGTATTGAAGAGCTTAGCATGACCCTCCATCATTCCTTACCGGATGTTTGGGTCTGGAACGGATCACTGTCTAAGAGATATACAACATGTGTGGGGTATGAGTGGCTATTGGCACGTGAGGATGGCATCCATGACTTAGTGTGGGGTTGGATTTGGCGGCTCAGGATACCATAGAATCTAAAATTCTTTTTGTGGCAGCTAGCTCATGAGTGCATTCCTTTTGCTTAGGTTCTCTTTTTCACAACATATGGATTTAGACACCTTGTGTCAATGTTGTCATAAAACAGTTGAGGGTGCTTTTCATATTTTCTTTGGTTGTGATCTAACTGTGATGCTATGGCAGTGTGTGTTCCCTGGTTTGGTTTTACCACAATGGAGTACAATCAATTGGTTCTTATGGTTGAAGGCTAACATTGACGAGTATGGGGTCATGCTTGTTAGCTTATTATGGGAACTTTGGCTGGAACGCAACTGTCGAGTTTTTTTGGGTATGATATTTCTCCCTCATGTGTTGGTTGGTTGTATTCAAACTATGTAATCTCTATTTAGAATGTTATGGGGGCCACAGGAGAGGGTGGCTCGACAAGAGCATCTAGTTACATGCTTACAAGCTAGCTAAGGGCAAGTCATGGTGCATGTGGATGGCAGTGCACTTGGTAGCCCGGGTCCGGCAGGTTATGGAGGTTTATGTAGAGACAACTTTGGTCTTTGTCTTATGGGTTTTTATAAGGATGTTGGAGTTGCGGACAATCTCAAAGTGGAGTTATTAGTTATCCTACATGGTATGAAGTTGGCGTGGAGAGCTAACTTTCACAATATACTTTGTGTTTCTGATTCGTTATTGACAGTCAATTTGGTGTTAAGACCATTGGATGTGTTTCATAAGTATGCTCCTATCATTGCTCACATTAAGGAGTTACTGCAACAATTTTGGAGTGTTTGTGTTTGTCATTCTCTTCGAAAAGGAAACCAAAGTGTAAATTTTTTGTCAAAATTAGGACCAAATTGTGGTGTTGATCTAGTAATTTTGGATACCATGCCTGAGGGTTTACATTCATTTGTGAAGACAGATGCAGCTGGAACAATATTCTGTAAGATGTAATCTTCCCTTTTTCTGTTTTGTTTTCTTAGCTTTGGGTTACCCAAAAAAATGTTCAACACTAAGACAATACAGAATGCGATGGTGTTGAGTGTTGACACAACGTTACGCTTCCAAATAAAAACGTGAAGGCAGCATACAACAAAAAAGGGCTTTCGTTTGTGGGCCTAGGCCTGGGCTGCATTTTGTTTTTGGCGCAAATGAGCATAAACCCTTAACAGCAAACCCTGATCCGCTGAGCGCGTGCGAAGATGACGACTCTAGGGTTTTGTGTTCCGATACTTTTGAGGATTTAACCTTGTCGTTTTGATTTTCGTGTCCAACTAATTTAAAATGAAGTTTTAGGTTATGAATTGTTAATTTCAATTTTTAGGGAGGAATGGCAAGGATAGTTACTGTTTTAAATATTCATTTTGGTTATATGCTAGGTTTCCAAATGAATCTGGAACAAATTCTAGCACTTCTCACCCTCCATCAACCCATGAAGCTTATTTGCTTCTCTCTCCGTAATAAAGCTCATTGTGGTATTAAATTGAATATATTAGCGAAGATGTTTTCTTGGCAGCATCCGTGAGTCGGTTACTTCCAAGTAGATCATGATACAATTAGACCTATGACATGTTGGACAATGGAGTATCAAGTTAGTGTAATCTAGGGATCTGGATTCTCTAAGGTAGGCGCCAAACTTATTGTAACTTTTCAATCATTTTCACCCTTCCATATTTTTTTTCTTCTTCATTTTGGATGTTAACAAGTATAATTAAACAAAATTATTTTAACAATTAGGCAACTAATTATTTTTCTTCATATAGTCTTCTATTTTTTTCATTTGTCATTTGTCTTCATCTTTATAGTGCCTAATAAATTAACTCATATTTTAATATAATATAAATAAAAAATTGTGTATATATTATAATAAAATAAAGTTTCTTCTTCTTTTTTTATAATCAAAATAACAAATCTAAAATCTAAATAATATGAAAATAAAGAACCAAAAATCAAATAATTATATCAATAGAAAAAATAAATTATGCATATCTAATTCAACTAAAAACTAAATTAACAAAATATAATAATTTTAAAAAAATAAAAACTACTAATCTAAAATTATACCAATTTAGAAGATTAAATTATATAGTGGTATTTGATTAAATACATAGTTAAACAAAAAAAACTTGTAAAAGACATACTATTTCATCATTCATCATATTTTTGTATTTTTGTTTTGAGATAATTTTTAATGTCTATGCATTTGTATCTAATATTAGCTCTATGGCCTGCAAGTGTACTATTAGTTAAAATGTTAACTTTTGCCTTAATCTATAGCCATTAGGCAAATCAATTTCATAAGCTTAAATTTCGGTTATCTTTCTATGTGATGCAAGCATGTGCTTTGTTTCTGGAAGTTGCAAAGAGTGATTATGTTTCTCTATAAATTCATGGATGATAAATTTCCCATTTTTCACCATAAGTAAAATTCTTGCTTTACAATCAATTCTAATCTTACCTTTATGTTTTCTAACCAAAACATCCTTTTTGTCTATTGGTTGTAACCCTTTCTTACAACAAACAAATCTGCATGAAGTAGCAGTACCATCTTTTTTTTTATAAATATATATATATATATATATATATATATATATATATATATATATAATTTCACATATCATTTCCTAACTCCAAAACCAACATATGCACCATTAGCAAACCAAAATTGTCATGTTGCCTCTAAATTATCAAATTCCATATTCACTCTTGGTTTTCAATCAACATTTAAAGATTCCATAATATACTTCACATCAAAAGAATGAAAAATAAGAATAAGAAGTAAAAAAAAATGATAACTTTAATTTTATATTTGTACATTTTTAAGCACTTCAATTTCATTATCATATAACGATAAACTAAAGAGACATAAACAAAGTCTTCCTTGATATGAGGTTTTTTTTGGATAATGTTAAAAACAAATCTGTAAAGGTTTAGGCATAAAGTGACCAATATAATATCAATGTGGAGATGTGAGTGTGAAATGTGAATCCTCCACGCCCAACAACATATCGTATTCTTCTTGAAAAACATGTCTACAAAAAAAATCCAAAGAAAACCCATCATTTTGTAGGGCTTAGACAAGATAACATTAGATGTGAATGTGACCAAAGATAATGATGAAAATGAGGTTCATGGTTGGTATAGTAAGTAAGAAGAAAGACCCATATTTCTCTGTTGGGTCATCTTTCAGGCTGTTCATTTATATGTTTTGATCTTTTCATTTTTCATCGCCAATGCTATTTGAGTATGTCTTTTTTACCTTTGATTTTTCATATTTTGATTTTTAATTTCAAACTATAGAAATTATTTAATATAAAATTAGTTAAATGTTATTGTTGTCCATATCTTTTTAGGTGATTATCAAGTTCTTTTTCTTGTTGGGCCACCTTTTCCTTAATTTGGGACACTCAACATTTATATGTCTTGGTTTCTTACACCAAAGCACATGACCTCTCCACCTTCATCTTTAATAGGCTTCTTGAACTTGTCTCTCTTTCTTGGTTAAAAATTCTTGAAATTCCATGATTTTCTTAGACTCTTCTTCTTTATTGGAGGGTTTAGACCGCACGTATTCTTCTTCTTATCTTTATTTCTAAAAATTAATATAATTAAAAATTTATAATCAATTCTAATTTGAAATACCAAAATCTTTATCTCTCTCTCTCTCTCTCTCTCTCTATATATATATATATATATATATATATATATATATATATATATATATATATATATATATATATATATATATACACTCATACACACACATGGCACACATGTGTAAATAACTAATTTGATCTCTGAAAGTTAGTAAAGAGGTGGTTAATAGGTCTCTAAAAGATTCTTTGTGACATTTAGGTCCCTAAATTTTAATTTTATTATGCAAGTTAACTTTCTATTATATTCGGTTAATAACCTTGTTAGTCTCATGACTAATTAACAATTAATTATCACCACACATATTCTCTCTTTAGTTGGAATGCAATTACAAACTAAATAGATTTAGACATATAACAAAGTAAAATTTAATTTTTAATTTAAGTTAAAAATAATTGAAGTGACATTTGAATGATTTTTTTTTTCACCTACTCCATTACCACTAAGCTTTTATCTACTTCTGCTAGAGAAACTTTGTAATTATTAAACATAAATCCAAACACCCATATTTAATTGAAGCATCCTTGTTTGAGATCCTTCATAACAACCACTCATTTTACTACACCCAAAATTTAATGATTTAGGGTTTACAATTCTAAACTTTTAATCATAATAGATGAAGAAATTAATGACGGTTGAAATAGAAAAACCCAACTACAAAAAATCTTATGAAATACAATGACAATCTTCTATTTTAACTAGAGCAGCCATAACTAAAATATTTAAACATACTAAAGTGTTTTTTGTTGATTGAAAAATACCAAAACCTTACATTACAATATATATTAAGTAATTAAAAGAGAAAATAACTAATTAAGAAAGATAATATGTGTTAATACTTAACTGTTGAGTGTTCAGGGAGCTAACAAAGTCAATAACTAATTAAGAATCCACATGTCGCAAAAAATATTTCATATAGCTATCAACTAATTAGGTGTTTATTCCTCTTTTTCTCCAACTCTTTTTCTCTCTCTATATAAATATATTTATACTTTATATCGATAATTAATGTAATAAAAAATTTACAATTAATTCTAATTCAAAAATCTATATATTTTAATTTTGATTTAAAAATTATTATCAGAATTTCAAAAGCACAATAATTAACATTTAAGGCTATTTTTTTAAAAAAATAAATTTTAATTATTAATTTTTTTTTGACACCTTTGATTACTAAAAGTTAATACATATAGAATGTGACCTCGTTTGACGGAAAACTTTTCGTAACATTTACGATTTATGATTTCCGAAATGTTATTAAAATATGTTTCAGATTTTTTTTTCTTTCTAATACGGTTCAAATTGAGTAATTGATTTCCCTGTATATAATTAATTTTTGTAAAATAAATAAATAAATTTTACACGCAATCAATTTTGGCATAACTGAATAGTAGTATATATTAATTTGATTTCAATAACATTAAAAGTTAGCTTATCAAAACGCAATTGAAATTCTTAGCATCTAAAGAGGAAGTCGATGCATAGTGGACCTAGCTAGAGAATATTTTCCTCCAATTTATAGGCGGCTTTAAAGCTGAAAAACAGGGATTTAATGTATATGAATCTTGCCTTGCCTTTTTTGTACAAGAATCAAGATCATTTTAAATATGTAATATAATAATAATAATAATAATAATAATAATAATATTGTCGGAGGATATCTCGTTTACCTTTCAATTTTGGTTTGAGGAGTCATAAATCCAACATTCAAATAATACACCATTTCAGTATAAATTAGGCAAGTGAAATAAAACGAGTTGTTTAAATTTAAATATAAGTATATTTTTAAAAATTAGACTAGTCATCAAATCGGTTAAAATATTGGATAAGTAGATTAAAAATTGAATTAATGAATTATTAATTAAATTACATGACTTGATTTTTATTAATTTTTTTAAAAAATATTGATGTTAAATATATTTTATACTTATAAATTTTAATAAATTTATATTATATTTTAAATTTTAATTTTTATCTTATTTAAAATTATCTTTATTTTTATTTTATATAAAAAAATACACAAAAAATTGCATGTTAAACTGTATATTAATATAAATTTAAAATATAAATAATATGTATATATATATATAATATTTATAATTGATATCACAAAATAATATATGTAATATCTTCATATATATTATATTATTAAATATATAATTTAAAATTAATAATATATTATAAAAAAAAATTAAGTTATAAATATTATAAATAAATACATTATAACAAGTAGACATTGTAACATTTGATAAGGTTGTTCACTCTTCTATCAACAAAGTTTGATTTCCATGTTATGCTTTTCTTTAAATTTCTTTTTAAGAGTGATGAAAATATTTCTGTAGTTGAATCGAAAAATTAACCGATTCACTTTGATTTGTATCGAGTCGAATGCACAACCTATCTAATTTAAGGCTCATACCAGTTAAACCACCGATTCCTGGTTCAACTAGTTTGATCGACTGGTTCGAGCTAATTTTTAAAAGACTACTACTAAGCAATATATGCAAAAAAAAAATTGTAAAAGAAACACAAACAAGAAGAAAAACTTTAAATAAATTAAAAATTATTCAAATAGTTTTATAAAATTATCTTAGAGAGTATAAATATAAATATACTATAAAAAATTAATATCCATAGCTAGATTGATTTTTGACTTAAAAATAAATTATTATTTTCATAATTAGCTTTATTTATTATAATAAAATGCATTTCAAATTAAATAATACAAATTATCTTGAAATCAATTACCACTAAGCAAACGAGATGATCTTGATATTTGAATCTTCTTTAGCATTGAATAACATACTTGAAAAGACAATTTTATGAAATAAAACTAGGCATGACAATGGGATGGAACGAGGGCAGGTTTTATGTTCTCCGCCTCAATACCTACTAGGGATAAAATCTGGGTACCCATCCCCGTTATGGATGGTAATGGGATCCCATGCAGGCAGGTAATAATAAATCCATTCCAGCCTTGCTGGATAAAAATTGGCACTATACCCACCTCATATCCGCGCGGATATCTATTAAGCAGATATTTATGAATTTCTTGAATACCCACGGATATCCATGGATATTTATAAATTTTTTAAGAAATTAAAAAAATTAATTACAAATAAATTTAAGTTTATATTTAATATTATTAAAATATTAAAAATAAAAATTCAATGTTAATTTTGAACTTGTATTTAATGTTAGTTTTATTGAAATAATAATAAAAATGCAAGATAATCAATCACTTAAAATACATCAATTTCACAAGCAAGTGAAAGTCTCATATCACAAAGATTAGAGAGTGTAGTTTTAAGGTTATGTGGTATAAAGATAATTAGGATATTTAAGAAGTATTATTAAATGGGTACTCGCGGGTATGGATATCATCATACCCGCCCCCGGCCCGTTTATAAACGGATAAAAAATTATCCGTTCCCATTATTCGCCCAATTAGCCTATCCATTTATTATCCGTAGCGTATTTTACCTGCAGATACAGCAGGTGCGGATATTTTTGCCATCCTTAATTCCCGTTCTCAATGAGGTTCGGATTTCCCTGCCTGCTCTCGCTCATGCTCTTGGACTCTTTTTTCTTCTTCTAATTCTAATAAATATGAAATTTTTTTTAAAAAAAGATAATACACATTTTTAGATATTAAGATTTATAATTTTGATTAATATACATATGAAATTAATTTTTTAATTATATTATTAAGCAGGATGAAAATAGGAGTAGGACGAGTATTAATATCCCTATCCTTATCCTCGTTCCTAATTTTACCAATAAGGAAAAACCCAAATCCAAACCTGATCAACACCAGATTTTCCCAATCAACATGGAATTTTCCTATTCAAAATCGGGACAACTTTGAACGGATACCTACGAGATCAGATTAGAATATCATACCTAAATAAAACATAAATATGAGATTCAATAAAACAAGAATTAATCATTTATACATCGTCAGTATAAAGTTTTTTTACACTAACAAGTGACAACTAATCATATCTTTTAATAGTGTTATGTCATTTGTTCATTTAATCAAATAAAAATAAAATAAAATAATTTAAAAAATATAATTAATTATTAATTTAAAAAACTTTATATTAATAATTTATAGATAATTAACTCATAAAACAATAACGTATCTTATACGTAACTAAACAACTTGTAGTGTGAATGTTTTTATATATAAGCAAATTTATGTCGGATCAAAGTTGTTAAATTTTTTTTAAAACAAGTAGATTAAACTTGTATAATTAAAAATAAAGAAAAATAAAAAATTAAATAGTGACAAGAATGTAATTTTCAAAGGGGAATATCTGAATGTCATCTCAATGTTAATGGCAATAGTTAGAAAACAGACGTAGCGTCAGTGATTTCCTTATTAATCTTTTCTCCTCTGATGACATGTAGAAACGCTAGGTTGTCATGTCAAAATAAGTTATTACTTGTTTGGAGTTTATGAAAATGTACAGAAGCAAAAGCAGATCGTCCTATCAACCCCCACCTACTTATCGTATTGGACCCCATTGATAAGCCCTCCCACTACCTTTTATTTATTTTCTTCCCTCTCTCTTACCTCATCCTCCTCTTTCATCTTTATCCTCTTCCCACTCTATAGTAAAACACTAACATGCTTTTTCTTATACTAAAACCATAATTTAGTCTTTTATAATATTAAAAAGAAATTAATTTAATTTCTCTTTAATTTTTTATTTTAATTTAATTTTAATTTAATTTTAAATTTTTAATGAGAGACTTCTATTTTAATTTTACAAATAACATTAAAAGTTTGAGAAAATTATATCTGTGATTTGTGATTCTTCCGGTCGAGATTCTCACTACCTATTTTCACACCTATTAATCTCAAGTGATTTTCAAGTCGTGAGAATTACAATTGTGATTTAGAATTATAGACGTGATTCTCTCAAATCTTTAACGTCATTTGTAAAATATAGACGGAATTGCATGTTAAAAATTTTAAACTAAATTGAAAAAAAATTAAAATAAAACCAAATTAATTTTTTTAATATTATCAAAAACTAAATTAGGATTTTAGCCTTTTTCTTAATTAACATTTATAAATTTCTATACATCTCATTTTATAAATCCTAAATAAAAGAATATGTATATGTACGTATCAGAGCGTTACATCATAATTTCTATTAAATAATTTTTATTCATTGTGCATAAATTTTCTACCGTTGACACAAATCATTCATTTATATTGACATTACTAATAGTATATTGATATTGATTGTTTATGAGTTTTATAATGCTAATCAAACCAGAGATAATCATCTATACTACTAATAAAAAGTGTATACTCTTAGGCCGTCAATTTTATCTTCTCCCAATTTTGAAAATCATTGCTTTAAATCTCTTAACTAGCTTTTATTTTTAATTAAAGAAATTAACTGTATATACACGTTTTTGTTTTCACAGTAACTACATATACATAATTAACTTTAGCGTTTAAGAAGTTAATTTGGTGTGAATTATAGTGGAAAGAAGAGAAATACGGATTTACGAGAAAGGTGAGAAGATTTGGCAGTATATAAAGTGAGTTAGTGTGATTTTTGGTGGCTGAGCCTCTGCTTCCTCTTTTGATTTTCTGTGTGTTTGTTTGAGATCAGTTCCAGAGAAGGCTCAATTGCTGTATGTCAGTGTACTGCGCCCAGACCTATTGGGGTGGCGGAATCGCTCAGATACCCAACCCTTTGCAATGGCCTCAGCTTCGGAAAAGGCGACGCCACCACACCCACCTTCCGCCTCTTGCTTCTCCTCCGCCCCCGACTCCGCCGCCATTCCCCGCGCCGCCTCCGCCGACCTCCCCCTCATTCGCCCCGTCGATTCCTCCGCCAATGCTGCTAAGGGTACCCCATCGCTTCTCTCTCTTTTTCTCCTCTCATTAAATTAAATAAATTTTAATATATACAATATTCTCAATTGCAGTTCAAAAATATATACTCTGCTTCTGCTGATGCTATGTCAAATCGTACCTGCTAAATGAATCTGTGCTTGCATGTATTCTTCCACGTATGCTTTTCTTCGTGGAAATAATGCTCTCAACACTCGTGTTATGTTTTATAGAAATATTTTCTATTTTTTTCTTTTAGTATATATAACCACCTTCGTCGATATACATATACATCTTTTGCATACTATCCTATATATGCATATATAGGTTTTGGATACTATCCTAAGAAAGTGAACCTTACAAAACCAGGTTATTAGGAAAGATTATTTCTCATTTATAAACATTATTATATACATAGATAGGTTTTGCATACCATCTTAACAAAGTGCTTCTGGAAAGGAGTTGAAAGTGGCTGATTTTGTTTCTCTATCTGTTTTGCTCGTGCAGCTGAATGTGTTGTGTTCTTCCTTTTTTCCAATTAGTTGTTAATATTTTTATGATAGAAAGTAACAGAAATGCTTTTCTCGTTAATTGCTGCTCGAATTGGTTGGTGGTGATTTAAGTCGGGACATAGCACTATAACTATCGGCATTTATTGATGATTTCAAAAAGTGTTTTTAGTTTTTGAGATCATTAATAAACCTAGGCAAAACCAGCACAGCCCATGCCTCGCCACATACAACATCAATCTAGTTGACCCACACACTCGAGTTAGGACCACAATACAGAAGAAGAGAACGGGAGAACATCGCTTATCTGTTTCTGTTTTTGGGTTTTTAAAACAGTTTTCAGAACTTAGTAAATTTTGGATGAAATGTTGATTGTTGAGTAGTGTGAATTTGTTTAGAAAACAGTTTAATCAAAAAGTGAGAAGAAAATCACAGAAATTATTTTCCTATTTCTCATTTTTTTTTTCAAGTTCTTGAATCAGTGATCTGCTTGCTTTCACTTTATTAATATTAGCTAACTGTGTTACTGTATTTGGTGTAATGGTGCACAGGAGTCGCTTCAATGCCAAGGGCCCAGTCAAGCCACCCTTTGGACCCTTTAACTGCCGCTGAAATCTCTGTGGCTGTGGCAACTGTGAGAGCTGCTGGAGCTACTCCTGAGGTTGTCAGCTACACTAAGATTTTTTTGTCTTTAAGTGGATATATTTGTATATTTGGATGGTTCTGGCAATAGTAGACAATTCAATTTGAGTTCAAGTAGTAATAATTTCTGATGTCTTACAGCTTAGAGATAGTATGCGCTTCATTGAAGCAGTTTTACTGGAGCCAGATAAAAATGTTGTTGCGCTGGCAGATGCATACTTCTTTCCACCATTCCAACCATCATTACTTCCAAGAACTAGAGGAGGACCGCTGATTCCAACTAAACTTCCTCCAAGATGTGCTAGACTTGTTGTTTACAATAAGAAATCAAATGAGACAAGTATATGGATTGTTCAATTGTCACAAGTACATGCAGTAACTCGAGGTGGTCATCACCGAGGAAAAGTAATTTCATCACATGTTGTTCCTGATGTTCAGCCTCCAATGGTATGTTGGTCTTTTCCTAGTGGCTTATGATTTCCTTTCTAACCATAGCGTACTACCGTAGTCTTTTGAAAACAATTTAACTCCTTAATGGCAATTTAATTTTGCACAGACAGCCTTAGAAGCAATCACAGAATATGTGTATAACTGGAAACAATCTCTATAGTTGGTTGACTTGCTTTTACTTGAGTGTTTCTGTATGAGACTATGATAGACTCATTTAAATTCAAGCCAAGCGTAGACATTTTTTTTTTACTATTCCTTCATCTTTGCCACACTATCTTTTTTTGGCTAATCCATATTAATCAGGGAAAGAAATTGATCCAAGCTTTGCTTAATCTATGTTTGCTGTACTAACTTATGTATTTCACCTGTTGGTTTTTTCAACACTACAAAGTAAATGGAGAAAACTGCAAGTCACTCCTTCACCATGATTGGGAAGTAATAATGATTGGATTAGTAGAATGGTAAAATCTTTAATATGAAATTGTATTTCCAATTTGTTAGGAAAGATAATCAGAAGTGTGGAGTTTTCAAAAGCCGTTAAGTGATTAATACCTTCATATTTATTATGTCCACATTTTTCAAGCTTCTGCAATTTTAATCTGCTAATTCTCAATTTCATAATATTCTATCTTCAGGATGCTGAGGAATATGCCGAATGCGAAGCTGTTGTCAAAAGTTTTCCCCCATTTATAGAGGCTATGAAGAAAAGGGGTATTGAAGACATGGACCTTGTAATGGTTGATCCCTGGTAATTTTAGTTGGATGTCAATTATTTATATGATAGATCTCTTGAATGAAGATATTGTTATTCTTTCTCTTTGCATTTTATCTATTGAGACTTTGTTCTGCATAATTCCGTTGCAGGTGTGTTGGTTATTACAGTCAAGCAGATGCTCCTGGGAGAAGACTTGCTAAACCACTCATATTTTGTCGATCTGAGAGTGACTGCCCCATGGAAAATGGCTATGCCCGCCCAGTTGAGGGCATCTATGTTCTTGTTGATATGCAAAACATGGTGGTGATAGAGTTTGATGATCGTAAACTTGTTCCCCTTCCGCCGGTTGATCCCTTGAGGAACTATACTTCTGGTGAAACCAGAGGGAGCTCTGATAGAAGTGATATAAAACCCTTGCAAATTATTCAGCCTGAAGGTCCAAGCTTCCGTGTCAATGGGTACTTTGTTGAATGGCAGAAGGTAGAGTCCAAGTTACTTTATTATTGATTTGTCATTGGAAATGTCATAAGAGTTGATTCACTGGAATTTTTAATTACTAGTTGATAATTTGCTACTTGATATATTAGCCGTCGTTGTTCTGTCTTTGTTAACAGTGGAATTTTCGTATTGGATTCACCCCCAAAGAAGGTTTGGTTATATATTCTGTTGCATATGTTGATGGTAGTCATGGGCGAAGGCCTGTTGCTCATAGGCTGAGTTTTGTGGAGATGGTTGTTCCCTATGGTGATCCAAACGACCCACATTACAGAAAAAATGCTTTTGATGCTGGGGAAGATGGCTTGGGAAAAAATGCGCATTCCCTCAAGAAGGTTTTAGTCTAATATATTTGTCCTCTTGTATGCTTATCATTTGGCATTTCTTTCTAATTGGCTTCCTTTTTGTCTGGGGTCAATGTTTGTTGTTACAGGGATGTGATTGTTTGGGCTACATTAAGTATTTTGATGCTCACTTCACAAATTTCACTGGTGGAGTGGAAACAATAGAAAACTGTGTATGTTTGCACGAAGAGGATCGTGGAATTCTCTGGAAGCATCAAGACTGGAGAACTGGCTTAGCAGAAGTCCGTAGATCTAGAAGACTTTCAGTATCTTTCATATGTACCGTGGCCAACTATGAGTATGGATTTTTTTGGCATTTTTATCAGGCAAGTAGGGTATCACATTTTTTTTAGAGATAAATATGCTTTCATCAATGACATTTTAAATCAATCTCGATTTAATTATTGTAAAATTCACAAATACCCAGTATCTGATCACCCTTTGAATTATTGTTAGACTCTGCATGTCTTTACCCTTCTTTTCAGCGTGTACTTTTGGTTGAAGGCACTTTCAGCATTATACATTTTTTTGTGGTTTGCTTTTTCATGAACTAGTATATTGTCTTTTATATTTTAATATGTAATCCTCTAGTCTTATGATATTTAACTCTTTGGAAAACAATGATGTGTGTTTTTCCAGGATGGAAAGATTGAAGCTGAAGTTAAGCTTACTGGAATTCTCAGCCTAGGAGCCTTGCTGCCTGGAGAGTTTCGAAAATATGGAACTATGATTGCACCTGGTCTATATGCACCAGTTCATCAACACTTCTTTGTTGCTCGCATGGACATGTCTGTTGATTCTAAACCTGGTGAAGCTTTGAATCAGGTACTTTGCATTGAATTGCTAAATTTTACCATACTAGGTTATGCTTTAGCAGTTTCTTTCTGTCTCTATTAATGAAGAATAATTTTTTATATAATAGAATATTTTCTGTGATGCCTTAGTACTTGTTATTTGTTGATGAATCAAATAAAGTGGTGATCGTAACAGTCCTGGTGGCAGTGAGTTTTCCTCCCGCAGAGACTTCTAGAGAACTTTAAAGCATATTTTAGCTCTCACCAGTGTCTCATCTCATCCTAAAAGAATTCTTGATTATAATTTTTGCAGTGAACTCATCAACATATATACACAACTTGAATTAAGTGCACTGCTTTTTCCGTTGTGATTTATCAAAACTACCTAAATTTTTATTTCATTTTTCTTCTCAAGAAATTGCAAGTTTGTGACACAGGGCTATATGCTACTACAATGTTGAAATCCCTCGTCGTGATCTGCCTTAGGTATTCAGAAGCCAATTTTACCACATTGTTATTTTAATACTGAAATAACAGAAATGGCTACTTTCATGATTTGTTGGCAATTTTATTTATAAAAAGCTTCCTCTTTCTCCAATAAACTATGTATCATTATTCTTTTCCAAGTACACATTCTTACTCAAGATGTTTGGTAGGTTGTGGAGGTCAATATGAAAGTCGAGGAACCAGGTGAGAATAATGTTCACAATAATGCTTTCTATGCTGAAGAGACTTTGCTCAGATCTGAATTGGAAGCCATGCGTGATTGCAATTCTTTGACTGCTCGCCATTGGATCGTAAGTCTTCTGTGGGTTTTTACAGCCAACTTCTGACTATTGGTGTTGGTAATTTTTTGTTTTGTCAGACTGTTGAATACTTATTTACAATTATGAGAAATTGCTGTTACACATAGCATAAACAATCATATCAGATAAGTGTTTGTTAAGCTTTGAAAATAATTTGGTTTGTCTTATGAAAGCAAGCACATAATGTTAGTAATTCCAAGTAGGTTTCTTTTGACCTAGTGCTAAAAATTTTGCACTTGGTTTTATCACCAGGAAAATACTTGCTGTGGCTTGGTATCTTGTTTTGAACTTTGTTTTAAATGCCGGGCTTTGTATATTACGTTAAACCATGGTACCAACATTTTTTTGACCGAGGCCTGTTAATGTTTTAATAATCCTTCAGGTAAGGAACACGAGAACATGCAATAGAACTGGTCAGTTGACAGGCTACAAGCTGTTACCTGGTGCAAACTGCTTACCATTGGCAGGCTCTGAAGCCAAGTTTTTAAGAAGAGCTGCTTTCTTGAAGCATAATTTTTGGGTAACAACATATTCACGCGATGAGATGTTTCCTGGAGGAGAATTTCCTAATCAAAATCCTCGTGTTGGTGAAGGACTAGCTACATGGGTTAAGCAGAACCGACCTTTGGAAGAAACTAATATAGTCATTTGGTAACTCTCCCTCCTCTTTTTTCCTCACTCGCTCACGCACATGCCTACATAATTTCATGAATTCCTCGCTGTTTATACTTGATGTTTTACAAAATTTGTAAAGCTAAATTAGTCATCTCTATTTGTATCAGTTAAACTAGCATATAAAGTATGTAACTGCATTGGTGTATATTTGGAATCAAATAAAAAATGTGGATCAATACTTTCTCTCTATATCTAAACCATGTTTTGATGCACATCTTGGATCCTCATCCAATATCGAATCACATTAATTGATGGAGAAACTACTTTTTGTTGCTTCTATTAGATGTGAAGAGAGAGTGCTGATCCATGTTTTTTATTTGGTTCCAAACACACACAAAGAGTAGCTTCTTCGTCAAGTGATGTGATTCTCGCCTGGATGTGACTTGTCCTCAATCAATATAACCTATTCAGATTTTTGTATGTTGTTTTATTGAAACATTGTCAAAATAAGTTTCTTCAATCTTCATTTCTTCTCCCGTTCACTCTAATGTTCCACCCTACCCTCAACATGTTTTCACTTTTCACATTGCGTCCTCTCCATACTAATTGTGTTGTCTTCAGGTATGTATTTGGAATCACACATGTTCCACGTTTGGAAGACTGGCCTGTTATGCCAGTAGAGCACATTGGTTTCATGCTCATGGTAATTACTTGTTTCAGTTGGTTGATTTTTTCCCTTGACTTTAAGATGATGAATTGCGTTTTTCGTCGTCAGCAATTGTTGCCTATGATCTTTTTGCTTTTTGGGGCTTTTTGTGTAATTTGGTCTTACTACTTTGTTGTCTAACCTAGGAAGCTCCCTTGTTTTGTGCAGCCTCATGGATTTTTCAACTGTTCCCCTGCTGTGGATGTTCCGCCAAATGCATGTGAAATGGATTCTAAAGATAATGACATTAAGGATAATGGTTCTTCCAAACCAATTCCTAGTGGGTTAACGGCAAAGCTTTAGGAACTTGTCCCCACAAAGTTATGGCTCATTGCTGCTGATAGGGAGAAACACACGTACTATTTTGCATCAACTGAAATATGAAGTTTGAGCACATTATATTTTTTAAATTAGAATATTAATAAATTCAATCGTGATTTCGTGTATGTTGGAAAGCTTGCTGCTGGTAATATTCGTTTCATTTTCTTTGTACCTGAGAATTCTGGTTTCAAATTTGACTCTAAATTTTAGTTATAAAAAAACAAAATTGACGAAGTGCTCGTAATAAAGCTATCGATATGAAGTACTATTTGGTTTGAAAAATGGTTCGTTACTGCGGTGCTGTATCAGGATTCGAGGAATCTATTATTGTCATCGCCTGCTTTTGTTGCATTTTCACCATATAGCTCGGATTTATGATTATTTTTTACACAAGAATTATTTTTACCGAACCCTTTTGACGCCCCGAAAGAGCATACTTTTGTCGCACTCAAATATAATGTCCCGCAACAAGGCGAATCAAATTTTCAGCAGAATTGTTGGATACGTGTGAGAAACTAAAAAAAAATTGAAAATTTATTTACCAGTGTATGTCATCTATGTCGCAATGATACTAATGATAGTAAAGTTATGTATAACATTAATATTTAAGGAAGACAGAAAAAGTAATGTTTACATTTTTTAACACTATTTTCAGCATTACTTATTATTAGTTGGAATTCATGAAGATATTTCTAAATATGCAAATCTAATTCTTCATTTAGTGGTTTTTATTCTCAAATTAGTAGAATTTACATAAACTTTAAAAGCTAATTGGGTTATTTTTCATTTTTTTAAACTATAATATGTGTGTTTACTATAGATTGTAAAAATAATGTCTAATTTCTATTGAGAATTATGAGCACATACAATACAAGATGAGTATGATTTTTCTAACATAATTTTTTCTTTCTATATTTAAGGTTAAAAAATATATTAATGTATTTATTTCTATGAATTTTTTTCTTAAACATATAAATTAAGTTTTGATACTATCAATATAAGTCACCATGAATAGAAATAATCTAGAACTTTATTTTTTATTTATTGAAAATTTAAAGCTTGATAGTTGGCAACAAAGAATTAATGTGTATATGCAACACCATGAGATATATAAAATTGAATCAAGCCCGTAGCTAATCATAGAAGTTACCCTCACTACAAAAAAAAATAACCTATGCCTACAGACACTTTTACCTATAGTCTTGAATTTGTGTAGGTAAAATTAAAAAAAAAATTTACCTACAAATATTTAATGTAGGTATAACTCAAAAATCTATACCTACTTTTATTTGGTATAGGCAAAACTCAATACAACTTAAAGCTCTTCTACTAATAAATTGTCAATGTACACTATAAAAAATTATGGTTTTTTTTTTCTGGCGGTTTCAAATAACCGCCGCAAAATATTATAATTCTTGTACCAAGTAATGATATTTTCGATGGTTTAAAACCGCCACAATTTTTAAATACCTGCTTTACCTTTTTATGTTACACGTGGCAACCATTTTTTTATATTATTTTTAAAAAATTAAAAGCTTGATGAAGCTAGTGAGACGTTCGCTGTATTCACACAAGCACACAGGCAGAGCAGAGCACCCATCCATCCGTAAACTTTGGCTCTTTTAGAGAGAGAAAAAAATAGACCGCCCTTGATCTCGAAGGCGTTCCTGAAAGACGGATGAAAGAGGCGGCTAGAAAGCCGAGAGGCAGGAGACATCGTCGTGTATCGTGGGCAGTGGGTTCAGTTCCCACGCGGGGCAGAACGTTCATAAGTAGAGCTGCTCCTGCAATTCCAGGGAGTCTAAGGTTACAGAAGCGTTTGCCAACTTTGATAGGTAAACGCATTTCAAGCAAATAGAGCAGTGGGTGATGCACTGCACTCGAAGGGGGATCCATGCGAGGAAGAGGAAGAGCGCGAGGACGAAGGGGATGGAGTGGGCTCTGTTATAGATGACACCTGAGGAAGATTGCATTGATAAGTATGAGCAATTTCATCTGTATTATTCTATCATCCTTTAGAAGGTTTTTATGTGTAAATTCGAAAAGGGGAATATGATGTTCAAGAAGTGCTGTCATAAACTTGATCACAAAGGTGAAACCCTAATCCCAATTCTCCTTCTGTGATATGAATTTTTGTGTTGTAGATTGGCTTGCTTTTTAGATTTAAATCTTCAGAAATTTCCTCCTCGCGGTGCTGATGGTACGTCTTAATCTCAATATCCCTCTATTTTATCTTTAATTTTTAATTTTTTAATTGCTTCTCCGAATGATTGATCTTTTTTAGGCACTAATCTTTTTTATTTTCATTTGGTGTACATTATCAATTTCAATCATTAATTTGTCTCTTTGATGCACAAATTATCTACAATTTCAATATTTCATACTGTTTGCTCATGCATGCCTAACTCCTCTTTTTTCACTTTTTTATCTAAATGAATCTGCAGACTTCTTTCTTCAAATAATTTCACAGGGACAATACCAAAAGCATATGGAAAACTAAAGAATCTCGCTTAGTTGTGAGTGACATGATGTGATACAATTTCTTTTCCTCATTTTATGTCTTTGTTGAATTGTGAAATAACACAACATTTTCTGTAGTAGGATAGATGGGAGCAGTTTATCTACGAAGATACCTAGTTTTATTGGGAATTGGACCAAACTTGATAGATTGTGAGTCCCAATCTTGATTCATCCATGACATCTTCTATGTTGAAGAATGAAATAATATTATACTATCATATCATGCTTAACTTGCTTTGTATTATCTGAGAAAATATTCTTTTGGTAGGGATTTGCGGGGCACATCCTTGGAAGGCCCAATTCCTTCTATCATATCCGACTTGACAAGTTTGACAGAATTGTGAGTAATTTCTCCTTTTAAGGAATTCCAAATTATTACATTTTGTCTGCATTTTAGGAATGCAATTTTCAATCAAGTTCTGCTCAAGGATAAAGCTGCTAAAGCTTAAGTTTTAGGAATTATTGGAAACTTGAAATTACCTCTCCTTACATTGTAATTGTATTGTTAGAATTTTCCTATGGCATGTGCTATTACTTCATCATAGTAATCATCTCTTTTATCCTTTCAGAGATTTGAGCTCCAACAGGTTGACTAGTCCGATCCCAATTCATTTCAAGACTTGGAAAAATTGAATTACTTGTAAGTGAACACTTTTATTCTACTTCCTACTAATAATTTGATCTCAAAAATGTTGGTTACTTTTTCTTAATTAATTTTCCTCAGTGATATAATGAGACATATGTCCATGACGGATGCAACTTTCTGACTAAAAATTCTCTAAGCGGACGAATTCCTGATTGGATAGTGAACTTAAAACAGAATGTGTAAGCATATTTCCTTGAATTTTTTCCACCCCTTTAATTGCATACTTTAGGCTCACTTGTTGAAATTTAGCTTATACTTTTCTTATGCTTAGTCTTGAGCACTCATTAAATTATGAAATTTAATCTCATTCTATGTTCTTTCAGTGATTTATCTTTGAACAATTTCAGAGACTTCTGCATCTAGTTGCCAGATTTTGGATGTGTAAGCTTCTTATTGTTTAAAAATGATTTAAGCATTTCATTTATATTATTGCTAATTATGGTATTATTATTGAACAGGAATATAGCTTCCAGCCACTCTCCCTCAGCAAACACTTCGTAAGTTCCTTCTTGTGTTCTAGTTTTAATTCTACACCAGCTTTGAATCATCTTTTGAAACCAACTTTCTATATTGTAGAATATCTTATTTGAAGAGGAACCTACCTTGTTCAGGAAAACCCAGGTGTGAGTGTCTCTAGACTCAGAAAATCGATCATGTTTTCATAAACTATGATGCCTTTGTCAATGAAATTATGATTGTTTCATTTTGAAGTAACATGAATGAGAGAAATTTTGTTTATTTTATTTTTTCCCTGCTTTTGAATTTAGGATAAATATGTTTTTAACCCTAAACCCTCAAATTAAAAATTGATCTTTTCATCTCTCTAATTTCAAAAATCCTTGTTTTAACTCCATAAGTCACTAATAACATGACTAAAAGCGACAAATTGATATAGGTGAGTTAATTGAAATTGAAATAATTAAATTTTTGATACTTCATATTGACAACAATCTTTTTTTCTTTTCTGTTATTATAATGTTATGTGTGATTGGATGAATAGAAGGCTTTCATATATATATATATATATATATATATATATATATATATATATATATATATATATATATATATATATATATATATATATATATATATATATAAGCATTGGGATATAATGTAATGTAACCATTGATTACTTTTTAAATACGGGTAATTATTACTTAATTTTTTAAGGTTGGGGAAATAAAAATAACATAATATGCTTCAGGAAGAAAATATACTTGTGACAAATATTTTCCTTGCCTAAAATGTTTCATTTTATCTATTCAATTTTATTAATTCTTAAATTCTATCTCTTCATTCCCTTCTAAAATGTTACTTTAGTAATTAAAATGCATAATTTAATTTCATAGTACATGATGATGATAATTATCATAGTGTTGTAAAATTGACATCTTTCATATTTTTTTTAGGATTGGTGAAGGATTTACATGCAGTGGATCACTATAGATGACAATACTTACAGGATGACATTTATCAATGCAATATGTTTTCCTTTTTTATTTCTAATTAACAAATTTAACATCATGAATTTGTCATTTTTATAACATAGTTTGAATACTTATATTTCTAGCTTTATGAACAATGATACTTGAAATATAATACAAACATGATGTTTAGAATAACATGATAACAGTTATCGGTTGTTGACACTAATATAGAATCCCAATATTAGACTAGTATGTGAATAAGTAAAAGATTTTCATGTTATTCTAATATAGATCAAAAAACAACTTTTTGTCAAGTCATCTACTTATCTTTTCCTTTTTTTTCTTCCAAAAAAGGAAGAGTGAATATTATAATATGTTTTGTATATATAGTTTTTATTATTTAATGAAATTTAGCTAGAACAAAATATTAAATTAAATATATCAATATATCAGTTAATAAAATTTGACTTTTTTTTATACTTTAATGTCATTTTTTGTATACAAGATAATAATAAAATTTGAACTACACTTGTATAGAGTACACATATTCTCTATAAGAGATATTATATAATAATAATAATAATAATAATAATAATAATAATAATAAAATACTTTTACCTACAGTCATAAAATGTAAGTACAACTTAATGGTATTTACCTATAGTAGATATTGTAAATACAAGTCAATGACTTTTACCCACGCATATTGCAAATTGTAGGTAGCTCTTATAGTGACAGTCAAATGTAATTGTAGGTAAAATTATGTCTGTAGGTAAAACTTATAATGATAGGCTATTAGTTGTAGCTATATGCCCCCTCAAAGTTGACAACTTCAATGTCTGTAGGTCAAAGTCCATGATACCTTTACCTATAGAATTTAGATTTTTAGTGACATTTTTTGTGCGTAGGCATAAGTCATTTTTCTTGTAGTACCTCAATGTCACCCCTTTCAAAATAAAGCTCCAAGGCTCTAGCTATCACTTTACAAGATGTGTTCTAATTACATAGCAAAAATAATAAAATAAAAATAATATATATATATATATATATATATATATATATATATAGATAGATAGATTAAGAAATTAAAATAATATTTATTTGATAAAAAAAAAAGGTAACAAGCATCCATTTCCGCATCATTAATTCATTTTCAAATTTGTAAAATTATATAGGTGACGTGAAAAAGAAGCGACATGGATATACGAACTGCAAATCCTTGTAATAGCAAAATTATAATTATGGGAGAAAAAATGATGACAAATTAAGACATTCTAACAATAGAAGACATGATAACGAAATCAATTAAAAATTTGTGAACTAGTTTTAAAGCATACATATACCTCGAACAAAAATAGTAAATCAGTTAGAAAGTTCTACCAAGTTGACGAAAAGAAAACATAATAATATAATTCCGACATGGTTTTGTTGTAAATTTTTTAAATTTTTTTCCCATTGATTTCCTCTGTTTGTATTCATTCCCATCGTTAATGAATTCAACAAATTCATAATGTTGACTAAAAGATCATGTCAATATTTTGTGAAACAAGAGAAGGAGAAAACAAAAGTTGGAAGACAATCTAATTGATATAACAAGGGTTTAAGACAAAAGTGACAAATCAAGAGAAGCTATGGATGATGAGGAAGGAGCACGGTTCATAGAGTACCAAATTATTGAGGATAATCCCAATCCAATTTGGAAAAGTGAAAATATCTTACGATTCTTGCTTCCCCAATTCATCATCTTATTGTTTTTGGTTGTAGCCGCCACTCGTTTAATACATTACATCCTCAGACCTTTCAATCAACCACATTTTGTTGCTGAATTTCTTGTAAGTGCATGTATTTCTCTCATTTCATTTTAGAAATTGTTGAATAGTATGACTTTTTTTTTTTTTTTTTTATGAAAACCGTAAATTACTAACCACAATTGATTTCTTTCATGCTCTTCAATTTTTTAATGGTTTCCACACGAAATTTTACGTGCAAATTAGTAGCATCCCTCTTTCATTTACATGCACGTTTCCGTATATGTACATTCAAAGAAGAAACAAACTTTATCTTTCGTATTAGTCAAAAATTGAATAAAAAAAGGAAGAGAGCCTGGATAGAAATCATGTAGTACCATTGATTTACAACGTTCCAATTTTTCGTGCAAAGCCACTTGTTACAATTAAGCATGGTCAACAATATAGTGTCAAAATTCAGTGAAAGAAAAATGCTATCGATACATTTTTTTTATCGGTAAAAAAATTATAACTACAATAAAGATGATGGGATCTAAATTCTCATATATTTATTCTAACATTTGTCATTACTCACTAGACTAGCTTGGTAGTTTACTTACAATATATTAGTATATTATTAATTCTGATGCTTTTTATAAGAAACAAATATAGTATATTTTATATTATAACTTATTTCATATAAAAAGGATCGGAAATAGTATTAAACATTAGAAAATTTTGTGAGTCTCACTTTTGATTGTATACTAAATGTTTGACTGTTTTGGTAATGTATAGGCTGGTTTACTGCTATGTCCACAAATAACTGATGGAACCCTGTTGAATAAGTTAGCAACACCTCCAAAAACACTTCTTGGTACTGAAACCATTGCTCATGTGGGTCTCATCTACAATATCTTCCTAACAGGCTTGGAGATGAACTTAGACACTGTCCTACTAGCACGAAAAAAGGCCACAACCATTGCTGTGGCTGGCACTCTCATTCCAATGGCATTAGGGTATGCCATATATTCTTTGGCTCAAGTTCTCTACACAACACCTACTAAAGACATGTCATGTTATGGCACAGCTAGTGCATATTTATTTTGGGCTTTGGTTCTTAGTGTCACAAACTATCCTGTTCTTGCCCACATTCTTACGGATCTTAAGATCCTCTACACGGGGCTTGGTAGAGTGGCCATAACTGCAGCCACAATTAATGATTTCTACAATTGGGCAATGTTTGTGTTGTTGATTCCATATGCCACTCACAGTGAAAGGCCCTTTGTTTCAGTGGTTTTGACAATGGGTTTTGTCCTTTTTTGCTACTCGGTGTTACGCCCCTTTCTTAGCCGATTGATACTTAAAATAACGGAAAAAAATGAGTGGGACAATTACAAGTTATCCTTTGTGCTCGTAGGCACTTTGGCTTGTGCACATGTTACTGAAATGCTTGGTACACACTCCATTGTTGGGGCCTTGGTGTATGGCTTGGTTCTTCCTCGCGGGAAATTTGCTGACATGTTGATGGAAAGGTTAGATGATCTTGTCTCTGTGTATTTGGCACCCTTGTTCTTTGTTAGCTGTGGCGTGAGATTCGACTTCCGCAGTTTTCAACTGCACAAATTACATAAAGTGGCCATAATTGTGGTCTTGTCATGCTTCGCAAAGATTTCAAGCATTATAATAGCTACAAGCTTCTATAAGATGCCCTTTCGAGATGGTGTGGCACTTGGAGCGCTTATGAACACCAAAGGCATCTTGCCATTAGTAATGCTAAACATTGCAGTTGACAGGAAGGTATTGGTTGACATATTTGAATAATAACATGTTACTATTGCCAATGCCTTTTCTAGCTATATTTGTTAGTCTTTTATTTATCAACTTAAAGTTACTGAATAGAGTTTAGTTTCTATGCATTGATAGCATATAAACTTATTTTACACTGTTCGGAAACATGTTTATTTACACTAGATCCACATCATGGCAGATGCTACATAGTTTATCTTCTGCATTTTTCTGATGTAAAAAATTAATTAGACTCGCTTCAAGATAAGTTTCCAAATACACTTACACTCTTAACCCATTAAAAATCATAATAATAAGATTTTTAAAGTGGTTATTGGTGAAAGTCAGCAAATATAACATGTAGATTAAAGTCTGTTTAGGTAAAAATCTTCACAAACTCTTATACCATAGAAAAATAAAAAGAAAAACAAAATAATTTTTTTATAAGTACATAAACTAATTTATAATTGTTCTCTTCTATTAATTCCTTCAAAATCTTATTTTAAATTTATGGATAAACTTATTTTAGTTTATGCAGAAACTCTTTTCAATTTTCTTCTATTTTTTATTTTAAAAGTGTTTTTGAATAAAATTATCTGAACAAATTCTTAATCTTTACACTATAACACGTAGAAAGAGCATATAGTATTTTGTATAATGAATAACTCTATCTAATATTATTTTCAGATGATGAGTAGGGATTTCTATACAGCCATGGTGACGGCTAATGTTCTGATGACTATATTGGTGTCTCCTACCATCAACTACATATACAAGCCAAGCAAGAAATTTGAGAAAGACAAGTTAAGAACCATACAAAACTTGAGGGCTGATGCTGAAATTCGAGTTTTGGTTTGTTTCCACAACACGCGGCAAGCAACAGGAATGATCAGCATCCTTGAAGCTTGTAGTGCACCTAATGTTACCCTTTTACATGTGTTTGCTGCTCAACTCATTGAGCTTAAAGGACGTGGCACTGCCTTTCTGGTTGACCTTGACCAAACAAGTTCCCACCAATCATTACAAGCAGACATGGACAACGTCACAAACATTTTCTCAGAATTCGCAAGGGAAAAAAGCCAAACTAGCGTGGAGAATCTCATTGCCATGTCCTCCTATGACACCATTCACAAGGACATCTACAACATAGCAGAAGAGAAACGTGCGTCTTTAATCATCCTTCCCTTTCACAAACAAGTAAGCGGGGATGGTGATCTCGAGGTGTCAAACACTGCATTCAAAGAGATAAACCAAAACGTGATGCAATGTGCACCATGTTCTGTGGGAATCTTGGTTGATCGTGGACATGGTTCACTTTCCAAAGCTAACTTGCGTGTTGCTGTGCTCTTCATTGGTGGCCCTGATGACCGTGAAGCCTTGGCTATTGCTTGGAGAATGGCAAAGCATCCAGGGATCCATCTTTCCTTGGTGCATATTCTTTTGTTTGGAAAAGTTGCTGAAGTGGATACAAATGTAGCATCCCTTGATGAACCTCAAGGGCTATTATCCACGGTTCTAGACAGTGAAAAGGAGAAGGAGTTGGATGAAGAGTATGTGAGTTTGTTTAGACTCATGGCAGTCAGCAATGAGGATTCCATTATCTATTCAGAGAAGCAAGTGCACACTAGTGATGATATTCCTTCAGTGTTTAATGAGTTGGACAAAGAGGGCTATGATTTGTACATTTTGGGACATGGAAAAGGGAGGAACTCTATGGTGCTGTCAAATTTGTTGGAATGGACTGATTGCCCTGAACTTGGGGTTATTGGGGACATGTTGGCTTCAAATAGTTTTGGTTCCTATTCTTCAGTGCTTGTGGTGCAACAATATGGGTTTGGAGGAACAAACTTTAGGACATGCAAAAGAGTAAATTCAAACAATAGGGATGTTGAAGCGCTTTTTGGAAAGCCCGAGTAGAATCAATATGTTGGTGATTATATATGAGTTTTGAAAATGAAAAGGATTAGCTAGGAATGAAATGCAAAGAGGATCGTGCAGCATCAGCTAAGGCATGCATGCATGCAAGAAACTTGAAACTTGAAATATGCAGCGTGCTAGCTGCCCAAGAATTGAGATTGAAATCTCCAAGTCAATCCATAAAACAATTACATTGTGGAGAATTGTATGGATCAGTTGTATCTCTCGCTGTAAATACAAATGTCTAGCATTTTGGTATAACACTTCCAACTTCCAACTCATTTCATGCTATATGAATGACAGAAACTGTTTGAAATGAAATGTAAATGAGTAATCCTTTAGTTTTATTTTTGGATAAAATTTAATTTAATCTTGTAATTAAGTTTGTGTATGTATCATGTTCATATATTGTTTATTTATTATTGAGTACGTAAAATAATTAACAACATATTAAGAGTTAATCTACTCAAACTAATTTCACTTGAAAACTCATGATTTACATTAAATGTCAATAATCTAATTATTGAATCAAAAGTTCTTAATATATACAAATTAAGCTTATAAATTTTTAAGAAATTTAAAAATTATTTAATATTTTATTTCATTAATTTAAATTGAGAGATAATCATAGAAATATTTTATATGCTAATTTGAATTTATATTCAAAGTAAATCAAATAGTTTTAAATTTTTTTTAAAATTTTGTAAACTTTATATATATGAAGAGAGATTCATTTATTACAAGAATAAGTTTACTTAAATTCTATTTAATAACTCATTTTTTACATTAAATTTCAACAATCCAATTGTTAAATTAAAAGTTTTTAGTGCTGAAATCAAGTTTACAAGTTTTTTAAAAATTTAAAAAACTGTTTGATATTTATATATATACAATCTAAAGTTAAATATTAATAGAAAATAAATGCTTAAATATAAAATAAAATGATAAAAAATTAATATGAAATACTCTCTTTGAATTCACTTCTAAACAAAATTAATTTATTTATGTGCTAATTAAAAAAATTAATTAACTTGATTTAATTTTATAATCTCAATTATAAATAATTCTTTTCTAGATTGTGTTTTATTAAAACTTGATGTCCAGAATTAAAGAGTCATTGAAAATCCTCAATAAATGAAGGGTGCTTTTGGAGATGTTAATATTAAATAGGATATAATTAGTTAAAATTTATTTATATTTTAGTTGGTTAATTATTAAAATTTTATTTATTTTTTAGCTGGAAAAGCTTGATGGTGCAGGCATGCATGAGTAGGAAGGAAGCTTTGGAGGAGCTTCAGCTTCATGTCACATTCTCACTGTCGTCCGCAGTGTCAGAGCTTCAAAATGAGATAAACTTGGGAAGCTTAATGAAGCCATCATCGTGGTACTATTAGTAAGGACGACGGCACACAACTATAATTGGGCTGAAAGAAGGTTTCTAACAAAAAAAAAAGCGTTGCTTTTGGGCCATCGATTTTGTTTTGGGCCACTTACTTGTTTTAATTTTTTTTCTAGATTGTGTTTTATTAAAACTTGATGTCCAGAATTAAAGAGTCATTGAAAATCCTCAATAAATGAAGAGTGCTTTTTTTTGGTGAGTATCCACCGTAGACAGCAGTGAACTCAAAGGGTGGGATAGCTGGCCCCAAGATTTAACGTGGCTGCATACACAAGGCAGGATTCGAATCTCTGACCTTGCTCAAGCGTGGATCAACCCCTACCGCTGAACTACAAGCTTGGGGTTAATGAAAAGTGCTTTTGGAGATGTTAATATTAAATAGGATATAATTAATTAAAATTTATTTATATTTAGTTGGTTAATTATTAAAATTTTATTTATTTTTTAGCTGGAAAAGCTTGATGGTGCAGGCATGCATGAGTAGGAAGGAGGCTTTGGAGGAGCTTCAGCTTCATGTCACATTCTCACTGTCGTCCGCAGTGTCAGAGCTTCAAAATACGATAAACTTGGGAAGCTTAATGAAGCCATCATCGTGGTACTATTAGTAAGGACGACGGCACACCACTACAATTGGGCCGAAAGAAGGTTTCTAACAAAAAAAAAAGCGTTGGTGTTGGGCCATTGATTTTGTTTTGGGCCACTGACTTGTTTTAGTGATTTTTTTTTTCTTTCTTCTTTGTTTTTGTCATATTAGTGTATGTTAAATATATATATTCTCTTTGATTTTTAGGGTATAGTTGTAAATACTATTAGTGTACTAGTATTTTAGCTGCTTGTCATTTCATGGGTCAAATATTTATTATATATAATTAAAATTTATAATAAATTAAATATAAATAAATACTATATTTTAATATATAATTTATATTAAAATTAGTATAAAAATATATATTTAAATATACAATTTATGTTTAGATTTAAGATAAATAAATATATTATTTTTAGTAATTTTTCTATATTTACCAAAAAAATATTTTAATTATAAATAACTTATTTTAAAATATTAATATTTAATTCTTAAATAAACATGATAAATAAATAAAAATGTGTCAGATAGTAATTTAAAAGAATCTATCAAAATGTTTTGCTGAAGAATAGTTTATAAAAATGTTCTTATACAAGAAAGTCATGTGTATTTAATATATAAGAGTTGGTGTTATATATATATATATAATTTTTTTTTTGTGATATAAGGTAATTATGGTGATATTACTTATCACCTTGCAAGGAGATGTTAAGAGTAGTTAGTTTATTAGAAAGTGAGTTAGTTGTTATTAATTTGTTAGATCTGATAAGTTTTACATGAAGAGCATCTATGCAATTTTAGTTTATCTTTATTAATTCAATCAATTACACAACGAGTTAATTTTATGGTTCTCTCCTTTTCTATTGTAAATTTTATAAAGCTCTATAATATTTAGCTCCATCAAGTTGGAATAACTTGTACCACTTCTCATCTTTCTGATGATACAATGAAGGAATCATTTTATCTTAAAATAATGTTACCCTAATAAACAAAGCAAATATTTTTCTTTAACTAGTTTATCAGTCATGTTTCATTTAATTAATCTCACATGTTTTGGTGCATTAATTAATTATCGACCCGTTACCTAATCAAAAATAAAAAGCAGAGAGAGAATTATATGTAGTGATCAAGATCAACTCATTGAATACGTAATTAGAAGTTTCGTGACTTTAACGAGGAAAGTGCAATCAGTGAAAAACACATCTCCATAGATGTCAAACAGGTACCTTATCTTTGATGAGAAGCTATTATTAAGACGTTCAAATTAAGGAATGCTTTATGTACTTTCAAGTTTGTTCGCTTTATCGTTCGTAATAATAAAAACAGAAAAAAAAAAAAAAAAAGTAGTTTGTTTCCTTTGTGGTGTTTAAGGTCATAATCACTTGCAAGCCAAAAAGCCGTTTTGGTTCAGTAAAAGCCCTCTTTATATGCAAATTTTACCACCACGAGTCCCTTAATGTCAAACACAATCGCTAAAGATATTTGGTAATGATGCTAGGGAATATGTTGATCTAATCTCACATTGTTACAATCCATAATCGATTCCTTCTGACTTGTGCTTGCAATTATATTCTTTAGGTCTTTGGCCTAAGGTTCCATCATTCCCAATGACAGTGAGAATCTATTTTTGACATTCTTTCGATCCCATCATCCCCTAGCAGGGTCCATATCTAGAAGCCAAACCCCTTAGGTTAAGTTCAACGCATTACTTTAGCATTTATCCAAGTCCAATCACCACGCATCATTGGTCTCTACCTAACTTTCATTTTCTTTCAATTCATTGAGTTCTTTGATTTCATGCCAATTGCAAAAGAAAGAAATCAAGTTAGCTATCATTTTTATCATGAACGCGCGCTTAAACCTCACCTTAGAACAAGAAGTGTAAAGCAAGATTATATATACATTTACATACTTCTTACATGTGTTAAATTTACTCAATTTTTTCTATGTTTAAAGTAATGGAATATGCCAGCTTTTACGTTTCATGTGGTTGGTTAGAAATTAGAATAGATAAAAAAAAAAATTATTAATGCATGTTCAATTGATACTATGATTTTATAATGTTATGATATAGAGGACTATCTCTAAAAAAAATAATTAATAGTTGTCTAATTTTAAAATATCATAGAGTAACTTTTCAATCTTAAGTAACAAAAAAACTCTTTATATATTTAAATTTGTGTTTGAAAATGTAAAAAAATCTTGAGTTCTACAAAAAACAATTACACAAATTTCTCATTTTCGTATTATAAATTTAAATAGTTAATCTATTCAATACTAATTAGTTAGATCGGTCAATCATATACCATGATGGTATATGATCCTTCAACTTTAAATTTTAAAGTGCAAATTTTTTTTACATAAAAAGATAACCAATCATCCATCATAACAATATATAACCTCTTAATTTTCAATATTAAAACATGAAAAGACTTTAGATTAAAAAAATGGGTTGTTGATTTATCACAACTCTCTCTATATATATATATAATCTTTGGGCAAATTTTTTGTTAAAAAATATGGTAGTATTTATGGTAGGTTACTCTAGGTGATAGTAATTAATAAGATATGCATATAATTGAAAATATGTCTTACGTTAAGGCAGTGACAAAGATCAACTTTGAGGCCTTAATAAAGATCTAGTTGAGAAGAATTACTTTATAGTTTTTACCCCGAAAAGAGCTGAGTTGACCACGAAAGAGGGACATATGGGAAAGGGGCTTTAACACCATAAACATTTTTCTTTATTGATTTCCTTTCAAGTATGAGACAGTATCCTGTGATGTCCCTTTATTATGATATATGGTTAGAACTTGTTGTTGGATTTAAAGGCTTTTATTCAGCAAAAGCATTCCAATATCTCTTGTCGGCCGCACCTTTAGTTGACCAACAATGCCTTGTATTAAGTATTTCACTTCAACCAAATGTCTTTGATTTTTTTTCTTTCTTCTTTTGGTACACTATCATTGATATTTTTCTTCCCTTTTTACCATGTTTTCTTTGTTAATTTAACACTTTCACTTTTTATCATTAACACCTAAAATCGTGTTCCTTAGCTAGCTAGCAGCTGCGTCGGCATGTATATAATACTCGATTATTACTGGAATTAATGGACTGTTAATTAATTTGTCTAGTAACATATACATACGTTAACTTCTGGATTTCACTAAGACTCCCAATAAATGCTTTCACACAGTCAATTAGAGTTTAATTTAATCATGATATCTTGAACCTGATTTTAGAATTAATCGATGCTATTGACTTTAATTTTGTTAAGGAATATAATTGATGATTTTGACCTCTGACGAATCAGAACTTCTTTTGATTTACTTATCATACCTTGGCGGCAGAACCTTTGGTAATTTGTATATAACGTTTGAAGTGTGAACATGCTATCGCTTAAAGCATCTTTCTTCTAATTGTCAATATCTTGTCTCGCAAAAATACAAGTTTGATGAGAAATAGAAATTATAATTGTACATCAACTTTGTAATTTTCCTTTTTATAAATTAGAAAGTTCTCGGAACAGATGAGAAAGAATTTTTCAAATAAAATAAATAATGTGATTAAAGGAGATAAAAATCTATGTTATCTTTTATCAATAGCTTTTTTTAAATCACTTTTTATATCGATTATTTTATCTTCTTTTATTTTATTCATAAATCTAAGTCATTTTTTCTCTTTTTATATTTTTCTTATCTCAATTTTTTTATCCTCTATAAATAAGTGCTTATGTAACTACTCATTACATGATTTATTTTATTTTAATTTATTTTCTAGTAAATTATAAAATCATTATAACACTACACAATTTAAATAACTTAAATGTATTTTTAGTTCTTGTAAAATGAGTAAATTTTGATTTTAACTCTTATAAAAAAACTTCTTTATTTTTTATCTCTGTAAAATTTGAAATTATTATTTTTAATCATCATTAATATAAAATATTATTAATTACTTATTTATTTATTAAAAAATTGATTGACCATCTCATATAATTATTCATAATTATTAATGATATCATATTAGTGTATAATATTTCTAAATTTTTACATAATAGCTTAAATAAATATTATTTATTTATTTAAAATCATCGTTAGAAACTAAAAATGATAATTTCATATTTTAGAAAGATGAAAATAATAAAAAAAACATTTTATAGAAATCAAAATTAAAATTTACTCATTTTATAAAATTTTAAAATACTTTACAAAGATTAAAATCAATATTTACAAATTATAGAAAGATAAAAAATAAAAAAATGTAAAAACTAAAACTCGTGCATTTTATAATGACTATATATATATATATATATATATATATATATATATATATATATATATTTTTTTTTTTTAAGGCAATAGTTACCCGATGGCTTGTTTGGATAAACGTCAATTGCAGCAAAGGCTGTACTTTGGCTTAATATTATATTTTTCTTATATTTTTGAAAAGTAGCTATTAATTATTTTGGACATTCATTAATTAATTTGATATTTTATTTTGTGAAAAATGAATAAATTATATAGTTGGAATTATGCGTTTATTATGGGCCTTGATAGCGTAGATAGAGTCGACGGCAGTGCGCGTCTTTAATAACAGTGATTCTAGATTTATTTATTTTTCTTAAATATATGTTTAGTTTTTTAAGTTTGTGCTAAAACTATTTTGGTTCCCTAAATTCAAAAGTTATTTTTTTAGTTTTTTAATTTACGAATAATTCATTTATGATCCTTAGTTGGTGATTATTTAATTCCTGAAAAGGACTAAAGGTACATTATTTTTAAATCAGGAGAAAAAATATTTTTAAATTTAAAGGGCTAGTTAAAAACAAATTTGCGTCAACAATTTTTTTATTTTAAGTGAAATTGAACTCAAATTCTTTAGGTAAGATTTAGAGTTCAATTGTAAATAAAAATAATATGATTAAAAAGAAAGATACTAATAAAAATAATTAGTTAAATTTTTTAGAAATTATTGGACAACAAATTTAATGTACATGATTACAAGATGACAAAGCAAACTTACCTAAATTTAGAAAACCCAAAATATATTTAAGTCATATTTTAAAGACCAGAAATATTATATATTATGAGAGAAAATTTATAATAAAGCACTACCAAAAAATAAACATAAGAAACATATTAATCCTATCATTACAATAAGATATCATAATATAAAGGTAATTGCAATAGTTAGTAGTCATAGTTGGCATAAAATGAACTGTAATTTCATACGAATTTTGTTTTTGAGAATGATCATTTTGAGTTAAAGTTTAATCTCTACATCAATATCTGGTAGAATACTTGCTCTTAAAAAAGAAAAAAGAAAAAAAAAGTGCGTAGTTTAATTTGCGTATAGCGCGTGAACAGAACATGCTAGCTGTGGCTTAAGCAAAATTCAATTCAATTGAATTGTTGTCAAAACTTATAAGCTTTAGATGAATTTTTGCCGACTCGTTTCATGGCTAGCCGCAGCACTTCTTCAAGTACGATGTAGTATTCAATTCTTTTCTTGACGTGAGCTGTCACTAATTGTGATGTTTTGTTTTTTGGTGCCCTATATTTCCTGGTGGGGTAAACTTACATGTATTTTCCAACTATACTTTTTAACAAAAATATAATATTTTAATTAAAATAATCGTTTTTCAATCAAACTAATCATATATTATGTTAAGAATTAATACTATGACCACTTAGACATAATTCCGGCGGATTAACATTTTTTATTTATTTATTAGAATCACAATAATGATACAAGTTTGTATATACTACTTTAACTTTTTATCATTAAGCCTTAAGCTCATCTTACACCTTAATGGTTCACTCCTAGTGGATTAATACAAAAATAAGAAAGAGATATAAAGAAAATACAATGGATTATAGGATAAAAATAATTGAGAAAATGAGATGAAAAAAATATAGATGTATATTTTTCGTAAATTTCAAAAGTAAAGTTCCATTTTATTTCTCTTTTTAGTGAATTCAATGTTTGTAAAAGTAAAAGTCTTGTACTTTTACTAACTCTAGGATCTTTATATAGGTTGTCCTCTCAAATCAATGTGGTTAGGAATAACAAATTTCGGGTACGTGAATTAATTTATCCTTTGCAGTTATTTTTCTTTAGTTCTTCTGTTTCTCCTTTAATTTTTATAAGAAACACCATGAACTTTTTCTTCAATAATAAAAAAATGTTTAACAACACTTTTTTGTAATATTCTCTTTATTATTGATTGAAACTCAATGGAAATAAAATATTATGATGTCTTTTTTAATTAATTTATTTTTAGTTACTCCATTTTTATAAGATAAAGAAGTGTTCCCACCCTGTGAGTGTGGAACTAAACTAACTAGTCTGTTCTACAATATCACCTTGGTCCTAGCACGAGTTTAATATGTACTAATTAATACACTATAATTTAGTGTTTAATTTGTTTAATAAGGGCTGTCATTATTTGACACTTATGATTCATATTGTCCCGTGGCTATTTAAGTGATCAATCATAAGCTTAAATTTGAATGTATTAAGCAGAAAATTATCATTGAAGCATTTCTTCATTCTGACTTGTGGCTTTCGCCGTCTTAATTTGGTGTCTAGCAAATAGGACCACTTGGGTGATACGGGCCACTGTACTTCACTCTTTTGTATGTAATGAAAAACACTATTATTGGATCCAATAACACATGCACTCTGTCTAAAGGTCCATAAAATACGATTTCTACCTGATCAATAGAATCACCATAGTTTTTCAAATATATATATGGGTCTATGGAACCGTTTAATTTATTTTTGGATGTCTTTTGTGTGTATTAATTGGGATAAGCTTTGATATATTCTGGTTTATGAAGGTATATATATATATATATATATATATATATATATATATATATATATATATATATATATATATATATATATATATATATATATATATATATATATATATATATATATATATAGAAACTTGGTGACATTGATTAGCACTTAAGTTGGAGATGTAGATGGTGTCATCGTGTGAATTCTTACTAATCTCCCCCATTTTCCTTAAATTTTTGTTTGTCTTTTGTAGAATCAAAAATAGCAAAACGGTTTATGAAAACTGCTAAAAAAAATACTTATATATATATATATATATATATATATATATATATATTATAAAAGAAAGAAAAATAGAGAGAACAAATAAAACAATATGAGATGGAGAAAAGAATTTAACTAGTGTATTATCTTTGGGAGATGACTAAGTTATTTATAAGTACATGTAGTAACGAGACAATTACATAATAAAGGGAATAATACATAACGAAAATATAAATGGTAATGATTGATAATGAATATTGACATCCACTAATTAAGCCACTAATTATTATTCATAACACTCCTCTTGGATGTCCAATATTTAGAATGTGTCTCATTAAAACCTTACGGAAAAACTCTTTGGGATAAAACCTAGTGAAAGAAAAAGAGTACATCATTCATAAATATTTATTTCTCCCCCTCATGCATACAATCTTTAAGATGACGGAGTCAAATCTTGTGTATCAATTGTTCAAAAACTTTTCTTGGAAGTGACTTTGTAAAGAGATCTGCTAGATTGTCACTTGAGCGGACTTGTTGAACATTTATATCACCATTCCTTTGAAGATCATGAGTAAAAAAGAATTTCGGTAGAATGTGCTTTGTTCTATCTCCCTTTATGTATCCATCTTTCAATTGTGCAATACATGCAGCATTATCTTCATGTATAACTGTCGATGTCATTTTTCCAAAAGATAAACCACAAGTTTCTCATATGTGTTGAATCACAGATCTTAGCTAAACATATTCACGACTTGCCTCATGTAATGCTAAAATTTCAGCATGATTAGATGAAGTGGCTGATATGATTTGTTTTACAGATCGCCATGAAATAGTTGTACCACCACTTGTGAACAAATATCCTGTTTGTGATTTACCATTATAAGAATCTGACAAATAACCTATGTCTGCATAACCATTTAGTTCTGGTTTGAGAACATTTAAATATAATAACCCCATATCCATTGTACCTCTAAGATAACGAAGGGTTTGTTTAACTTCATTCCAATGTCTTCGTGTAGGTGAAGAACTATATCTTGCTAACAAATTAACAACAAATGCTATATCAGGTCGTGTATAATTAGCAAGGTACATTAGTGCTCATATAGCACTAAGATATAGTACTTCGGGACCAAGTATTTCTTCACCATTTTCTTGGGGTCTAAATGGATCTTTGTTAACATTTAAAGATCTTACAACCATGGGAGTGCACAATGGATGTGATTTGTCCATATAAAACCTTTTAAGCACCCTTGTTATATAAGCTTCTTGATGCACAAGAATTCCATTTTCTAAGTATTCAACTTGCAGTCCTAAACAAAACTTTGTCCTTCCTAGATCCTTCATTTCAAATTCTTTCTTTAAGCAATCTATTGCTTTTGAAAGCTCTTCAAGAGTTCTAATAATGTTTATGTCATCTACATAAACTACAATTAAGGTAAATCCGTTTTCAGATTTGTGGAAGAAAATATGCACAAATGTTTTGATGATGCCAAAGTGATTATAAAGCATTGAAGAAGAATCAAGGTTGAGCTAAAGCAAGTTGATGCAAGAACAAGATCTCAATTGGTACATAGATAAGTCTTGTCAACTTAGCTAAGTATGTAAAAGAATCTTTTGAAACTGCAAGTATGCTTGACCTTGAGAATAAGTTTTCAAAAATCTCAAATTAATCTCTTTAAATTTAAACAAGAAAAGCTTCAAAGAAATGAAAGGGAAGAAAGCTTATATCACTTGGGAAGAAAATGACATGGATTCTACAAGTGACTCTGAAAATGAAGTTGTGAATTTGGGACTTATGGCCAAAGATTATGAAAGCGAAGAAGAGGTAACATCTTCTAACATTGATATCTCAATTTCATTTGATGAACTACAAGATGCATTCAATGATCTACATAAGGAATCTTTAAAACTTGCAAAACTAGTATCATCCTATAAGAAAACAATTTCAAATATGGAAAAGGAAATTACTAAATTAAATGAAGAATTAGATAGTCTTAAATTAGAGGTTAAAATGCTAAATTCCAAGAATGGAAATCATTGCTCTACAAGTAACTTGGAAATTACAAACATTACACATCCATGTACATCATGTCATGAATTTAAAGAAGAAATTAACAACTTAAAGAGTACTCTTTCAAAATTTACTAGTGGAGGAAATAATTTAGATATAATATTAGGAAAACAAAAATGTGTATTTGATAAGGAAGGATTAGGATATATTCCTCAAAAACAACAAAAGAAATACAAAAATTTCTTTGTTCCCACACAAGTTACTAGTTCTCCATTAACAACATGCTTTTATTGTGCAAAGAAAGGTCATTATTCTTCAACATGCTATATTAGAAAGAATTTTAGCAATCTCAAGAATATGGTTTGGATTCCTAAAGGTTCTTCTGTTAATACTAACAATAAGGACCCAAAGAAAACTTGGGTACCAAAATCAATTCATTCTTTGTCTTGAAGGATTCCAAAGACCAAACTTGGTATATTGATAATGAATGTTCCAAGCATATGATAGGAGATACTTTAAAATTCACTGACATTACTCCTAATAAAAGTGGACAGACATGTATACTTGGCATTGGAAGAATTGATACAAATTTCTCAACCTCCATAGAAATTGTCTTACTTATGAATGGTCTTAAACATAGTTTATCAAGTGTGAGTCAATTATGTGATAAAGGTTTCTCTATATCTTTTGATTCACAAAATTGTCTTGTTGAACATAAAAATGATGAACATGTTAAAATAATAGGATTTAGAGTAAACTATATATACAAGATAAAATAAAAAAAAATATGAGTCATTCTCAATGTCTTGTGAGTAAAAATGATGAATCATGGTTATGGCATAAAAGAATTGCTCACATAAACATGGAACACTTAAATAAATTAATCTCAAAAGATTTAGAAATAGGATTACCAAAAATTAAATTTGAGAAAAATAAACTTTGTGATGCACGACAATAGAGGAATCAATTCATGTTATATTTGATGAAACTAACCTTCTTTGTCCAAGAAAAGATATCATTGATGATATTGTAGAAAGCTTTGAAGACACTCATATTCATGAGCAAACTCAAAAGGACAAAGAAGATGAAGGAATGGAGGATTCTATAATTCAAGAGAATTAAACAAACATGATTCCTCAAAGAGAGTTAAGAATATCAAGAAATCATCCTCTTGAAAATATCATTGGAGACATATCAAAAGAGGTAACTACTAGATACTCTCTCAAAGAAGCATGCAATAATTTGGTTTTTGTTTCTAAAATAGAAGTTAAAACTCATTGATGAAGCCTTAAATGATGAATATTGGATAAATGCTATGAAAGAAGAGTTAAATCAATTTGAGAGAAATCAAGTATGAAAACTAGTCCCTAGACCATATAATCATCCAATTATTGGAACCAAATGGGTATTTAGAAATAAATTAAACGAACATGGTATAATTATAAGAAACAAAGCTAGACTAGTTGCTAAAGTATATAATCAAGAAGAAGGCATAGATTATGAAGAAACATATGCACTTGTAGCAAGACTAGAAACCATTAAAATGTTAATAGCCTATGCATCAATAATGGACTTCAAATTATACCAAATGGATGTTAAAAGTGCCTTTTTAAATGGTTTTATTCAAGAAGAAGTTTATGTAGAACAATCCCCCCGTTTTGAGAACTCAGAATTTCCAAACCATGTCTTTAAATTAAAAAAAGGCTCTTTATGGATTAAAACAAGCTCCTAGGGCATGGCATGAAAGACTAAGTAAATTTCTTGTGAAAAAAGAATTTACAAGAGGAAAGGTTGATACAACATTAATTTATCAAAAGAAAAATGAATGATATTCTTATAGTGCAAATTTATGTTGATGATTTATTTTTGAAGCTACTAATGATCACTTGTGCAAAGAGTTTTCTAATGATATGCAAAGTGAATTTAAAGTGTCCATGATGGGCGAGTTAATTTTTTCCTTGGACTACAAATAAGGCAAACCAAAATTTTTGGCTTGCTCTTTACCTTTGGATTATTTTGTTATTATCTTCTTTTTGATGTTGCCAAAGGGGGAGAGAAAGGATAAGGATCACAAAAAAAAGACAACATATATCTTAATACTCTACTTGGTTTTTTTGATGTTGCCAAAGGGGGAGACATAAGACCGCAAAGGAAAAGAAAATGTTTATTTTTTTTTTCTAGCATTACTTTGGGCTAAGTTTGACTAAAATATTTTGACAAAAATATTCTTGATGCCCAACTTGACACTAATGTTTTAAAATATAAACATTTATCTCTACAATCTTTTTCAAAACATAAGTACAACTCCTTTTATAAAATAAAAGGAACTTCAATCAATGCTTTACTAAGGGGGAGTTTAAGGGGGAGTGGTCGAAATATATTGTTTTATTTTCTTTCCCTTTTCAGTGAATTGTCATCATCAAAAAGGGGGAGAATGTGGAAGAAAATATGCACAAATGTTTTGATGATGCCAAAGTGATTATAAAGCATTGAAGAAGAATCAAGGTTGAGCTAAAGCAAGTTGATGCAAGAACAAGATGTCAATTGGTACATAGATAAGTCTTGTCAACTTAGCTAAGTATGTAAAAGAATCTTTTGAAATTGCAAGTATACTTGGCCTTGAGAATAAGTTTTCAAAAATCTCAAATTAATCTCTTTAAATTTAAACAAGTTTTAAATCTTTTGAAAGTAAGTAAAAATGTTTTCAAAAGACTTAACAAAAGCTTTAAAGAATAGTTCAAATCATTTCTTAAAAGAGATTTGTGAAAGAAATTATTGAGATGAAATTTTCTACATAAAAGTTTTTGAAACAATAAAAATATGTCCTGGTAATCCATTACCAGACCTTGTAATCCATTACCAGAACAGGAAATTTCAAAGTTCAAATTCTGAATACAAAATGTGTTCTGGTAATCGATTACCAGACCCTTGTAATCGATTACCAGAAGATAAAACTTCAAAATTTGAATTTAAATTATACAACGTTTCAATCATTTTGAACTTTTAACCGTTGTAATCGATTACCATACTTGGTAATCGATTACTAGAGCCTATTTTCTGAAAACTTATAGAGAGTTACAACTCTTCATGAAAAGACGTAACCCTAGAAACAATTATCTATAAATACCTATAATTTTTCAGAGAAAGACGACGAACTCTATTGTGAAAATAATCTTTACAAATCACTTGGCCAAAATCATTTGCAAAATCTCTAAATAGTTCATCAAAGATCATGAAAGTGTAATATCCACTCTTCAAGAGAGTCATTCTGTAATACTTAATAGATCATTGGATCTGTAAAGGAAAAAGGGTTTTTCTCCTTGTTGGTGTTTGAATCTCAACACAAGGAAAGAGAGTTTCGAGGTGTTGGAGGATTCATTTTCTTGTAAGGTTTACAAGAGTAGTGGAAATCTCAAATGGGAGACTTGAGGACTAGATGTAGGCAGGATTGGCCGAACCAGTATAAAATCAAGTTTGCAATTCTTCTTTCCCTACACTTTTAATTTCTTGTTATTAATTATAATTGTGTAGTTTGCATCATCATTCATTCTTTACATACAAATTTGTCTAAGGAAATAAATTGATAAAGAAGTAATTGGAAAAGTTTTTTTTATAAGAGGAAATTTAGAAAACTTAATTCACCCCCCTCTTAATTTAATTGAGGCTAAGTGACTAACAAGTGATATCAGAGCAGGGTTCTTGTATAAGGCTTAAAAGCTTCAAGAATTGAAATGGCCTCATCAATTTTTTTATTTCCCGAGGGAAACTCTATTTATAGACCCCCTATATTCAATGGTGAAGGTTATCATTATTGGAAATCTAGGATGCAAATTTTTATAGAAGCCATAGATTTAAACATATGGGATGCTATTGAAAATGATCCTTTCATTCCCTCTATTGTAGTAGGCAATGAAATTAAAAATTTGCCCAAAGATCAATGGAGTGATGATGATAGAAGAAAAGTTCAATACAATTTAAAAGCCAAAAATATAATCACTTCTGCTTTAGGAATTGATGAATATTTTAGAATTTCAAATTGTAAAAATGCTAAAGAAATGTGGGATACACTTGAAGTAACACATGAAGGCACTAATGATGTGAAAAGATCTAGGATAAACACTCTCACTCATGAATATGAATTATTTAGAATGAATCAAAATGAAAGCATACAAGACATGCAAAAGAGATTTACACATATAATTAATCATCTTGCATCTCTAGGAAAAGTGTTTCCTAACGAAGATCTTATTAACAAAGTTTTGAGATGTTTGAGTAGGGAATGGTAACCGAAAGTGACTGCAATTGCTGAATCAAAAGATCTAACAACCATGTCTCTTGCATCTCTATTTGGAAAACTTCAAGAGCATGAAATGGAATTGATGAGACTAAGTCAAAATGAAAATAGTGACAAAAAGAAGAAAAGTATAGCACTTAAAGCATCTTCATCCTCTCATGAAGAAAATGAAAAAGATGACAACATTGAGGAAGATGATGATGATGACGATGAAGATTTCAATCTCTTTGTAAAAAGATTCCACAAATTCCTAAAGAATAGAGGAAATAGAAGAAAGTTCAATTTCAACATAAAGAAGAAAGGAAAAGAATCTTCTTTAACCCCAAGATGCTATGAATGCAATCAACCGAGACATTTGAGATTAGAATGTCCGATCCTTAAAAGAAAAATGGAAAAATCCAACAATTGGTATCAGAGCCAAGGTCATGAGTTCGATACCCAGCGGGGCAATTGCTGAGGGGGAGATTGTTGCGGGTTGCATCAATTGTCTCGTGGCGGAGGCTAGGTGGGCCAAGTCACTGTCGAATCATGGCGTTTGGGCTGCTGCGCTCTTAAGTGAAAAGAGTTGCGCCCTGACTATAAGCTATAGCTTTTGGCCTAGTGGTAAGCGCTCGATCCAACAAGATCTTTTTATAAATATACATGGACAAATTGGATCAATTTTATATCCTTCTTGTAACAAGTATTCACTTAGTTGATTATAAGTATTATTACTGAAAGACACGAAGTTGCATATTAAAAATGCATTATATTTTTCTAAGTCTTACAGAAACTTATTGAGTTTCAAGGATATTCGTTTAAATGAGTTTCATATTGTAACAAACAATGAAGGAAATGTAGAATATCTTAATATCACGAAACTCCACTTGAATAAAAAGGAAGTATTGGAAAAATTATTTGCTTTTTCTTGTGGACGTATTGCACGTATATTAATACAGTTGAAACACATACTATTGTAAACCAGAAGTTTACAAATCAAAATAAATTTGAGGTTTGGCATGACCGGTTGGGTCACCCTAAGGCTATTATGATGCAAAAAATAATTAAAAATTCATGTGGACATTTATTGAAGAACCAGGAGATTCTTCAATCAAATATTTTCTCATGTACTCCTTGTTCCCAAGGGAAGTTAATAATCAGTTCATCAGCAGCAAAAATTGGGGATAAATCTATCTTATTTTTAGAACGGATACAAGGTGATATTTGTGGACCAATACACCTCTCATGTGGACCATTTAAATATTTTATGATTTTAATTGATGCATCAACAAGATGGTCACATGTTTGTTTATTATCAATTCGCAACCAGACGTTTGCGAGAGATTATTAGCTCAACTAATTAGATAAGAGCTCATTTTCCTGACTATCCAATTAAGAAAATTTGTTTGGATAATACTGGTGAATTCACATCTCATTCTTTTAATGAGTTAATTTTCCCAACATTAGGGGGAGAACACAAATAGCTAGAAAAAGATATTAGTTGAAATGAATTATCACTATCTCATTTTGATCCTCGTATAAAACAATGTGAACTAGAAGTTTAAAAGATAATTTATTTGCAAAATCTAGCCAACCAATTACTAAATGTATTCACAAATCTAAAAAGGGTGACTAAGTCATATGTACCGACGGCTAATGCTCCAATAAGAGTCGAAGTCCCTGTTGGACAATTTAATACTACAAACGAGTCACAAATACGCCTGAAGCATGGTAGACCAATTGGTTCCAAGGATAAGAATCCTCGAATAAAAAAAGGAGCTAAAGAGCAAAATGGCCAAATTGAGGATGTAAAAACTCAAAAAGATTCCTCTGACATAACTAATATTTCAGTTCAAGAAGAAACTCAGGTACATGAAATTATTAAAAATGAAGAGATCTCAATAAATTATGTCATGAATGGAATATGATGAAATCGAAACATTGTCAATATTGATGACGTGTTTGCATATAATATAGCGCTAAATATAATAAATGATATTGAGGATCAAGTACTAAAGTTCATCAATGATTGTCGACAAAGAAATGATTGACCAAAATAGAAAGAGGCAATTGAGACAGAATTAGACTCGTTTGCTAAGCGAAAAGTTTTTGGACTAGTACTACGTACACCAAAAGGTGTAAAACCAATTGGATACAAATGAGTTTTGTGCAAAAACGAAATGAAAATGGTGAAATTGTGAGATACAAAGCAAGACTAGTTGCTCAAGGTTTTTCACAAAGACCCGGTATTGATTTTGAAGAGACATATTCACCTGTAGTGGATGCAAACACTTTTCGATATTTAATTAGTTTGGTTGTACATGAAAAACTTAATTTACATCTAATGGATGTAGTTACAACATATTTTTATTGCTCTCTTGATGCTGACATTTATATGAACTCCTAGAAGGATTTAATTTGCTTGACGATGCAATTTCTAGAGAAAATTATTCGATCAAATTGAATAAGTCCCAATATGGCAATAAGGTCGTATGTGGTATAATCGACTAAGTGAATACTTGTTTATGTCTTTTGTTATAAAAAAAAATGAATCTTTCTCATTATACTTATTAAAAAAAAATATTTAATAAAAATATATTTATGTCATTGCTAGGTTGACTTTAAGGAGATAAAAAAATAATGCTAAAAATTAGGGAAATTATTCTCCTTATAAATGTTGTATTGAAAAATTAAGGAAATAAACATTGGTCATAAATTCATTAAATTCTATATTTTTGTACAAATCACATCAATAGGATTTGAAACCAAACGTAACACATGAGTTCAATTACATGACAAGTTGCTTATTTCAATCAATTTAATTATGAACAATATCAAATTACAAATGTAGGAAAACTCATAATCTTTTCAAGAAATCACACAAAACCTAAATAGGCTTGAGGACATGCTTTGCTAGTCATAATTTTTATAAGTGCTTCAAATATCATTCAACATTATAATTATGACATTTACAAAATTATTCCACTTCCGGTGATGACCTCATTTATATCAAAGTATCAAATACAATATAATATATTTATATCAAATAAATTTCACAATCATAAAAATACAAATATTCTATCAAATTCATAATATGAAAAACATGATTGCATAATAATCTCAAAATATATTACGTCAATGAAATATTGATATTTCTCACTTCTGGCGAGAAAAAAATAATAAATTAAAAGAGATTGAATATTCTTTTTTGATAGTATCTTCTAGATGCATTTCAAGAATGTATAATTTTTTTTATTTAATAGTGTCTTCAGGATTATTATAGTGTCTTCAAGACTACTTTAATACATAACAATGTAAACAATACAAATATTTGATAAAATTCTTATTGTGGAAGATAAATAACTAACCTTGAAATATTTGTTTTGAAAAATATGGATTTTCTTCATGAAAATTCTTCATAGCTTTGTCTTACGGTTGCAACACCAATAGCGGAAAGATTATCGTGTTGATAACGTGTTATAAAAGAAAGAAAAATAAAGAGAACAAATAAAATAATATGAGATGGAGAAAAGAATCTAACTAGTGTATTATCTTTGGGAGATGACTAACCTATTTATAAGTACATGTGATAACGGAACAATTACACAATAAAGGGAATAATACATAACAGAAATATAAATGATAATGATTGATAATGAATATTGACATCCACTAATTAAACCACTAATTATTATTCATAACAATATATATACACACATTAACATTTATTTGTTTAAATATTAATAAAAGTTTCTCATTAACGTTTTGATGTTAGTCATGCTATGGGTCTATTTGTTTAAACATTTTTTTTTCTAAAAAAGAATATTTTTAATAAAATAAAGTTTCGTTTACATGTTTATCTAAATAGTTTTCTGCTCTTTTTAAAAAATAATCCTATCTATTTTTTATAAAATTAATTTTTGAAAAGTACTTCTTTTTAGAATAAAACAACATTTTTTTAATCATAAACAAAGTGACCCAATCGCTTAATAAAAAATCGTTTTGTATATATAACAGTGACAGCCAGCAAAATGAACAGATCAAGCAAATTATTCTGGGATGTATAAAATACACGGTCACACTCACACACACACACGTTCTCTGATGACATACATAATTTCTCGAAAGTGTTGGAAACCAAAAGAGAGATACAAATGATGATGTCGATATCAATATGCACATACAGCACATACACATAATTAATAATTTCCATGCAAGTTATATATATATCCATAACATAATAAGCACCAAGTTATGGCGCTGAGGAGTGATATATATATAGTCTGTGGTGACAGATAATTAAAGATGATTTTCAAACAGGCACAAATTTGGACATCTGTTTTGAACCGTATATATGATATGCATATGAGAAGACCCTACACCTAGACCCTTATTATAATTTTATAAGCTATGCTATCTCTCTCCAATAATGCACATGATCTTTGGCAGCCAATTTTAACCTTTTGGAGGGATTCACAAATGCATGGTGCTCCTGGAGCCCGCAACTGGATCATATCATATATATGCCAGCAAACGCATCATAATAAAACGATAGGCCACGATAACATAAATATGAACCTATTTCAAATTATGCCACCAATTAATTAATGCTCATATTTTATACATGTGTATTGTGTGTATTTATCAACGTACGATATATATATACACAAGACCGCGTTGGATGGATAATAGACACATATAGCAGAAGGTTCATGGAATTTACTCTCTTCGTTCACTAAAGTACGGGTTTCCTTCATTAATATTTTTGACATCACTAGACTTTTCCGCAGATCAATTCCACTCAAGTAACATCATATATCCTTGTCTGCATACTTTGAATGCCTGCATCGCTGCTAATAACAATGTGACAAGTACCCTTCATCATATCTTATAATTCGAGTCTTTGACCCGCTTCTTCATGGAAGACAATACCAAAGTATATATATATATATATATATATATATATATATAGTCCGACAAGGACTATAATTTAAGAAAACAGTGAGTGGAATAATACGAGAGGGATATGTTTATTATATGAAAGTGAAAATGTTATGTACTAGAGTAATAGTCCAAATAATTTATGTATATTATACAGGTGAATATAATGTTTACTTTATAAATTAGTATTGTAAGTTTGAGTTAATCTCAAACATCACATTCTTAAAGTAATATTGGAGTTATCTTAGTAATTATGGTTCAGCCACATACAGATTTTTAATCATCAAAATTCTCACCCTATAAACTTAATTATAAACTGAGATATTAAATGAGAATTATCAATATTATTTATTATTCTTATTTCTTTAGTTTAGGATAAAAGACTTGTGAATGGACAGATGAAAAGATGAGGATCACAAAAAAAAGAAAATAAAATTAGCTTCACTCATTAATCAGCAATAATCGTCATTCAAACTTCTGCTGATGAAAACTGATACATCAACAAGAAAAACAAAGATATGCGGATGGGAGGGGGGGATCATCTCATCTCATCATCTCAATTCTCAAATCTTTTGCTACAAATTTCCTGTTATCAACACCTTTCTATTCTTTTCTATCTTGTTTCAACGAGAGAAATTAACAGCTCAAAAAATTCAACGTTAAAAAAAATGAGAATTTACAGCTCACATGTGCTGGAAAACATCAAAATTTGCTCCCACCGTTAGATCCTCCGACAGTGACGTCATTAACGGATAGCTAGTGAAATCTATTGAATTCTGAGCCAGAATCTGCGCTTCTTCTTGCCACGAACTTGCCTTGAACTCTTCAGATTTTACGACATTGACTTCAAATTGTAACAAAGGATCAACCTTATTACTCTCACCATCCCACGAGAACCCCATCATTTGACACCCCGGATAAACACTCATGCTTGAGTTATTTCTGGTTATACCACTGGTCGATGTTGGATCTCCGACAGAGTCCGTCACCGACACGTTCCCATGATCAGAACCATTCAGACACGGCATTGACGAGAATCCGTAGCTAGAATCGGTTCCCACCTGGTTCTGATCAAATTGTCTCATTGGGTGGCAATGACTCACACTTGAGTTATAACTATAATTACCCATTTGGAATTCAAAGTAGGACAAAGGGTCCAATGCAGAAGGCTTGTTCACGTAAACTTCCCTTGAAGCTTCTGTTACCGCTAGTGCTACTCCATCATCATAGTAACTATTAGAATTGTTCACTAGAAGTGGTGACTCTAAAACCCCTTGAGAGACCGGTAGTAGCATAGGTGCTGTCTCTGTGGCTGTGGTTTCCTTCTCTTCCTTTATCATGCGATCTTCAACATTGAGGAGTGGCTTGTGTGTAGCAGGGTCAATCCCTTGCTTCATTAGCTTCTTCTTCAAACATGAATTCCAAAAGTTCTTAATCTCATTATCTGTCCTCCCCGGTAATTGAGCTGCAATTTGAGCCCACCTGAAATTGCAAAATAAGTACCATTTCAAAAACCTCTTCTAACCATTATTATAACTTTATACCACATATTAATATATTAATTAATATCATTCAATTCAATGCATTTGAACAACAGATGTCAACCTGATGAAGTTAAAGTTGTTAGAGTCGTATTTACAAAATTTAAATTTTGTTGTCTTCGTATTGTAATCTGATAAAAAAAAATCAATTCAATGCATTTAATTTTATACTTACCTATTTCCTAGAACTTCATGGAGACTAATTATAAGATCCTCCTCCTGCTGAGAGAACATTCCTCTCTTCAAATCAGGCCTCAAGTAGTTTATCCATCTCAATCTGCAACTCTTTCCACACCTTTGCAGACCTGCAATATTCATAAAGTGAGTGTTTTTTTGTTGTTTGGTTCAATGATGAGAAGATCAAAATGGGGATTTAGCTAAGTAGTGACAATTAATTAATTGATTAATTAATTACCAGCTTGTTTGGGAACGGAACTCCAGCAGCCAACACCAAATCTGGTAATGTAATTGAAAAGCTTCTCATCTTCTTCGGGGGACCATAAACCTTTCCTTAGTTTTTGCTTTAAACAACAGGAATGGCGACCCATGTGTGGGAGGGAAAAGGACACAAAAGGACAGGGTTTTCTTAATTATGGAGAAAGGGTCTGTGAACTGTGAACTATGAAGTAGTCACTGGGGCTATATAGTGAGACATTGCCCGTGTGCGTGTGTCAGTGAAACGTTTCAGGGGGTGGAAATGTGTCAGTGTTGTTGTTATGTGGAGAGGGTAAAACTAGGGAACTAATTGTGTTCATTTAAAGAGAAGAGGGTGTAAATCATACTTAGGATTCAAGTTATGAGATAGAGAGAGAGAAGCATGAGGAGGAGGAGGAAGGTGAAGCAATCAAGTGGGATTTACGCAAATCCGCTGCTGCTTTTTGCACTGTATTGGATTGATTTTTAAGACATCCCTATTTCTAGAAAAAAAATTAATAAATTAAACTATCATAAAGTATAACAACTTTATAATATATGCTCCCAAAATATTGGCCTAGTTGACAACAATGACAAGGATTAAACTTTTAAGACTTGTATTTTAAAAGAGGCCACTGTTTTTTTGTTTCTTCGATTTTATAAAAGATAAAGTAATATTTCTTTAATCATCATTTTATATTGAAGAGGGAGATCGCATTTCGATCTTTGATTAAGAAAGTGTGTATGCTAACAACTTTGATATAATTAAAGAAATGAGTCTAAATATAATTAGTCATGTGAAATTTTGATTAATAGATAGTTTGTGCAGAGAAATATTAATAACATATTATCTAACTAAGATTTATGAATATACATCTCGTTTATTAGTTAATATTTCTTTTATTAGTTTGTGCAGAGAAATATTAATAAAAGAGATGTATATTGATAAATCTTAGTTAGATAATATATTATTAATATTTCTTTGCATAAACTATTTACACTACTATAATTTTTTTTTATTACATGTGACTTTTCTTGCAAATTTTTTATAAAAATCCGCAGGAAACGTTGTACTTGCAAATTTTCTATGAAATTTTATTTGTAGGTAATACTTTCGTGAATAATATATTTTTGCGAATTTTAAAATTTGCAAGAAATTTTCCTGCGAAATTTCTTGGTAAAAAAATTTACAGGAAAGTTTCTTGCGAAAAAAAAATTCGCAGGAAAGTTTTCTACAAATTTTTTCACAAGAAATTTTGCAGGAATATCTTTTACGAAAAAAATTAAAAAAATTATTATAAATTCTATCAATAATTTTTCAACTTTCAAATGCTCACAATGAATTCATCTAAAGTATTTGTTTCCATGCCTCCAACATGTGATACATAATCTTTTAAATTCTAAGATTGTAGATTATAAACCTAACACTCAATCATACAAATCAACTTGTAAGGTAAGTGTTGCCCCAACTTATATACTCTTTAATTGCTTTATTTTCAATCGATGTGGGACTTGAAGTTTTTTTAAAATATTAAACTTATAAATTTAAAAAAAAAAATTATTTTTTCTGCGGATTAAAATTTCCAGGAAAATCCGCAGGAAAAGTTACCTACAAAATTTTTCTACCATTTAGTAAACATTACTTGCGAATTTATTTTTGCAAGAAAATCTACAAGAAACAAAATAAAATTCTTACAATATTTTCTACAAATTTTTACTATAGAAAAAAATTTCTATGATTATTAAAATTGTAGCAAAATTTGTAAGAAATATCTATAACTTATTTTTTGCAAATAAATTCGCAAAAAATTTCTGCGAATATTTTTTTGCAGGAAAATTCGCAAAAAGTTTCTGCAAATATTTTTTTGCAAGAAAATTCACAAAAAATTTCTGCGAATATTCTTTTGTAGAAAAATTCACAAGAAAATAACACTTTTCTAGTAGTGTTAATATCTCCCGTATGTTAATATCTTTGTAAATATATTTGATTCTTGTGCTACATCTTATGAGTATTTTCAAATTCTAATTCACCTTTATTTTGTTAATAATAAAAAAAAACTTTATAATATAAGCATATCACTATAGTTAATATCTTTAATGATATTTGTCTACTTAAATTTATTAAAATATTATTATAGATTAAGTTAATAGGTTATTATAATATATCTTTTTAAATATTACTATAAATAAAGTAATATTTTTTTATCTTAATATTATTCTTTATTAGTGTTTCTTAAAATTAAGTCTTATATTAAATAAAAGAATAAAATATAAAGATTATATTATTTTTAATCTCTAATTATTTTTTAAAATCAAAGTTTCATATAAAGTAAAAGGTATAAAATCAAATGATAAATAACTTAAGATGTCTTCAATGTTAAAAAAACAAAAGTGATGCATAATTAATGGTACAATTTATATTAAGACTGATTGTTTTATAAAGTTTATAAAAAAAATTTAAAAATATTTTTAAAATGTCATCATTAATATATAAAAATACTATTAAAAACTTTTAATAACATAATTTTATCTTATATTTGATAAAATGTTATAAAAATATATTAGTAATATTTATTAATAATACACTTAAAGGGCGTTTGTTTTAATGTAAACTATTTTCACGGATTTCAATACAAAATATGCTTTACGAAATAAGTCTTCTCAATGTAAAAGTTGTTTTGCCATAAAGTCAAATTCCGTTGGACCATAAAGCAGACATCATTTAGTAAACCACGATTTTCGTATGTTAATATTACAGTATTATTGTTCTTTTAGCTGTGATTAGTTTAGAAGAAAAAAAGACAATATTAATCCTGAATCATAACCTAGCATAATTGAACTTTTGAGTTAGCCTCTAAGATGATGAGCTAATCCCATTATATCATAATAACATAACACGAATGAAATAAATAAATAAATGCCCGTAATTTGAGGGTAATTTATTTTAAGCAATATGTTATTTATTAGTTTTTCTACTCAAGTTATTTATTATCTTCCAAAATTATTAATGTCAATTTTTTTATTTTAAAACTATAAATGTTTTAGAAATTTCATTCCATTTAATTATTACTAATTTTACATATGTTCCTAATTAAATAACTATATTCGATTTTTTTTGTGTCGAAATAATTAACTATATTTGATTACAGCAACATATATAAAAAAAACACTTTAACAAACAACAAATAATTATTTGTTAGGTGAGCGACTGCTTATGGCCTTATTTTCTTTAATTTTTCTTATCTTATATTTCTATTATTGCTAATAAATAAGAATAGTCTTAAAATTTATCTTTATATATATATAAGGGATCTGTTTACTAGGAGTAAGTCTATATAGACTTACTCTATTCAATAATTCACGTTCTACATCAAATTTTAACGATTTAACCGTTAAATTTTAAGTTCTCAATGCATAGATCAAATCTGTAAATTTTAAAAAAATTTGAAAATAATTTAATACTTTGTTTCATTAATTCAAATCAATGTATAAAATGATTTTATGATTATCCGTCAATTTGAATTAATGAAATGAAGTATCAAATAATTTTAATTTTTTTAAAAAATTTACAAACTTGATTTATGCATTAAGAACTTTAATTTCAACGGTTGACTCGTTGAAATTTGATGTAGAACATGAGTTATTGAACGGAGTAAGTCTAGGTAGACTTACTCCTAGGGTAAACGAATCCCTCCTTAAATATATAATCTCTTGATTGTTTTCCTATTCTCTTAATTATGATCTCTTATGCTTCGTTGGAATCTTAAAATCAAATTGAAAACCTCTATTTTTATTAGCCACTACAAATTTCTTAGTGACGTACAATATCTCAACCAATAACATAGGATACAATTTGAATATAGCTCAATGCAACTTATTCAAATTTAGCACATTCAACACAACAACATATACAAATATATAACAAATGTGTTGTCACGCATATCAATAATGAAGATTTCCTACAACAAAGGTAAACAATTTAAGTTGTTAGACCCAACCAAATCACAATGTGTAACCTATCTCAATCAGGTTATCTAACAACTTAATTTAATTTTTCATGTTTGTTACTTAAACTAGGAAGTCTAGTATTACTGTCAGGATAGAAAAGTTTGGGTATGAATCTATCACAACATTAGCTTGTATCACTACATCACCTATGAGATTAACCCACCAATTATCATCCAAGTACTATGTCCCTCCAATACTCAGTTAGGGGCTAGGACTAAGTCATCAATTTCATATTTTACTCAGTTGGTCGCTTTATACACATATGTCCCAACCTTACCCACATACAAATACCACATAAAACCTAGATGAGACAACACAACAACTCACCACTCAAAAGTCAACTTACATACTGAAGGTTTTTCAACACTTGGTCTCTCAAAGGATATTAATTTTTGAAAGCAACACTTACTCTCCTTTAATTTTTATGTATGTTAGCTAAGACTTGTATCATTATCACATGCCAAGCTACTTAACAACTTAACAAGTTGAGCAACTTAAACATCATACAACCTCACAACTCATTCAACTATAGCATCTCACAACTTGTACAACATGAATATCATCACATAATGTATCAACTCACAACATAGATTCATCATCATACATCATCATCCATAAAACTTATTCGTCATCATTCAACTATTAAAATAACTTAAAACAACAACTTTTATCATGTAACTCGCGCTCGGTGTCACTCACAGGATGCCTAGTGCCATTGGGGTAGAGGGCTCCTTGTCTCGTTAACACTCGACGCCAAACTACTTGTGTCTGGCGTGGTTGAGAAAGAAGGTTTCCCACTCTCTTGTGCCTAGCATGGTAAAACCCACGCCCGATCTCAATTAGGTAGATGGCCTCTGGCTGACTCATGCTTGGCACCACTCCATTAGTGCCAATACGGATCCAAGTAGAAACAAGTCTCTCTCCTTATATTGGGTGTCATTCAACCCACGTCTGGTGTGATTCCAACTCGAGACGATTCTCTCTCTTCATGCCTGGTGCCACTAATCATGCACTCAACATGAGCAAGATTGAGACCCCTCTTTGAAGTCACGTCCAACGCAATATTAATTTTTGTACTTATGCAAAAACTAATTTTCCCCGAATCCACCTGAAATCCAATTGATCCAAAGCCAACATGCAACATAATATGCAACACATATACACTGTAAGGAACTCATTTCCATCAACAAAACAACATTCATTTATCAAGGATCAAAAATCATCACATTCAACTCATGAGCAACTTCAAGAATATCCAAAAATTCCAACCATTCATTAATTCATCTTTTCCAATTCATAGAAATCAACCATTAGATGAAATTCAACAGCAAATGAACATGCAATCTAAACAAATATCAAAAAGTTTTTCTTACCTCTTGTTGATTCAAAATAAGAAGAGAAGAATGAAACTGCACAACTATGACCGGAAACTTCAACTCCAAAAGTTTTGAATCATTAATAATCCACTCATGAGTCAATTGTAGAAGGAGGAGAAGATGAATCATAGGGTGAGGGATATTGAAAGGGGTTTTCAAGCTTCAGAGAATCTCTCCAGTTTTTCTTAAACCATGAACTTATGAGGTTCACATCTTAAGAATTATCCTAGTTGAATTAAATAACTAATTAAAAATTGACTCAAAGATAACTTAACTCAACCCAAGTATCTTAGATATTGTCAACTTAACTTGATCTTAGAGTCCCTATGATCCTAGAGTTCTAAAACAACACTATTAACAACAGCCAACAATATATCACATAGTTAAAATTAAAACACCTAAACTCACAATGTTACACTTCATACAATTTCTTGTTGGTTAAAACTTTTCACCAATTAGAACCCTTCGTAGGTAGTCTTTTTTTTAGATGTTTGTTTACCTTTATGATCAACAACTAATCCCACAAACCAACACAAAACTTTTCATTGTGTTTTATCTCCACTTGCACACTTTCTATGAAGTTTCTCAAAAAGATCACTCATCCCTAAATTGTTTTAAGTCAAACATGCTTAATTATTGAATTCTTATGTGATGAGCTACCAAAAAGTAAATACATCTTGTTGGTATAAATAGTACAAATTAATTCTACTAATATGTCTTCAACTCACACTTATACAAATCTTTAAATCCTCTTATTTTGATGTGTCTAAACTATTGCAATAATTAATATCATATTAAATAAAACGTTAAAGTATTTTGAATTACACAAAAATATTTACATTCATCAAATTCATTTTAAGAGGTGTGCAATATATTTTTGTGCTTGTACAATAATATATAGCATTGAAGATAAAACATATGACATTATGCTTATTATTTTTCCTCGCGTTATTAGATCAGCCATAGCTAGTGGTGTAAGTCTGCATTAATCTTAAACATTAGTGCATAATTTTTGGATGGAGAAATAATACACTCTTATAGATATTTTATTATTAATTAAAAGTTATTTAAAATTACAAAATTATATGAATGTCATCCATTCTTATTTAATAAACTCACACTCACTTTTTATTTTTATTTTTACTAATAAAGATGGTATAGAGTTAGAAGACATGTATCCCTAACAAACTTCGTTTGATTAATTAAAGAGTAACAAATTTAGAGCATATTCAATTAAAAACAATTTTTATATATTTACTTTTAATAATTTCTAACTATTATTAAAAATAAAAATTCTTCCTTCAATTTATTGTAGGTCTTGGCCCTTGGGGTTAGTGATGATATGATTGTACCAAAAATAACCCTAAACTCATTAAATTCAAAAGAGAGAAGATAATCGGTGTGAATTGTCCTAAACTCCTGTTCTTAAAACCGCCTATACATGCATGAACCTCCGGCATGAAAGGTGCAGTTCTAGACAGCCACCAAATTAAATTAACAAAATTTTATAAATTCTAAATTTTACACTAATTTTAGTATAATTGTACAATCTTCTTTATTTATTTATTCTTTATATATATATATATATATACATATAAATAAAGAACAAATAAATATTATCAAAGTTTGTCCAATCATTCATAACTGATATAAAGATAAGATTAATATATACAACTTAATTGTTTGGTTTAACAACAAAATATTATCTCTGTGTATGTTATATTAAGTTTGTAAATTTTTAAAAAAAATTAAAAATTATTTAATATTTTATTTTTATTAATTCAAATTGATAGATGATCAACCACTAGGGTTAGTTAGAAGCATAAAGACCTAAATTTAATTCTCATTGCGACAATCTTTATAATTTTTCTTATTTTTACAACAAAAAAAATTGATCGATGATTATGAAAAACATATTATACTATGTTGATTTAAATTTATATAACGAAATATCAAATAGTTTCTAATTTTAAAAAAAATTATAGACTTAATCTATGTGTAAAATTTTTTAATTCAACAATTAAATTGTTAAAATTTAATGTAAAACATGAATTATTGAGTGAAATAAATTTAGCTAGACTTATTTTTAGAATAAATAGATTCATCTTCTCTGTATATATTTATGTGTATGTATGTATAGAAAAGATCAAATGACACCAGTGTAATTTTTATTAATTATGACACCGTTTAATAACTTTCAAATAAATAAATAATTTTTAAAACTTACTGTTAAATTGAAATTTTCTTACCCCTAAATTATATATACAAAATTTAATATTAATCTAAGATGATTTGATACCCCATTCATATATATAAATCAAAATTGATGTAATATATATATCTCAAAATATACAAAAAAACAAGAACAATTTGATTACTTTCAAATTTTTATTTAATTTAAAAAAACTTGACATAAACATAGAAGATGAAATGAAGTTATAATTCAATAGTAATATTGATAAAATTTATATGTAATATAAAATTATTGAGTAGTATAATAATTAGTAAAAATTACATTAATATTTTTTATCTCTCTATATATATATTAAGAACACGGATTAAGAAATAAAACTTGGAAAAAATATAATAATTAATATTTTCAATACATTTTTATCATAGTGAAATATTTTTAACCAATATGTTGGATCAAAAGAAGAAATCTATTCAATTGTTTAAATGAATGTTATTGCCTCACAAAATCATTCCTAAATTTTTAATTTGAGATATTATGTATAATTAAAACAAGAAAATCTCTTTTTGTTAGGATTTGTTTCTTTTTAATAATTGGCCATCGCTTTGTGTTTAGAATTATGTGGATAGCAAGAGATACTATAAAAGCAGCCGACACGGGTACACGGAAGGATGTACACGTTCCGCTGAAATATTGACTTTAATTTAGAAAGACCCACATAATAATTATTCTATTCGTGATGTGATTCCAATAAAAGCCGTGAAGCCTTAGTAGTTAGTATGGAGTATTTTCTACTACCTTTTTTTTTTTATAATCATATTATTTTAAAAACAGTTGTCGCTACAATTGACTATTAAGATAATACATGAAAAAACGCCCACACTTATAATAGAGAATAGAAAGTAAAAATTAATTAAAGAAAAAAAAAATTCACAGTTCTATATTATAGATGATTACTCATCCATCTTTTTAATACAAACATGTATTTTTAAAATATATTTACAGATGATACAAATATATAATATTGATAGACTAAGATATATAGATGATACTTATAGATTATACCATCAAAGTATACTATTAAATAATATACAGACTAAAACTTCGAATTATATATATATACAAATTAAACACACAAACTATACAAGCAGATTATATATTTGAATTACAATACTTAACAAAAATAAGTTTAGTATATTGTCTACCAATAGATAAATATACAATATTTCTTTTTATTTTTTGTTTTTATTATGCAAAGGTTAGAGGCATAAGTCAAAGGCAGGACAACGGAGGTAGAAGTCGAAGGAGGAGGACGATGGTGAAGGCATGACGGAGGTTAAAGGAAGAGGGGCAATAGAGGTATAGAGAAGAGATTGGTGGTGTTCATACCAAATCATAAAAATCACATTTCAGCTTTTAATATAATTTTTAATTATTATATTATTCAAACATTTCGAATAATTAATTTACGGTGCTCGTCACATTCAATGGTAATAATATAGTGGTTCGTTCACAAATTACATAAAAATCACACTTTATGTTGTTGATTCACCTAAAAATCACATGAAACATGTGTTTATGGTTGATTTTGCCTTTAAAAACATATATGTTTCAACTAGTTTGTTTTTCATTTCTTTTACTTTTTTTTTTACCCACTCAATAAAAGTATTAAATATAAAAATAATAAATAAACTATTTTTATTTTTAAAATTATAAATAAGTTAAAACAATCAAACATTAAAGTTTTCTTAACTAGTATCTTAAAAGACATTGTATAAGAAATTAATAAGTAGAAAGTTTTTATTGAAGATTAAAATAAGATTGTATAGGATAATATACAAATACAATTTTTAATAATTTTTTTAATTTCTCAATCAACGCATTAAAGTTAGTAGTTGGCATTTTTCAACATTAAAATTAATCATTATTTTATATGTTACATGTTATTATTAGAAGTCCATCATGAAGTTGACACAAATAGTACAAGATTCAAGCTAAGCTTGCATTTTCTATGAAACGAGTTTGATATCCTTTACAATCATCAAATCTTGCTTTAGTAGATATAACTACTTAAAGAGATTTTTTGGTGTCAAAAGTAAAATTCTCTAGTTGATTTTTATTAGAATTCAGTTCGGCAAGTGAAGTTTTGGATTAAACTACACACTATTGAGTTTCAACTAATTATTAAATAGACAATAGTGTTTAATTCGATGATTTCTTACATGTCATTGATTTCTTATCTAGTAGTCACAAAAGTGTCATCATCTATTTACCATTTTATCTAATATAAACAAAAGGTTATGATTATCAATTTTTATTTTAAAATATTAGTTACAATCTCAACACAGTTTGCAAGTATTATTTGTTAGTTAAAAATCATACTAACATTTCTTTTTCTTTCTACCTTGTCGTTGCACGTACCATTATTATGCAAATCACTAATCTGCTTTGCTCGAAGAGTTTGATTCATAATTAGTTGGCAACTATTTGAAAGATTAGTTAATGTCTAAGGAATAATTGATTGTGTATGTTATGTATATCTGTAAAACAATAATTCCTCGCACCAAGTATTTGTTAATTAGTTTGGCTTAAAATACACGTTTTTTTTCTTCTGACTTACAAAACAAGTTGTTGATTACTACATCAGTGAATATTTAATTCAAGGGTCAATAACTTATGTTTACAGTAAATCTCTTTTTGGGTTCTTCAAATATATAAATAATATATTAACTTTTAATTTTAAATATATCATATAAATCATTTTATAATTCTGTCATCAAATTAATTCTTTTGGCACTAAATTAATCATGAAAATTGCATTAATTATTAGTTATTGAACAAAGAAATAATACATTAATTATTTTTGCGTAAAAACCTGAGATTTGAGAGAAGGATAATCTTTTATCATATCAACCATGCATAAACATATGATTAAAATCCGTAGTTTTATTTAAAAAAAATTTTGGTGCTGAATATTAATTTTAACTATCCATTTCAATTTTTTAATTGAGGTCTCAGGTTGTTATCTTTCACACTAATATGTTTTCTCTCAGTCGACATAATGTTTGGAGAATCAAAATTGTCTATCCTTTGAAGACTTCTGTCACTAGTACAGTAGTACTCAAGTAATTTAGCAGATCCCTACGCTAGCTGATGAACATTTTTTTAATGTATTATGGAAGTTCCTATTGATAATGTGTAGAAGTAATATATATATATATATATATATATATATATATATATATATATATATATATATATATAATAGCTCACAAAAATTAAAGAGGTAATTAATTTCTGCATTTTTTACATTGAAATTATTATTTTTAACTTATGCTTTTTTTCCATTAATTTTCTTATAACATGTATAAAAACGAGTATTTTAATACATATGTATAAGATAATTGTTGATGAAAAAAAAATATGATATAACAATGATGAGAAACACATTAAAACATTACTTAAAAGAACTAGAAAATTATACAAAATTTTATTTAACAGAGTTCGATTAATCTATCATGTATATATCTACAAAAAATATTTATTATCTCAAAATTTATTACATATAGGTTTTTTAATATCCTTCTTTCAAGTTTTGCATATGAAACTTGAAAACTCTCAGGTGAACCTTGAAAATTCTTGTTTTATAAGTTTTATGGACGAAACTTATAAATCATTTCTTCATAAGTTTTTCAGTGAAACTTAACAAATATTCTTTTGTAAGTTTTTTTGGCAAAACTTGAAAAACTCTCTTTCATATAACTCTATCTCACACTTAGGGCGACACTTCGCCCTCCTGTACAGATTTAGTAGTTCTTCTCATGTCAAAATTAGTCTTTATTTATTAACCTATAACACCGAAATATTAAAAGAAAACAATTTTTTAAAATAAATACATCATATTTCAATTCAAAATAATATCTAAGGGGACGCTTGGTACATGACAATTTTTTTCATGTCTAGAAATCATGACTCCTAAGAATCATGAAAATCTGTTTAGTTGGTCATAACTATTTCTGAGAATGTTTTTAAATGTTATTTGAGAATCAATAACTTTTGATGTATTAAATTAGCAAATACAAGTAACATGACATTTTTACCGCATTAAAATTTTATTTTTATCTCAAAAAAGTTAGTTTTCCACCTCTTCCATGGGAATCATTTCGTGGGAAACATATGCAAAAACCATTCCCAGGAAACACTGTTTCCTATGAATGTTATTTTTTAATAACAAACCAAATACGGAAAACTAACATTCCTAATGTCAAATTTCGAAAAAGTAAAAACTTTGTGTGTATCAAATGTCTCCTTAAAAAAGAAGAATAATAATATCTTTTGAAATATAAACATATATCAAGCTAAAATCTCATATGTGTTATTTTTTGCCTTTACTAAAATCTCATCTATCAAGCTTTTGGTCTCCTTCAACATATTCAACATAGCATGGTCTAAAGGTTACTTACATGTCAACTAAGATTCAAAACTTGTCCTTTTGATTAAACTCTCTAATCCTCAAGGAAAACTTAGAGATTCTCTAACTAAAGAAATGTCACTTAGCTCACTTGTATTCTTAAGTTATAAAGGAGAAAAGATCATATACACTTGATTATTTATTTTAAAAAAAGTTTAACTTGGTCAATGATCACAATTTTGCACTCTTACTTTTATCAAGGCAACACTTTATCAATTTAATAGGATATGATTAAAGGATAATCAATCCGTACTAAGGATTATATCTAGTTGACTCAAAAGCAACAAATTAAGTCAATTGTAAAATTTCAACAAGCATATGCAAATAAGGACATTACAAGTAGGCATTAGAAACACAAACAAGACAACTAGTTGAAGTTGCATCAATCAGATAATAAATTAGGAGAAGATGGACAATTGAATTTTTACAAGCGAGTAGGTAACATGCAAAAATAAGTTGTACATGAACCAGAGAGTTCGACTAAAGATTCTTTTTCATGAAACAACTATCTTAGATTAAAAAATCAAACTTAAGAGGTTCAACATGACTCAAAAAATGAGTTTCCAATAGTTTATGAAAGAATAGCATGCAAGCATTGTTCACCGCCACCCACACCAACACTAGCAACACGAGTGATACCACCAACCATTACTTATTACATGAGCAAGAAGTATCCAAACGACAAGCAAACAAAAGAATCAAGGAAAACAACCATGTTACAACACATAACCACACACAGAACACGTATTCAGACACATAGCACATAGTTCAGTTTGAATCAATTTAACTTAAATACCACTAAATGTGATACCCTTTGTATCACATACTATAAAAAAATCTCAATTAGTTATTTAAAAAGCCTTTAATGTATTTATAAAATCTATTTAATTAATTGAGATTATTTTGATAATGAGAGTTATTGGTAAAAAAAAATTATTCTCTAGTTTAATTATTATAGATAATTGTTTGAATTTCAAGATAGGAATAACTTAAAATGGATAACAAGCTTTTACTAATGGGTTACACACAGGATAGAGTTTAATATTTACTTATATAAATATATTAGTAAGGTCAAGATTGCCTCACTTTATACATTAACACACACTCGTGTAATTTGAAGAGAAAGGAGAATTAAAGATAGCTAGAGACCACCTTGGGGATACACTTATGGAATTTGGCATTTATCGAAGTAAGGGAGAGAGTGAAAATCTTGTTCTATGATGTGAGTTATCTACTGGGTAACGAGATTAACCCTTAATTTCATTTGTTTGTGTTTGATGTATGGGGATTAATCCCAATTTTGATTGTAATTATAAATTTGTACTATGGATTCCCTTGTATTCTAGATGTATTATTGAATTGTGATTGCGTTTCTGATCTATACAAATGCCTGTAATTGTAAAATCTATGAGTGTTTATGGGTTCTTATAGGAACCTTAATTAAGGATATAGTAAGTTGAACTAGTTAATAACAATTAATCTTTGTATGAGAGAATATAAAATTGGTAGTTTAATTGTATATATTTAGACTTTAATTGTGAATTGGTGCAAGAATAAAGAATTTATAGTTCAAATCCTTACTTCACACAGAGTTTTGAGTGGTTACGAAACTCTGTTTTTAATAACACGGTTGTGCTAACTATGAAGCACGCTCGTGCTTAAGTAAGCACACTTGTGTTGAATTTAAGCACAATTGTGCATCCTATTAAAGTTAGAATTGACTTTTTCAACCTTCATGAAAATTGTAATCCTAGATGTTAACTTTTAAATTCCATTAGAATCACTTAAAAAGGAGGGCTAAAACTCAACTTATGATCAAATTAGTGATCGAAGGTCAAGCTGTTTGATTTATGTTAAAACATTATGATTTTGTAATTTTTAAAAATAGTAGATGACAAAATTAACTCTCAAGGTCCATATAGAAGTTTTATATAATTGTCTTATCTTTCTAAAAAAAATCAAGATCAACTTGATAGTATGTATATAGCTCTAGATGTTGTGTTTGGATCATACGAGATCATATCAAATTAAGTTACGAAAATACAATTTGCGAGTAGTGATAGTGAATTGTTTTACCCTTTTATGTGTTTGATCCTATGAATGACTTTACCCTTTTATGTGTTTGATCCTATGAATGACTTTACCCTTTACAATATTGTAGACCCCTAAAATTGTCCGGGTCGGAAATAAGACTCGAAGACTCTCAAAGATCAAAGGAAAGTCAGCCAGAAGGACTCCCAGAAGACCATAGGATGACTATCTGTAGGTTTAGAGGTCTTAGAGTAGCCAAAAATAAGAAAGTGGGAGGTTTGGAGCTCAATACGGCCTCCTTGGAGTTCAGTACGGCCGTACTGCACATTTTGTACTACAATACGGCCGTACTGAAACCAATACGGCCGTATTGAAGTTTCTGTATTTCAATACGGCCGTACTGAATTCAATACGGCCGTATTGAAGTACAAAAACTCAATACGGGCCGTATTGACCCCAGGGGCCGTACTGCGCCTCATCCCTATAAATAGGACGTCATTTGGACGTCATTTGACACTTTTCCACACAGTTTGGACTCTCTCCTTGAGTATTCTGGGGTTTTTGAGCAGTGTTCTGCCCTAGAAATCGCTCTGAGAGTCAATCCGACGAAGTTCTTGAGTCACGAGCCATTTGCTTGAGTCTCGAACTTAGTCGAAGGGAAATCTTTTGGATTTCCATAGTCAAAAATTATTTTTTAGGAAGGAGCGAGCGAGCTTGTAGAGAGAGGGAGCGCCAAAAAGCCTCCTAGATTTCATTGATATAAAAGCACGCTTCAAAGGTTTCCTTTCCAAATCCTTTCTCTTATCGCTTTCCTTTATTGCTTTCTGATTGCTGCATTACATGTTTAAAGTTTTCATAATGTAGATATCTCGTTTATAATCGTTTACAATAAATAGGGGTAATTTAGTAATTTTACACTGTTATTTATGAAATAATCCGTCATAGGGAACCCGAAAGGGGCGCTGTGGGGTGCTAACACCTTCCCCGCACGTAACCGACTCCCTTACCCAACTCTGGTTGTAATGGCCAAGGTTGATTTATAAAATCAATTGCCTTAAATCTTTTTCCAATGTTTTGAGTAAAATATTGGTGGCGACTCCAAGAACCCTACCTTTTGCGAAAACCACTAATCTATGGAGGGTCCCGCTTGGGATTAACATGGATTAGTGAATCATTTAATAAAATTGTTAGTTCGATAAGGTCTCAGTTTGAGAATAAGTCGTTCTAACAATCCATCACTTTTCAAAACATTAATAAGAGTCCGACCATCGTCGCGAATGCCAAGGTCCGTTTCGGCGGGTGGCGACAGATGGCGACTCCGCTGGGGAAGCCTCGAGAGTCAGTCCCATTTAGTGATGGATTCTTTTCAAAAATAATAGTTTAAAATTACTTTATTACCCCTTACTTGTATGATAACATGCTTTATCTATTTGGCTTTAATAACTGTTGTATGTTTAAATTTCCGCAATTGTTTGAAATAAAAACTGTACACAAACCTTTGCACACAACAGTTCCCTCTATACCCGGGGGCATGAGTGGAAAGCCATAGGGAGTGGATGTTAGTACGGCCGGTTGTCGAATGGGTCTATAGGTGCCCGTAGACCGTTGTCGGAAAGCATCACTCAAGGTGATAACCATGAACTCAAGTCCGACAGTGCGTTGGAACTTTCCATCGACTTACGACGAGAGGAATTGGGTCCCTATAATGGGGGCACCTTGGGGGCCTCAGACCAGTGAGAACAGTTAGAACCACCTTGAATATGCACTTTTCTGCAAGATACCCCTACCTCGTGATTCGCTCGTGACTGCTCGTGGATGAGTGAATTGTGTGTGCATTGTTTATGTGACATTGTTTGAGCATACATTGCATTCTTTAAACATACAACATTCCCTTTTAAAATAAAAATAAATAGGAATAAGAATCTTCCATTACATGGTGTTAACATCTACCTTCATCACATTCATATAGGTAGTTTCCCTTTTCACCCAAAAATACAAAAAAATAATAAATACAAAATACCCAAAAAAAGAAAAAAGGGTTATTTATCCAAACCAAGCAATATCATGCATCATCTTAGGGACATCCTAAAAACATGATAATGCTTAGTTGAATAAACACAATGCATGCATATTCAACGTCATCATCTCATATCATGCATTCTTATCAAAGATCATGGAGGGATCTAGGTTTACATTTCATACATCCCTCCTAGTAATTCATTAATAATAGTAATAAAAAGAAAGAATTAATCGATGCGTATGTTCAAGATGGATCGCACGCCATTTGTTATTAAGTGTAAGCCAACAACCGCGCCAAGCGAGCGCACATCAACTCCGTTGTTGGTAATCAAGACGAGTAAAGGGGAAGGTCCGACACCGTTAAGGATCACTGCTCCAAGACCTTTCCCCTACGAATCAAATAAGGCTGTGCCATGGATATACGACATCCATTCTTCTGCCGACAGCGATATCTCCAACATCGCTGGACTTGGGGGCATGACTAGGAGTGGCAGGATCTACACTCCCGAAGATCTTCACGATAAAGCTCCTAAGAATAAAGGAAAAGAAAAGGAGAAAACCGAGGAAAATAAAGAATCCGAGGAGGAGACTGACGAGCTGTTAAAGTATATCCGACAGAGCGAGTACTCCATCGTGGATCAACTTCATAGGACGCCCGCAAAGATTACCCTATTGTCGTTGATCCTAAGCTCCGAACCGCATCGACAAGCTCTGTTGAAAGTCTTGAACGAAGCATACGTGTCGCACACTATCTCCCAAGACAAGTTTGAGGGGATTGTTAGTCACATCACGGCTAATGATCACCTCACTTTCACCGATGAAGAAATCCCCGCTGAGGGACCGAACCACAACAAGCCCTTGCACATCTCTTTAAAGTGCAAGGAATATCACATCGCTAAAGTCTTGGTGGATAACGGATCTTCCTTGAATGTGATGCCAAAAAGAACGTTCGATCAAATGGCAATCAAGGGAATCCAAATGCGCCCGAGCAATATGATCGTTCGAGCTTTCGACGGTTCTAAAAGAGAAGTGGTGGGAGAAGTCAATCTCCCAATCCAAATTGGACCCACCATCTTCAACGTCGAATTTCAAGTGATGGACATTACTCCCGCATACAGCTGTCTCCTCGGCCGACCTTGGATTCATGATGCGAAAGCTGTTCCTTCTACGCTCCACCAGAAAGTCAAATTCACAGTGGGTGACAAGCTGGTGACTGTACAAGCTGAAGATGACATACTCATCAGTAAGCCATCCACCATACCTTACGTGGATGCAGCAGAGGAAGCTCTAGAAACCGCCTTCCAAGCATTGGAGATTGCCAATGTTGAAACGTTTCCCCGAGAAATGAAGAAGGTAGCCTACATGCTCACCAAGAATGGATACTTGCCCGGACAGGGACTTGGCAAGGATTCCCAAGGGATTCCCGAGCTACCCATCATCAAAGATAATCCGGGGAAACAAGGGTTAGGATACAACCCTATTAAAGATCAAAGGACGAAGAGGAACCAAGATCCTCCTCGACGTTCTTTAAGCCAGATCTTTAGGAAGGCCGGTTCACAAGCGTCAAGGCCGGTCGTCGTCATCAAGTGTTCTTCTCCTTCCGATAGGGATGTATAGACCTGATGACTGTTAGAGATCACTCCTCGGGGACAGCCCGACCCTCGAGCCTCGATAGGGCACATGTTTCCATTATGATTATAATAAAATCATTCTTTATCATTTCTTACTGCTTCTCTTCTTGCTTACAATAAATTTCTAAACCGCATTATTTTTAACCCTGTTTGAATAAACATGAATGAGGTTAAAATCATCTTAATAACAATAAACCCAGATCATTTTTATGTGGAAGTGTGTATGACAACTTGGAGCACCTTCCCTTGGCCTCGACAAGTGCCATCATGGATAAAAAGAAATCCTTTAAAATAAAAGAAGCTCGGCAGGAAACCCAAAAAGGGGGCTGTGCAAAAATAAGAGCAAAAGACCCGCTAGGAATCCCACAAAAGGGTGACCTAGGCAAAAGTTAGGGTTGCAAAAATGAACAAAAACAAAAGTCCGCTAAAACGCCACAAAAGGGTGTTTTAGGCAAAAATAAGGACAATCAAAAAACAAAAGAAATCCATGATGGTACCATGAACCGAATTCAAAAAGAAAGGTTCAAGGGAAGCTATCTAAGTTGTCAAAATCACAACGTCAATAACAAGATTTTCTTAACTTCATAAGTGTTTAATCAAACAAGCTTAAACACATAAGCCTACCTTGGCCAACCATTCTTACAAAAACCATTTTTGAAAAAATAAATCCCCTCTAAAACACAAACTTCAGAACAAAAATATCTTTCCTTTCTTTTCTCTCTTGTCCCAAACGATTTTAGGATAATCTAGTGGAAACATGGAGATATAGTGGTCAATAGGAGGGTTGACACGTCTTCTAAAGGAAGGGGAGGATCACTGGGTTGATGACGCCCATCTCAATATAACACGCATCATTCCTTGGTTACAGAAATCGGCAGCGCACAGCCCGTCTAGAGGAATGGCAAGATTCAAACAAAGAAACGCATCGGTTAATTCTTTTGAAAAAATAAATCAAATAGAATTAGGTGCATCATACCGCATACATGCATACAGATGATAGGTGTACTGGAAGATCACTTATTCTCTGTTTATTGAAAAAAACAAACAAAAAAACAAAAAAAACAAAAAACAAAAAAACAAAAAAACAAAAAAAATATAAACTTCAGAAAAAACAATGCGCCCGTACCATGTTCAGTACACCCGTACTAAAATCAGGGTTATGAACAAATTTTCAACTCAATACGGGCGTACCGAAATGAATACGGCAGCATTGGCCATAACATCCACACCAATACGGACGTATTAAACGGCCCGTATTGGCCCATTCTCATTCATCACAACATCTTCATTCCTCTGCATACTTCATCTGTGAGTGTGTTTGAGATCCCTCCAACAGAAAAAGCCGAAAAATCGACAAAAAGGCAAAAATACAGAAAAAGCCAAAAATCAACAAAAAAAAGGCAAAATACAGAAAACCCAACAAATTGTACAAAATAACTGAGCCTGGAGAGGCTTGCCGAAATAATACTCCCTCATCAGAATAACTGAGCCTGGAGAGGCTTGCCGAAATAATACTCGTACAGAATAACTGAGCCTGGAGAGGCTTGCCGAAATAATACTCGTATAGAATAACTGAGCCTGGAGAGGCTTGCCGAAATAATACTCGTACAGAATAACCAAGCCTGGAGAGGCTTGCCGAAATAATACTCTCTCAGAATAATTGAGCCTGGAGAGGCTCGCCGAAATAATACTCCCTCATCAGAATAATTGAGCCTGGAGAGGCTTGCCGAAATAATACTCCCCAGAGATATCTCAGCTTCCACTCACGGGCCAAATTCCCCAGTGAGAGCTATCAAACAAAGATCAGCAAGATTCCCCAAGGAAGGCTTGATCATCCAAACAGAATATCCAAGTCGAAAGGACTCATACTTCCTCAGTGGAGAATAGCTTTCCAACTCAAGCAATGAGTGAAGCTAAGCCTGAAGAGGCTTTCTAAATAATACTCTGGGATACATAAGAACTTCAAATCCCCAGTCGCCTACTCAGAGGCACCCCTTCAAAAAAAAAAAAAAAAATCACAAAAGACAAATAAACATTCCCCAAGTGGAATCCGGCTCTCAGCCAAACATCAAGCGTCAAGATGATCTGCCTAACAGAAGAGGCTAATCACAATCAATGACAAAATCCCCCAGCGGATAATAGCCTACACAGAGGCAACAAAATCAGAAAAACAAAAAGAGTCACCCGAATAAGGATAACCGGGATACTCCACCAACGTCGAAAGGACGTCAGCCAATCATAAGGCATCGCTCACATCAGAAAAGAGCATCTTTGTGTCTACACCCCAAGGAATCAGAAATTCCTCAATGGGCACCAATTACGCAATGCAAAATTGGGACACAAGAACCTATGAGTAACTGCACATCCCCTAGACGGATCCCTGCGTTATCCATCCCTCAGTGGCACCAAAATCAAAAACAAATCGTCGAAGCAGCATCGTGGACTGTGGAGACAAAACCATCACAGATCCCTGGAGAGGGCAAACTCACATTTTCAGTGTCGTCAAGAACACGCTGGTATAGCCTGGAGAGGCGGTACTCGGCTACCCCGAGGTTGTCAAGAACACGGAGGTATGCAACTACCACGAGGTTGTCAAGAACACGTTGGTATAGCCTGGAGAGGCGGTACTCGGCTACCCCGAGGTTGTCAAGAACACGGAGGTATGCAACTACCACGAGGTTGTCAAGAACACGTTGGTATAGCCTGGAGAGGCGGTACTCGGCTACCCCGAGGTTGTCAAGAAAAGAACACGGAGGTATGCAACTACCACGAGGTTGTCAAGAACACGTTGGTATAGCCTGGAGAGGCGGTACTCGGCTACCCCGAGGTTGTCAAGAACACGGAGGTATGCAACTACCACGAGGTTGTCAAGAACACGTTGGTATAGCCTGGAGAGGCGGTACTCGGCTACCCCGAGGTTGTCAAGAACACGGAGGTATGCAACTACCACGAGGTTGTCAAGAACACGTTGGTATAGCCTGGAGAGGCGGTACTCGGCTACCCCGAGGTTGTCAAGAACACGGAGGTATGCAACTACCACGAGGTTGTCAAGAACACGTTGGTATAGCCTGGAGAGGCGGTACTCAGCTACCCCGAGGTTGTCAAGAACACGGAGGTATGCATGAGCCTGGAGAGGCGACGACTAATACTCAACCTGGAGAGGCTACTCAACAATTTTCCACCGGAAGACACTACAAGTCAGAAGGATGGCCTACTCCCCGGACAATTGGGTCAACTCCTTTACTTATCAAACGGTACACCAAAAGGCCGTTTGACTAAGTAAAGGGGGGGCAGCTGTAGACCCCTAAAATTGTCCGGGTCGGAAATAAGACTCGAAGACTCTCAAAGATCAAAGGAAAGTCAGCCAGAAGGACTCCCAGAAGACCATAGGATGACTATCTGTAGGTTTAGAGGTCTTAGAGTAGCCAAAAATAAGAAAGTGGGAGGTTTGGAGCTCAATACGGCCTCCTTGGAGTTCAGTACGGCCGTACTGCACATTTTGTACTACAATACGGCCGTACTGAAACCAATACGGCCGTATTGAAGTTTCTGTATTTCAATACGGCCGTACTGAATTCAATACGGCCGTATTGAAGTACAAAAACTCAATACGGGCCGTATTGACCCCAGGGGCCGTACTGCGCCTCATCCCTATAAATAGGACGTCATTTGGACGTCATTTGACACTTTTCCACACAGTTTGGACTCTCTCCTTGAGTATTCTGGGGTTTTTGAGCAGTGTTCTGCCCTAGAAATCGCTCTGAGAGTCAATCCGACGAAGTTCTTGAGTCACGAGCCATTTTCTTGAGTCTCGAACTTAGTCGAAGGGAAATCTTTTGGATTTCCATAGTCAAAAATTATTTTTTAGGAAGAAGCGAGCGAGCTTGTAGAGAGAGGGAGCGCCAAAAAGCCTCCTAGATTTCATTGATATAAAAGCACGCTTCAAAGGTTTCCTTTCCAAATCCTTTCTCTTATCGCTTTCCTTTATTGCTTTCTGATTGCTGCATTACATGTTTAAAGTTTTCATAATGTAGATATCTCGTTTATAATCGTTTACAATAAATAGGGGTAATTTAGTAATTTTACACTGTTATTTATGAAATAATCCGTCATAGGGAACCCGAAAGGGGCGCTGTGGGGTGCTAACACCTTCCCCGCACGTAACCGACTCCCTTACCCAACACTACAAGAAAATTGCGAATTAGAGAGGGAAAGATCCCTCGCAAATCCCTCGCAAATCCCTCGCTAAACGGAATAGCGAGGGAGTAGCGAGGGATTTGCGAGGGATCATTCCCTCGCTAAATTCAAGTCGCTAATTAGCGACGGATGCATATCCCTCGCAATTCCCTCGCAAAATTCCTTCGCTTTTCCCTCGCAAGCAGCTTCGCTAGTCCGTCGCAAATTTGTGCCGCTAATTCTTCGCTACCGCCTCGCAAACGTAGAACCTAAATTCCCTCGCTAATTGTATTTAATATTTCCTCACTAATCGTTCGCCACTCCGTCGCAATTATCCCTCGCAATATTGTCGCTAATTCCTCGCAACGCTGTAGCAATATATCAATTGAGGTCCTTCGCAAATCCCTCGCGAAACTCCCGCAAATATGTCCTTCGCAAATCCCTCGCTAATCCCTCGCAAATATGTCCCTCGCAAATCCCTCGCTAATCCCTCGCAAATATGTCCCTCGCAAATCCCTCGCTAAACCCTCGCAAATATGTCCCTCGCAAATCCCACGCGAATCCCTCGCAAATATGTCCCTCGCTAATCCCACGCAAATCCATCAAAGCATATGGATTGAGTTCCCTCGCGAATACCATGCTAATCCCTCGCGAAACCTTCGCAACATATCTTTTGAGTTTCCTCGCGAATCCCTCGCTAATATATCGCGAAACCTTCCTAATTTATCTATATATACATTATTCTTAATTTGATATTTTAAATAAATCTAAATCAACTACATAATTTTTTTTCAATTCGACATGATTTAAAATAAAAGTTGCATGTAACAATATCTTTTACAAAACCAAATTGTTAAATGTCTTACAAAATCCAACTTGTGCATACTATCTTAAAGAAACCCAAACTAATTAAGGTCTTACAAAAAGAAAAGCCAAATAACTAGTCATCGTAAATAGTAAGATTTATAACTGTAGTGACCCGTTCTTCTATCATAGGCGTAAGATTTGTAGAGGCACATGCAACCTCTGGAGATGAAGTTTGGGTAGAGCTACTAGTTCCAAGATCCAAGCTATTTCCCATGCCATGCACTCTTTTCTTCTTGTTTTCACCTGCAGCTTTTAACCAAAGATCAGAATCAATTACAGGATGAGATAAAGTGTCTTCTCCATATTCGACGAAAATTTTCGACGAAAATTTTCGTCAGAAATTTATGACGAACATTTCCGACAGAAATTTCTGTCAGAAATTTTGAAAACCGTTTCTGATGAAAATTTCCGTCAGAAATTATTAATTTAAAATTTTAAATAAATTTTTTAATATAACTAATTGATATCTTATAATTTAATACTTCCTGCATATAAAGATAAATTATGTAAAAGGCATAATATGCAACACAAAAATACAAATTGTTAACAAACTTACTTTAATTAAAAAGTTTGTTTACAAACATTTATTGAATAATTCATGAATTGTATGATGTTAAGCTACATAAACAACAATATCTGAGTCTGACAAAGCAGAAACTTCGTAAATTATAACAACTTGGCGTTTAGTCATTCAAAGTTTTCAGGCATTTGTCTAATTAATAAGATGAAAACATATCCACACATGCCACTGATGTCAGCTTATATACCTCCGGTAGAACTGTAAGTAACTCCAAGAATCCCGGTATATATTCTGGATAGGAATCCATCTCATCCCTAAGCCATTTCACTATACCACCATCCCCCCAGTCTTCTGCAGGCACGTGCACAGCCAACGCAGCCACTGCAATGCTAATCTACAGGTGTAGACAATTTTGAACAACACATTTGGGTACATTAAGTTTCCATATAAAAAGCCCAAAAGTAACCAATAAAAAAAACAACAAAGAAGACAGAAGGGTGCAAGAGACTTCTATTTGACACCTGTGTTCTGACTTTTGGAGGACCCTTGTGGAACTTTTTCAGCAAGGTCTGCATTCAAAAACAACTATGAAAGTAAAGCACATAAAGCATTGTTTCTACTTAAACACCTGCATGGTCATGGCAGGGAGTCCATAAACCAAACAATTTTTCGCAGTGCAGGTGAAAAACAGGAGTATATACACAATCCTTTTAAGAGGGAATCAAATACACATCCTAAACTTAAACACCCTATGAATAGCACCAAAAATACATAGACCCTCACTCACATTCAATGAGTCACGCAACGGCCGAAAAGCTGTGGAAGGGAATTCCTCAAAGTCCCTTTGTACCTAAATCATACCAAATCAAGTACTCAAAAACCACAAGAAGAAGTAGCCCTTGGGGTAAGTATTTAGCATTCTCAAACACCAATAAGCATTAACCAGACATCAACAGGAAGTAGAAGACCACAGTTACGTTGCTTCTCAAGGTCTGAGAACAAAATATCAAGGTTTCTAGATTGCTACTGGGATCATGAAGTAAATTATCAGCCACCTGCAGAAAAACATAAGTGCGGTTCGAAATTTAATTTCTGCACCGAATTACTGAGTTCACAATTCAAAGGAAAACAAAAATAAAAACCCTAAGTCTCTACAAAATCCAGAAGACACGGAAATAGAAACATTCGTAAAACACAGCTAGATAACTCGCAGAGAAGTTCACAGCTCCAGAAGCAACGACAATCGTCAAATCCAGCACCGGAAAACGATAACATCGACAAACCAAACAATCATCGAGTCATTCAGTGGAAATCAAACCAGCGCGCATGGAAGATAAAGACAAATAGGGAACGAAATGAAGCGAATCGAGGAAGCAGAGAACAGATTGAAGGAAGAACCTGCCACGCATCCAAAGTTCACTGGAAATCTTGGAGATAGCGATCGGCTTGCATGCGCACGGAGTCATCGGGCTTCCTTGCTGAAATCGAAATGAAATGAATCGAATCGCAGCAGCGATATATATAGGAAGAGGAAAACGAAGCTCAATCTGATTTATGGGTGGCTTTTTCAATCTCGGTGTTCTGGTTTGGGCACTGCGTTTGAAATGAGAGAGTGAGGGGTTTTTGGCGCCCGGTGGGAAAGGGTTGGAGCCGTCCTGGACCGGGAGACTTTCTCAGCCGTTTGATCCATTGACGCTAGGTGAACTTATATGTCTTGTGCTTTTAGCATAAGGGTTAAATTACATGATCTTGACACGTGGCCCACTTTACAGACCATCAACGTGTGATTTCTTTTATTTTATTTTTTTACTTTCGGTTCTTTAACTTTGGCATCACATTTTGTTTGAATTGAATTTCCTCTGTGCAACCAAGATTAATATTTTTTTTATTAAAATTACAATAACCACACTAGTATTCTAACTTAAAATATAATGTATTTTATCCCAACTTCCACCATTAAGAATTACAAGATTAATATTTTATCTTAGGTAAATTGCATTTTGTCTCATTATAATGTTTAATTTGAAATCTTCTCATCTAATTTTAATTTTGAAATCTTAATCTTCTAATTATGGTAAATCTTAATCTTAATCTTATCATGTTAAAAGAAAAATTTCGATGCAATAAAAAAATCTCATTATCTTTATTTATTTAATGCAATAAAAGAAAATTAATTTTTAATAACAATTATAAATATTTTTAAAATTAGTTTTTTCAACGGGGCAGGTGCATGTTGAGGGGTATGGGTAATTGCCCAAACAGTTTTTTTTTACTTAAATAGTTAATAAAAACAACTTTATCCATAAAAAATATTATTTCCATAAATATTTTATAAAAAATGAATGTTGAAAATTACAAGAAATAAGAAAGAGAATAAATTGGTACTAATTTTATCACTTTATCTTTTAATTTTTAGCATTTTTTAATGTTAAATAAATCGCATAAATCACAAATATACATTCATAGAATCTCAAATGAAATAAAAATAAAAATAAAAATTGTCACTCTATTCATGACAGTTGTAATTTTTTTTAAAAAAAATAGGTATTTTAATTTTTTCATAAAAGCATATATTTCTATAAAAAGAAAACTTATTATATTTTTAATTTGCAAACATAGTATAGCCTATTTTTTTTGTCCTTACTAAAAAAATTTCATGAATCTGTTATTGATGATAACTAAACAGACTTTAATTATTCCTAAAAAAATTATGATTTTTGAAATTTATAAATTTTATGAATTATAATTCTTAAGTATAAAACAATTTTTTGTGTACTAAATGTTCTTTTAAAATCATTTTTTAAGATGTTATAAAACATATTGATATATCAAATAATTTGGACATATCATATATAATTAATTTGATCTTTCAATCATTTTTTCTTATATATATATTTTCTAATTAAATTTAAAAGTGGTATATTAAGTATTATTTATTTGAATTGAATCATTTTGTCTTATACATATATTTTCTAATTAAACACTTTTATTTTATTTTAGTTTCTAACATATACAAAAATATTTTAAATTATCATAATTAAGAAAACAAGACATACACGGACTAAATTCATATTGTAAACATATAAATTATATTTAAAATTTATGATATATATATATATATGTGTGTGTGTGTGTGTGTGTTTTAAAAAATATATATGAGTGAAAATTCAGTTACTTCAAAAGTAACTCTTAAAAGAGTTATTTAATGAATGTAATTACGTTATATATTGAATTTATTATTCAATAAATTAAGTCTAAAAATTTGTATACTTTATCTTTTAATCAATAGTTTTATTTAATAGATAATTTTAGATAATATTTAATAATTTTTAAAATTAATATTAGATAATATTTAATAATTTTAAAATTATTTTTAAATATTGAATAATTAAAAAAATGAAGAAATAACAAATAAGATAAAAATATATATAAGTAAAATAAAAAGAAAAAAATATGAAGAATTTCAAATTCTTACTAGCAACAAAATCTCTTATTTGCGAGGGATTAGCGAAAAACCTTTTCCCTCACTAATTTGCGAGGGATTTGCGAGGGATTTGCGAGGGCTATACATTAGCGAGGGATTTGCGACAAGAAAACTCCCTCGCTAGATGAAAAATTCGTTTTTATATTTTGGCTCATAATTTGGCGAGGGATTTGCGAGGGCCTAAGTTCCTCGCTAAATAAGCACTAGCTTTAGCGACAGATTTGCGAGGAGATGAAGGTTGGTCGCAAAATGATCCTATTTAGCGAGGGAATTTAGCGAGGGATATAAATCCAAGCTATTTCCTCACTAATGAGCGAGGGATTAGAGAGGGACTGTATTCCTCGCCAGTCCCTCGCTAATTAGCGAGGAAATAGCTTGAATTTATATCCCTCGCTAAATTCCCTCGCTAATCTGCGAAATTCTTGTAGTGCAACTCTGGTTGTAATGGCCAAGGTTGATTTATAAAATCAATTGCCTTAAATCTTTTTCCAATGTTTTGAGTAAAATATTGGTGGCGACTCCAAGAACCCTACCTTTTGCGAAAACCACTAATCTATGGAGGGTCCCGCTTGGGATTAACATGGATTAGTGAATCATTTAATAAAATTGTTAGTTCGATAAGGTCTCAGTTTGAGAATAAGTCGTTCTAACAATCCATCACTTTTCAAAACATTAATAAGAGTCCGACCATCGTCGCGAATGCCAAGGTCCGTTTCGGCGGGTGGCGACAAATATTAATAATTAATTGAGGTATTTGATTCTAATTGAGGTATTTGAGTGAGTAGGTTGAGATTTGACCTTAAATATTAGGACTCGTTAATCAAGGTATACGTGACGTGCTTATGTGTATGATAATAATGTGGCGTGTTGTTGTGAACCATGTGATGGTCATGAGATGTGAAGTCTAAGTCAAACTTAGTAGTGTAAAAGTCTAAGAAAAATTGCTTAATTAGTCAGGATGTGATTATTGTAACTTGAGAATTGTGAATATCATTCATACGAACATGCATTAAGTCTTGTATGATATTCATCATATGTATAATTTGTTTTGTGATGGATATGATGCAAAATATGTTGCCAAGAAAAGTCTCCTTATGTAAAGGCTTAGACATTCATAACCTTGAGGACAACTAGGTTTAGGAGCTCCAGTCTCGTCCACTTGTATGCATAGGTTGAAACTTTTGCAACACAATTATCTCGATGTATCACTAGTGCATCTTCTCCTAGTGTAGAGTGCTATGAGGATTGTGACTGACATGATCTCCTAGACTACGCATGCCTTTGGATCGAGATATGTGATTTTATTAGCACCACACATGTATATAGTTTAGGAGAGTCTTGTCTATTGCATGAGTATAACATCCTCATTGATTGTAAATGATGAAGTTAGACATGAAACACATAGAAAGGAGCTAGGGTTGAATATGTGTGTGTGTAAGAAGAAATTTTAAGCTATTTTTTGTCCAATGCACTTTTAAATACCAGACTGTTATGCAGAATTTGCTTAACACAAGGTCATTGCATCTGGAAGATTTATCGTCTACTGAAGGAAAATGTTTCATATAACAATAATGATTAACGTTCATGCATTTTCCTTTTCAAGATAGTTTCATTTAAAGATAAGCAGTAGATAAAACTCTTCAGTATACTAGATATGTTAATCAAAGTTTGCGTCTGCATCTGAAAGATGATTTCACTTAGAGGTTATTAGTGGATGAAGTTTTTCACAAAGATTTGATAAGTAATGAAGATATGCGTATAAGAAATAGGAATTAGTAGTGCAAGTTATTTTATATTGGTTCACTCAAATCGAGCTACGTCTAGTCTCTTTCAACTGAAGGGTTCCGCTAGATAAACAATTAAGTATAAGTATTCTTTGATCAGGCTCTTCAGGCTCGTAGTGAGTATTGTGGACCACCCAGGTCAAAACCACTCCTAGTCCAAGTATTCTCGACCTCTCCAGGTCCTGAGTATTCTAGACCATCCTGGTCACGACCACTCCTGGTCACGGGTATTCTCAACCACTCGTGGTTGGCTAGCTTCACTCACCAGCTCTAGTATTCTTAAATCACTTCTGGTTCCCCAAGTATTCTCGACCACTCCTGGCACGCCAGCTTCACTCACCAGCGCTAGTATATTCTTATCAACCACTTATGGCTAGTAGTGAGTATTATGGACCACCTAGGTCAGAATCACTCCTGGTCCAAATATTCTCGACCACTCCTAGTCCACCAGTTTCACTCACCAGCGATAGTATTCTTTAATCAGCCTCTTCACGCTCGTAGTGAGTTTGACTAGCCTCTCCAGGCTTTAAAAGTATTATTTCCCTAGCCTCTTCAGGCTTTACAAATACCAACTAGGCAAGTTTGGTTTGAGTGTTTAGGTTGACCTAGTGAGTTTGACTCAACCACTCCTGGTTGGCTAGCTTCACTCACCAGCTCTAGTATTCTTAAATCACTTCTGGTTCCCCAAGTATTCTCGACCACTCCTGGCATGCCAGCTTCACTCACCAGCGCTAGTATATTCTTATCAACCACTTATGGCTAGTAGTGAGTATTGTGGACCACCTAGGTCATAATCACTCCTGGTCCAAATATTCTCGACCACTCCTAGCCCACCAGTTTCACTCACCAACGATAGTATTCTTTAATCAGCCTCTTCACGCTCGCAGTGAGTTTGACTAGCCTCTCCAGGCTTTAAAAGTATTCTTTCCCTAGCCTCTTCAGGCTTTACAAATACCAACTAGGCAAGTTTGGTTTGAGTGTTTATGTTACTCTCATAGAGAGGATACACAAGTTGATACACTCACTAAGGTTTTCATCTTTAGTTTTAGCAATGATCGAGTGTGGTTTACTCTCATAGAGAGGATACAAATCGTTACACTCCCTAAGGTACACATTCCTAAGTTACACTTAGAACTCCTTAGTCTACAGAGAAATACACTAAGGTACATTTGACTCTATATGCTCTGTCTCTGGCTTCGTTGCTATATGGGCTTGATATCACTTTTTTGTTCGTATTCGAAAAGCCAACCTTTCAAGGTTTGAAGTGGTGATATATATATGGTCTCGTAGAAATTTGCCCGTTGCAAGTTTCCGTTGAAGCAAATATAGTCGTTCAAGACTAGTTTGTTCTTCTCATTTAATGCTCAGGTTCATGCATTAAATTCTGCTTCTCGTTCATGGACACTGCATGTAATTTCCTTCATTTGTTAGCTGTTGTGTCTGACCTTAGCTAAGACCTAGGAACCTTTTTGTCCTTTTTTTGGTCTCGTAACTATAGAGTGTTGTCTTTATCTGAAAAAGTGATGTACTTTTTTTGACACATGCATGTTTTTGCTTTTGCGTGCTTTCCTTCTTCTTTTTCTTCTCTTCCTTTGATCACGTTATTATTTTGAGAGTACTTATGTGATTGTAGACAATTCCTGAGTAGTCCTTTGAGACTTGATTCTTTAAGTGTTGGCATGGTAATCTCCATCTGCGTCTATAGTCTCATGTGTCTCACGTCTTGTTCTTCATCTGAGTTTTTGACTTGATACTTTGACAGCTTCTATGGTTTGGTCAGTATTACAGACGGACAAGCTTGTCTTTGTCTAGAGTATCTTTCAGTCTGTGTTGTCCTTCTTCTTTCGTGTTTGATTTCTCTCTAACCTTAGACACATTCTTCGTCTGATTTTCTCTGATTAGATTAGTCAATGTGCAATTTAGAACTTTGAACTTCGTCTGAGTATTGGTGCATTGACTTCTCCTTTAGTCTAGTCAACTCTATAGATGGACTTTGTTTCCGTCTGAGTTCTTCTTTGGTCTGTATTGTTCTTTATGTGTTGTTGACTCCATTCTTGACCTTCCTTCATCTTACTTCTTATAGCGCTTGAATTTGTCTTTTGACACACCTTCATTTGATATTAGATCCATAGTTGTCTAGTGCACTCATTACACTTTGTCTGTTTTGTTGGCTTGAGTTGTCTGATTTTGATGACGTGCCTTGCGTTGATTGTTTATTCGTCAATGTTGACCATCTAGCTTTACTTGATGTTCAACCTATGTTTGCCTTGTTCACGCTTTAGTCCTGTTCTGGCTCATCATCTAATACTCCAAGGTTTCACCTTGTAGTAGGCTTCATCTAGTGTTTGTTGACCGTTCTTCTATTTTTGATCCGACCTAGTCTTGATGCTTGATCAACCATTTTCTAATTTTCTTGTTTAGTTTGCATAGGCTTCGTGGATTCTTGCATTTAATGTTTTCTTGCTGAATCTGCGTTTCACGAAGTCTTTTGTACTATTTGTTTGCTTCTATGTCTGACATTAATCATGACCTAGATATCTCTGTACTTTTCTGGTATTGTAGTTATAGAGGCGTTATCCTTTGCTGACTGGTAGGTGTACTTGCTCTGACACATCCAGCTTTGATTTGTGGATAAGCGTTAGTTCCTTTTTCTCTTCTCTTTTCTTCTATTTTGATGACTTCATGTGTTCTTCTGAGAGTGTGGATGCTAGGTAGTTCTTCTCGTTGTGACTTCAGACACAATCTAGCCTTATTGGTTTTCGTTTGTGTATTTGAGTCTCAGCTGTGCAAGCTCTTGACTCCATCTAGGAGGCTTTGACTTAGTTTTGTCCATTGTCCATGGTCTCGTATCATCTGAGGCTTCATTATTTTTCCTCTTGTGTTGGGCTTGATTTTGTTTGATTGTTTGATCTCCTCATCTGATGTCTTGTTAGCTTTTGCCCTTCATCTTGGTTGCTCGTGCTCTATTCTTTATTTCCTTTGTGTCTACGTTTGTGAGTGTCTTTGTCTGATGTATTTTCTTCAATTTTCCTGTACTTATGTCTTTATCTGAAACACTAACACACTTGTTAAAAATAACAATATGTATTATATTTGTATCATTCAAAACCTTATTGGGAGTTGCTTCGTCTGACTTAACAAATGATGGCTGATGATATGTGTAGTATAGACTTTGTTGCATGTTGTGGATTATTTGTGAACATATGTGTGTTGATTATTATATCTTGATTAATTGTTAACTACGAATATGAGTAATGTTGAATGTATGGGATAATGATTGTTGTTGCTATATATGATTATTGTTGTTTATTTGTGTGCACCTACTTGACCATAACTTACACAGGTAGTTAGAGTAAGATGATTTTCACTCTCTTTTTCTTTTATTGTTGTACTGGTGCTGGTTTGTAGGTGAGCTTAATTATGATAATGATGTACTTGAAGGCAAGGTTTAGACCTTGTGCTAAGAGTATTTTGATAGGATGTGACATCAGTGTAGTAATTAGGAATTCTTATTTTTAGTTAATTATTTTAAATTTCGTTGGTTGAATTAGTATTCATTTTAATTCTTATTTGTTGTAATTACTTTCTCAAACAATTTTGATTATTGTTTAGTTTTGGTTTGAATGTCATGCTTCTACCGATAAGGTTTTATGTATTTAGTAGAATTGTTTGTGAAACTCTTTTGATAAATTTGAATTAATATGTTGTGATAATATATCGAGTAGAAGATGTCACACTCCATAGAAATCATTTCTTGGAAAACCTATACAAAACCATTTACGAAAAACAATGTTTCTTAGGAATTAGTTTTTAAATGAAAAACCAAATGCGAGAAACATTCTCGATGTCAAATTCTCGAGAAAGTAAAAATTTTGTGTATCAAATGTTCCCCTAAAAAAAGAATAATATCTTTTAAAATCTAAACAGTATTTTAGATATTTAAATTTAATTTTTTTTTAAATAATCATTTATTTTAAATAACTAATAATTTTAATAAATAAATATTTTGAATATATAGTTTATATTAATTAAAATTTATAATCGATAAATACTTTTAAATATATAAACTATATTTTAAATTTATAATAAATAATTATATAATGATACAAAACTATCTTAACTATTAATATTTTAAAGTATTAATATAACTTAAATTTATAAATAATAACTTAAAAGGAGATAAAAGATTATTTTTTAAAAGAAATACTCTTATTAAAAAAATTACTTAAAAGATTCTAATTACAAAATAACTCTTTAAATTCTTCCTTCTAAAGAATTATTCTAATTTTTATGAGTATATATGATAACTAAATAGACCCTAAATAATACTATCGACATTTGACACGATGCACGTTGGGATCCACTCAGAATTCTAAACTTCCATTTCTCCACGTCTCCCCATTGTCTTTTTATTTGAGGATTGTGAAAGGTATCTCTTTGCCTTTCAACTTAGACAGGATGAGGAATTGAAGTTACCTTTCCTTTAATTTTCAAAAACATCATATCGTTTCAAAAGTATGTACAAAATGGCTATGGATCATTTGTACACCTTCCCCTTATAACCATCGTTCATAGTGCATTCAATATTTAACCAACGAAAATTCTAGCATCAAGTATTAAATCACGTGGTACATTGATCAAGTACTAGAATGTGTCGTTGTATATATTTATTGAGTTAATCACCTATATATTGTTAATATAAAGTTTTTTTACACTAGCAGTCAATCAAAGCCGTTAATAGTACTTTTTCATCTGCTCATTTAATTAAATTAAAATAAAAAAGACACTATTAACAACTTTGATTGACTGCTCGTATAAAAATTTTTACACTGATAATATATAGGTGATTAACTCATATTCATTTAATATTGAATGGATGAGATTCATTATCAACAATTTAGAATTTAAATTTTTTTTATATTTTGCAGTTTAGTCCCAATATAAAAATCAAATCTAAGCACCACTTAATTAACACTTTGTCCATTTGAAACCTTAGCAGAGTGCAAATTAAGTCCGTCTCATATTTGAAGTGATAATTTACCACTGATCATACAAAAAAAAAACAACTTTTTGACAACATTTAAAAAGTATTATATAATTATATATAAATGTTATTAATTTACTTTTATAACATATTATCAAATTTTGTATATAATTTATGTTAAAGACTTTTAATAATAATTTTACATAATTAAATAATATTTTTTTAAATATTATTAAAGTGATATTTTTATAATATTTTAATATATATGTTACCTTCAATTATATGTTATCAAAGTTCATTTATTTTAAGTATAATTCTATAGTTATATATATTATTTACGTGTCATTCATTTACTTGATGTGAAATTTTAATTTTAAAAAATAATTAAAAAACAAAATTGAAAAAAAAGTTGTTATTCATTTTATAGTAATATTTTTTATTTAAAATATTAAAAAATAACCTATTTATTTAATTTATAGTAACATTTTAATAAATATAAAGAAAAAAATATTATTTAAAAAGTAAAATGTAATAGTTAGTAGTTATCTGCTGGCACTTGATCAGTTGTTAAACTCCGCATGGATGTACCGACCAGTTACCGCGAACTTTTTGTAGACTTTCTAGCGAATCACCTATTTCAACTCTCGTAATTGGATTTTTATATCTAATTTTTATGAGGGTCTATTTTGCAAATACCAACAAGTTGCATAACCTGCTACCACCAGTCAAGATCGACCCTCATCGGACACCGATGTACCATGAATTTGGATCCTCTCCTGCAATTTTCTCTCTCCAGCCTCTCTCTTGCAACATTAATAGCCATTAAATATATCTAATGGTCCAAATTTAATCTTATAATTAATGTAACTTCTTAAATGATTAAATTTGAGTCATTAGATATATCTAATTGCTATTAATATTGCAAGAGAGAGGCTGGAGAGAGAAAATTGCAGGAGAGGATCCAAATTGATGTACCATGAAGTCATATACTTCAATGTAGAAGCATTCTTTAATGACAAATTTTATCCTACATTTATTTTTATTATAGTACATCGATAATTATAACTTGTTCTTTTTTACGATAATAGTACTAAAATTTAAACTTTTTTTGAAGTGGAAATTGGATCTTAGATTTTCTTTTTTGCAAATTATTCCAAAAAAAATGTTATTACAATCCTAATAGCATGTACCATATTCATTTTTTTTTTTGGAAAGTATGAAAACTAAAACAAAACAGACAACTCAAGACATAGAGTCTCTCCCTAACGGTAGCAGGATAAAGTCTGGAGGACTCTTCCAAAATACATTGGAACCTAGGTTTCGTACACCCCAATTAGCAAGCGTATGAGCTACTGAATTTATCTCTCGAGGGATATGACTTACGTAAACTACCCAGTCCCGAGCTAGCATTCGCTTAACACGACGAATAACATCATAGTGCTTATGCAGGTAATCCCTATTCGTTGACTGATCTTGAAACAGTGTAACAGCTCCCAGGCAATCACATTCGTAACTCACCTTCCGAAACCCACCTTCCCAACAAAACGATAAGCCATCCTCCAAGGCCAACAGCTCGGCACGTAACGCATCACCATGTAAGGCTCCACGCGAAAAACCCCCCGCCACATACCTGCCCAATCATGAATTGCTCCACCCATCCCCATAGCAAAAGTCCCACTCAACCAACTCCCGTCCGTGTTTAGTTTGACCCACGGATGCTCCGGAGGCCTCCATAGGGCTTGCTCCACCCATAAGCGCCTCTTAGCGTTATACACACTGTTCTCCACCGTAGACAGTATCACCTTCCGACGGACCGCCGAAATCTGCCAAAGCTCGCCGTTAAAGATCATGTTATTCCTAAACCACCAAACCCACCACAAGGTGATGGATAGCTTAATAGCATCCTTGTGCAAAATAATCCCCTTCATCCACTGAAAACAATCCATTACAGAGAAAGACCACCCCACACTAAACCCTAAACCCTAAACCCTAAACCCTAAACCCCAAACCTTCCAGACGACGTTGCATAAGCTTATAGGACGAAATTCTTTGAGGCTAACCGGATGGTTCACCTTCGGAATTAACACCATTTGTGTCTCCAAGAGTGATGTGTCTGAGAACCCCAACCGAAAGGCTTCATTCACTGTACGCCATAATTCATCACCCACAATAGGCCAATACTGCTTGAAAAAGAACGGTTGAAACCCATCTGGCCCTGGTGCCTTGAACGACTTCATGCTCATCACCGCCCGGCAAACCTCCTCCTTCGTGACTGGGGCAGTTAAGGCATATTGGGCCTTAACTCCCAAGCCAGGTGGAACCCCAGCATGCATGTCTAGAGACCCTTGTTCGTTGTCAACCGAGAAAAGATCCTTATAGAACCTGATTGCCTCAGTTTTCATGACCACAGGATCCGTATTGCCAAGACCCATCTGGTAAAAACAACCCCTGTATTTTGTTCCTCCGTCTTCTCGCGAGTGTTTGAGCATGGAAGAAGGACGTGTTACGGTACCCAAACCTCACCCACTTCTCTCTAGATTTCTGAAACCATAAATACTCCTCTTGAAGACAAGTTTCGTCCAACTCCACTTGTATAGCCTTCTCTAAGCGCGACAGGCTCTCTGATTCCCCTATCTCGAGTTGTAGTTGTACCCCTTTGAGGCGACGTTGGAGAGCCTTCTTTCTAGTAATGATATTCCCAAGCACTTATTTGTTAAACTTGATGGCATCTACTCGAACAGCTTGTAACCCATTAGCAAGGGTCGGCGTGCTACGACACCACGCCTCCCTAACAATTCGCTCAAAATCTTTATGGGTGGCCCATGCAGCTTGGAACCGAAATGGTCGATCCTGAGACTTGTCCCTTGAGCCGTCACGCCGCAGTAAAAGAGGGCAATGATCAGAATAGACCCTGCACAGATTCTCAACATATGCTTCCGGAAACATTGCTTGCCACGCGACGTTGCACACCGCACGGTCTAAACGCTTTGCCAGCACAACCCCACGTTGATTTCGATACCATGTAAAGCGAAGGCCCTTAGCCCCCATGTCGAGAAGATTACAATCATTCAAAACCTCTAGAAACTGTGATGCCCTTGCCATCGAGAAGCAACCACCCCTACACTCCGTTGACAACATAATTTCGTTGAAGTCCCCAAGCACTAGCCATGGCAGCGTAATCCGTCCCCCCAACTCCTGAAGATGAGCCCAAACCTGCTGTCTGAGTTCCACCCGAGGATTAACATAAACGGCAGTACAAACCCAACTCTTACTTCCTTCAACAACCGTAAACGAGATGGCCTGAGGGTGAGAGGCAAAGTCAGAGGTAGTAGCAGAGCAAGACATCGCCATCAAAACCCAAATACCCCTGAAATGCCCCGTAGCCTCAATGCTATAACACAACTTATAGTCCATCTTTTTCCAAAAGGATTCCACCGAAGAAAATTGGCAATGGGTTTCCAAAATAATAAAAATAGACGGGTGGTGGAGCCTTACTAACTCCGAAACCCTCCTTTTACCTTTGGCATTAACAGCCCCTCTAATGTTCCAACTCAAGATATTAAAATTTGTAATCATTAAATAAGGCAAGACACGACAGATACTCACGCCAACATGGCCTCCTCTTCCAATGGCTGGTCATACTGCATAATATCCTCCGTCCTCGGTATCTCTTATCCACTGTCCTCTGACTCATGAAGTACGTTGGTCTTGCAACCTGTTTGGAGCACACTGGAGGCCAAACTCCTATTCAAGTCCCCCGTCATTCCCTCGTGCATATCTCGTGGGTCTTTGAGAGGAGGACTGACTTGCGAACTACGGGCCTTATGAGAAATCACATCTGATAAAATATTACCGCCAGCTAGAATGGACTGTGGGTGGGCACCAAGATCCTCCACTGTGCTACGTTTCTTATTATCCTTAGTGGGTCCCATTATATTTTGATTCATATTCGTCACGTGGCCCACATCAATACGGCTTGCTCCTATTGCATGGTCCTGTTCACGTGGATTCACTATCACCGCACGTGGATTTTTAAAAACCTCACGTGATTCAGCCTCAAGGTGTATTCCCCTCGTAGGGTAACTCGAAATGGCATGATTCTTCTCCTTAATTTCCGCAGTCCCATTATGAGAGGAAGATCGACCCTTGCTCAACGGTTTCCCGAGATTTTGTTTCCGATTTCTTCGTTTCACGATCAACCATTCCCTATGCGGATCTGGCGTGATTTCCCCCCTAATATGCGGAGTTGATTGCTCTCCTGTTTGAGCAACAGAATCTGCACTATGCGGTAGGTCCCCTGACGGCTGCTCCACAGCCTCCTTCTCACCCACGCCGTTTGCCGTTGACTCAGGCCTAGCTGCATGTGGACAGTTCCGCAGAACATGCCCATAACAGCAGCACGAAGAGCACAACAAATGTAAACCCTCATACTTCACGTTATACCAAACACCATTGAGGAAAAATCTTCCTACGACTGGTTCATTTAGATTTATCTCTACACAGACCCGTGCAAACCTGCCCCGTGTCATGTTCAGAGTATTAAGGTCCACCTTGACCGGTTTCCCTATGGCTGATGCAATTGTTAGGAGAACACTCTCATCATAGAACATAACTCCAAGACCTGGAAACCTGATCCAGACGAGAGTACTGTCAACCTTCGTTGCTGAAGCTACGAACTCCGGGGACCATGGCTTAACAATCAGGTAGTGATCAAAGAGCATCCAAGGGCCCCCGTGCATGACCTGTTCTCTATCCGCCTCCAAATCAAACTTCACCATGAAGTAACCATTTGACACGTCCAGCAACTCGAGACCTCCTTGAACCTTCCACAAGGCAGGCAGCCTGTCCCGCAAGGTTAAGAACCCCACATCTCTTCCTAGCAACTTGATCACTAGACACTATTCCCATGGTTCACACAAATGCTTAAGAGTAGGTGTCGTGATGCTGAACTTGGGTAGCAACCGATCTCCACCCTCAAATTCCAACGTCATAGCCCCCTCCTTAATAAGATCTCGAACAGCCGGCCACTTAGCCGGGGCACCCAGTACCTTCTCCTTGAAGGTCATTGTCTAGCTCATCTTGAGGCCCCCAACGCCCCCATTCGGCGGCTCCGATGGTGGTTGGCTCCCCATAGGCATTCCCCAAATCCTCTCCATCTACTTAAGAGGCGGAGAATACTTAGATGCTTTAATTGCATGTACCATATTCTTAATGAAAAATAATTCTTTCAAATTAATATTCTTACTTAATGTCAACATGAGATTATTTAATTTATATATATTTCTGTCTTCATATAAATGTTTACAATTTTAAATTTTATTTATTTTCAACGTGAGAAATTTTATATTTTATGATTTTTTATCATATTAAGGTTAATTTTACTTCATATTCTATATATCCATTTTTTTTGTTCTGTAACTTTCTCAAAACGTACGTGATAAGATAAATCCACTAGCTAGTGATGTACAAGAAAACATTTTTCTTGTCAATATATCTATTATAACCATTAGTCCACTACGATCCAGCGTTTTACATTAAAATCAAGAAAAATACATATATGATTTAGCATAATCTTATTTGTCCTACTAGACGATGTGACAATATGTAGGTCACAAGGATCAATATATGTTGGTTACTTTCAGCAATAATTTAATATATATATATATATATATATATATATATATATATATATATATATATTTATAAGTTCTTATCATACAGATGAAGTGTACAAAATTTTACCAAAATAAAATATCAAATAGTCTTAATATTAAATCATTAGAAATAACTATCTTAATTATTTTTATAAAAAAAATCCCATTTCATTTGTAAATTTTTGTATTAAGTACGTATGTTATTTTAAAGAAAATTTCATGCTTCTCTAATTTTTATTTTTTTTTATAAAAAAAGAAGTAGTATATCTTAAAAATAAAAAATAAAAAATAAAAAATCCTAGTACGTAGCCAAAAACAAAAGTGTGAGGAATGACTTGGAGGTTTTTGAATAAGACATTGTCGTTTTGAAATGGTCCCAATCGGAGACAACTATAAAGCTTCCTTTTAAAGTGATGATGATCGTGAAATGATAGCAAAGGTAAAGCATTGGAAAACAATTTATTTCCCTTCATCCTTCCCCCAAATGATTAGGTCCTTTGCCTGCCTTTACGACTTTTGCCTCTCTTCATTCAAGTAACAAAAAGGAAAAGGAAAAGAAAAAGAAAGATATACGTTAATAAAATATTTAATGTCGTCAAACATAACTCCTACACATGCTTCTTTGAAATCATTAAAAGTTAAAAATAATTGACTCGATTTAATTAAAGTAATTAAAAAAATCAAATCTTATACGATAAAAATATTATAACATGGAAAAAGTTAAGATGTTTTTTTTTATGCTTATGATGTATTGTAATTAAAAAAGAAAAAAAATGTGTTATTTTTTCATTGTCTCTTCTAAGATTGTTTGCATATTTGGATCAATTTTGAGAGGAAAAATCATTGGATTTGATCTTTTTGGTTTTATTTTTTTACCATCAATTCAATTTTGTTTAAACATATTTTAGTTTGAATTTGATTGGTTTTTGAATTTTCATATAACTGTAATATTTTTATGGATAAAATAAATTATTAATATCAATAATAATTAATAATAATAAAAGTCTTCATATACGAACTCAAATAATTTATCAATACTCAATAACATAATAATTATATAATCACTAACTTAAAAAATAAATAAATAACAATCAACGGTATAATTTTGCAGTACATCAATAGATATTCAGTTTATCACATTATAGAATACCATTTTAAATTTTAAAAAAAATTGTATTGGCTAATCAAATGATTTGTTGTCCCCTAGGGAAAGATAGAAATTAGCTTTAATGTTTGTGGTAGAATAGTGAACACCAAAAAATAATTTAAGTTGGTAATTGATAAATATGGACATTGGACAATTATTTTAACCGGTTAAAAAAAGTAAAGACAATAGTAGTAAACATCATTTTAAGTATAAGTGATAATTTAATTTTAATAATAAATTAATAGCAATATATATTTGATAATAAGAAAATGTTCGGTTTGATTTGGATTTTGATCGATTTTTCATTGGAACCAAAAATCAATTCAATCAAATTAAAATAATTGAATTTTTAGTTTTTAATTTTTTAATTTTTAATTTTTAATTTTTTCGGTTTGGTTGTTGGACTATTTATTATGAACACATTAATCTCTTTTTCCTTTTAAGATTTTTTAGTTAAGGTCATTTAGTTATGGATTTCCATCATAAAACTTAACTCGCTAATTTGTTATAGAAAAGGTCTAATATTAATCGATTTCCATTTATATTTAGTGAAGAAAATTTACTAGTTAACATGTTGCTAATTCAATAGTTATTATGTCTTTGCAAATTGATAGAGACAATTTTTGTCACAAGTATAATACCACTTTGGTCATTGACTTCATAGGGACGATGTCATAGTAGTCTTTGTGTTAGAAAAAATGAAATGTTAATCTTTAACTTTAATCTCTGTCACACAAATTGATTCTTATTGTAATTGAAACTGTAACTCTTTCTGTTACGCTATTAATTAGCACATTATATGCCATATAAACAATGATGTAGTTTGTCATTTAGATGGGGAACGATGACTAGCTAAGCAGGAACTTAAATGACAAATCTTTTGTCTAACTTTTGTGATAAAATGGAAATACAAAAATGGTTAAAAAAATATTAGGAATCTTTAACAATTAGGCTAAATAGTTAATATCTTTATTTTTTTAATTTTTAAACATGATCCACTTTTTAGAATGGTTATATTTTAATTGATCGATCTAAAAAATAGTCTTCTATGGACTAATTTTTATTATAATCAATTTAGAATGTTAATGCTTTTAAAAAAAATTCTAGATTTAATTTTCTAGATTATTTAATCAATTATAGATCAATTTCTTGTACAACAAATTGAAAAATTAACTTTTTAGATTAGTTAAAATACAACCAATCTAATAAGTCATGTTAAACCTCACCTTATATACATGCAAAATCCCTTTTCTCTCAAATAATATAATATTATTTCTTTCTCATATATTTGTTGTTATTATTTTTGTGCCCTTCATTCTCTACATTGTTTTTATTTTTTACCCTCCATTCTTGTCTTTTTGTTCGTAGTCCTCGTCGTTTGTTGTTGTCACTACTCTTAAAAAGTGTGTTTATCATAATTATTGTACATATTTGAACCCTGTTTCACTTTGTTAGTGTGTTTCTCATTGTGTATGCTTGCACCAATTTTTGTATTTAAAAATGTAAAAAAATTGTATGTGTTTACATGCTATAACTTGTGTATTACATGTTTTTACATTCCATAATGTGACTCTATATTTGCATTATGTGTGATGAATATGTTGTTTTCATTATATGTTAACAATACATATGAAGAATTCACAACCCTAAAATTGTAGGTTAGGGATTCGGTCAACCCACATCCTCTATTGTGATAGAGTAGTGAAGGAAAATTTCTATTTAATTTTGATCCATTCGGAAAACACCAAGGAAAAAACCATGAAAAGTATAGGAGTTATATGACATTTTTGGGATGAGTAATTCATATACACAAATATTTACACACACATGCTTGGGATGATTTTATCTAGAGTCGATAGGACCCAAGATCTTTAGTTATAAAATTATATGTTTTATTCATTTAATTGATAAACGTATTAATTTAATAGGTTTTATATTTTATTGATTTATTATTGTTAACAAGAAAAATAAAGAAAAGTAATTGAAATTCAAGTAAATAATGTATATACCTCCCCATATTTAAAGAAAAAATGGTTAAAAAGAAGTTGAAACAATATTAGGATGTAACTATTACATCATTTAATAATTTTTATAAATATGAATTTTATTGATCAACCGCTAAATTATAACTTCATATTACTTTATATGTATATATCAAATTTTTGTTAATATTAAATAATAATTTGAAGGTAATCAAAATATTTATATTTTAGTTATTCAATTTTAACTTTTAAAATAACTAAAATATGAATATTTTGATAACTTTCAAATTGGTATATAATTTTAACAAAAATTAATATATACATACAAGATAATATGAAATTATAATTTAGTACTTGAATAAAAAATTTATGTTTATAAAAATTATTAAATAATGTAATAGTTGATAAATATTATATTATTATCATTTAAACCTTTTATATATATAAATAAAGAGAGAGACAGCTAGATAATCTCACATGAAATGAAATACTTTCCGAAAATTATACTCTCTTTTTTTTGGTTGAAATAAAACATTATATTGTTAACCCCTGTTTTATGGCCATAGTCATCTCCTTAGGTGAGAGATTACTTAAGTTGAATGCATGAATCTTGTAACATTATTGTTATGGTTAACTTCAAGTTCGGGTTATCAACAAGCTTCAATGCTTGATTACGAGAGGGGAAGTCTGAAGATTCTTTTGGTCCCTCTCAATCCACTGACAAACAAGTCAAAAGTTGCAATTAGAGTGCCTTGAGAAGAAAATACCTTCCACATGTCTCATCAAAATTTAAAGGCTGGCTGAGGAGATTAGACCTAGCCACGTAGTTAAAGTTCCCCAAGTGCCTAATTCAACATGAAATTGGGGTCCAATTGGGACTCCCTTTCTAAGTAATAATAAGGGCTACAAATTGATGACTTAAATTAAGTTTCAAAAAGAGCCTATAAATTTTTTAATTATTTTTTTTAGCTTAACTATATTTTCATTTTTTATATTTTAATTTCTACCCTATTTTGATCGTTATTTTTATTATAATCATTTATATTTAATTCGCCCAATTTTTTAATTGGTGAAATTTCTCACTTTAAATTTTATTCAATAATTATAAATATAATGTGGCATTAATTCGTAAAATTGATAATAAAAAATATTTAAACAAAAAATAAGGAAATGTTGGATGAAATTTATAATGAGAGATTTAATTTTAATAATCAAGAAACTATGAATATTCATATTAAATATAAATAATTATAATTATGGAAACCAACATTACACTAGGCTAAAGTATGGGGGGGAAAAAAACATTGCACATGCAGTCTTTTGTTCTACACACAAAAAAAAGGTGTGGAAGTATCAATAATATTCTGTTTAAATTATTTTAAAAATTAGCATCAAATGACTTTTCTATTTTTATATAATATTTACTTTTTAGTAAAATTATTTTAGTATTTTTATTTATTATCATATTCTTATGGAAACAAGTTAATGTTATTTTTTATAGATTGATACTTTTTACCGCATTACTTATTTTATTATATTTGACACAAAATTTATAACTTTTTAAAAAACAATATGATGTTCTTTTCCGAAACGGTGTACGGAAGTGAGTTGGACTCAAAGCACTCTCATTAATATACTCATGATTCAAATAAGGTCCACATGGTTATGCTTTATTATTGATTATAATTATAACTTTTTTTATCCTTCGATTTTTCATTTGTAAGTAAGACATATATAGATTGAAAAAATGACTTATGGATACACATGTAATTAGTAAACATCAAAGAGAGAAAAAAGATAGAAAAAATATATAATAAATTATAGAATGTGATAAGTAGAGATATAGAAGAAAAAAATGGATGATCTATTGAGAATTAGTAATATTAAATTGTCCAAAATATAATAGTCAGATTGATAAATATTTATTAGAGGAGTGATTCAAAATTCTAAAGACAGATTCATTGTTGTTTTTACTAGAAGAATGGATAGCTGTTCAGTTATTTAATCAGAATTGTGAACTATTTTGCAGGAGTTTCAGCTTATTGTAGATTATCAACTAGACATACTTGAATTAAACTCTTTGAAAGTAATTAATCTGTTGAAAGACGGGTATGCTAGGAATTATCCTTGTGCTAATATAATTTAGAAGATTCGCCAGTTATTCAATATTTTTTCGAGTTTTTCAATTTCGCATATTTTTAGAGAAAGCAATTCAGTGACGGATTTGCTAGCCATATATAAAGTTGTGTCAGGGGAGAATTTTATTGTTTATGATTCTCCCCTGTTTTCTCCTCTCCTTATTAACTGTTGATTTAGCAAGAGTAGTTTAAATTTTGTTTTTTTTTTTAGCTTTTAAGCCCCCTATTTCAAAAAAATGAAAAAAAAAACTAGTGCTCAATAGTAATTAGTTAAAGAATTATAAGTAAAATTTTATTAAAAAAGTAAGCAGACATTTAGTAAAAGGAGAAAAATTAATATTTAAATTATATTTTAAAGAATCATAAATTCAAAGAATCGTGATTATTATGAATGATTAAATTTATTTGATTGATTATAAATGTTTTTTAAAATATTTATGAATGTTATTTGATAATCAATTTTTTTTTTACTGTATTAACGGAGTAAATTAAGATAACCTAACATTTTAGAATTTAAGATTTAAGTTAATATAATATGTTATCATAATAAAACATTCATTTTAATTAATGAATGTTAGATCCTCACAACTTCATAAAAATAATTTGATAAAAAATTTGTATAAAAAATTATTATCAAGAAATTATATTTCTTAAAAATATTATTTTTAAATAATAAATCAAATATGAGAAACTAGTATTTTTATCTTTAAATTCATGAAAATACAAAAACATTTCACATAACTAACTTTAAAAATCTTTTTTATCTCTATAAATATATAAAAATTTGTTTTTAATCTTTTATTTACAGTCATTTTAATTACTATAATTATGTATAACAAAATAACTTTAACCTCTAAACTACAAATTCGTTTTAATATATATTAGTATTACCACTTAATTTGGAAACAAGATATATATTTTATTATTAATTTGAATGTACAGTCGTAAAATCGTGCCGACTATAATTTCCTTATTTACGTATTAGAATATAAATTGAATGGTCTAACTAATTGATTGAATTAAAATATATAATTATCAAATGACAATAATGATAATAATAATAATACTTATTATTATTATAATAAATAGTAAATAATTAATTTATAGTAATTAATATTAAGATAGTTGCAAATCTGCCAAAGGAAAAAAATAGTTTTAAATTAAAATTTGAAATATAGTTTTATATTTCAAATTTATAATGTTTTATAGTTTAATTAAATATAAATTGAATAATTCAATTAATTGATTGGATTATAATATATAATTGCTGTCGAATTATTATATAAAAATAATACATACATATTAATTGAATGATTGAATTATAATATACACTTATTATACAATTGATATAATTAAATATATTTATGTATAAAAAAATAAAATAAAAATCATTAAATTTTTATATATAAAAAATAAATATAGTATTATCACATGATATCTACCTACATGATAAAATTTTCTTTTATAATATATAATAGATAAATTTAAATTTTATTTATTCGTTTTCGTATTCTACTAATTGAATGACAACATTGTGATGTTTCCTATTTCTAAAATTGCTGAACATTTTGGGAATAGGAAGAATGAATATGTTGGTTCCACTTCGTTTGTAGATATGTAGGAAGATCTGGGAGATAACAAGCATTCAGAATTGGGCCAAACATGGAGCCCAAGAAAAGTCAAGTATTGTTAGTCAATAGTCACATAACAACAATAATGTTTGGGACAATAAGATTTTGTCAAAAAAAATAGGTGGATATCGAAATTGGGCCAAAGAAAGTTAACCCAATTGTGAAGGCGGTATCTGAAAGCAAATAGCACGTGGAAACTATTCCCAATCTTTTCACATCACACTAGCTCGTCCAATTGTTGCAAATGTTGTTCGTCACTGATATTTTTGTTGGCTCACTATTTTCAAACAACTGGAGTTTGAATTAGTTCTATACAATTTTTGACAATTATCTACATGTTGAGAATATGCTTAAATATTTATAATTTGAATTTTTAGAAAATTTCTTATGTTTTAAATTTTTATGATATTGTTAGTTTGTTGGAATTTTCAATTGAGACTTTGTGGTTGTGTTATGGTGCCTTTGGCGCAAACGAAATGAGAAGATATGGAATGAATGGAAACAATCATGACTTCGAGCTAATAAACGTGAGGAACAGCAACCAACTTCTCAACAACACTGATGGAGAAAGTCATCCAAAGGAAACCTGAAATGCAACTCTATGCATCTATTTTTTCTGAAAACAACTACTTTGGAGTAAGGATGCGTTAGGATACAAACAAGTCCTACATCGATAAAATAAGATAAGAAATAATAATTTATATATCACAAACATACTTCAATGATTGAGAAGCCTTTTGAGTGATGACCAAAAGCAAAACCTAAAACGAACAATATCTCATCATTGTAACAGAATGTAACAGGAACATACGGAGTATGGTTCTCTTATAAATAAGTGTCAACTATTTTTCAACGTATTTCAAAACTTGATGGTAAAATTCTTGTAAAGACATCATGATCTTATACTAGTTTCAAATTTTTTTATTTTATTCTTATATGTATTGCCTCTTTTATTATAAATGAAATTGCCTAAGTTTATTCTCTTAAAAAGAATTTTAAAAAAAGTATTTTTAAACATTTTTATTTAATTTAAGAATTTTTAGGAATTTTTTATTTCTTGTTTATTTCAATTTTTTTTTTATCGTTTTTACTTATAATTCTTTTAAGTTTTTAAAACAAATTTTTAATAGTTACCCATAAGTTATTGATTCAAGTTATATTAGATATAAGAGATGTATATATTATTAAGTGATGGAAGTGTAATTTATGAAAAGTCATGAGTTTTATTTTATCTTTTTGGTCTAATTGGAGTTTTTATGTCTTTGTTGTTTATAAGATTAGGTACGATCTAAACTTAAATTTATTTTATTATCTTCACTATAAGAATAATATAAATTTTTTACGAACATAATTCGTCCATAAAAAAAAATTCGTGGAAAAAAGAAAATTTTTAACGAATGTAAATTTGTAGGAGAAAGGAGCGTTGGAGAAAAACATTTGTCAATAATATCACTTACTTTTCTAATGAATTTTTTTTTATATAAAATTTGTTAAAAATATAATTTTTTTTTGATAGATTTATATTTGTCAAAAATTATTCGTTATTTTTCTTATAGTACTTCTTTTTAGCCGATTACTATTCTTTTTCCCTTTTGTGTATGCTGAAATTAATAAAAGATAATTTTGTGAAAATAATATATATAAAAAAAATCAGAATTAATGTCACAAACCTTTTTCACAATTAAAAAACGTGTTCATAGATTGATTTTGGTGTAGGTATCATTCTCGTACTAATGCATAAAATAATAATAGAATAACAGTGAAACTTCAAAAAAAATATTTTACAAAAAAAATTACTTAATCAAGTTTTTATTACTAATTAAGTTATAACAACAAAATAAACTTATGAATAGAAAGGGTAAAGAAATGTGTATTGAATTTGACATTTTCTTGATCTGACAACTTTTGGGATCATATTTTGATTTTTTTTTATTCATTACACATTGTGATAATTTGATGTATCCAAGATTTTTTTTATCCTTTTTTTACGGAAAATAATATATTTTTGAAATTTTTCCAGAGATAATAATAATAATAATTGTTCTTACCGGAATATGTCGTAGGGACGATCTTCCAAGTAAGATTGGTGAGCCTCCTTCGCTGGTACGCTTGATGCTCTAAGATGGGGGTGGTACCTGCAAAAGAGACTCCGATGCTAAAGTTAGGGTTTGTATGAGTAATAGTCTCGTATAAGTAATGCACGTACCTTGGAGTGAATTAGGGTTGTTTTGGGCTCTGGGCCTGAGATAAGATATGATAGCAGATCTCGTCTGGGGCGAGATCTTCGGTAAACAGTGATTAGATAATGGATCTCGTATGGGCGACATTCTCGGGAATCAGTTGTGATTCACCTGAATGCCGAGCTGACGTCGTATGACGCGTGCCTGAGATCATCTTGCACTGTGATGCCGAGCTGACGTCATATGATGCGTGCCCGAGATCATTTTGCACTGTGATGCCGAACTTGGAGCTCGGCTTCGCGGTACGGTCAGTACACTAGCCCCCCGAGCTCCAAAGACCGTAGGTCGAGGAGTTAAGACCGAGCTCGCTAGGGGGAAGTGACCCTTCGCGTATGTCCGCCTGTCAAGATGCCACGCGTGCAAAAGTTGTTTCGTATTTCGAAACGCGAGGTCGGCGCGTTAGTGGTCGACATGACGGTTATGCAATGATGGCTTCCTCTATCATAATGGGTCTCATTTAATGTGTGGTCAGGCGTGTCCCTTGGGTGACACGTGTCGTGACCGTTTTGAAATTCTAGGGGAGAGTTTTTTCTTTTCTCTCACTTGCGCCTCCTTGCCTTTTTCACTTGGCTCTTTTCCATTCTTGTGGCTTCTTGTGCACGCCGTTTCTCTCATTTTCGTCCATCTTCCGCCTCCGTTTAAGTCACCTTTCCGGTAACCCCTTCGTTGTTAGGGTTAATTTCTGAGGGAGAGTACCAGGTGCTTCCTTTCTACAGTCTTCTTTTTCCTTCTTCCCCGACCTTCTTCGAGTCTTTCTCGTCTTTTCCATGGCTGGGGGAAGTGGTGCCGGTCCTTCTGTGCCTTCTCGGGGCAAGGCGCGTGGTAAGGCGGTGGCTACCGGGAAGGTCGCCGCCGAAAAGAGGGCGGACCCGCCTCCGTCTGAGGACTTGGAGCTAGGCATTCCTGGGTACGCCTGGGTTAAGCGTGAGATGGCTAAGGTCGGGAGCGTGTTCAAATCGTTTTTAGAGGTCAACGCGATTTGGTGAACACACAGAATTTGTGACCCCTCTATTTCTCGGATGATTCGGCTGGAGCCTTGTCCGACTAGTGAGGGCGTGTACATGGGGAGCCCTACCGACCCTCCTCATTTCTATGTTTACCAGTGTTTTTTCAGGGACTTGGGTGTCCGTCTTCCTTTCACTCAGTTTTAGTGTGATTTTCTGAATTACGTCAACGTGGCTCCTAGCCAGCTGCATCCCAACAGTTGGGGTTTCTTAAGGGCGTTTCAAGTCTTGTGTGTGGTTCTAGGGATAGAGGTGTCCCTTCGGGTCTTTCTCCACTTCTATCAGTTGAAGGCGGGTGCTCCGCCTTATGGCGTTCTTTCTTTGAACGAGGGTAGAGATAGGGGTTTATTCAGCTTTTACTCTCAGTCTTACAAGAATTACAGGCAGGGATTCTTCCGGGTTGCCCTTGTCGGCGTCGACCCTCTGGAGGATGAGGTGTTTCACTTTGGCGGTTTGCCAAGATTTCCTTTTTATTGGTGCCCGACCCGTCCGGGTTTCACGGGGTGGACCCTTCGCAGCTGACGGCTCTGAAGGCGGCCGCCATTGAGGGTCTTAAGGCACTTTCCCGGCCGCTGGACTGTAAACTCATCCTGTCGCTCGAGAATTCGGCGCATAGGGAAAGGGGCTTGGAGAGTGAGTATTTTACATCTTGGTATTTTGTTGAGGTTTGTGTAGTCTTTCTTTGCTGACGTGCCTTATTTTTTTTCTGTAGGCGTTATAGGAAAAGACTTGTGGCTCAAGCTGAAGCCCCGCTTCGACGTGACCGAGCTCGGGGTTTCCGAGCCTCTAGAGGAGGAGGTTTCCCCTCTGAAAGTCAACCGAAAACGAAAGAGGGGTGGGGGAGAGATCGGGGGGACCTCGGCCCCTCATGAGACAGGGGAGGTTGCTTCCCAAGTTGTAGAAGCTGGCGTGGTGGACCTTGCTGGGAGTCCGCGATCGGAGGGGGTCAATCGTGTGGCTGCCGAAGAGGTGGCGCCGGCTGTTGAGTCAGTCGTTCAACCCGGCGAGGTGCCGGCTCAAGCTATTGGGCGAGTTGCCGTGGTGAGTATTTTTCTTTTCTTAGTCTTGTTTCTATTTTCGTCATTTTTGACTTGAGGTTGTTGTCCATAGGCGGGGGATGTCGCCGGGGAAGTGATCCGGGGTGCAGTACCTGTTGCTCCTGTTGGCGAGGTAAGCCGTTGGCCCTTTTGTGGTATTTGGCGTTCTACCCTTCTGTATACTTTTGTTCTTAGAAGAGTGCTCTTGCTTTTCGCAGGCGGGGAGTGGCATTGGGGTATCTGCGCCTTCTTCTGCCGAGGTTCGTAGGGAGGGATCGAGCTCCGGGCTCCCTACCCCCGATCCGGTCCCCAGGCCGAAGCGGCCGTACCTTGCGTATCGCTATGTGCAAGAGGGCGCGCCCATGCGGCTGGAGCACTTGAGTGCGTCGGAGGAGGTCGACTCTCTGTGGAGCACCGCGGTGACTCCGGAGAAGTTCTTTCCGAGGGGGTCGTTGAGCACGGCTGATCAGGCGATGATCGAGTCAGCCGGGCCAGTGGGAAGTTTTGATGCCGCCCAGATCTTCCTTCAGTAAGGAACGACCATTGTGGATTACTGGAAACACAAGTGGTCGAGGCAGCAGGAGGACATGGCGAAGCTGAAAAGCCTTGTTCAGTCTCTGAAAGATGAGAATAAAGTCCTGAAGGGGGAGAATGGGGTTCTGACTGCTGCCCTCGGTGAAGCGAAGATGCAGGGAGCCGAGCTGCAGGAGTTGGTTACCTCGTCCCGGGACGAGATAATGTCTTCTCGGGAGCAGGTTCGCTCTCTGGAAGATGAGGTCGCATTTTTGAAGGGCGAGCTGGTGTCGGTAACCGAGGAGCGTCTCCGCGACGAGGTTATTATTGGCAGCAAAGAGCAGGAGATTGCTGCCCAGAGAGTAGACTTGTCGTCGCTGGAGGCCGAGAAGGCGGCATTGCAGAGGAGACTTGAGGAGGTCGAGCGCTCCATCGTGGTGGAGAATAAGAGGGGCTTCCTCAAGGCTGCTCGCCAGGCTAGGCTCCTTGCACCAGGATTCGACTTCTCCGGCATGCATGTGGAGAAGGTCGTTCGCTTCGGGTTTTCATGAAGGTTCAAACTTGACCTTAATAAACCGAGGTTCAGACTTGACCTTAGATTTTCGTGAAGGTTCAAACTTGACCTTAATAAACCGAGGTTCGAACTCGACCTTAGATTTTCGTGAAGGTTCAAACTTGACCTTAATAAACCGAGGTTCGGACTCGACCTTAGATTTTCGTGAAGCCGAGGTACGGACCCGACCTTAGATTTTCGTGAAGGTTCAAACTTGACCTTAATAAACCGAGGTTCGGACTAGACCTTCATTTGAGGTTAGGCGTAAAATGATGCGAAAAAGATGTAAGTTGAATGGAATGAGTCATTTTATTGATTATGTAAATGTGCCTCGTTAAAAACCCTCTCAGCCAAAACCCATCTTTCTATTTTTTGGGACAAAAGATTGAGGCGGGAAAAGAGTGCACAGCTCCTTCATACAAGGTTCAACTATAATAAAACTTGAGATGCGTAGCATTCCAAGTTCGCGGTATAGGTTTTCCGCTGAGCTCCTCTAGTCGGTAAGCCCCATTCTCCAGGTCTTCTGTAACTCGGAACGGGCCGTCCCAAGTGGGTGCGAGCTTCCCATCTGTCGTGTTTTTCCGTGCTTCGCCTAGCAACCGCCATACCAAGTCGCCAGCTCGGAAAGATCGAGGTTTTACTCGGGTGTTATATCGTCGGGATGCTCGGAGCTTGCAGGCTTCCTCGTGGATTCGAGCTTCGTCTCTAAGCTCGTCCACTAGATCGAGGTCGGCCGCCAGTTCTTGGGCATTCTGTTCACCGTTGAAGACTTGGCGTCTGTGGATGCTTCGCCGACTTCTACCGGGATCATTGCGTCGGCTCCGTAGGTCAGCTGGTAGGGCGTCTTTTGCGTGGTTGACTGAGGGGTGCAATGATACGCCCAGAGGATGTTGGGGAGTTCCTCGGGCCACTGCCCTTTGGCGTTTCCCAGTCACTTTTTAAGCTCCCGGAGGATGATTTTGTTGGCAGCTTCAGCCTGACCGTTGGTCTGGGGGTGTTCCACCGAGGTCGCAAGGTGTTTGATCCCGAGTTCGTGGAGGAAGTCCTCGAAATCCTGTGCAATGAACTGTCTGCCATTGTCAGTAACGAGGGCGTGAGGAATTCCGAACCTGCAAATGATATTTTTCCAGGTGAACTTTCGCACGTTCTCGGTGGTGATCCTGGCGAGTGGGCATGCCTCGATCCATTTGGTGAAGTAATCAATCGCTACCAGGAGGAACTTTAGTTGGCCCTTCGCGGGGGGGAATGGCCCGAGGATGTCCATTTCCCACTGGGAGAAAGGCCATGCCGACATCATGTGGTGGAGAGTTTCGGGCGATTGTCGGTGTGCGTTGCCGAATTGCTGGCATTCCTTGCATTTTTGGACGTGGGCTTGGCAGTCCGACTTCAGGGTGGGCCAGTAGTACCCAGCTCGGAGTACTCTAGTCGCCATTGAGCGCGCGCCGGAGTGCATGCCGCATATCCCCTGGTGAACTTCCCTGATGACATAGGCTTCCTGAGACGCCGTCAGGCATTTGAGCAGTGGAGAAGAAATGCCACGCTTGAATAACTCATCCCCAATAATGATGAACTTGGCTGATCTCATCCTTATCTTCCGAGCTTTGTCTTTATCCTCGGGCAAGACTCCTTCTTTCAAGTAACTCCAGATGCCTGCCATCCATCTCAGGTCTTCATTGTCGGTGACGCCGACGATTTTGTCATCCAGGCTGGGCCAGTGCAAGATTTCCTCGATGATGGTCCGGTGCTGCCCGGGTCTTTTGGTGTTGGCGAGCTTCGATAGGAGGTCTGCTCGGGCGTTTTGCTCTCGCGGCACGTGTTTTATGGTGAATTCGTCGAAGGATGAGATCTGGCGGGATGCAGTGTGAAAGTACCGTTGCAGCATAGTATCCTTTGCCTGGTACGTCCCACTAAGCTGCTCCACCATGAGTTTTGAGTCGCTGTTGCAACTCACTCTCTGAGCTCCGAGGTCGCGAGCTAGCCTCAGGCCTGCAAGAAGTGCCTCGTACTCCGCCTGGTTATTAGTCACCTTGAAGCCGAACTTGAGGGATTGCTCCAAGGCGACTTGGTTTGGCCCTTCTAGGATGATACCTGCACCACCATCTTTGGAGTTGGAGGACCCGTCAACATGCAAAGTCCATACCTGGGGTTCCTCGACAGTAGTTGGCGTGAGCTCGACTATGAAGTCGGCTAAGCATTGGGCCTTCAGGGGTCCGCGACTTTCGTATTGGATGCCGAGCTGACGTCGTATGATGCGTGCCCGAGATCATCTTGCATTGTGATGCCGAACTTGGAGCTCGGCTTCGCGGTACGGTCAGTACAATAATAATAATAAAATATTTAATAACCATCAAAGTCATGGATTATAACTTAATTAAAATAATAAAAGCCTTCAAATTAAGAATCCGATTAATCTTAGAATTTTGGGATACAAATTGAGACAATAGTTTCAAGACTTTTTCTAAAATACTTCTTAAGAGGAACTACCCAACCACCAATTTTTTTATCCTTGAAAATGTGAGGCAATGACAAGTTCATCATTGATAGAATTGAAATTGCAAATCAATTTCTAAATTTACATTACATCTTTTAAGTTAGTCCAATTGTCACTAAACGATAATAATGTTAATAATAAATAATAATGTGATAGATTAAGTCTCATCTAATGTCTTGTCTTTACTTCAAAAAAAAATCTTATGTCTTTACTAGCTTGCCATGTGGCGTTCATATCAACATTCATAGGAACTAAGGTAATAGTGACAACATATTTTTTTTAGTTTTTTCTTTTTGCGTCCATGTCAACAAAGACTAAAATAAAATATTTAAGAACCATAATAAAACAAACAGGGACAAAAATGAAATTATAACTTTTTTTAAAACTCTATATTCTTTTTCTTCTCTCTCTTTCATTCATTGTCTTAATCTTTTTTTTTTCTCTCTCTTTTTAGTTTTATATATAACTTCTCAATTCTGACTAATCTCATTTTCTAAATTATTCAAAACTTTATATTTAAATTTCTAAAAGAATTTTAGTAATTTTGACATATAACATTAAGTACTATTTAAATATAAAATTTGGACTAAAAGCCAAAATAATTACCAAAATTATCAAATAGTAATCGATAATTTGAAGTTAATATTATATGTTAAAATTATCAAACTTTTTATAGAATTTTATAATTTATGAATAATTTAGATATAGGGATTGAAGGAGATTGAAATGTTATAAATACAAAGAAAGAAGAAGGGGACAAAAAATAAAAGAAGAAAAATAAGAACACAAATTTAAAAGTATATTATTAATTTTTAATTTAGTATTTGAATGTTTCATTATGGTTTTATTTAGTCTCTAAATATTTCATTTTAGTTTTATTTTGGTTGTTATTGATGTGGACATATAAAGAAAATATTAAAAGATATTTTGCTGGTGCCATTTCATTACTACAAAATTGACATATAACAATATGATTAGTCAAATTTTTGGTCTTCACTACTGATGGAGAAGACTAGGAGAAGTGAAGTAAGATCTCCTCCTTGAATCCGCCAATGCTAGGATCTTCTTCAAAGGAGATTAGAAACCGTGATGAAAAACACTTAAAGGTGAAAGTTCTCGGAACTAAGGTGACTAAGCTATGGAAGGAAGTATCCAAGCTCAAGCATCAATGGAGAGCACACTTCAAAGAAAAGGAAGAAGGTGAATTCCTAAGGTTTGAAGGTGAACTCTCAAGGTGACTTTGATAGGAGAAACTCGGCACTAAAGGCTCTCAAATTTCATTATCCATCAAAGCGAGTACAATAAGGTGAAGGAGGGAACATATAGCTTCCGAAAATTAGGTGGATACTTGGCGCCACATGAGTGGCCACCATGTTGGCGCCAAGTTTTGAATTCAAATTTGAATTTGAATTCAAAACTTGTCACACATGTGTATGACCGGTCCCATGGGTGCTTGGTGCATTTGGCTTTGATTTAGTGTGCATTTAGGGTTGAATTTAAGTCACACATGTTCAGCCAAGGTGGCATAATCCATGTGACTCAAAATGCAACTTAAATGCATGCTAAATTAAACCTAATTTTGCCTAATCCTCTTAAACTAATATTCCTCCTTAAATCCTACTCTAATGACCCAAATACAATGGTCCAACAAATACAATGGAAAGGAAAAATTACAAGAATGAAAATGAGCCCAATATTGGGTACCAAAAGCCCAAAGGCCCATGAAGCCCAAAACTAGGCCCAACTAGCCTAAAACCTAAAATGCTACTCTATGTGGTCCAAAATACAAGACCAAAATATATTCAAACTATATTAGCAAAACAAGAAAAGAATGTTCATAACAAGATAGGCCCATGTTCAAAACTTGGTTTGGGCCTTCCAAGCCCATAGGGCCCATTGGGCCTTGACTGACCCAATCTTCCATGTCTAGCCCACTCCTCTTGGATCTTTGAGTATGTCACCTCTTGCTCTCCAAAGCATGATTCCATCATCCCCTCCCTCTTGAAAAGGATTTGTCCTCAAATCTCGAGGATGAATGGAAGAAAATTCATTACCTACATGTAAATCATACAAGGGATAAGAAATGACATTTTCATTAAACCTAAGAAGAGTCCTTCTATCTATCCTAAGAAAGAAAAATAAACTATCAAAATGAGACTCCCTAAAAATAGAAATAGGCTCCTCTTGTAAGCACAACCTAGAAGTAAAGCCTAAAAATGTAAAAACACTATGACTAAGACAATGAAAAGATTGATTTTTAAACACTACAACATCTTGCCTAAAGTACCCTAAATGGTAACCTAGGCTTTTCCTAAAATATAAAGAAAAAACTACAAAAAAACATCCTAAACAATTTTGGATTTGATTGTTTAATAGATACTCATAATCATATAAGCTATATTTATCTTGTAGGAAGAGAAACATATTAAGTTCAAAAGAATAAGAACTTCCTATAAGATAAAACATAGAATATAGATTTTTACAAGTTGTATCTACTAAACAATGTAAACCAAAAATTGGGTGCTTTATGAAATCCAAAGAAATACTTCCTTCCTTGTACCTTCAAGGAAGTAGTATAAGGAGCAACACTAGGAATAGTCCACTCCTTCTTCACTATATCTCTAAGTTGAGAATTCTTGGTTTGAATTTTATTTTGTTTTTCATTCTCAACTCTAAGATAAGTGGCAGCATTAGGACAAGAGTCAAAACTTTTATGAATAAAGAGAGTTCTTTTCAAATCTTGTTTGGTCATAAAATAACTCTCTTTAGTCACAAAGGTTTTAGTGGAATCCCCCTCTTCCACACTCTTTCCTTCTTTTTTTTCTTTATTTCTTTTTCTTTTCATTTGCTTTTGATCCTTAAACACTTGGGGTGGTGTTAGAGGATTAAAAACAATTTCCTTATTTTTATGAGTGAAAGTTATTTTGTTAGTAAAGCCATCATGTATAGTTTGTTTATCAAATTGCCATGGCCTACCAAGCAAAATATGACAAGCTTCCATAGGGATCACATCACATAAAACTTTGTCTTTATAATTCCCTATAGAAAACTTGACCTTCACTTGTTGATTTACCTCCAATTCCTCACCTTCGTTGAGCCAATGAAGTTTATAAGGGTGAGGGTGAGGAATGGTGGTAAGGGCTAACTTGTTAACCAACCTTGTACTACAACAATTTGAACATGATCCACTATCAACAATGAGAGAACAAGTTCTTTTGGAAACTAAACATCTTGTGTGAAAGATGTTCTCTTTTTGTGATAGTGAAGTGGGACAAGGTTGACTTCCAAGAAGCCTTTTGACCATAAGAAGATCATCGTCAACAGGATATAGCTTTTCAATTTGAGGGTCTTCCTTACTAGTCTCACTATCACTTGAAGTGGTAGAACTAGATTCATCAAGGCTACTATAAATGTCTTGTCCTCTCAAAATCATGACCGTTTTTGTTGGACATTGAGAAGCTATATGGCCTCTCCCAAGACATTTAAAGCATTTGATGTCACTAGTATTACTACTAGAAGTGACAACATTTTTATTTTTATCATTTTCTTTTTCTTTTTCTTGACCCTTACTAGAGTTTTTAGAAGAGTCATATTGACCCTCCCTCTTGTCTTCTTTCTTGATATAAGAGCTAGTTTGAGTTTTACCTTTGAAAGAATTTTTTCTCAAATTTTGTTGTTCCACCCTTATACAAAGTTGGACCAAATCATCAAGGTCCCTATAAGGGAGTAACTAACTCTATCTTTTATATCAAAATTTAGACCACTTAAAAACCTAGCAATGGTCAATCTTTCCTCTTCCCTTATGTCAGCCCTCATGAGATACAACTCCATCTTTTGTCTAAACTCCTCAACACTCATATTCTTTTGTTGGATTCTTTGGAGCTTATCCATAAGCTCCCTACTATAATAAGAAGGTATGTGCCTTCTTCTCATAGCACTCCTCAACTCATTCCAATAAGTGATTGGAGGGTCATTGTGAAGTCTTCTCTCTCTCTCTAAGGATGTCCACCAATACATAGCTTGTCCTTGGAAAGCTAAGGTGGCCAAGGGAACTTTTCTTTCTTCACCTACTTGGTGACAAGTGAAGATTTGCTCCACTTTCATTTCCCAATCCAAGTAGGCATCCACATCTTCTTTTCCATGAAAGTAAGGGAGATCAATCCTTGATTCCCTCACTTTGTGTTCTTTAATGACTCTCCTAGGTGTGGGTTGATAGTAAGCATCCATATGCATACTACCATCATTATCTTGGCTTTGAGAATCATTGGAGCTCTTGGTTGAGCTCCTTGAAGAACCTTTTTGACTTTTATTTTTATTTAATTTTTTTAAAAGTTTTTCTTCTCGTTGCTTAATCTTTTGAATCTCTTGTTCTAAAGCCATGATTTGTACTTCCTTTTCAAGCTTTTCTTTTTGTTTTAGAAGTATCTCATCATTTTTCCAAAGTTTTAGTGCTTCAATCTCCTTTACAATTTTTTTAAAACTTTTAGGAGTATCAAAATCACTACTACTTGGAGAATGGTGACTCATGATTAAGCAATGAGATGTTATATGCTATGCAAAAAGTTATAAAATGTTTTTGGGATTTTCTAGGAATGAAAATAGCACTTGGAAGTCTAAGTGTACAAGTTGCACTATCAAGGGAGGTGAGCTACAAAGAGCCACTTAATAACCAAGCCTTTTCAAGTGGAAATCACTAAACTCCTTTGTGGTACTTCCAATTCCCCAAAACTTTTCACAAAAAGTTTTGTATGATTTTCACAATTTGTTTGTTTTTTAGATTAAACTAAAGCGTGAGCAATTAAACTACACAATACTAGACGTTTTAGGACAACAAAGTAAGCACAAATATGAATAAGAAACTTAGAAGAAGCAAGATAAGCAACTAGTCGTATACCCTAAGTGGAAGCTTAAAACATATGAAATTTCCAAGCCACTTCCACTAGTACTACACGTGAGAGGCTATCAAGGAATTAGATATACCTGACCAGCTTCTTAATACTCCCTCCAAGCTTTACAAATTGGTTTAAAAATACAAGAGAATTGACAAAAATTAAACTAAACTAGAAAGCAAATATTGGCGGCTTTGTGACCAATTAGTGACGGTTTTTTTTTTTGTTCAACTTTTCTAACACTTGTTTAAGTGTCTTAATCCGCAACTAATCCTTCAAATTTGATGCTCCTGGACCTGCAAAGAATCACAACAAAAGAGGTTAATGGTGAAGGAAGTTTAGGAAAAACTAGGTCACTAAATTAGGTCAAATTTTTGTGGTATTAGTGTCCAAACTTTTCCTACACTTTGTTGAGCAATGCTTGATCCTTGAGCAAGGATTTGAGGCCACTTCCAGCACAGGAAAATTATTGAAAGAAAACTAGACAAGCAATAAAGCACAATTTGGAAAGCTTATACCAAAAGTAAAGAATAATAGGTGTATATGACAAGACACAAAGAAGTTCAACAAGTAAAACTGAAAATTAAGACTCCAAAATAAAGCTAGCACTTAGTTAGGAATGTTCCTAGATAGGTACTAGAGTAGATGAACAAAACAAAAAAAAATTGAAAGCAATTGGATGAGTATAGAACAAGTAGTAGCCAAAACAAGCTAAGGAATCAAGTAGATTTTCACCAATGTACACCTCTCGGCTTTTTCCTTTTAATTTGTTTTCTCTATATTTTTTTTTAATTCTTTCTTTTTCCAGTATCAAGTTAAGAGTCCAGAGAGTATATTTGCCTTTTGTTTCAAATTTTTCTATGATTCCAAGCTATAGAAACCGAGACTACAAGTTAGCCAAAAATTAGGTCAAAATTCAAGTAAATTTGAGAAACTAGTGCACTAGTCTTTAGGTTTTGGTTTGGATTCCTTTTGAACTCTTTTTCTTTTGAACTTTAGGTCTTTAGGCTCTGTTTTAAACTCTGTTTTCCAGCCTCTTAACTCACTTTTTTTTTTAAATTTGAATCCACAAAATTAGTGCACTAGAAGTAGGATTACACTTGAAATTTTGAGTCAAAAATTTTTTATAAGATTTTCAATGAAATGTGATTTGAAAACTTAAGAACACAAAGGAAACTTAACTCTAAGGAAACTTGCTAGGACTAATAGCAAATTATGAACATAATAAGGTAAAAGAAAAAGCACATATAGGTAAGCACAAATGAACAATGACCGAGAGCAAAAAATGATGAACAATGTACTAAAAAACAATTAGGTCAACATGCTATTCAAGGAGTTTTTGAACATATAAGAACTAAACACAAACTCTAAGACAAAACATGGATTAAAAACCAAAATCTAATGCAAATGCATGAAGTCCAATCACGGACACATACAAGAATGGAGAGACTCAAATTAAATCAAAACAAGCACAAGCTAATAGGTCCTAAACATGTTGATTGTGGAAGAAAATTCAAAAACAATCAACCAATGGATCTATGGAACAAAAAGTGATTCAAAACATATAGATCCAAAAATGAAACTCAAATTAAGACACAAGAACACACAAGAACAGCACAAAACACGGACACAAAAATGGAAGCAACTTATCTCCTTGAAGAACCTTGCTCTTGATACCAAAATTGATGGAGAAGACTAGGAGAAGTGAAGTAAGATCTCCTCCTTGAATCCGCCAATGCTAGGATCTTCATCAAAGGAGATTAGAAACCGTGATGAAGAACACTTAAAGGTGAAAGTTCTCGGAACTAAGGTGACTGAGCTATGGAAGGAAGTATCCAAGCTCAAGCATCAATGGAGATCACACTTCAAAGAAAAGGAAGAAGGTGAATTCCTAAGGTTTGAAGGTGAACTCTCAAGGTGACTTTGATAGGAGAAACTCGGCACTAAAGGCTCTCAAATTTCATTATCCATCAAAGTGAGTACAATAAGGTGAAGGAGGGAACATATAGCTTCCGAAAATTAGGTGGATACTTGGCGCCACATGAGTGGCCACCATGTTGGCGCCAAGTTTTGAATTCAAATTTGAATTTGAATTCAAAACTTGTCACACATGTGTATGACCGGTCCCATGGGTGCTTGGTGCATTTGGCTTTGATTTAGTGTGCATTTAGGGTTGAATTTAAGTCACACATGTTCAGCCAAGGTGGCATAATCCATGTGACTCAAAATGCAACTTAAATGCATGCTAAATTAAACCTAATTTTGCCTAATCCTCTTAAACTAATATTCCTCCTTAAATCCTACTCTAATGACCCAAATACAATGGTCCAACAAATACAATGGAAAGGAAAAATTACAAGAATGAAAATGAGCCCAATATTGGGTACCAAAAGCCCAAAGGCCCATGAAGCCCAAAACTAGGCCCAACTAGCCTAAAACCTAAAATGCTACTCTATGTGGTCCAAAATACAAGACCAAAATATATTCAAACTATATTAGCAAAACAAGAAAAGAATGTTCATAACAAGATAGGCCCATGTTCAAAACTTGGTTTGGGCCTTCCAAGCCCATTGGGCCCATTGGGCCTTGACTGGCCCAATCTTCCATGTCTAGCCCACTCCTCTTGGATCTTTGAGTATGTCACCTCTTGCTCTCCAAAGCATGATTCCATCAACTACTACTCTACAAAATTTTGACCTCTTAAAGTCCTTAAAAGTTTTATTTTGGTCTTTATTAAATGGAGTCACATGAATAACCAAGAAAGACATGACATCATACTTAATATGCCACATCATCATCCATTAATAGTGTCATTAATATCTACTAACAGTTAGACTAAGTTGACAAACGAAATGTAGATTTAATATGTAATTTATAATTTCAATTCTTTCAAGAAGTAACTTATTAGTGTATCACTATTAAAAAAAAAACTTATCAACATATCACTGATCATACTTTAAGAAACTACGATGATAACTCAATCTGATATTTTATTATGACATTCGTAAGTCCACTCATTTATTGTAAAAAGAAAAAGATACAAATTATATTTTTTGTTTGTTTTTCTCCTTATTAGCATAAATTTTATGGCGTAAAGGGTATCTAAGAAATTTGAATGTAAAAAATGTTTTAATGCTATTTTCATTGGTCACCAAAAATAAAACAATTTAGCTCCACCCTCGGTCCAGATAACTGATTTTGTCTAACAAGTGTCCATTTTCTTGAACGTAGAAATCGGGTATAAGTTATTTTTAAGCCCAACCCACCACCAAAACAAAAACTGAAGCTAAATCCAACTGTATTGTATAATATTTTGGTTCTTGACTCGACAGGGGTGCTGAAGTAATGAATTGTTGATTCGACATTAATATTTTAAAAATATTTTGTTAATTTTAAATAGTTCTAAAAGCATATAATACTTCTGTATGTGAAATTATTCGTGCGTGTAAAAATTCAATTTGGTTAATTAGATACAAATTTTGATCTAAAACTTTTGATTATTTTATTTTATTTTCAATGTAAGTAGAATTTAGTTTTGTTTGGTTTGTTCATTTTAACACTTTTACATTATATATTGGATTGGTTTTACGAAATTTTTTAATTTTCTACATTGAATGTCAATAAAATGTACTGTATTATTCTAATAATGGTTATATTAAAAATATAAAGTCTATTAGAAAAAAGTTATTCTACTGGCTTATGATAATAATTGATTTTTTAATAGGATGTGAGATTATATACAAATTTTATCATTAAAAATTGTTAGATTAAGTGGTTTTGAGGTTTAAACTTTAAATTGTGTTCATTAACTAATTGATTGGGATTTGATTCTTGTTTGGACATGAAGTCACGATTGAAAGTGATGGAGACCTACGAATGGAGATCTACCAAAAGAGTTGCACTTAAAATAGTTTGAGACAAATTAATGGATTGGACTTATTTTATATTTGGACTTTTATTGGGCCATGTCATTTGTATTGGGCTTAGATATCTTTCTTATGTATGTTGCTACACCTTTTTCTAGACATATTAGGGGTTATTTAATTTTAATTGAATTTTTTTAGTAGGTTTCTTCATAATGGGTCTTATTTTATGTCCATTGTATAAATAGGCCAAATTATAACTTTGTAACGATGTGTTTAATTCATTTTGGAATATAGGTTCATGCTTTGTGAGACAAAGTTCACACTATGTTCTTAGAAACTAGTTGATTCATATATTTGAATTTTTTAATTTAAAATGATGAATCTTCTCAACTTATCAACTTTAAGAGTTTTGACATTGTTCTTGTTATTTCTTATCCCAATCTATTTTTTCTTGTTATTTCCTATATTTTCTTAAAATTCACCTAAAAATATCCTTTAAGAGATGTTATAATTTTGATTCATACATAATTCATATAAGGAAGTATTACTTTTGTCCTTATAAGAGTCAAGCCGCTAAAAAAGATTTATACCTCTTTATCAAAATATGCAAATTTTGTTTAATTTTAACCATCTCTATAAGAAAATTTACTCCAAAAGAGAAAGATAAATAAATGGCCATTGTTTAATTGTTTAAATAAAGAGATAACCTTAGTCAATTTGTATACATGAAAGGGATTAAAAAAAAGATAAATCCTTTTTATGTGTCTATATATATTAGATATGAAAAAATGGGTTAGCTCAACTAATCATTAGCATACTAAAAATAAGTTGGATTGGGCCAGTCTGTTAATTAAAAACGGACTAGACACCTTGATTCATTCCATCTAAAAGTGAGTCGACGAACCGATGGACCAACTTGTAAAAAAAAAAAATTAAAAAGGAAAGAAGAAAAAAAAGGAAAAAATAAAATCATTTTATTTTACAAAATAAATTAAATAAAAAAATTTAATTAATAGATATAAAATATATTAATAATTTAGTCTAAATTTTATTTAAAATTAGTTTTTTTATTAGTATAAGAGAAATTAAATTTATAAAATAAGCTAACAATAATAAAAAACATATATTCTAATTTTTTGAAACATTAAAAAAATCTTAAGAAATATACATTGTAAAAGTTTTAAACTTAATTGTTAATATAATTTTATTTTTTATAAAAAAAAAGGAGGGACTAATTAGGGATGGTAACGAGGTGGGTCGAGTACGAGTTTCATAATACCCATCCTCATCCCTGCGACTTAAATCCATCCTCGTACCCGTACCCGTACTCATCGAGTAAGTAATTTTCGTCCTCATCCCCGTCCCCGTTAGATATCGGGTATACCCGTAAAAAATTATTTTTTTTACAAAAAAGATACATAATATTTTTAAATTACTTTTTCATTATATTATAATTATAATTAAATTGTTTCTCTATCTTATATTTTAATCAAGAGATTTCTTAATAATTAAATAATTATAAATGTTTCACATTATAATAAATAATTATATATAATAAAATATTAAATTTTTTTAACATAATTCAATCAGGGACAGGTACGGGTACGGGTACGAGGCGAATATGTATATACTTATACTCGTACCCGATTTAACATATCAGGTTTTACCCGTATCTGGTCAAACCGGGTATTCTTCGTCAAAGTCAGGACGAGTTCGAATATTACCTATGGGTATGGGTTTATTTGTCATCTTTAGAACTAATGGCTAATCCATTAGTGACATATTGGGATGACAAGTTATGCGAGACAAATCAGGATAAGTTGGACAATTTTGACTTACCAATTTTTTGTGGGTTGGCAATCCAACTTATTGGACTAATTTGTTTTTCATATTAAAGAAAAGCAGAGTTAAGAATAAAAAAGATAGGATAAACTCTCTATTTTTCTCTCTCTATATATATAACAATATATACATTTTATATTAAATTTGAGATATGCAAGTTTAAATAATTTTATTAATTAATTAAAATATTAAAATTAAATAATTATTTATTAAAATATTTTATACAAATAAGAAATTGAATATTAATTATAATTTTAAAGGTATGATATATTTCTTATAATTTTAAGAAAGTAACTAAGGATATAATTTTTTTGTATAATTTAATTAAAACTATTAAAAAAACAAATTAAAGTTATTTTTACTTTATTTATTTATTTATATATATATATATATTTATTTTATCCTACTCAAGTGTACATCAAACAATATATAAGATTAAAGTTTATTAACTTATCTTATGTTCTCATTTTGTGCTCATATCTTATTTTATTTTGTTATATCTTGATCACCAAATAAATCTTAAATGACCAAGAATATGATTGAATTAGGATGTAGAAAATGAGTTAAATCTAGTATGTTCATACATTTAATACACTAAAATGGGTTAGATTGAGATATATATAATTTAATCGCTCAACCTCCATAATTACCTAACTTATATAACTTATTAATTTAAGGCGTTGGAATATTTTTTTTTGGTTCGTCTCTGGAGTATCCACCACCGACAGTAGTGACTAATCTCCTCGTTACGTTGGAGGCACCTCAAAGGGTGGGATAGCTGGCTCCAAGATTTAACACGGCTGCATACACAAGGCAGGATTTGAACCCCTGACCTTGCTTAAGCGTGGATCAACCCCTACCGCTGAACCACACGCTTGGAATTGATTTAAGGCGTTGGATTGATAAGTCGGACCGAATTTTATTTTTATTTTTATATTTAGATAGTTTTTTGAGTTATTAAATATTGTTTTATCATCTATTATAAATTTTGTAATTTTTTTTTATCTCATACTTCATTTATTTAACTTATGATAATAGTTTTTAAAAAACTTTTATGACAAAGAAACTTATAAATTTTGACGTCGTGTTTATATTTGGATAATTTGTATACATTGTATTTTGTTTATTTGGTAAATTAACTTATGAGGTATCTATTTTTTATATAAAATAATCAAATTTTTTATTATTATTATTTTCAATTTTGTGGTTACCATCAATATATAAAACTCAACCTACAAGTCAGTGAGTTAGGTTGAGTTAAAAATTCAAACACAATATCAAAACAAGTCTAACCCATTATATATGTTAGTCTATTTTTACATCTCTTGTTTGAATTATGTTCCAATTACAAGAAAATTCTCTATTACAGACGGTCAAAATCCGTGAGAAATGCAAAAAATCCGTGGGTAATAGTGCATTTCCGACGGACACTAATCTGTCGGTAAATTGCTCGTCTGAAATATTTATTATAATTTGAATAAATTTATTAATGTAACAACTTTCATATTTGGCCTCTCAAGGGTTCTATTTCATGATATTTCATTGTTTAGCGTGTTTTATCTTTACTTGTGCAATTTCTGGGAAACTTCCCAGAAGGTCACCCATCCCAGTACTACTCCAGCTCAAGCACGCTTAACTGTGAAGTTCTGATGAGTAAGCTACCGAAATGTATATGTATGTTGTCAATATAACTTGTACAAATTAATTCATTTAAGTCATCCTCAAATATACAATCTCATATTTGTACTATAATAATAATATATAATAATTTTATATTACAAATAATAATTAATAATAATAATAATATATTTAATTATTATTTATTTATATCTACTTACTTTTATAAGTAATATCTACTTATTTTTATTTAAAATTATAATTTAAATTATTTAATTTTATAATTTATAATGATAATATAATTTATAAAATTATAAATATTTATTTATTACATACTTATAAATTAAATTTTAATATTTTAAATAAATTATTAATTAATTTAATATATTTATTTACCTTAAATCAAACATATAAAATTCAAAAAATGTATTTATCCTTGTTTTTTTTCTTCTAATTATCAACTATTAATAAAATACTAACTTAAAATCTTATCTAATTATATATAATATTCTCATATCAAATTTAAAGTCAGATATTAGTTATACAAAAATATTAAGATCATATAGTAAATTGTCAATAAGATTCTAGTTAAATAATTTAAAATAATTAATGTTTCAATTATATTGTTAATTAGCAAATAATTTATTTCAAAACCAATTAATTTTTTATATTAATTATTAGTAAAATTTAATAACTTTTAATTTAACAATTAATTGGATCGATAAAATTCAACACACACCATGAGTTATTGAGCGGAATAACTTTACCAAGAGTTATTTTGTAAGTTATCTTAAATCAAACATATAAAATTCAAAAAATGTATTTATCCTTGTTTTATTTTTTAATTATCAACCATTAATAAAATACTAACTTAAAATCTTATCTAATAATATCATAATATTTTCATATCAAAGATTGAGGGGTTTTAATACATTCTTAGAATGTAAACTCATAAAAAATTTAAAAAAAATTAATTTAATTATAAAATAAATAATTCAAATTATATTTATAAAATAAAAAGTAAGATAAAATTATAAATAAAATTATAAAATTTTAATAATGTTATAAAACATTAAAAAAGAAAAGAATTAATAAATAATAGAAATAAAAAATTATTAAAATTAAAATATAGAAATTCAAAAATTTAAGACAAAAAGACAAAAATATACTTAAAAAATAATTCAAATTAAAATATAGAAATTCAAATATTTTAAGTGAAAAGACAAAAATATACTTAAAAAATTATTAAAATTAAACTATTTAAATATATAATCATATTATTACAAATAAAATTAGAATATATAAAATAAAAATCAGTTAAGGATATGATTATCTATTATTTTTTAGACAAAATCAGTTACAAGATGACGTATATTTCCCTTTATCTATTACTATAGATAATCAAACAACTATATATTTAACTATTTTTCTTCCATTCATTTTCTCTGTCTTTATCTCTACTTTTTATATATAGATTCATTGAAGTTTTAAATACTTATATTTATACTCGTTACTTTGTATTTTACTAATTTACTTAAATATAAAATTCAAAAATCAATAAAATGTAAATTTAAGAAATTACTACAACTTAAAGAGAGATTTTTAAATTAATCAGTTATTAGGAACAAAAGTAATTATTTAGTGTAATTATTTTAACTTTAATGTTTTAAGTTTTAAATAAAGAAGATTTAATCTAGAAAAAATTCCATTAACCCCTACTTGAAGTTTTTCTCAATAACGTCATACGTATATCTCTTCTCAAATTTTTAAGTGAGTATTAATTTTCTTATTTATTTATTTAAGTGGCACATAAAGATAATACTATTTATATACTAATAAGAGAAAATAATTTATTAATACAAATATCATTAATTAAATGAGATTTGATCTTTTATTTCATTATTTCAACTTTTTTGAAATTTATTTTAAATATCATGCACACTGTGATTTAAAAAATATATTAAATTTAAGTAATAATTTTGAAAATGAATTGAAAAAAATCTTATTTTCAAAATTGAAGATCAATGAAAGTTTTCATGAAAATGACATGCATAGTATTGGATGTAATTTAGAAATAAATGATAGATACATATATATGATATTTGCAAAACATAATTTAACTTTTTTTCCCTTATTTAATTAATAACGTTATTTTCAAAGAGATGAGTGATTTTTAATAATTAAAGAAAAGATATGGTATTCTTAAATTTGGACATCATGTGTTGGTATTTTAAGTAAAACAAACACATTTATGCTAATTAGTTTATAATTTATAATAATCTAAACATATAATTATATATAGGTAATATAATATAAGTCATACCTCACACACTTTGATTTATATTTATCTTATTTATATTTTGAAAACACCCATATAATAATGAAAATATTATATAGTGCATTGTTGTGTGTATCGATGCGATTAGGATTGGTTGCATTTGAAAATAATTAGCTTAAATTTTATTTAATAATTTCAGAAGGATTTAAATTCGTGGGAAATTCTGTTCAGAAATTTTAGACGGATTTAAATCCGTGGGAAACTCTGTTAAGAAATTTCAGACGGATTTAAATCCGTGGGAAATTCTATTCAAAAATTTCAGACGGATTTAAATCCGTGGGAAACTCTGTTCAGAAATTTCAGACGGATTTAAATCTGTGGGAAACTCTGTTCAGAAATTTCAGACGGATTTAAATCCGTGGGAAATTCTGTTCAGAAATTTCAGACGGATTTAAATCCGTGGGAAATTTCGTCGGAAATTTCAGACGGATTTAAATCCGTCGAAAATTCCATCATTTAAAAATCCGTCAGAAATTTCCCACGGACGACGGATTTTTGTCTGTGGGAAATTATCCGTGGGAAATTTAACTTTTTCTTGTAGTTAAATCCACTTCAGTGGCTGCAACAATTATTTGCTTTGAGAATTTTATTTCAAAACGTGTTCCAAACTTCATTCAGAAGGTATCGAATTGAGCTCTAAATAGTTAAAGGAAAGTATACCAGACAGGTATTTCAACAACCAGATCCCAAACACATAATAAGGATAAAAGACCGTTGAACATTTAGAGTTCACATACACACATAGCTTCACATTAATATGATATTGTCTTCACTTTGAGTTTAAACCCTATTGATTTTACTTTTGGTCTTTCACATTATAATCTAATAATGTGAGACTTTATTTGTATCTCAATAAAAATAAAAATAAACTATTATCTTGACATTTAGTGTCAGGATCATCACATAGACAATTGACATGACAAATAAATTCATACATGAAGTTATGATAGTAATTTTTTAAATTTCATTCAAAAAATACTCCTTGAATTGAATGATTTAGATAGTAGTTATATTTAATGATGTATATTATATGACATAATTTTTTCTTCCAATAGTGTAACATACATTGTTAAAAGATGCATACATCTACTTACATCAAATTAATTATAAAATAAAATTAATAATTAAAATATCTCAAAGTAGATTTTTATAATTTCTTATAATTAGGATAAAAAATATTAAGCATTTGTTTATTAAATAAAAGGACCGCTGAATAATTAATTTGTATAAACTAATTACCTCAATAAGCAACTAATATTCCACATTGTTTCAAACAAAATAGTTGTGCCACAAAATTTTAAATATTAACTGATATGGTGTTATGCTTTGCGGTTGTGTTAATTAATTAAATATTGAACAATGAAATACTTACAACAAAAATTATATAACTTGTAAAACATTACTTTTGTATTTATCTCTTTCTATCATTAATAATATATTTTTCCATAATAAATGAAGTGATAAAAAGAAACAGATACAAAAGTAATGTTATACAAATTATTGTATAATTTTTGTTGTATATGTAACATTACTCTTAAATATTCATAGAATTTTTCTATCTATAATAATTTTACTACAAAAAAATTGTTATATAATGACATACATCTTATAATAACATAATAAAAATCACTTTTATCTACACTATATATATATATATATAATATTTTAATATATTATTAAAAAGTGTAGGTATATACCACGGTGACATAATATATATTATTGAATTTCATTCAAAATTAATATTAAAATTGTGTACAATTATATGTCAAATATATATATATATATATATATATATATATATATATATATATATATATATTATATTATATTAATGTGTGTAACATTTTTTTTGTAATGTTTTATCCGGTTTAAACATAATTACTTATAGTAGTGAAAGATACATGTTGCTAGGCATGGCAAAAATACCCGCACCCGCGGGTATCTGCAGGTAAAACTCACTACGGATAATAAATGGATAGGCTAATTGGGTACCCCGCGAATAATGGAAACTGATAATTTTTTACCCGTTTATAAACGGGACGGGTATGATGATATCCATACCCGCGAATACCTGTTTAATAATATTTCTTAAATATCCTAATTATTCTTGTATCACATAACCCTAAAACTACACTTTCTGATCTTATTTTCTTACAAAAATGAGGTTGATGAAGTTACCAACATGTGTTAAGCATGTTATAGAATTATGTTAGATGTAATTTGATTAATTTTCTATCTTTGATTGAACCAATAAGATTTATGTATTTTTAGTTATTTACTTTCGTTTGGAATTATGAGATTGAATAATTGTAGTTATGTAACATGAGACTTTCACTTACTTATGAGATTGATGTATTTTAAGTTATTGATTATCTTGCATTTTTATTATTATTTTAACAAATTTAACGTTAAATACAAGTTTAAAATTAACATAATTTTTTTTTTAATATTTCAATGACATTAAATATAAACTTAAAATTATTTATAATATAATTTTTTTAATTTCTTAAAAAATTTATAAATATTCATGGATATCCATGGATATCCATGAGTATTCAAGAAATTCATAGATACCCGCTTAATGGATACTCGCGCGGATATGGGGTGGGTATGAGATCAATTTTCATCTAGCAAGGCGAGGACGGATTTACTATTACCCGCCTCCATGGGGCCCCATTGCCATCCCTACATGTTGCATACAAAGAAAAAAAAAAGTGTTATGCTTTAAATCTTTGAAGAGATTTAAATCTTCTTCGATATCATATGGTTGCTCCATATATCCAACAACATGGAGTATGAAAGGCTTTAATCTAAGTTCATATTTAATTTGTACCTTGGTGTGCCTTTCTGCGCAAGTCAGAAACATTGGCCCATGTACGTACAGTTTGCTAAAAAAAATAAGAACCCACCTTTTCCAAATTCGATCACTGTTAGGTTCTGCATAGAGCAGCATATATGATATATATATACACATTTTTAAATCCCAAAACCCTACTAAGGGCTTATTAAAATTATGCAATACTGCGAGGGCCTAAAGGTTCTGAGATAGAGTATCTTATGCCCGTTGGAAGTTGGAACAACAACTCAAGCATATCTTAGAATTATATTCTTTTCATGATTCTTTTTGCAATATCTACACATAAGAAATTGCATGCCCTTAAACGACCGCAGTTGAAAGGCAGATACGTTTGAAAAGGAAAATCAAGAGAGAGAAACGAAAAGCATGTGTGTGATTCATTTAGATAAAAGGGAAAGGGAAGAATGAAAAATTAGGGCATCTCTTTGACCCATAATCATAGGTTTGTTGTAGTGGCAACCATCATGGCCATCATCATTGGAAATCTTGTAGACGAACAACTTTTAGCATAAAATATAATTGTCATAAAAGAAGTAGATAAAAGCAAGTAGTGGTCTTCGGACACAACTTTTTTTTTTTCTAGAACTCGTGCATGTGGCAATCGAGCATAATTCTGAATCCTATCAAATATATTATAAATATGCTCATAAAAATACCCGAGAAATTAACGTATGCTTGTTCTATCTGCGAATGAAATTATTTTATGGTTCATATCATATGCTTAATTAAAGGAGAAAAAAATCACTAGATATGTGGCAATGATGAGGTCGCGGCGTTCAAATTATTGCTTGGTGCATATGATTCGTAACCAAACTCTTAAATCTTAATCTCGTTTTAAGTAAGATTCGTTGCACTGACATACGCATGCATGGAGGCAGCGCACTTGTGTATTTGCTTGCCCCACTCATTTCAGAATGATCAAAAGATTGATTAAATAAAACCATAATCAACTGAGAATTTGTTTTGCTTATCTTTAGTTTATGGCCACGTGACACTGACAAACATTTATTTTTTATTTATTTTCATTTTCATTATAGTATTTTTTTTTTGTAAACAACAAAATTAGTATATAACAGGTACAAGGGTACCAAATCCATATACAAAGCATAGAGTTTTCCAGGGTTACATAGAAATATTTGATACACTTGTATCTCCTCACCATTAAAAAACCCTATCCTATAGTATATATAATATTTATACTACAACTCCAAAGATCATGGTTTTTTTTTACAGCAAAAGAATTATATTATAACTGATACTAGGGGTATCAACCCATTTACAACAATATATAACTCAACCTATAGAGTAGAGAGTTACATAGTATTTAGGCATTAATACTAAGATCATAAATAACAATCTTCTAGAGTTAGTACAATCTAGATCTATCCCTTAGAGTACTACATAATTCGTAAGTCACCAATTCAAGAGAGCACATGATAGTATCAATTCCAATTAGCAACAATGCCATTCAACACCGACAGCTATTATAACAAGTCCGCTTTGACATCACCTATTTATCCTTTATTTCTCATCGAATTGCTAATATATGTACCATCCCCAGAATAAAAAGTACCCCCTCTGGCCCCAATTCTCAAACCCTTTACAACTATGGGGAGATTGATAAAATAGGTAACAACCTTATACTTACACCTCATACCTGCAACTATATGAGAGAGACTCAACCACATCACTTGAGCTTCACCTAATTTCCCCATATTTTCAGCATTCGACCATTGCTTCTTCAATCCATTTTTCTAGAGCACTTTAGTTACTGATGCATGCACCTGAGTTAACAACCCATTGCATATAAGTATACTTAAAATTCTTCTCCATACGTAACCAAGACCAAACCGTACGTTGCGCCTCCACATACAACAGTTGGATATCACAAGTCTGACTTTTAAATCCACAATTATTTCTCTTTCCCAAAAGCAGCCACATAATAGCACACCAGACAATAACTCTCCACCTCTTTGATACAGCCGCAGATAGGTTAGAATAAGGAAGTTTTCCAAAATGTTGAGTCAGAAGAGCCGAGAGCACTGTTGAGACGGAAGCCCAGTTATAGCACTTCTTCCACAGCCAGTCTGAGACTTTACAAGTAAACAATACATGGGACGTAGACTCTGTTTCTTCATTGCAGAATTTGCAGATACTCTCCAATTCTGGCAGTATGATGTTCCTCTGAAGCAGATTATCACATGTTGCGAGGCTATTCATGAAAATTTGCCATACTACTATAGCCCCCTTAGGAGGGATATTTAGCTTCCAAACCGAGGTTATCAAAGAGTGTTGTTCAGACCCATACTTCTGGTAGTGTAAGACCTTGTACGCTGATTTGACCGTGTAAATTTTATCATCCCCCACTATCCACTCCCAGCAATCTAAGTTTCCCATTCTCAGGTCTATGTTCTGGATACGACTTTCTACTTCTAGCCATTCCGCTCTCTCCCATTCAAACATGTTCCTTCTCCACTGAAAATCCCAACACCAATTATCCCCAACCCACCTTCCCATAGTGCTTATGAAATTCTGCTTCTGATTAGAGATTAAGAACAACCTCGGGTGTGATTTAGCTAGAGATTGATCCTCTAGCCACTTGTCATGCCAGAATCTAATCTTCTCCCCTTCACCGAGTCTCCATCGCAAGGATCTATCAAACCAGCTAGATTCAGCCCCACCTCCACATATCTTTTCGAGATCTCTCCACTAAATGGATTCATTATGTCCATCCTCAGCCCCTCCAAGGATTTCCCATCCACCATATTTTGATTTCAGAATATTAGCCCATAATTTCCCCTGTTGATGGAATAAGTTCCACCTCCATTTTCCTAATAGGGACTCGTTGAATAGTTGTATATTCTTGATACCCAACCCACCATTCTGTTTTGGGCAACAAATCTTGTCCCAACTTACCTAAGCTACCTTCCTAGAATCCTCTTCCCCTCCCCATAAGAAGGCCCGCTGGATCTTAATAATATTGTTTACCACCTTTTTTGGCATCTTGAAAAATGAGATGAAGTACAGAGGGAGTGCAGTTAGCACATAATTAATAATGCATACCCTTCCTGCCATAGATATGAGCTTATTTTTCCAAGGCGCAAGCTTGTTTCTAATTTTATCCAAAATAGGTCTCCACATGGTCGACTTTCTTGGATTGTCCCCAAAAGGGATGCCCAAATAACGGAATGGGAAATGGAGGATTTTACAATTAAGCACTACCGCAAATCTCAGTACTTGTATTTTGCTTGACCCTAAAATCCCGAAATTGCTTTAGTGGAAGTTAACTTTAAGACCAGAGATAAGTTCATAGCACATTAGTATACACTTGATAGTAAGAACATTCTTCATAGACGGCTCCCAAAAGAATATGGTATCACTACAAGAAAATGACGATTTTGCGACAGTTATATGGCCTACATTGCGACGGTTAGAACTGCCGCAAAGACAACATTGCGACAGTTTGGGAACCGTCGCAGAATTGTCCGTCACCAGACAATTTTGCGACGGTTATCAGAACCGTTGCACAAACCGTCGCAAAATTGGAATTGCGACCCTTTCATCAACTGTCGCACCAACTGCCTCTAAATTAATATTACGACCCTTTTTTTACCCGTCGAAAATTATAATTTTTTTTAATTTTAATAAATTTATTAATGTAACAATCCTCATATTTGGCCTTTCAAGGTTCTATTTCACGATATTTTACTATTTAGCATGTTTTATCCTTACTTGTGCAATTTCTGGGAGACTTCCCAGAAGGTCACCCATCCCTGTACTACTTCAGGTCAAGCACGCTTAACTGTGAAGTTCTGATGAGTAAGCTACCGAAATGTATATGTATGTTGTCAGTATAACTTGTACAAATTAATTCATTTAAGTCATCCTCAAATATACAATCTCATACTTGTACTATAATAATAATATCTAATAATTTTATATTACGAATAATAATAATAATAATAATAATAATATATTTAGTTATTCTTTATTTATATGTACTTACTTTTATAATTAACATCTACTTATTTCTATTTAAAATTATAATTTAAATTATTTAATTTTATAATTTATAATGATAATATAATTTATAAAATTATAAATATTTATTTATTACATACTTATAAATTAAATTTTAATATTTAAATAAATTATTAATTAATTTAATATATTTATTTACCTTAAATCAAGCATATAAAATTCAAAAAAAATGTACTTATCCTTGTTTTATTTTCTAATTATCAACTATTAATAAAATACTAACTTAAAATCTTATCTAATTATATATAATATTCTCATATCAAATTTAAAACCAGATATTAGTTATACAAAAATATTAAGATCATATAGTAAATTGTCAAAAAGATTTTAGTTAAATAATTTAAAATAATTAATGTTTCAATTATATTGTTAATTAGCAAATAATTTATTCCAAAACTAATTAATTTTTTTATATTAATTATTTGTAAAATTTAATAACTTTTAAATTAACAATTAATTGGATCGATGAAATTCAATACACACGATGAGTTATTGAGCAGAATAACTTTACCAAGAGTTATTTTGTAAGTTATCTTAAATCAAACATATAAAATTCAAAAAATGTATTTATCCTTGTTTTATTTTTTAATTATCAACCATTAATAAAATACTAACTTAAAATCTTATCTAATTATATCATAATATTTTCATATCAAATTTAAAACCAGTTCTTACATTTTCGACAAATATAAATTTTTCTGAAATATTCCATCAATAATATAGCTTTTCCTACAAAAATTTTCTCATCGAAAATATAAATTTTTCGACAGATTTAATTTAATTTTTATAAGAAATCATCTTCGATTAATATAACATTTTGTATATATGATTTAAGAGTAAAAGATTTTCAATTTAACGGTTAAATTTACAAAATTCACATTTAATATAAGCGGTGTAACACTCAGTAAAATTTACACCGATGTAATTATAAACCCCCTCATATATATATATATATATATATATATATATATATATATATATAGAGGAGAGTTCAAACGACACTGGTGTAACTTTTACTAAGTGTTACACCACTCAATAACTTTATATTAAATATGAATTTTGAAAATCCAACCGTTAGATTGAAAGTTCATATCTCTTAGATCATATATGTCAAATTTTGTTAAAATTGAACAACAACTTGAAGGTAATCAAAGTGTTCATATTTTAGTATATTTTGAAATGTATATATTACGTCAATTTTGTTTTATGAGAATGAAATATCAAATCATCTTAGATTAATATAAAACTTGATATATATGATCTAAGAGATATGAACTTTCAATCTAACGGTTGGATTTTTAAAATTCACATTTAATATAAAGTTATTGAGCGGTGTAACACTTAGTAAAAGTTACACCGGTGTCGTTTGAACCCTCCTCATATATATATATATTAAATGTGACTTTTACTAAGTATTACACCGCTCAATAACTTTATATTAAATGTGTATTTGGTAAATCCAACTGTTAGATTGAAAGTTCATATCTCTCATAGATTATATATACAAAACTTTATATTAATCCAAGATGATTTGATACTTCATTTTTATAAAACAAAATTGATGTAATATATTCATTTCAAAATACACTAAAATATAAACACTTTGATTACCTTCCAATTGTTGTTCAATTTTAACAAAATTTGATATACACTTATAAAGTGATATGAACTTTCAATTTAACGGTTGAATTTACAAAATTCACATTTAATATAAAGTTATTGAGCGACATAATACGTAGTAAAATTTACACCGGTATAATTATAACTCCCTATATTATATATATATATATATATATACAGGGACAGATGCACGTTTGGAATAGTGGGGTACTTGCCCCCACTTCTATTTGACATATATATAATTTTTTTATCTAAAAAAATAATATATTTTAAAAAATAAAAATTATATTCTAATAAAATAAAAATATAGATTCAGAAAAAATGTTTATTTATTTGATATCTGTCAAATTTTTGAAAGAAATTAATTCTCATGTGATAAATTTTTTTTCTTAATAATGACTTAATTTTTTTAAAAAAGTTTAATTATAATATATATATGTATATATATATATATATGTCTTAATATTCACATATATAATGTAATATATTAAAATAAATAATTTTTTGATAAAATAAAATTTGTACCATGCATGTTTATCTTTTGTGTTTTTTATTTATTGTATACATTGATTGAAAAAATCAAAATAGTAAAATTGTATATATTGATTAAAAAAATCAAAATAAGAAAAATCAGAAGATTTATGTTCCATTTAAAATTGTTATTATAAGATATATTTTAAAATAAATTATCATCTAAAAATATATATTAGATATTAAAAACATATTTATATCATAAATAAATTAAACTGGATTTTTATAAAATTTAACATATTTATTTTTATATTTTTAATAGTGTTAAAAAGATGGACATTTAAAATAAAATTTATAAAATTTAACATTGTAAATTATTCAATAATATGTGATCTGATAACTTAAAAATTAAGTTATAAAATGATAATTATATTTATTTATATACTCTAACACATCTTACATACAAGATAAATTCATAAGTTTGTTGAAAGATAAATTTATATTCTAGTCACGATTTTGAAATTATATAAAGAAAAAAAAATCTTGTACCTCATGTTAAAGGAAGTATATATAAAATTGTTAATAAAATATAAGTTCATTAAGATAATATACATAATACTTAAAAAAAAAAACTTTTAAATTCTAATAAAAAGAATTGTCTTGTAGATTGCGACGGTTTATAGTAAACCGTCGCAATGCTGAAAATTTTGCGATGGTTTATGACTAGCTATCGCAATGTTAAAAAAAATTTGCGACGGTTTATGATTAACTGTCGCAATGTTAAACAAATTTTGCGACGGTTTACAATAAACCGTCGCAATGTTGAACAATTTTGCGACAGTTGATCATAAATCGTTGCAATGTTAAACAAATTTTGCGACGGTTTATCATAAACCATCGCAATGTTGAACAATTTTGCGACGATTTTGAAAAATTGTCGTATGAAGGGTCGCAATATCAAAACGACGACGGTTTCTAGATAACCGTCGCAATTTTTCCGTCGCAATTTATCATTTTTCTTGTAGTGTATCATTCGCGTACTGAAGGAGATTAACAAGAACTCTATGTTGGCCGACCCTATATCCTAGAAATAGCCCCTTTGACATTGCACTCCTCATTAGCCCAGCAAGACCCTCAGCAACCACGAACAAGAGCGGTGCTAGAGGGTCACCTTGCCTAATACCCTCTGAGTACGGAACTCAAAAGTGGGGCTTCCATTAACCAAAACGAAAACTTCTGCTGGGGTAAGACATTCTTGGATCCAGCCTCTCTTTTTCTCACAGAATCCCAATCGATTTAGCATATATAGCAAAAAATCCCAGTTTACCAAATCATATGCCTTCTCAAAGTCCACTTTAAACACCAAACATTGTTTCTTCTTCCTTTTCACAACATCAATTATCTCGTTTGCACACAGTACACTATGTAGTAGGTTGCCTCCACTCAAAAATGCACTTTGGGAATCATCAATGACATCAGGCAAAACTTTCTTCAACCTATTTGACAAGAGTTTTGAAAGGATCTTATATAGAGAACCTACAAGTGATATAGGTCTATATCCATCAAGCCCTATTAGGTCGGTCTTCTTGGGGATAAGTGCAATGAAGGATGAATTCATCCCCTCGGCAATTTACTATTTTGATGGAATTCTTGCATAAACCTGAGAACATCTCCCTTAATTGTCTCCCAAAAAGATTTGATAAATGTGAAGTTGAAACCATCGGGTCCCGGGCTTTTTGACCCTTCACATTCCCACACTGCTTCTTTTATCTCCCTTTCCTCAAAAGGAGAGACTATATTGACTCTCTGCTGGAGTGATATATGCTTAAAATTGGTCTATTTTGCCAATCTTCCCTAAATTGATTTTCAAAGTGGGATCTAGCTTCATCTTTAATTCTACTAGGCTCCTGAATCCAGTGGCCGCCAATATTAAGGCCAACAATGTTATTCTTCTTTCTCTTCCAATTAATCACCTTATGAAAATACTTTGTATTAGTGTCACCTTCCGCTAACCATTTCTCTCTCGACTTCTGCCTCAAAATTGATTCATTGAATCTTGCAAGCTTCTAGAATTCTTCCTGAAGCTCCATCTTATACTTTTTGTCTTCCTCTGTTTCTTCACCCTTCTCTTCCTTTTTGTCTAGGTCATTCATTTTATCCACCACCTTATTAATCTCTGTCTGAGAGAAATCAAAATGCTTCTTTCTCCATTCTTTAATTTCACGTTTCATTACCTTTAGTTTCTCTTTTAAAACAAATGCTCCCCATCCACATATCTGACACTCTCGCCATGCCTTAACCACTGTTTCTCGAAATAAACTATCATCTAGCCAACAGTCGAAAGTTTGAAAAGGCTTTAGTCCCCAGTCCACAGATGCATTTTTGAGAAGAATAGGACAATGGTCAGAAATATCTCTTTGAAGGATGTGTTGGGAACTGTTGGGCCAGACACTAAGCCAATCAGGGGAGACCAAGAACCTATCCAACTTACTTCTTGCAGACCCATTTGGTCTATACCATGTAAAAGACCTTCCCACAACTTGTAAATCATCCAAGTCCATGTTAGAGATAAATTGATTAAAGTCATTTACATGTCTCGCATCTCCAATGCCAACACTCGCTCCTTGCCTCTCATTCACCCTTCTCACACTATTGAAGTCGCCTGCTATGCACCAGATTGAATTACTAGATATTGACTTTCTCTCCCTTAGATCATCCCACAATTTCCTTTTCCTCTCAACATTACACCGAGCATATATACACATTAACTATAGTAAGGGGGGTGTATTGGATTAAGATTTTAAAGGACTTTTTTAGTAAAAAAAAATCCTGCGGATTTTAAAAGACTTTGCAGGATTTTCATGACTTTTAAGATTTTGCAGGATTCTACAAGATTTAAACTCAGGATTTTAATGGATTCTATAAGACTTTTAAATCAAGATTTTAATGGATTTTGTGGGATTTTATGGAGTTTTGACATTTGATAAGATTTAAAAAAAAAATCATACATTCAAATTTAAAAAGAGTTAAAGATAAAAATAATTAAAAAATAATAATGTCTAGATAAATAATAATAATAATTCTCCATAATATTCTATCTTCTTTTTATAACATCCACTATCAATTGTAACAATTCATTGGAATCCTCCTTGGTGCAAGCTTCATGGTTTTCTTTCTCTTTTCCTTTTTCTTTATTATTTCCATGTGAATCTCCCATTTGAATTACTAAAACAATATATGTTGAAAACTAGTTATATAAATAATTATGGATAAGAGACAAAATCAATAAAATTATATTATTATTTTTAGAAGCACACCAATTATACAAGATCGAATATATCTTGGCTATCCAAATAGATCAAATATCTCAATCATTATAAAAAAAATATAAAAACGAAAATATAGAAACAAAAGATAATTTTTTATATAAAAAAAATCAGTATATTCAATACTGAGAAAATATTTAAATATATAATCTTTTTATATAAACGGAAGTATTTAGATATAGAGAATATATATATATATATATATATATATATATATATATTAATTTTAGTTATATATTATATGATAATTTTTAACGATATTTATAAATGTAAATTATTCTAACAAATATTTTAACAATATTTTATTTTTTAAAAAATAAGCTAATGAAGGCATAAATCCTAAACCCTAAAAAATTAGATACTGCAATGTCTTATGTTAATTTTCTTTTTTAAAAATATAAAAAAAATCTTAATTTCACAATATAAAAATAAAAAGAAAAATTCATAGTAAAAAAAATAAAATAATTGTTGAGTCATAAAAGGAGGGATAAGAGTAACAAATTCAAGGGAATGAGAGAGTTCGCAGTTTTTATGCTGAGAGGGTTCTTCCCCAACTAAGATCCATTTTCATCTCATTCTACTCACAGAAACCCTAACAAATTCATCTTATATATATATATATATATATTTAGAGATTATGATATCAATTTCATCTTTTACCTTTTTTTTTTCTTGACGTGTGTTATAAAAAAATTACCACTTAAAACTTGAAATTTCAAGCATTTTTTTTGTTATATAAAGAAACAAATTCAACTACATAGAATAAAATAAAGCAAGTCAATTAAAGAGAACGAACAGAAAAATAGAACAAGTCAATGACACTATTATTTACATATCAGAGTTTCACAAAATAGGAGAATGAGTGAGAACAGTACTACAATATTATGTATGAGCAATGAACAATAGAAAAATCACTTCAAACAATCCTTCAAAATCCATTGGGTTTGGATGGGATTGTTTTATGAATCTGATATTTATAGATAACACTAGAAAGTCCTTCAAAATCCCTCTCACACAACAATCCTTTAAAATCCTTATATTTTTGAATACCAATGGATTGTTTTTAAGTTGTAAAAAATCTTAAATGAATACCAGTGGATTTTAATGGACTCTTTAAAAAATCTTGAAAATCCAGATTGAATACCATTGGATTGTTTTTAAGTGACATAAAATCCTGATTGAATACCAATGGACTTTTTTACTCAAAAAAAGTCTTTTAAAATCCTACGAAATCCTAAACCAATACACCCCCCTAAGATTAATACCCCTTTCAAGCCATACACTTTCCACTCCTATAAATCCATCCCCAATAAATTGGTTTACGACATTGAGACTGTGCTTATTCCAGATACTTAGTAGTCCACCCGCAGCTTGATTAGCTGGTTGTGCCAAAAACTCTACTTCACTATATTGCCCCATAGAGATTGCACTAGCTTCTTATCTACATCACTTAACTTTGTCTCTTGTACACATAGGAATTCAACTCCCTCTTTACATCATAATCTTCTTAAGAACCTCCATTTTACCTTGCCACCCAAACCCTTCACATTGTATGATAATAATATCATTAGTTTCCGGTTCTATTAACTCGTTTGAATGGAAAAGAGTGTGTGACTTACTGTAAATTAGCCTCTAGATGCTGAGTTAGATTTCTATATACAAAAAAAAATATTTACATTATAACATGTTTATAATATTGCTCTAACTGAATAAATATATACTTAAACAACTAAAATTATTTGAAACCCGATTAATTAATTCATTCTAGAATAAAAAATATAACGGAAATTTTTAGATGAGACCCTTTTCAATTAATAAAAATAATTTAGTATAATTATTATAATTTTATTTAAAATTTATTTTTTGAGTTATTAAAGATGCAATGAGAAAAGGGAAAGGCATAGGTAGGTGAAAAAAACACAAGAACTTTAAATTTAAATTTATTTGATAATTTTTTCTTATCTTAAAAGTTACCTTTAGTAAAAACATTATTCAACAATATATTCTTGGATCTCGGAATTTGTAATGAAGAGGGAATATGAGAAGAAAAAACTCCTACAATTAGCTTATTGAAAACTTATTTTTTATTCTTTTATAAAAGTTCATTTCATGTTTAAAATGAAAATAAGTAAAATTACTATATATAATAGGATGAGGAGTCTTTTTCAAAGAAAAATATTAATTAATTTTATGGATAATATTTTTGTACTATCCGTACTTCGCAACCGGGCTCCGAGCTCGGGTTATCAACGCGGGGCGACCCCGGACGACTAATTGTCTGGTATCATCAGCCCGGTATTTGAGCAAATCACAATTGAAACCCAGGATCCCGCCCTAGACGAGCTCCCTCATCTAATTATATCACAACATATCCTATCTCAGGCCCAAGACCCAAGACAAACCTAAATCACTTCAAGGTACGTGCATTACATATGCGAGACTATTATTCATACAAACCCTAACTTTGGCATCGGAGTCTCTTTTGCAGGTACCTCCCCCATCTTGGAGCACCAATACATCAGGCAAAGGAGGCTCACCGATCTTACTGGATGGGTCACCTCTACGACCAAATTCCGGTAAGAACAATTTTTATTAAGAAATTAATCATTTTTTCTATTTTATATTAATAATAAGTAAAAATATCTTTCAAAGACTTAAAGCTGAGACTTCTTATCATCGTGCATGTAGATTAATTAGTATGAAATTGATTTAGTTTAACTAATTTTTTTTTAATTTAAATCTTAAATATACGATTGTGTGAAATATTTAGAGTAATAACTTTATTAGTGACGATAATTTTACCCAACTAAAAAATATTACTTCAATGTGTGTATATATATATATATATATAAAGGAAGGATCCTTTTACTCCAGGAGTAAGTCTACCTAGACTTACTCCGTTCAATAACTCATGTTCTACATTAAATTTTAATGATCTAATCGTTCAATTTAAAGTTTTTAATGCATAGATCAAATCTGCAAATTTTTATAAAATTTGAAAATCATTTGATACTTCTTTTTATTAATTCGAATCAATGTATAATATTATTTTATGATTATCCGTCAATTTGAATTGATAAAATGAAGTATCAAATGATTTACAAATTATTTAAAAATTTACAGATATAATCTATGCATTAAGAACTTTAAATTGAATGGTTGAATCGTTAAAATTTGATGTAGAATGAATTATTTAACGGAGTAAGTCTAGGTAGACTTACTCTCAGAGTAAAAAGATATCTCCTTATATATATATATAACTGAAATATTTATTTATATAGAGTTAAAAAAGAATATAATTAAATATTTATTTAAACAACTCATATAATATACCATTAAAAATATTATTTAATATAAAAATATCTTATATGCAAAGCATATATAGAAATAAATGAGATTAACTTTTCTCTTGTTTATCTTTTGTGTGTGTTGGGAAGATTGAGATTTAGGATCATAAAATCATTTTATACATTGATTCAAATTAATGAAATGAAGTATCAAATGATTTTCAAATTTTTTAAAAATTTGTAGATTTGATTTATGCATTAAGAACTTTAAATTGAACGATTGGATCGTTAAAATTTGATGTAAAACATTAGTTATTGAACGGAGTAAGTCTAGGTAAACTTACTCATGGAGTAAAAGGACCCCTCTTCTCTCTCTCTCTCTATATATATATATAATTATTAGTCTGAGTAAAATTAAACTTAAATTTATTAAATAAAGTTTTGAATTTAAATTTTATAGATGAAAAAAAAAGTTGAGAAAAGAGTTCTCATTAACTATAGGAAGTCAATTAATTAAGTTCTCCATTAAAAAATAATTATTAATAAATCGTTAAATACTTCACACTTATAACATAATAAATGAAAAAGAAAAACAATATTTAGTTGCAAGAGCTAAACATATATTTTTTTTTGTTAAAAAAAGTTAAGCATATATTTATAATTTTATAAAATATAATAGTGAAACTCGTATTTAAAATTTAATAATTATATGATTCATTTTGTTTTATCTGTATATGCTTTTTAGCTTTATATTCATATTTTAAAAATATTACTATATTTACATTGACATACTAATATAATTCTTTAAGTATATGAAAAGTACTTACAGCTACGTATTTAATTTTCTTTTTTCTGTCAAAAAGAATTTAATTTTCTTTTACTTTACCAAATATTTTCTAATTCAATTAATTATGTTTAATACAGTTTCTGTAGAGACACCTTATACTAAACAAAGATTTGTGGTTATTATTCATGTACTCGCTAAAAATATATTAATAAAAAGGTATTATCTCCAATAAAATAAATATGAATTAAATAAAAAAATATTATCAAAATATTCTTTTCATTCTTTGGGAGAGATGACTCACCATAAAATTGACAAAGCATATTGCCTAATTTGAAATCGCACATCCTTATTACATGTCTTATAATTACGCGGATAAAAAGGTTCACTACAAAAAAATTGTTATATAGTAATACAATATTTGTTATTAAAAGTTATTTTTATTCACACTATAAGTATAATATATATTGATATATTGTTAAAAAATGTAAATATAATTAAGTTATAATGACACATAATATATGTTGTTAAATTTTATTTAAAATCAATATTAAAATTGTGTGTAACTATATATTAAATATATTTATATCTATATATATTTTGTATCTATAGTGAAATTTTTTGTATGTTACTATATATAACATTTCATATATAATGGTCTTACAAAAACTTGTTTAAATATCCTTATCATTAGAACATACAACAGAGATATAAAGGCTAATTTATAAATTTATAACATGATCATTGAAATTTTTTTATTGCAAAATATATTTAAAAACAAGTCATCATAATGTAAAATCATTAATTCTTGAAAATATGTTTATACCATATAAACAAGACAAACTTGATTTTTATAAAATCTAACATGTATATATTTATCTTTGTCTTGATGTTAAATTGTCTCAAAGTAGGTCCTTAAACAGACTATAAATCAAGTCAGCTATGTAAAAAAATCTATAATTAGTAAATAAGTCAAACTCATATAATGTATTTTAATTGAATCAAAGCTAAGCGCAAACCTAACGAAATCTAGCATATTTTCACTCTTAACAGCCCAATACTACTGGACAAAACCGGCCAATGACATGTATTGGAGCTACCAACATAAACTCGCCTGGAGAATTATTTCACAATTCTAAACAGTAAATATTAACTCACGGAGAAAGATAGAGTACACAAATTAAGGAATTACAATAGTGAAATCTCATTAAGAAAGGGGAAAGATAAAAACTGATACAAAAGGAATATGTATCTACCATGCACAACAGGAAAACAAATGAAAAAAAGAGAGTAAAATAACCTAACAGAAACTAATTGATAATACAATTTTTAACTCATGTATATGGGTTTTGGTACCCTTGTACCTTCATATATATTTATATAAATATTTGTTGGCTGATAAAAAAAAAACTAACTTTATAAAACTAACAAACTGTTACTTTACATTGGTAAGAGTAATCAATTTCACATGGTTGCAGCTACCAACTAACACTTAAGCATCTACAATCCAATCCAGTATCTCATTCAAGGAACTTAAAATAGACTCCACTTATATATATATCACTCACTATTTTTTATTTAAAACCTCTATAAAGTATTCAATTCCCCCAACTCGGCATCTCTACAAAACTTACTAAATGGATCAACGGTATAGAAATTTAATCACATGCTGCCTTTGTTTTCAATATAATTAATGCCAACAGTAAAAATTCAACCCTATTATTGTTTACACGCCCCTGATTTCTTTTTTTTACAATTATTTTTACTATAAAACCAATTTCTGGACCGGCTTTGCAATGTTAAGAACCGGTGCTTGTATAAGCACCCCATCTTAAATAGGAACTCACTCCAAGGACAAAAATTAAATAAGGAGTAATACTCTTAGAAGACATAATACTTGTGTTACGAGTGCTATTAGGTGTTCTTAGATATAAATCTTTAACTACTTGTGCTAACTCGCATTTGCAAAATTTATTATTAAATGATATTATAAAAATACTTATGCTGTTAGTGTATTTAATAAATTATTTATTTTTAATTAATTGTTTTTCGAAAACCCTAATTAATTAAAATGATTGTATACGTAGCGTTAGTAACCCTGGACTGTTAGTAATCACTACATAAGGTACTATCGCTTTATAGTACTATTTTGAAGCAGTTAACTTGCACACATAGGCAGATCAATGTTGAATTATTTTACTTTAAGAAACATTTTAAACCCAACTGATTGGAAGTAGATTAACGAATTGGGCTTGCTACTAAAAGTCAAAGAAGGCTTTCCCAGTCAAATAACTTTTTACTTTTAAGGTGGAGGTCACAGAATTCATTCATTATACCAGAAAAAGACACATAATTCATATATATATATATATATATATATATATATATATATATATATATATATATATATATAATATAGACACACACTAACCCTAAAATATTAGTTTATTTTGGAATAAGACTGATTCTTACATTTGACAAAAGCAGTAATTAAGTTTGAAATTTTATTCATCTCCTTTGGTAAAGTAAATATAAATATTTTGCAAGTATGGAGGTATTCTTTAATGTAGATTTAGGATATATATATCATAATATTCCCTCCTCATAAAATTAATAATATAAAAAGAAAAGAATTTGAAATGTGGCCTGAGAAGTAATTGTCAAAACTTACAGTGTAAATCATTGCTCGAATTGATTAGCAGTTTGAGTGTTGATTTTCAAAGTTGGAATATTTTTGGTACACTCAATTGAAGTTGACACATGACGTGTGCACGTATACCTGTCTGTAAATACTATTAGCATGACAATAGACTTGTTTGTCTCTTTTGACCACATTGAAGACGAATAACGTAAGTACATTAGTACGTGTTTGGTTCTGTGAGTCTATGAATAGAGAGAGGTGTTGAACATGGAAATCACATAACGCGAGCGAAAGATACAAGTCGTGGACCCATTTTCTTAGGTCCACGAGGACATAAAGAATTTGTTGTGGGGGCTTAAATAGGGCTAGGACCCCCCCAACTCCCTCCACCACATGTTTGTCCTTTCTAATAACCTCACCCTGCAATTTTTCACCTGCTCTTTGCTTCTTTTCCACGTCTTGGTGCAGAGGAAGATTGATGGATTCTGAAATTATAACTATAGCATTCATTCAGAGGAACAACAAGTTCAGAAAGCCATACTCACTTTTCTCTGACCCCTACAGGGCTCATATCACTATTTCCTAATTTCATTACTATTTATTTTTCTTCCTCCAATACCATATAGTATATTAAATACTATACTACCAATTAAAAGGGACTTGACGAATATAAGGTAGATATTCTGAGGGATTAGATTTGGTTCACCAAAAATTCCAAGAAAGAAAAAGTCGAGGCTTTTGGTGATCTCGAGGAGAAAGCTGGGTCAGAGAGAGAGAGAGAATGTGTGTGTGATGAATTAATTGGAGGGCTAATTAAGAAGAGGACGTGACTCTCACTTCTAGATAGCTAAGAAGAGGAAGAGGGTCTATGTCAGGCCCTCCCCTCCCTCTTTTCTTTGAAGGGATGTTGTGATTTATCTGGATTCTTATGAGTGTAACAGTGCCCGTGCTGTGTGCTGCGAGAGGGAGAAAAGTGACTGACAAAAGTGATCCAAGGGAGGGAGAGAGAGAGAGGGAACCATTTGGCTTGCTCAATGAGTGAGAATGTTCATAAATAACACTGAAAATTCATCGAAGAAAATAAGGTTATGTCTCATAATTTTCATCATTAATTAATTTCAAGACTCCTTAAACAAAAAACTAAAGATGAAAAATACTTTGGGGGTTTAGTTTCATTCATGGCTTTGTGTGGAATTAAAATGACGGCTTGCTTTTCTTTTGAAAGGTGAAAGGTTTCACTGTTACATTTTTTTCAGGGAACATGTAGCTAGAGCGAATGCGGCTCAAGGTGCGTGTGAGTTGGAGCTCTTCTTTCTCTTTTGTTTTGATTTTTTTTTTCCTCTTCTTGTTTTTAACATTTTAGTATATGATCATGGGAGAAGATATAAAACCCTAACACTATAATTTTCTCGTATTTCGAAAGGTTTATTGCTGCAATGTCTACGATTCTGATGTCGCCAGGATCGGTTCAGAATTTCACCTGTCATATAATTGCAAACTAACATTTGCCTAGAAGTAAACAATTTCATAGTATTATATATAAATGTATAAATTAGGAGCAATTCAATTCTATTGCTTAATTAACGAAAAAAATAGAACATTTAATCAAAATTTATATTAGTCGTGAAAAAAATAAAAGGATATTTATTTGTATATATGCATGCAAGTTGTTGCCAATGTATAGCTGCAGTTTATATGAGAGGTGTGACTGTTTGAGTTTCACTGCATTGTCCTTGGGTGGGGGGGGGGGGGGGGGGGGGGTTGTTGGTGTGGTTGATAGTAACAGTTTGGAAGTCGTATATAGCTAGGGTACTTCTTGGAAGAGAGACAAAAGAAAAAGAAGAAAGAAATAAAAGCTGAAAACCCTAAGCATGAACTAATATAAGTATATCTATCTACTACTCTTTTTTTTTTTTTTTTTTGTATTGGATGGATCCAATGAGGACAGCGACTGTGGTCACTATTTCACTCATTTTTTTATTCATGAAAAATAGGAGTGAGTCTCAGTCTCACGGGAATTAAGACTATAGCTAGAGACCAAGTCTTTTTAGAGGCAAGAGATTCATCATCCCACCTTTTTCTCAGTACATGATGAAAACTACAATTCAAAAACAAGTTTCACAGAAACAGATTCAGAAAAACACTGCTCGTTTTCCTGTTAGTTGATTTCATCAAACACCATCCATCCTTCACCTACTATACCCACTGTGCTTTCCCAAGAACCTATAGAGACTAACACTAACAAGTTGTTTGGATTACCAGCAAGACAGGCTTTTACACGAAAAGCTTTTTACAGCATATGATATGAGATTGAGACTCGAGAGAGTTCCTGTGTATGTATGTAATGTATATATGCTTTGAACTCAAGCGTAATATCTTGTTTCTGTGTCTCTGATTGTGACATTTTGCCAATAATTAACACAACTCCCTCACTGTGACTGACACCACTCCTGTGCCTTTATTTTAGTGAAATTCTCTACTGAGGTTAATTAAAGAAGAGTTTACACCAGGAAAACTGATTTTTTAACGTTAGTGAAGTAAATTAACTCGGTGGATGGTTTCGCCAACTCAGGTAGTAATTAGTAAAGGACACTAAACAAAATAATATTAAAATCATTGGGGGTAATTAACAAGGTAGTTAAAATAACAAGGAGAAAGTAAAAAGGTGGTCCATGATCAAGAAGAGGAAAATTAAATTAAAGTGGAAAACGATTAAAGGCAGGGAATATATAGGGTAAGTAGGACTATAAGCGTCTAACCCGTAGAGTTAGGCTTTAGAATCAAGTAACGTTATCGCTCATTTATTCTTAATCATAAACAATGACAGAGAATGTCAACTCCGCATGCTCACTGCACATGCCTATAGAGTTGCACTGAATACACAATAAGAGTAGGTCTATAGTAGTAGTCATACATTACTATGCATGCTCCACCACCGACTTATTCAGGACTAAAGATTTTGGAAAGACTACCCATGTTTTTGGTAGCTTAGGTCTTAATAAACAACACATGTTCATCATCATTCATCACCACCTAGAAATTATTAATTAAACAAAAGCCCTTCAAATTAATCTCAGAAATTTAACTAAACAGTAGACCTTCAGTCACCTAGCCAGAAGAGTCCAAGTGAGGCTACATAGCCAGAGACCATAACTAGATATTATAAATATTGCAGGGTATCCTCATGACTCAAGACTCAAGACTCAAGAGGCATAAAACCCTAATCTTGAAACATGATTTCACAAGCTACCTCCTCCTTGTCCTCCCCCATCATTCATATCCTCAGGAGGGGTATCAGTCCATGGAAGAGAATAAGGGAAAGAGTAAGTAGTGGGAGAGGGCCTATAGAAGCCACTTGTTGCTTCATTACCAAACCTTGCACTATAAGACCTTTGAGGCATTATTTGTGGAATTGTATTTGTTGTTGTGATTGATGGTGGTGGCATAGGAAGAGAAGGTGGAGGCATGTCATTGCAGGCATAGCGAAGGAGATCAGCATTTGCAGAATCAAGCTCCTTTTGGAGCCTCTGGACTTGTCTCTGGAGGAAAGAGATGGCACCAACGCAGCCATAAACGGGGTCTCTCACACGTGCCTCAGCTTCATAAGCTAGAGAGTTCACTGCATCTTCCCTCTGGTGAGGGAGGAGTTCGTTGAGGAGCTTGGTCACATTGCTGGCACCGAAGATCTTGTGCACGTTGGCGAATTTTTGAGGCTCTTCTGGTGGGAAGTAAGGTGCAAAGATGCACCCTGGAAGGCATTTCCTCCTCAGGAATTTGCAGGCAGCACATGGAGAATTGTAGGAGCTGGATGATGCCATTTTCTGATGATTTGATTTCCCTAAAAGAAAAATTCACATGAATTTTAATCAATTAACAAAACTTTCCCTTCTCAAGTACTATATATATATATATATGTGTGTACACAATTGTTCTTTTCTTTTCTTTTCTTTTTATTTTAAAGACAAAAGGTTTAGAGTAGAAGAAGGCTTGCCCATGCATGATAGAGAGGACCACCAAAATCAGTGAAAATTTATGGTCAGATTTCGTATCTCTTAATTCTTATTTACTAGTGAGTTAATTAACCTGGAATGGAACCCAAATCCTAATTTTATAAATAGGATGAGTAGAAGACTGACCAAATAGTCTATATGTTGTTCTCTAGTAAGCAATTTTTACTTTCAAAATTATTATGAAAATGAATTGGTCAAAAAAAGAAGAAAAAGAAAATTGGATCTGATGCTATTTCAGTTGCACATCTTTCGTTGTTCTACTCTCCCTTCTTTTCTTAATTTTCTTTTTTCATGTCTAGTCTCGTTTGTTAATTTGTGTTCTTTCTTTGATCCAAGTGATCAACAATAGCCACAGAAATGCGGTTGTATATGAATCCATAATCATCATAGAATATTAGAAGTAGAATATATATATATATATATATATATATATATATATATATATATATATATATATATATATATATGTATGTATGTATAATTTTTTTTAAAAAAATATAATATATACTAACAAAAAATATTTTTGAAAGATTTTAAATTGGGATAACATTAAGTAATTAGTCTGATCCTATGAACTCTTCAACTCTTTATCATCCTTCCTAAAATCTCTTAAGCAGACCCTTCCCCAACGAGACTTTGCTAACTGATTTTAAGGATTAGCTGTCACTTTTTTAAATTATATTATACTATAGTATGACTATCTTTATCCTTTCTTTTTCTTTCACAAACTTTCTTATTTCTTTTCTTAAAATATATTTTCCTTCTTTCCTTTTTTTTCTTCTTTTCATGGGGAGAAAAGATTAATGAAGAAATCTTAATTTTAATCTTGAAACTCCCTTCATAGTGTTTTCTAATTTTTTTCCCTTTAGTTTCTGTGTATGTTCTATCTTCTTCATTATTCATCAGAAACCTCCACACACTAACATAGACTAGAAAACTTTATACATATCTTTCTTCTTCTGGAATTGAGCTGCATGATCAAGTGAAAACTTATAATTAATTAAGTTGAATTAACCAGGGATCTGGCATCAGCAACGAGGCATGATTGTATTCATGGCTGCATCAGAAAAGCATAGATAAAATGGGAAAAGCCCTAATCAGTGACTTCTCAAAAGGATCCATTTTGTCTAGCTAGCAACCGGTACTTTACTTAAAAGAACATTAAACAGAGAAAAGAACTATACATGCATAGAGGGAAGAAGCAAAGAGGGGAAAGCTACAATATGAACATGATTTTACCTGTTTGTGATGTAGGTTTCTTTGATCAGATGAACTAAAAGGGAAGTACCTTTTTCTTTGCCCTTGTGGGAGGCCCTTTAGAAGCTGCTCTTTTACCCTCACAAGACAAAAGAGCTTTAGCCAATGAGAGATATAAATAGCAGATTTGTCACAGGAAGAGCACCCTTAAAGAGGAAACCCTAACTGCAAGGGAGAGCAAAGTGAGAGAGACAGAGAGAGATAAAAAGATAGGGTGTGTGCAAACTGATAATTAAGTGCAAAAGCTTATGTGAGGGAGAGAAGGCAAACAGCATTGAGTGGATGGAGAAGGAATGGATGCAAAAGACAAAGGTAATAAATGGAGGTACATATAAAAGAATGACTATGACCTTGCATCTAATTATAATATCAGGAATGTGGGGATGTCTCCCATCCTCATTCCCTTTCGAATTAACTCATGCACTTAAAATATAAATTCTTATAATTCTTTTTTATGCATATAATCATGAGAGAAGAGAAGAAATGGAAATGATAGATGAGATGAATGATGTAACAAAGAGAGACAGGGGGAAAAAAGTTATAGAAAGTGTTATAAAAAAATTGAAGAATATTTTAACTTTTTGAGGAAAAAAAATATGAATATAAAAATTTAAACACGGTTTCGCTAACAATTGTTCATATCCTTTTTAAAAATTAAAAGTTGAGTATTACAAAATCTCCATATATATATATATATATATATATATATATATATTTACTAAGAAAATATTGAATATTATTTTTTATATTTTACATATATTGATGAATCATTTTTTAATTGATACTTTTTCTAGAGTATTAAATGATTAATAGGAAAATCCATTAACTGAACAATATAGCATTAATCTTTAAATAAGTGTTTACTAACAAATTAAATATTTAACAAGGTAATTGTATGTCTTCCCATAAGATTCTTTTATTAATCAAACTAAAAATATTATAAATTTTTTTTTAATAAAAAGGTAAATGCACTTAACATTTTAGACACATAAAATATATTCAATTTTCTCTTTATTTATAAAGATTATCAATAGAAGGATGTTGTCAAATAATTTAAATTTAATCTATTTATTATATTAAAAATTAAAAATATTTGTTTGTATTAATATTTAACAACTACACTAAAGGTATTTCTTTAGCATTAATTTGTCTTTTAACACAAGGACACTATAAGCAAATAAGCTATTAATCAGGTTCAAAAAATTGGTAGAACAAAAGACACTCTCAATACTATGGGTTAGGGTGTCAATGACATGATGAATTTGTCAATAGAGATCCACCTAAATAATTACTGCAAATGAGCTACTAGTTAATGGCATTGCAAATAATAAATGAATAAATCAAAGAGTTTATAAATATATAAGAGTCCTACGAAAAAGTCTCATGATACTTGTTAAAAAAAATAATAAATAAATATGGTTATATAGATTTTTTTTATTGTGTACCCATAAATATACGATGAGAAGTAAAAAAGGAAAACAGAAAACTTCCATTTAGAAAAGTATATATTGTATAAAAAATACAGAAAGCCATTTATTACTTACTTTTGAGTAATTTACACAAATTCATAAAATGTATAATAGTGATTTCAAATCATGTGCAATGCATAGATACAAATTAAAAAAGAAATTGTTTAATGAAAATACGTGCAACGTTTAATATGTCAAAACTAATAAACTTTATTTTTCATTTGAGCCTAGCTATTTTCTAAATCATTGATAGAGGTATCATAAAGACACTAGCTAGTTAATACTTGCCTATTAAAAAGTGAAAATGGAACATTATAAGAACAATAAAATCATGAAATAATTAGAATATTTTCAAATTCATAATCGAGTATTATTAACACCATGACCTACATATTTGGATATTAGATATAATTTTATTCATGAGCTTGCCAATAAACTTTTAATAAGAGAAATTGATTTTTTTTTTATCAGATCACTTAGTTATTATGAAGACTCTCATGTCAAATTTAAAATAAAATTTTTGGAAACTCAGTTATTAATTCATGAATAATATATATATATATATATATATATATATATATATATATATATATATATTAAGTACGTAAGGAAAGTATCAATGATTTGGTTTACTATTTGTTTCTTCTTGTTTTTTTTGTTTTTGAAACAGCCTAAAAATTCTCTGCGTGTGTATGGTCATCTTTTGCACATGAGGCAAGGATAGTTGGATAGTTGGACTTTTATGCATCAATGGATGTAATCCATCTTAAACTTTAAATAATGATGATGCAGTACTTATTGTATCGTAATATATCACCATAACATAGGTGGTGATTAAAGTATGGCCTAATTATGAAATTATATAACACAGGTATAGTTATTTTTAACTTTCTACACCAGCACGAGGATATATATGTTTAACAATATATACCATATGTATAGTTTATTTCCCTGAACTTTATCAGCTTTATGTTGTTGGATAATAAAATATTGATAAAAGTAAAAACATTTAATCATGAATAGGTTTGTTTCAAAAATCTCTTAAATATGGTCAATTAATGTATATGGACTTTTCCTCATTAGTATGTAATCATTTTAAAACAAGTAATGCACCCCAATAAAAAGAAAATGAAAGCATCTATATTTGGTTTTTACACTGTTTGATTTATAGTAAGTCACTATAATAAAACTTTAATCTGTAGAATTTAGTTTAAATATATACTGCTAAAGCCTTTTTAAATTATTATTTTAATAATTATTCTAACTGGTTAACAGGATAAACATTTTACTTACCATGCATACATGAAAATTAAATTGTACGTAATCCGTAGACCCTCCGTTGTACTACAAACTACTATCTTTATATATATTGAGGGTGAATTGCAAAGAAAATGAGACCAATTCATTAATCCATTTGCATGAAGACAAAACAGGTATTTAAAGCAAATGTTTTATATTGAAGGGGTTATGAAACATATTTTATGTTGATGGTCGAGACTTAGGAGAACATGGCACCCAAGAAAATAGGTCTTCTTGTCCGTTTAAGGCATTATAATCTGCAGGCACTCTAGTGAAGCCAGAATTGAAATTCTGTACATATATATATTAGAATTAAAAGACGAGTGTCATTTGTTATTCACAATATTTCTTCTAGCCTTTATTCGATTCCCGACAATCATTCTTAACCCTAGAAAACATTTTTTGTTTGACGTTTTAATAATAAAAAAGTAATCCAATTTTAATTATCATATTATAATATTAATAAAACACTAAATATATTTTTTATTATATCTATAACTTTATAGAATGGGAAAATATAAAAGAAGTAAATAAGAGAGAGAATCCATACAATTAATTTGAAAAATAAAGAATTTATTAATAAATTTTATGAGATTTAATTAAGACATTAGTTACATATCGTAATTAATATACTAAAATCTGTCTAAAAGATTAAGAGAATTATATAATAAAAAATAAATTTTCTCTCATTTATTTACGAAAGGTGGTGATGACATTTAGCATTTTGTGCGGCGGGAGTTGGACTGAACGTCAAATGTTAATTGCTGTGCCAACTGCTTTCAATTTTATGTCTCTGATCTCTACCGGCGGATGTAACGTTTTAAGTTTTTAGATTTCGTGATGTCCAATAATAGCTTTTTAGATTTTGTTACTATGAAAAACAGTTATTAGCTTTTTTATATATGAACTGTAAATCATCTTTAAACTGGCTTTCAATTATAAATTGCACATCATTTAGAATAACTATCTCAATATTTATATACAAAAATAATAATTTCTAATTGATAAATAATATAAAAATTATTTTGACATAAATTAAAAGTTATATATATATATATATAATAAAATAAAACTCTTAATTTGTATATATGCATGTTTTACTATCACGTCTTACAACAAAAATTTATTATTAACAATAATTATTTAATAACTAATTAATTACTACTATTTAATTATATAATAAAAATATTATTGATTAATATATAATAATCACTAAAAATATATTTATATTACACTAAAATTTATTATTAATGATAATTATTTATTATAAAAAAACTTAAATCTCACATTGATTAGAGATAAGATAATTAAAGAATATATAAGTAAATAATAATTATCATCTTACAAGTTGATTTTATAGCGTTGAGTTAGCCTCCTAATTTACTATTCTAAATTGATATCAAATCACCCACTATTACCAACCAAGTTCAATAGTAATAATAAATAAAAGTCACTGAATGGATAGAAAAGAGACAATTGAATTTTTTTTTTTAATATTCTTTAAAATGACTACTAGAATTGCCACTAAAAAAATAAACTTTTCTAACAATTTTAGTAGGTCTTTACCAGCATTTTATATAAATGTCAATAATAGTATTAACAACCCTGGATACACCAGTCATTATTTAAATGCTGATAAAAAAATTATTATTTATATAGTCGCTAAAGAATAAATTATTTATTACAAAAGACTAATTTTAGTGTAGTGTATAATGTCACAGATTTTCTTTCAAATATTTTCTCCTCATTTTCAATAAATTGATGAAGTAATTTTATATTTTTGGTCGCTAAATAGTCGTTAATATTTAAAATTTAATATCTCATGCTTCAGATTAATTTATCAAACATAATCCACATTTAGTAAACATTACAATCTAGTATCAATAATGTTTCACTTACAACAGATAATTAAATTAAGCAAACCCCCTTGCAATTAAGTTTGAATTCAAGAGTGACAAATAATGTAGCTTTACCAATTATAATATCATTGGACACAGGAACTATCTGATATATATACCAGAAGTGACATGATAGCGACGACCTATATATATAAAATTTACATTAGCTGATAGCAATGGCAGAGTTCCCCTACCTACCTACATATATCACCCATCACCTGACTGCAATAAATAAATAAATAATATATATATATATATATATATATATATATAATTTTCTTTATAGTTGTTATTTGCTACATTAATTATAATAGTGAAACTCACAAATCAAATCTAAAGTATAAGGAAAAATAGCTTGATTGCATACTTCGTGATGCAATGATTAGTTAAAGATAATCCCGGCCGCATTAAAAGCAAAAGGTTTAATTTTGTTTTCTAAAAAATTATTGGTTTGCTAAAAGTGGAAATATTGTTGCTTTCTGATCACAGTCTTAATCAAGCAAGGATGGAGTTTTTGTATAAATATTTTATGATAGGAGTTCGTGTAGCATCATATGCCCTTCCAATAGGGAATTCGAGATTCCCATAAAGTCGTTAAAGGTTTGATTAATTAAACCAACGAAACCAATGGTCCTTTTTTTTTTATAAAACAAAGGGCTACCAGCCCCATGCTTATAAAACAATGATCATTATGGTTGATGATAAGGATATTGTTAGGATGATACCATTAACCCCCTCTATGCTCGCTGTTTGATCATTTGAAAAATCCTTCCGTACATGAAATTATTATAAATTGTTAGATAAATTAAGAATGTATTTTATTAAGGTAATTTGTAGAGGAATCATTTGTATAAATATTTTACTAAGAAGAACTACTCAATAGAGGAAGTTATCATCCTAATTGAGAGAGGGAGAAAAAGAGTTATATTGGGATGTCATCGTGAGCGTAAGTACGAAAGATCAAATTATATTAAATAAATTTGAGATGATAAATATTTATCAAGATGTTGTGAATATAAATATGAGAATTGAATCATGTTAAATAAATTTGTGTAATCTTTTCATGTTTATTTATCATGTTATTCTTGGGTGCATTCTTTCATTATTATGTGTAAAGATGAGTTTTTGTTCCCAACAAAAAACTACTAACATTTTGTTTTTTATTTTTAAATTTTTATTCTCATTACTTTATTTAAAATCTTGTGTTATCTCATAATTAAATATGTATTTTTATGTTATTTTATATTTATTAGCTATCTTATTGATAACAGTTAAATATGTCTACATTTCTGAGTTATATTAAGCAATTATTAGACATGTCTTATGCTTATGAATCATGTTTTCTTTTTACCTAGAATAAGTAATTTCACACATTTATTTTTATATTAATTTTTTTAAATATTTCTTTTAGTGTTTTTAGATACGGGGAGAACATGAGAATATAAAGCTTGGTAAAAAGAACTAACATATTCGAAAGTTGACAAACCTATGTTAGTTGGGTGCTTGGTCACTTATTAAGCGAGGCTTATAGGCATTATGGAAGGCTTGCTAATAAAGCGAGAAGAGACAGAAGCTCGAGAGAATTTTTGTGACAAACTAACTTGAAACAAGCCATTAAGGGAGAACAACTAGAGAGTCATTGTGGGAAATTTTAAAACGCTTGCTTCTTGGTCATTTAAGAGAGTAAAACTCAAATACTTACATTTGAAAACATATAAAAGACATGAAAATAGAAGTTCAAACAACTCACATAGAAGCAAAATTCTATCTAAAGAGAATAGAGTGATGTGAAAGCTATCATGACCAAATCATCTAGGACCTTCTTCAAGTTCTTTGATTGTAAGATTAGTCATAAGCGGTTAGTTCTCTCATGTTAGAGATTGATGTAGTTGACTCTAACTCTATGTAATCTTTTAATTTATTCAATAAAGTATTACATTTATTTAATTGCTTTCTTTCCTTTTTTTAATGTTTGTTTTGACTTAATCACCTAATATATGAATACATGAAAATAAATGTTATTAATGGAGGACACTTTTGAAAGCATGATCTAGAAAAGAACCCTAATATAACTTATTTTTAGGAAAAGTGTAAGAATTATAATAGGTCAACGTTAAAATCTCATATCTTAATGAAAGTCATTTAATTAACTTTGTCCAAGAATTAAAATTTTAATTTAAGAATTTATACTTTTGTTTAAAAAAATTAGGATTATAATATATTTGTGGTTGTTGGATTAACATGTGGATTTAATAATGAATTGAATAACTGATGAATGCATATGATGAGAATTTGTAAAATCAATCTCTAACGTCCTTAAAACTTGGTTTGCTAACAAACTTTAAATTGCTTTCCAAAATTAAAATCTCATAAAGAAATTTCAATTTACACATTCAAACTCAAATTCATCTTTTTTAAATAATATCAAAATTCAATTAATTAATTATTACACAAATTCTTGTAGATATGTTATCTGGACTTCAATCCAATTTTACTATTTGTGATATTCATATACTTGCTAAATTTCTAACATTTATTAACTAATTAATTTTATCAAACACTTTCAATTCAATATCAATTTTCTAATAAATTTTTCCAACTTGTAGCTCATAATAAATTTTCAAATGCTTTGTAATTTAATTTTATCAAGCCCACTATTAGATATTTGAATTATCCAAACTTTTACTTTGAGTTACAAACTCAATTTAGATTTTAGGATGTTATGTTATATTGAATAAAATTATGATCAATTTTTTCTTCTTCTATATAATCTTATAGAGACAGCTTTTGCAGTTGAGTTAATTAATAATGGTTTACCAATATGGAGTCTAAGTTGGTTGAATAAAGTTTGTTAATTATTATAAACTCTTTGGTACAAATTTGGTTTTAATAGATAAAAAACCTTAACAATGCTTTTAGTTAATTATTTTATCTATTAAAATTGAATTTTATACTAAAGAGTTTACACTAACTAACACACTCTATTTAATCAATAAAATTTAATAATTATAGTTAGAGATAAAAATATGTTAAAAACTCGACAGGAGCTTATGACCTAACATACATCAAACTTAATTCAAGCCAAACTTTTTTTTTTACAAACTAGGATAGGTCAAAATTCTTATTAAAGGTTATATAATTAAAAAAAATTCTAGACCATTTGAAAAGCCAATTAGACTATCAAGTCAACTTATTTAAATAAAAAAATAAAAAGGTTTATTATTATATCAAATTTGTTATAATAAACTAAAATCATATATTTATTATTCTTTTTAAATATTAAGCATGTTAACTTAAGGGAAAAAAGTGTACGTTATAAATTTATTAAAAGCATAGGTTCTGTTTATGTCCTTTTTAAAATTCTTATTGTAAAATATATTTTTAAATAAATTAGCATTAAATTAAGCTTCTTGATTTAGTGGTTCTAAGATCTACTCTGAGACACAAGATATATTGATATGGTGCTTCCAGATTTGATTTCAGTTTTTGTTAAAATAATATTTGGTCAACAAAAATTATATTCTACGGATGTGATTAGTCTTTGATTATTAATTATAGTACATCATGTAGATCATGTTTATTAACAAAAAAAAAAAGTTATAATCATAATTTTTATATTAAGCCTTTAAAAATATGCTAATATCATATGATTAAGTTAGATTCATTTTTTATAAAATTTAGCATATTTACTTTGACTTTTATCTTGGAGTCAAATTATTACAAAATAAGCTTTAAACAAACTTGCAACTCAAGCTTTTATATATAAGTTAAGTCACACATTTAAAAAAGAATACTTAAGAGACATAAATAAGTCAGATTTAAGACAAATCTTAAACTAAAGCCAAGTTCAAACTTTATAAAGCCTAAATCATTCTACACTAGTTCTATACCTAATTTCAGTGTGCCTTGCTTGATATTAGCTAGGTTAATATATTAAACACTTTTTTCTTATAAATAATATTAGGATGTTTTCAGATAAACTTAAGCATGAACACTTATATGAATAAAGAAAACTAAGAAAAATAAAATAAGCTTTTCTTAAAGCTAAAATTAATTTATTTATAAGTTAATTTGTAAAATTTTCACTTGCATTAATTTCTCTAAAAGTTAATTTTAACTTATAAAAAAATTATTTTATTTTAATTTTTTTCTCCTACAAGTGTTTATGGAGTGGTTTTTGCAAACAAACATTAATTTCTTAGATACACTTTCTTCATTTTTTTTCAACTATAAGACTAAACTAGCAACAACTGATTTATGAATGATTAATATACTGTTTTGAATTTTGATTTCAATAAACTCATTAGAAATTAATTAAGGATCTTGCTAATCACTACTGTCATATAAGACTGTTGCGTGTAAAGATTTTATTAAAATTTACAACAAAGTTACATGAAAAGTGTGATGTTAGACTTTTCAATAAAAAAAAATACTTTTGATTTCTCAACCAGGTTATTGGTCAACATTTTTCATTAATTAATTATAACTGTATTGTACAACACAATGTTACTTTAATTACTTCTCAATTGAATTATTTTTAATCAACAAAAAATATTACAAAACAACAATAATGTTTAAACATATATAGGAACTCATATATATTATTTTAACCCTATACTAGCTTTAATGAATTTTCTCAATTGTATTAAGACTTGAGTTAAAATAAATTATAAACACTAAAAATAACAAAATATAACTAAAAGAAATGTTGAAATCCAATTAGTTTTAACCTTCACAAACCAAATGTTTTATAATTGTTTAGATAGACAACAATATATAGCCTCTTCAGTTATATACATTATATATATATATATATATATATATATATATATATATATATATATATATATATATATATATATATATATATATCCTATTAATTATTTTTCTAATACGTCCCTTTTAAATTAGTCTGTTGGATATGCATGTGTTATTTGAAATTGTATTGTCTTTTTTTTTTCCCCTATATCTTTAGATCGAATCTCATATTATCCTTATAAGATTTTCTTAAAGAATTTTTCTATACTAAAATTAAAAGATATTTTTCAGTAAAAAAATTCTTATAAACGTGTATTCAAACATATTCGTATTATTAATAAATCGATCCAATAATATACAAATATTAGTGCCATTGAGAATTGATAGACAAAGCACATATAACTAAATCAAATCACCTAGACAATGGCACTTGAAAGATAAAAGAATTGAGTGAATAGAAGTGGTCCACTGCTGTTGCAACTGCCCTTAGTCCTTATCATTTCCCCAACACTTGTTTATCATAATTTTCAGTCCCCATTCTCCCCAACCACAATTTCAAAGTCACTCCCTATTGTTCGGACCCCATGTGTTGCAGTTGCAGAAAGATATACTAACCATGAGATGACACCAATTTGAATTTTATTTTTTTCCTTCTGCATGCCCTAGTAGTCAATAGGGCTTGATTTTGACATACTGTCCCTGCTACTCAGACTTGTGATGTGCATGTTGCCATAAACATTAATTTTTTCTTTCCAAAAAAACACATACTGATAGTAAACTAGTAAAGTAATGTAATACTATATATCATTCCCCACCCTCTCTCACACAACTACAGTCTACAGATATTTCTTTCTCTTATATCCCTTTCTTACATTTGGGAACGTGCCACATCATGCTTGTTCCCCCCCACCCCCCAGGTACAAAAAGTTGCATGGCTCACCAAATTATAATTAAGTATTAATATTCTGATTTCATATCTTTGATTCACATTATTTTCATATAAACTATATGTTAAAAAAATGTAATAATTTAATATATATCAACGAATAGGAGTGAAGTACTATTATTTTTTTTGTGGGTGTGTGGGGAGTTAATGGAAAACCTACCCTTATAGCAATTTAATTTGATCTTGAATAATTTGTGTGGCATGATGAGATTGCACGACACGACGTGTCGTTACTGCACTTTCCTTTCCATATATTCCTGGGAAAGATTATGACTCTAGATGAACATTTTCAATGTCGTTACTGATCTTTCCTTTCCATACATTCCTGGGAAAGATTATGACTCTAGAGAAACATTTTCTATGCATCGGAAAACAGTGTGTATATATGTGTGTACACGTGGGAACACGTAATCCTAATAATTACTATAGTCATATGTTTGGAACAGTTGCGATGTTCCTCCTTTTTCACCAACACTGTTAAGTTCTTACTATACAAACATGTGAGAGTGTGAGACTAATGTATACGGAGTACAGAACCATCCCATGAATGAATAATACTAGCTAGTATGTTATTGGCTGTAATTACTATATGTGATCATAGCTAATAAATCTGTGTGCCGTGCCTTTTTGGTATTCTGTTATAGTTTTATTCCATATTTTGATTATTGAGGAATAGGAAAAAGACTTTTTTCATATATGTGCATCGAGAATTTTTCAATCAGAAAGACTATACTAGTTTAAACAATAAATAAAACACTTATTTTTCTTATTTTTTTTAATTATAAGATAAAAATTACTCTTTATTATATATATATATATATATATATATATATTTATCTTATTTTAAATGAAGTTTTAATATCATTTTCAGAAAGTAAATTGAGTTTAACTCAATTTTATAAAACTGATTTATAAGATTATTCTTTATTTATATATGTTATTTTGGTGAAATAATTAATCAATGTGATTTTAATGTTTAATTTTTTTATTAACCAAGTATATCTTGTAACTCAATTAAAGACTAATTTTTTAGATATTAAAATCTACTTAAAAAATTGATATTTCTTAGAAAAATAATTTTTCGTTTATATAAACTTGGATTTGAATCTCTAACTACATAATTAAGAACATTATTATTTGTCGGTGATAATACATAACACACCATTGTTGATCACTTTTTTCCCTCATACCCTTATCCATGGTCCCTCATCATTGATTCAAGCAAAGATTTTCTTTAGTGGTAGTGGACTGATGAAGCCACATGGTTGTGTTCCAAATTCGATGTTTGGACGAATACGCAAGTTCCAAATCCGGTGTGCGATCCAATGCGATAGATAGTAAAATGAGTGCATGTACCTTTATGAATGAATAATTTAAACTGGCCCTAATGATTAGAGGACATATAAACTTGGACTGTGCAATCTTGCTTTCGGAAAGATAATTCATGAGATCAGAATATATATAATAACGTAATATGGGCTACTCAGCTAACCTAAGAGGCACCCAATAATCTCTTGATGGTTTGTCAGAGCTAGCAAGGGGAGATGTCACAACAATTTAAACAAGATTCTGATTCTGTTTAGAGAAGAATCATTTGCGTCACATTCACTGTTATGTTATGCCAACAACACCAGCCACCCCATCCAATACAATTTTAAATTATGGGTCATAAAATTCTCAGAAACTATGAGGGCCCTTCTCATAGTTGAATAATCCTATTTGATGAGATAGTTTTAACAAGATTCTCCGGGGAAAAGAAAAGCACGAGATTTTAAGGTTTGCAATTTTTGAATGATATGTTTTCACAATGCGTATTTGTTCGGATGGAAACTTTAGAATGGTTGCCATTAAAGATAAGTATATATGGACAAAAGTGTATTGCATAAATTTAACAGAAGGTCTGAGTAGTTAAAAAGAAACTAAAAAGGGCTATTTTATTTCTAGGAAAATAAAATATAGATCCGATTGTACAAGTTTCTCTATAAATAACTAAAGTAAATTAGAGTTTTTCCCGTAATTTAAAATCAACTTAGCTAAGTTACATGAAAGAGCTTTTACTTTACATCTACATTAAGTTAGAACTGTTGATAGATATGCTTAAAAATAAGCTGCACCATTTAAACTAATCTGACATTAATCCTTTACTCACTAACTATTTTTTTGGTCTTGCCACAGGTATCTTCTAGCTCACCTCTTGATCCTTTACTCACATTATTGTTACTCACTAACTATTGATGTGTATAATAAACAATGACTATCTAAAAACACTATAATTTTCTATTGTTACCATTTACATGTCCCTGAAATCGAATGACTCGGTTCAAAAGTCTTCTTTACAGCAATGACCAATTTCATGGTTGGTCCAAACATTACCTTCAAAATTCAAATTGTGGGGTTTGAGGAGGAAGCATAGTTAGAAAAACACATCATGGGTGGGCCACTGGGCCAAGCCGAAAATGCAAGTCCGTGATACAAAAGGTATGACGACGTGCAGCTGCAGAATAACACAAGATTAGGAGCAATAGTATAACGTCCAAATGCAAAACTGTAACAATGGAATCTAAATGCCGCCAACTGTACATGACTCTCATTATTGTAGTGATGGATAACCAGGAAAAAAAAAAAAGTATTTTCCAGGCTTGAAGCCAAGCAAGCAAGCTAGGTTCAAAGCTGATTAGATTAAACTGTTTTGATCGAGCATATGTAAACCAGTATGCCGGTTACCTACTATTTTACTCAATACAAAAGCTCAATGATTTGACCTTGAGAACTTTACACATTTACGGTAACAAGGGTCAAATATACTCGTGTCATAATTTTTGAAATTATATTTTCAGAATTTAGAATTTTAATATACCCAAAACAAGTATATAATCTTCCCTTAGAGTTAAGAGGAGATACTCTTTAAATGTTCTGAACTTTGACAACTATTAGAGTTTCTAAAGGAGATTTTCGTACGAAATAAAATCAAATGTATACAAACAAATCACTTTGAAGAAAAAGTTGTTTCCACGACTATAACCATAGCTAGCATTAAAGTTTATTAAGAAATGAGTAAAAGGAATTAGTATTTACGTGACCAGCATTAAGAGGGGCACCAAAGAAAAAAAAAAAAAAAAAAAAAAAAAAAAAAAAAAGGGGCACCAAAGAAAAGTAGAATACAGAATCCTTGCTTTTGTTGTAGAACCACTCGGTGGAGTGCCAGATCTCCAAATTTTACTTCTCTCAATTTAGCAAAATATTGCATTTTGGAATCAAACTAACAAAAAGATAAGAAGAATGTATTTATTCCACCAAGTGGGTCTAGTCATATGCAAATAGTTTTCATTTTAAGAATTAAAAATCTTCAGCATCTGAATTGTTTACTGTCCCGTGGGTTTTCCAATTGTGACTTCAAAGTTTATCATATCATATTAATATATACTGCAACCAGGGTGACTAATGCCGGATAATTCCACAGGATATGAGTAGAATCAGAATGAGTTAAAACTACAAGAGAATGATATTCCAAATTTATAATGCAATGTACCATTCCCAATTCATAATTGATAACTTTCGGGATGGAATGATTGCCAAGCCCTGCAATGGAATTAATGCAGAATGGAATCGGATTTATTTTTTGAAAACTGCACATGTTTTAGCTCTGAAAAATAACTTGAATGTTTGACTCATTATATTAAGAACTACATCTGGTGCAGTTTTTCTAGCACTTGTAGAGGATCATAGTAAAAGTTAACCCAAAGGGCCTAAAAGTAAATACCCCTCACAAGAATAATAAATAAAACTAGCTTTTCTCATGCAAAATATTTACATTCAGATTCTTTTTATAAATTAATAATAAAACGTTAAAAAATATATATAAACATGAGTATGGCATTGAAGATAAAATACCCCGTATTTTATGATTATGATACTTCAATGGTAACTTTGATTCGCAATACTATTATGCTTGCATATTTCTTTCACAGATTTATATTAGATTTTGAAAAATTACATGAGGATTTTAAAATAATTGTAAGACACGAAAGGTAAGAATAAAATAAAATTTAACAGACTAAATTTAACGAGAGCAATATTTGTAATGCTATAAAATAAACAATAATAAATTAAGAAAAATATATTAAATATATTACATGAATCACGAAATTATTTATCCCAAATCTTCGGAGAGGTATGATGATTCCTGATTTAATAGAAAGAAGCATAGAATATATAACAGTTATAAAGGATAAAGACAATAAGACATAGATGTTGTTTGACCGTATAACACAGCTGAACACATCTGTGATGAACTATTTCAGTGGACTGAAAGGGTAAATATTTGGAAAATGGAAACTGTTTGCGGCTAGACAATATAATTGAAAGAAAAATTTGGCTCGTGATTCTGCAAGAAAATACAGGATAGGTCAAAATTGGTTAGAAGCGAGAAGTGACCAAATAAAGAGGGGGAGGCATGGAAAACAATGTACGGGCACCAAGAGCTAAGTGAACCCAAAGAAAGTGACTCAGAAAAGTGATATTTGATCTTCTCCCACATTCTTTCTTTTACTTTCTATAGAAGTAACAATAATACCAACAAATATGGCACCAACACCACAATGCAATTAGGAAAAAACATATGGTTGTCCCAAAAATATAAGGTTCAGAAAGTACCAACAATCAATACTTGAATTTTTTTTCCTCAGGTACTTTTGGTACCTCTGCAGCATTTATTCATTGAATATCGAAATGGAAAAGCAGAGTTGTATTTACTACCTCAAACCTATTAAAGGTATACCTTGCTTAACTTCCTTGGGACAGTTAGAAAGAATTTATGGAATTTGTATGATGCTAGAAAGACGTTTCCCAAGTATAAAGGATCGATTGTCTTTTGATACTAATGGGTAATGTGTGCTTTCTCGGTTGAAAGGAAACTTCTCCAAAGCAAAATTCCAATGAGAATCTAAATATTTAGGTTCCTCACCAGTCTCACCAGCACTGTATCTTCAGTGTATCTCAGGATTCATCCACTCTTTTTCATATTTCGTACAGTATAAACAGATTGTATGTGAAGCTGTAAAAGATGGCTACACAGGTGGTGCGATGAGTTGAAGATGAAATTTCTACATCAACCACTATTGTGTAGTCACAAATTTCACATGCCTACGATACTCTTCTAGGACCAAAAACAATACAGATAAGACAAAAGATACTGAAGCTTGACAAGTGTATCTCAAGGATGCCATTAGGAATCGAATTCAACAAACTAAATCTAAGATGAAATTTGGAAGATTGGAGAGTTAAGTTGTATATCCCTATTTCACGTATGTCTATTAGTCTATGTAACATACCTAGTTTTGCGATTGCACTTTGTACATTATTACATGATGCAGTGTTCTGCATACGTTATATATATGCTGGGATAATTAACTACTTTTGTTGATGAATTTGGCAAGGTTCCCTTGACGTCCCACCATAATATTTACAAAATATATACATGGACTTTATAAGAATTGGCATCATTGATGATTAGTACTCAAGCTTGCTAAGTATAGGGGAAAATGCAAATTATCACTCTAAGGTTTGCATCATATGTAACATAGCCTCTAATTGTATAATATCTCGATTCTTAAGGTTTTTAAAGTGTGTGAATTATTAAAGAATGAAGAGTATTAGCATTACTCTTTCTAACACTCTCAACTATTGAATAAAATGTATTAGAAATCACATTTTGTTGAGTATCACTTATCATTTAATGAATCTCTCTCTTGTCCAATTTAGAAGTGAAAACTACCAAAATTTGTGAATTCTGATAAATTCCGGTCAATAATGAGAATGTTGTTAACACTCCTTTTTAAAGAAATGCATCACATGAGTAGCATGTAAATTTTACTCTCTAAAAATTAGTTTTTAAAAGTTGCTTTATGAAATGGTGTTTAAAAACTAAAAAACAAAACTACAATCAAAACACCCCAAGTCTCACATGACCCAAACCAGTCATGGGCAATTACATTAACATGCTAGTCACGCGATGCTTTCTATCAATATTTAACAAAAATAAAATTACAGATGGATCATTTCACACATTTTACAAACCTTAAGAAGCACGTGACCCAAATTTTAGGGAGAAAATTTGCATTTTTCTCTACAATATAGTTGTTAATTTGATTAGCACATACAATCAGGTCAAAATACCTTCAATGTGATAATTGCCTTTTGTTCGAGATGCATCCTATGTTCTGGGTTCAATTAAGGGAATGAAGAACCAAGAACCACTTTGGAAACAAGACATCGCCATACCAATTCCAGCTACTGCTATGGAACATAATATTGATAATGAACTTGCATAATATGCAGCCCAATGTCATATTTCATACTTTAGTTCTTCATCCAGTTTCCTCGATAGCTCATAAGAAGCCTCTGATCCAACAAATATAACGTCTTAAGTCAAAAAGGAGGGGAAAAAACTTACAAGTGGACATTGTAAAGAAACACGTTTACCTTCAAGGTTCAAAATGATCTCTAGCGAAATGCATTTTATTTGTAGCTAATACAGCCTTCCAGAAACTTGAAACAACCTAAGGCATATGAGATGGAGGAAGAGATGAAAGATGCATTGCACACCACATAAGCCACTCAGAAAACTAAATAAGCAACTAAAACATGAAAATACTCGACTTCACAATTGGTAGGCAACCATAAACTTGATCAACATAAGGGTTCAACAAAAATATATCAACATAAACTTCCCTTCCAGCTTACTCAATCAGCGTATCATCATATATCATGAAAAGGAATACTGGCTAACAAAAATATAAAAAGGTGTAAACCTAGCCAACTATCATGTCTGTAACAGCAACGAAGTCAGCAACTAACTAACAAATGAGTCTGCCAAAAAAAAATTGTCTTAAACTCGTAATGTTGAAAATTTCTTTTCTTATAGGAACTTCAGAAGGAAAAAAAATGGAAATAGATTCCTAAAAAGAGGTTTGCAAGCATCCATCAAGAAGAATAAAAAAGGCGAATGCTAGTAGTCTTCACATTTATTAAGCAAACCAAGGTGGAGAGGTTACTTTTTTTGACATAGGCAAAAGGAAATACAGACACTATTAGACCAAAGTACAATCGACCCAATCCCAAGACAAAATATTTCACAAGACAGATAAGAATTGAAAGATAGTATTTATATGTTCAAAAAGACTCCAAGCTATTTGTTAACCATGCAAATGTGCCTTTTTTTCTATTTGCTTAAAACAACACTGTACAGGTTAAAAACAAAGACTACCAGTTTACCCGCAAAACATATCAACTGCACCCACGAAGAGCAACACATTTGGATGGAAAACACATTTTGGATCTTGCTGCATTGCCTGCACAGTATTTTCTGATCTTGCTGCATCAACCTGAACTGAGTGATCAATGACAAGATCTACTGGTACCTGCAGCCAAACAATATTGAATCATTACACACTCCCACATTTAATAAGTAAATATAAACTCACAATATCAATCTAAATTCATTAATTTTATTAGATCACCACCTAGCCTGTCCATTGCATCTCTCAGATGACTAATGTTTAACAATCAGAATGCTTTTAGTCACAAACAATCCTATAATTTTCTTCACTCAAACTAATGGTGTTCCATACTCGCATCAACATGATACCATTAAGGAAATAGAAAAGAACCATAAATCAAAAATTGCATTCGGTTTCAGAACCAATATTAATACAATAACCTAAGCAACTGGAACATTTTCAGGTTCAATGATTTCATCAGTTTCCATATTCTACAAAATTAGCACAAAACAGAGGCATATCTAGAATTTAGCTTCATCTAGCGACTAGTCAGTACCAACTACCAAATTCCCCATACACTTGAAGGCATGAAGTTCTCATTTCTAGATGCAATTCTCCATACACTTCAAGCTATTGAAGCACTGAGCACAGAAATTTTATAATCAACCCACATATGTATACTACTTGTGTATGTAAACAGTGTGGTCATTACATGTAATAATGAGACAGCAATTAAAATCTGAAAAAAAAGGCTAGCAACTCATTTTGAAATGGATTTGTGAAAGTTGAAGTATTTCCTTGAAATAAAGGTTGTCTATTTATGCATGAACCCTGTGAGAGACATCTTCAGTCAATTGAGAGGATCCTCAATTATTTGAAGGCAATTCTAGGAAAAGGAATATTATTTATGAGAGAAGGCTCACTATCCCAAGAGATATACAGTGATGTAGACTATGCAGGGTCAGACATAGATAGAAAATCCACCTCTGGTTGTTGTTTGTTTCTTGGAGAGAATCTAGTGGCATGGAGGTGCAAGAAGCAAAATGTAGTTGCTCAGTTAAGTGCATAAACTGAATTTCAAGTTATGGCACTTGACATACGTGAAGAATTATGAATGAAAATTATCCTTGATGGCCTCAAAGTTAAATATGAGAATCCTATGAAATTGTTTTGTAAGAACAATTCTACTATTAGCATTGCTCATAACCCAATCCAACATGACAGAACGAAACATATAGAGATCAACAAACACTTCATCAAAGAGAAGTTAGATGGAGTTATTGTTTGTAGTAGCACATGTGCCTATAGGGCTCCAAGTGGCAGATGTCTTCACTAAGGGGCTTCCTAGTGCAAGATTTTAAGATCATATTAGCAAGTTGGGAATGATTGATATTCATTTATAAACTAGAGGAGAAGTGTCATAAATATCAAAGATATGTTAGGCATAATTTTTACACTATAAAAAGGGAGATTAATGAATGTACAGCACACAAATTAATATACAGTTTTATTCTTTTCCAATGTTCTCTTTCAACTGTAAATAATAAGAAAAAATATTAGGAACAACTTGAGTTCAGCCACAGAAAGTAATGAACAAATGTTGAGCTAACTTAAAATAACAAAGTCAAATCAATAATTGATAATTATTTAACAAACGTAACTGAGTCATAAGTTCACACTAGTTTGTATATACATGGATTGGTTAATGTATAGGTTACTTTGGACTTTGTTATGAACACATCATTACAGATATTCCAATCAATTTGGTCTAATAAACAGAAATGCATGCTGCTGCTCTTAATATTTGTTTACTATCTGCCATAGACTTAAAGCAGCTCCCAGTTATGTGGTTTTATAGATGAGAGTTCACTGCTTTCTGATGCAAGACAATTCTCTAGACCAATTTTGCACATCCCAAGTTATAAAACGCACAAGAAAAAATATAAAGAATCATGTTTTACATTCTAAATTTCTAATACCTTTCTGAGAAGCCTCTCTATATCTGACAGCGGTCAGTCAGTAACTGCCTTGAATCCAGCTTAGTCCAGGCATTTTTCTCAGACCTCCCGTCATTTTGTCCCTCAACTTCTTCACATCATCCCACCTCCCATCACCAGCATATATATTAGAAAGCATAACATTATCAGCAGGATTACTTTCAGAAAGCTTCTGTGCTACAGTTTCTGCAAGCTCAGAATTTCCACAAGAATTACAGCATGATAATAAGGCTCCCAGGATAGCCTTGTCTACTGGTTCTGGTAAGGACTGGATCAGATTGTAAGCCTCTTCCAACAACCCAACACTGCCAAGGAGCTTCACCATGTAAACATAATGCTCAGGCCTAGCTCTGATGTTAAATTCATCTTTCATTCTCTGGAAAATCTCTCGACCACCTTCGACAAGGCCAGCATGACAACAGGCACATAGGAGAGAAGAGAATGTCGCTTCATCGGGTACCAGTCCTTGCTTCAGCATCTTATCAAACATCCTGAAAGCCTCGGAAGCACACCCATGCAAGCCAAAACCTAAAATTACTGAATTATACGAAACAACATTCCGTTCTGGCATTATCCTGAAAACACAAATCCCCAGGTGCAAGAAACCACATTTCAAATACATGTCTATTAGAGCAGAGGAGACCCTGACATCTAATTCCAATCCATGCCGAAGAGCATAACCATGTACCTCACATCCAAGTCCTACATTCACCGTCTGAGCAATAGAAGCCAATACACTAGCGATCAAAACAGAATCTGGCTTCTTGCCTTCCATGTTTAATTTCCTAAAAAAGTGCAGCAGATTCCCATACTCCCCAGACTGTGAATACCCCGCTATAAGAGCAGACCATGTGACCAAATCAGGATTCAAAATACTTAAAAAGAC